>NC_065435.1:0-1200000 GCF_024364675.1 Aethina tumida | reverse complement strand
GGCTGTAAAAAGGGATCGTTGGACACGTGATAAAAAACTTTTTCAATTTTCCATGAATGCTCTTAAATAATCACGTAAACGTATCGGGAATTAAAAGAGAGAGATGTACGTCTGGAAAGTCGAATCCCCACATTAATCTCACAATCAGATAAAATCAAAACTAAAAAAAAATATATATTCTAGTATACCTTAGACGCAAAAGTTAAATCTAAATCTAGCAAAAAATCCACAGATTTAGTTCGACTTCTTGCAATATATACTTCATGACGCCTTACTGTGTTTTGGCACAGAACTTCACTGAATTTATGAGTTTATTTCTATTTCGCTTATTCGAGTGAATACTAAAACGAACAAATATGTTCGAGTATGGTTTTTTTTGACTTAGTTTTTATCGTGTTTCCAATACATCTATTTGATATTAGCCGAAATGATGCACACAAGAAAACTTTCAGACAAATAGAAAACGCCCAAAAATCGGACTAAATTAAGCGAATGTGACCGTGACAAATCACTTGCAACAAGTTAATCTTGGATATTCCAATTTTTTACGACCCCCTATTGATTTATGCAAACCTAGGGCCGTGAATTTCCGTGTAAATTATAAATTACAGTTTCTAGTCTACAACTAATCATCTTGTATATACGAACATGCGTGTTGAAAGGGCTTTTATATTATTATTAGAAAACACGAATCTTACATATTTAAGTTTCAAATTGTTAGGTGTAACATAATTTGTAACTTCCTTTGGAAATCATGTAAAACGACCTGGACTAAAATAGTTTGCGAACATAATAGATCCTGAAACTCCATGCGATTACACGGGGCCAGTTTTCAAGGCGATACGTAAATATACCGCTGAAATTTCTAAATTATTCGATACATAAATTATCCAATTTAATATCCTTCAGCCCCGGGGGCCAAGGCGGAATGGGTGGAAACGATTATTACCCGAAATGCTGTTCTTGTAAAGCACTTTTCCGTTCATGGACATGGCGGCGGTTAATGCGAAATCGTCCGGCTCGTAGGTGATGTTGAGGCAGGCCTTTTGGTTGAACCTGTCCAAAATATATCCGGTGCAACATCCGCATTGGCCGTCCTGACAGGAGCAGGGCAAACGCAGGCCTTGCAGCAAGGGACGCCGAGTTGTTGTCGCAATCGGTGAGGTTGTTACAGTTGTTGTTGCGTTTGATTTTTCAGGGATTAAAGCCGTGCCATTCACTGCTGAAACAACGAAGCAATAAGTAATCGTTGATATGTTTTTAACATTTATGAGGCAATATAGTGTTATGGGAACGAATGGGATTCCTATTTCCCGGTATATTGTTGAATAAAAGTAAACGATTCAATATATATAAAAATCTGGTAGGAATAATTGAAAACATTGACGACACATAATTTTCTCTACGTGGAAACGCTGGTGATTTTCTTTACTATGAGCACAATATACTCAGAGTATAATGGAGAAGTAATATGGAAGAGTTCCCGAAGGTTATATTTTCTTCTAAATAGAACCAGCTGCGTTCCACTTTAACAAACTTAAATGAAGTGTTGGTGTTTAAACTGATTACCCCATAATATGACGTAAGAACGGAGTGAAAAAATATTGAAAACAATTTTTGAAGTAATTACACGCAGGATATCGAGTAAATTAAATTTCGTTTTGTTCAATTTCCCAACCACATAGAGTTTGTTTGTAACCTACAATTAATTTATATTTATATTTAAACAAACATAGCACACAATTTATTTTAGATTGCTTTTGTTGTTAGTTGTTAAACAAAACATTTATAATTTATTTAGGGAAGCACAAAAGTGTGCATATAGATCAACATTTGCAATATAAATTTAATTATGTTTTAAATTTAATTTACCAGTTTCAGCCGATTGAGAAGAACCGATGCAAATTAGCACAACACAAAAGTATATAATAGATCGCATTTCGCCAGTTTCTCTTAGCACTTGTCACTATAAAAATTGGAACTGTCAAGTAAACCACCGAAGGTAGAAAAATGAACTGTCGTACCACTTTCCATAGTCTTATACTTTCTTCCTCGATCATACGGGTCGCCAATACCCAATACAAATGATATAAAAATTAGTAACAATGAGATAATTTCCCACATAACACACGGAAACAATGCTCACGCGTACATGTGAAAGTTTTAATATTTTCGTTTGTGAAGCCATCGTTCGATTTGAAAGAACCCAGTTGTAGGCCGGCTTCCTTGACCTTGACATTATTCAGGGACTGAACACGACACCAGTCAGTCTAGATCTGTGTGATGCTGGCCGCTTTCACTAAAATTTCATTTTTAAGTACCTGTCTTAAAAAGCAAGTCATTAAACTCAAAGCGTTTCATACTTCCTGCTTACTTCACTTTTAGCCTTGTCTGAAATTTTTACTTATTTACTCTATTTGCTTAACGTGACATTGTTTAACGTCCATAGATTTGCGTCAACATAAAACACTTGTTTTAATCTCTACATATTTATATTTATACTGCTAATGCTTAGTTTCGTTCCACAACCTATTGTATCCCATAATCGATCCAAACCACACCAAAATTCAAATCCGAAATCTATCAATCTGACGAATTGCCACGTTCCTTGTCCCCCCCCCCCCTTTCCTTTTGATTGATTAATTGTTTTATTCGACTATAATCGAACACAACTCAATATACTTTATTGGACACGCTGTTTTACCCTGTTACCCCATTTTATTTCCACAGTTATCCTTTTAGACGTTACAAAACTTTTTTCTTTCCATCATCTGTTATTAATTTGCAATTAGTTCATCAATAGGAACATTGATGTATAGGAACAACAAACAAACTATGTTAACACACAAATCAATATTACACTCATAACTATATTATTTGGGACAATTTTTATATTGTGATTATTAATTCCTGAAAATGGATCACTTATTGGTGATGTTCATGTATCTATATCTTCTTCTTCCTGCTCCTTTTGTTGTCATCTTCTTCATCCTCATCCTCATTGTCTTGTCTTCTTCCTCATAATTATCATCTGTTATTAATTTACAATTACATACAATTACATACAATTTACACTTGTTACTGCATTAACTATTAGAATCTTTCTCTTCTAGCTCCTTTCGTTGTCATTTTCTTCATCTTCATCCTCATCGTCATCTCCACAAAGCTCATCATCATCGTCCTCGTCTTCTTCCTCATGATAAGCATCGAATCAGTCGAAGAATCATCCTTATTGAAAATAGACCTGTTGTACTTTCATCGTCTTCCACAGTGTCAGATAAGGGGTCGCCAACTTCTTCACTCCCTTCGGATTCTTCTCCCTTTAGAATGAATGACAACTCGATTATTCACTTATCAGTCACTTCCACAACTGTGTTGGTTTCAAGTGTGGTTACGATTGTGCTCTTTTGTTTCAGTTCGTTTAGTATTTCTTGAGCAGAGCCTTTCATATTTGTTTCTGTTTTGGTGCGCTGGTGATTTTTACTGTAGCAGAAACTTTTTTAACGTCTGTTTTATAACATGACAGTGACAACAACAGGAGAAGTGTGACTTGGTGAAGACAGACTGTTGCTTTGATTGTCAATGTTGATGGTATTAAGAGACATCTGCGTTCTCTGGCAATTACGTATCCTCGATAGTAACATATTAGTTTATTAGACTCGTCATATATTATTCGTTTGAACTTACCATCTATTATCTATTATTAATTTCCAGTTAATTTGTCAAAAACTTTAATTGATAAAAACAACAAACAAAATATATGATACTCGCTTTATTTAACACTTGTTACTGTATTAACAATTACAAAATGTATGAGCAAAATTCTTTACACAGTCATTATGTACAATGCTAAAATAAATAATAATAAATAACAATAAATAAATAAATTAGAAAAATCAGTATTAAACTCATAACCACATTCTTTGGGACAATCTTTATGTTGTGATTATTAATGCCTGAAAAATGGATTGCCTATCGGTGACCTTTGTCTATCTACCAGTGTAATCTGTCTAGCCACATATCCCTGCTCTGCCTACCGCTAAATTTCCTATTCTTCCTCTTCCTGCTCTCTTCGTTGTCTTCATCTTCTTCATCATCCTCCTCATCGTCGTCTCCTAAGAGATCGTCATCATCATCGTCATCGTCTTCTTCTTCCTCATCATCATCATCGTTCTTCTCTGGCTCCGCTTTCGTCGACTCAGAAGAATCGTCCTCGTTCAAAGTAAATGTGTTAATCACTCCATCAACAATATCATCAACCACATCCTTGGACTCTTTCTTGTCAGTACTGGTCGCGTTCGTCTTGACCGCTTCCTTGTCAACCGTCTTCTCGGTGGACTCGGCACTTTCGGTACTTTCGGCACTTTCATCGTCATCATCGTCGTCTTCGTCGTTCAAGGCGTCTTCAACGGCGTCAGATAAGGGGTCGCCATCCTCTTCGCTTTCCTCGGATTCGTCTCCTTTCAGAATGAACGACTGTTCTGTTTTGTCAGTCACTTCCTGTACAGTGGTGGTTTCGAAACTGTTTACGGTTGTGGTCTCTTGTTTCAGTTCGTTCAGAATTTCTTGAGTGGTGCCTTCCATAATTGACTCGGTTATGGTGGGGGAGGTTTCAATTGGGGCGCTGGTGATTTTAACTGGGGCGGGAACTTCGTTGGCGTCTGCTTTTTCGTCGTTTTGCAACATGGCAGTGACAACGGCAATAGAATCGTGACTTGGTGAGGCCAGGCTGTCTACGCCTTGATTGTCAGTGTTGATGGTGTTAAGGGAGACGTCTGGGTTCTCTGGCAATTGCTCATCCACAGTGGTTACTGGTGCTGCTGCCGTAGTGGTGGTGGTGGTTGTAGTGGTTGTGGTGGCTGGCTTTTTGGTGGTTACTTTGGCTTTGACTGGCTTTGGTTTTGGTCTGCTGGCGGGCTTCCTACGGATCGGTTTCTTATCTGCAGGTTTGACAACAGCAGGCTTGACGGTCTCGGTTTTCCTTTTCAAAGGTGTTTTGGTGACTACAGGTCGTCTGACTGGTTGAGGTTGTTCAACAACGTCTGATTCTCCGTCGTCGTCTTCGTCCAAGTATCCTCCAATGAAGTCGTCGTCCAAGACACTGAAGGCGGTGTAGTCGACTGAGTCCACGTCATTTTCTATGTCGTCGTCGTCATCATCGTCATCATCATCAAAATCGAAGTCATCATCGTCGTCGTCGTCGTCATCATCGTCGTCGTCGTCGTCGTCGTCATCGTTGTCTTCAATGGGCGGCAGTGGCTGGCTGGGCTCGACTCGCAGTCCGGAGGGACCGAATTTGAAACAGGAGACTCTAAGTGCAGCTTCGATATCTTGCAAAGCCCTAAGCTCCAATCCGAGACAGGCGTTGAAGTCCTCTCCTTGACGATTGATGTTGTACACACGGCCGCAGAACTTGGATACACCACCCGGAAGTGGCATGCATACGGGATCCGGTTTCTTACCTAGAAAACGTAAATACGGTACAGAGTTTCACAAATGCGTCGCATTGTATAATCATTTATTGCGCTAATTACAATTGTAATATACGTTTACCGCCACAGTCATAAATTATCGCTTAATATTACACAGTAGACGTACTAACATAGACAAATAGATTGATGCCGGGGCGTGTCGAGAAATTACAATGTTTACTATTAATTATAATGCTGTAAATTTCGCAGATGCTGGATGAAACGGTTATGCTCCATTTTAAATAAATAGACTTGACATCATGCAAATTGTGTTTTGTGTTTCTCATCGAGGTTAAGTGCCTGATATTCAACCATTCGTGTTGCACGAATAATAATTGTTCTTTTGACGGAAATATTTAAAAAAGATGTTGTTATAAAAATGCCTTTATGGAACTGAAACACAATTGGTAGAAGTTTAAGATAAAAATGTGGAGAAGGAAGGAAAGTTTAATCTCGGAGTTATTGAAGAAAATTAGTGAACGGTGAGGGAGCATTTATTTGACAAACAGGTGTAAAAGTGCAGTCTAGCAGTATAGTAGTATCCTTTTGTCTCGTACGAACATGTCACGAATTACATTAGGAAAGGAAACGTTAAGATACGTTGTGGATGTTTGTTTGTAAGATATAAAACAGCGACGAATAAAGAGCAGTTTTATATTAGTATAAAAGTAAATAAGTAGATAGAAAATACGCTGAGACGTGGAAGCAGAAGTAGATGTAGATGTAGACGTAGATGTAGATGTAGAAATATATGAACGCCAGTCGGCGGGACTTACTTGAGATGGTCGTGTTGGTTAGCACCCTCTCGCCGAAACTCATGGAAATGGAGAGACGATCTCCTTTCAGATATTGCAGGGAGGCACATCCAGGTCCTTGTAACGAAACCACAGGTATGTTAAACTCGCGACAACAGTTGCACAGTTTAGCAGAGCAACTGCAGTATTTGTTCGTTGATGTGTCCTGCCTTTTCTTCTGGCTTACTCTCCCATGCTTTTTTACGACTTGTTTACGGGAACTTCTTACATTACGTGAATCTGGAAGTAAAAGACAATATTGTCAGCCTACGTAATAACGAGCTTAGTTTACTCGATAAAAATCCTTTAAAACATTGGTTTGTTTCGTATTATTATTATTATTAGGAAGCTTCACGAACGGCACATTCTCTTTCATACATTCCTTCTTTTACTCCGACTTCCCCATCTTAACACTTTGATACTTTACACGTTTTTATCATGCCATTTACCAACTAACTAAATAACAATAATAATAATCATAAAGGCTGTTTCAAACCTTAGGTGAAATATTCTGGGGTTAATTTTATGCACCTGTCACATTAGCGTCTTAAATGTTGAGATCCAGGGTGATTTTTAAAAATATATCTTGTTTATAAAATCAGTGATTCAATAACCATTTTTTAGTGTACGATTTTTTATTTTTTTCCAGTGGCGTTCGTGCAGGATTAAGATTAATTATTTTGAAAGAACAATGTAAGTTACTGATTTTTTTCGTAACAATACAACAAAAACTATCTTTAGTTTCTCAATACCATTTGTATTGTAATATATATTATTTTTTGAATAAAAATGCTAATAAGAGATGCAATGTACAGAAAACTTAATATTCTAATAGACAATTATAAAAAGTTTTAAAAGAATTAAAAAAAAAAAACAACTATTTTTATTAATTAACAAAATGTATATTTAATATTTTATTATTAATGGGTTTTAATAAGGTAAAAATTATACTATTGAAAATTTGTTTTCTTTTTAAGTAATATAAATAATACATTTTAGAATCAGTTGAATTTATATTTTTCACTGTGTTTGCTTCTAATATTTTTATTTTTTAAACAATAATTATTATTCTTTCAGAGGCGTTCGTACAGCATAAATAAGCATAAATAATAAATATTTTGAAAAAAAAGTGGTAAGTCACTGGTTTTTCTTGCATCAATAAAAAATATTAATCATATTAATAAAAAAGTGATAAGTCATTGGTTTTTCTTGTATCAATAAAAAATATTTTTTTAGTTAGTTTCTTACTACTATTGATAAGTTGTTTTCTTTTAATTTAAATTTAAATAATACACTTTATAAACTACTCTAATTAATAATTATTTATGTTTTCATAACAAAAATTATTTTATAATTCACTTCTGAGAAAAATTTAATCCCTTGTCTTGACTACTTTTCACAAAAATAATTAAAAAATATTTGAAATTGATACAAAGATGCCTTTTTCCTGTTTTGAAGACATTTTGTCAAAGGGGGAAAGGGGATGAATGCCATTGTCATAATATCTGTGTACCAAATTTCATTAAAATACCCAGAGTAATACTATAACATAAATGTCACGAAAAAAAAAAGAAAATTTTTTGAAAGTTTTACTTTAATCTTGTAACACTCTGTATATGTAGCAAAACAGATATTTCATTAAAAGCTTAAATTAATTTTTCGTCCCCATAAGAACTAATCCGTTATTTAATACATGCTAATTAACATAAAGCACAAAAACAGCAACACACAGAACCGTTTCCCATTGAAATTTACGACGGGGTTTGTTTTCTTTTGTGCCATTAAATATGTGCGGCGCTTTTCATTTTCGCATTAGGAAATATTCAAATGAAAAGCGGAATAAAATTCCGACTTGCGACGGATGAAATGTTTGGCCGAAAACAACAACGACAATTTCGTGTCGTGATTGGATTGGAATTGATTGGAACATGTGCCCCGTTTAACAATTGATGATAATTGTCTGTTTTCTCACCTATAACAGCAGATGCGGCGAACGCGATGAGAACAAAGATCAGCAGCAACTCAAATATAAAAGACAGTTTCATGTTGCTCCGACCCAATCTGCAACAGAACAAAAAATAAATTAAATAAATAAATAAATAAATAAATTTAAGGGAGAAATTACAGCAATCAGTTTATTCATGTCCACTTGAGTAAATGCGAACGCGGACGGATATAAATCAAAAGAAATCACATAAACTTTGGCAAATATATGCAATCTGTTTTGAAAGCTATTCATTTCGGCACATACTTTTTTAATTACTTCACTAAATCAAGATGTCATATGCATTTATTGTTGGTATTAGATCAGCTTTTAGCAGGAATTTTCATTTGTACGTCCGTATGGCCCTACACGATTGATTAATTTTTTTCAAGCACCAATTTTGTGAAACACATCCATAATATTTCAGTGTGCGAGTTTAATAAGAGGGTCTTTAACAAAAACTAACTCGGACGTTCGCCATGAAAACAAAGGCACCCCACCACGTACCTGGTGGTACGCAAATACGCATAAATGTCACCCCGTCCAATTTATATCACCGCAGGATTTATCTCTTTTACCAACACACTACATTAACTTGTTCAGTTTTAAATAATATAAATGCAATGTTCAACTAAACTATTCTGCGTAAAAAATGTACTATTTTTAACATGTATTACATATATAACACAATTAAAACTGTCATAAACAATTTGTGCACAGTTAGTTATGCATTTTTCGATGCACACCATGAACCCATTTAATATGTTTTAAATTGTCCCCGGCAAAATGTGTAGATACAGTAATAAAATTTTAATACGAGAAAGGATTTAAATATAGTTTTATTGGTCGAGTTTATTTTTAATATATTAAATAATCCTCGAAATTGTTGTGGCGTAAAGCCAAAAATATATGACCGTTTTAATTTTACGTCGGATGCTAAATGCAGTATTTTATTTTGCATTATTAAAGCTGTACATGCCAGTAAAAACCACTTTAGTAAATATTCACCATTTTGAATTATTGTTTCTATTTTAATTTCACATTTTTATGGACACGTTGCATAATATTTTGTTTTAATGAATTATATATTTGTTCTATTAATTCCCTTAATTAAAAACTTATTAGGGAAATATTGACACAGTGTATTAAATCAATATTTTATTCATCATTGTTTTGTCTTATTTAATTTCAATTAAACTTATATGAAAATAATTTAATATTTCTTTTTTAATTTCATATTTTTATCGACACGTTGGATAATATTGTGTTTCAGTGAATTATATATTTGCTGTATTAATTCCCTTGATTAAAAACTTGATTAATAGGCAAATATTGGCATTGTATATAAAATAAAAATTTTAATCATCATTATTGTGTTTTATTTTCACATTTTTATGGACAAGTTGGATAATATTGTGTTTTAATGAATTATATATTTGCTGTATTAATTCCCCTAATTAAAAATATTGACACCATGTACAAAAACAAAATTTTATTCGTTATTATTTATTTGTCTTAAGGAAAACAATTTAATGTTTGAGAGAATTTTTATCTCGTTTAGATCTAATTAGTGAAACAAGCGATCAGTTTTCAGAAGCCTGAAATAAATTAATTTGTAAGTAAGTAGGTAATCGGTGTTAATGAATTAACAGTACAAAATCTAGAACAAACATAATGGATTCGTACACTGCTTCATTTTCTAATTGGTATTCAACAATCTGTACAAGCATCGTGATTTCCTCTGACGAATTAACATAAATATTTAAATGTAAATTAATTACAATAATTCACTGCTTTCTAAAACTGTTTAAACAACAAATTTCGTATCTGATTCACCGGAATTTTGTTTGTATTGAGAGAAAGTCCTAAAATTTTTATCTTTTAGACAGCACAGAATCAATCATTTTTTGTTTCACATTTATAATATCGTATTTCAAACCAAAACGACCGAATAAAATTAATTAAATAAATTGAAACGTACATATTATATTAATATTCATATCAAAACAAACAAATATGATGCATACGAATAAATACCTGTTCAAAATAAATGTTTTAATACAAAATTAATATCAAAATTTAATTATAAAACTCTCTCGAAATATAATTTTATAAAAACATATATTTTAATATAAAAGCAACTTATCCTCGTATGTATTACTATAATATCATATTAAAAAAGATTTATTTATCTTGTTTTTAGCCTTAAAAATATAAAAACAATTTTATGTTTATGACTAATAAAATTTGAGAATTAAAAAATAAATACAACCTTTATTTGCCGTATTTGCCGGTTTAAATTTGTAGATACTAATCAAAAATGATTAATCAAAATTTACTAATAAACTAAAAAATGCACATGCTGTCAGGTTTACCCAAAAAATTACAATTATAATGTTAAACATTAATAAATAGTTAAATAATAATAAAAAATACCTGCGTTTCACTGTGGCACTATAAAAACTACTAAATCACTCACTCAGAAGGACTCAGAAATACATTGGTCTTAACCAAAATGTCCAATGGATATTCCCAAGACCGTGAACTTGACAATGAATGAAAAGCCACTTACCAAAATTTAATCGTAATCCAAAGTAACAATACTAAAATAAATTTAGTAGATTGTGAATGATGGTTGTGAACTTGATGAGCGTCAGTGTATGTCTGTTTTGAAATGTATCTTCGGGTTCCTCATTGGTCTTTTTGATGGAAAGAGGGGCCGAAGTCGGTCACCGATAGTCAGGTCAACCATGCTTATCCGGTATATCCGTAGAAAGCATTTTTCCTTCCACCCGTTGTCGGTTTCGATGTTACCGATTAGCGATTATCATTTTCGCTTTGCTTTGATTTTGTTCTATCTATTTTGCATAATGCTACTACTAATTAGTTCTAATTGATAAAGTCGTTTTTACTTTTACTACGTTCTCGTACGTGTATTCTGCGGGTTATTATGTCACAATGAAAAACTATGCGTTCACCCCTTAAAGGTTATTAAATTAATTGACGAAAAAATAAACGACACACCTTGATAATGCGTACAGGCCATTTATTGTTTAAAGTTTGCTCGTATATCTTGGGTTTAAGAAAATTTCTGTTAAAAACTTGCGTTATAAATGATAGTTTACCAAACTTTTACGACGTTGCGATTATTTTGTTTTTATATATAAAACTTTATCAGCTATTATATTAGTTGGGACGTTTATTTTATATACTTTCATTTATTTAAAATTTTAAATTTATTATTAAAAATCTAACTCAGATTCGTAAGTTTTTACTGTTTTTAATCTATAAAATAATTTAAAAGTTTTTTTTTTAAATTTATCAAATAATTGGCAGTAATTTATGTTGTTTAATTGAAAAGTAAAATTGAGGGAAGGAAATTGAAAACGGATATCAATTAATGAAATTATGTGTTATTTATCCCAGTTTCTCCTTTGCTGTTAAGGTCCCAATTTGTTGTTTGTTTTAATTTATCAAAGATAAATAACCATGGAATAATGGAATATCTAAATACACATAAAATGAAGAAAAACTGTGGTTTCTTTAAATTATCTAAACGTTTTTGAAATTTATGAAATAATTGGACGTAATTTACGTTGATTAATTAATTGTAGTAAAATTAAGAGAAGTAACACTGAAAACGGAAATCAATGAATGACATTACGTTATTTATCCCAATTTCTATTTTAATTTTAAGGATTCAATTTTATTGTTTATTTTTATTTGTGTATCGATAATTGAAGATAAATAAATATGAAAATATCTACATACACAGAAAATAAAGAATAAAGAAATATACGTATAGAAAAATGTTATATAAATGAAAATGGGGTGATGAATAAACATTTATTTAAAAATTTATATTTATTTTTAAGTCTAAATTCTGATTTTTCCCAAATGATTTAAAGGTTTTTCAAATTTATAAAACAATTGTCACTATATTATGATGGTTAATTGAAATAAAATTGAGGAAAGGAAAATTGAAAATGTAAGTCAGTGAATGAAATTATATTCCAATCTTTTTTGCTTTTAAGGTTCCAATTTTATTGTTTGTTTTTATTTGTGCATCTGTAACTGAAGACAGGAAAATGTACTATATATAACAGATTTGATATTTTATTACTTCATTCATTTATTTATTTATTATTTATTCAATTTTAAATTTGAATATATTAATAATATTAATATCTTTCAAGTTTTGATTGTGGTCCCTGTAAAATAATTAAAACTTTTTTCAAATTTAATTATATATTTGTTGTATTAATTCCCTTAATTAAAAACTTATTAGGGAAATATTGACACAGTGTATTAAATCAATATTTTATTCATCATTGTTTTGTCTTATTTAATTTCAATTAAACTTATATGAAAATAATTTAATATTTCTTTTTTAATTTCATATTTTTATGGACACGTCGGATAATATTGTGTTTCAGTGAATTATATATTTGCTGTATTAATTCCCTTGATTAAAAACTTGATTAATAGGCAAATATTGGCATTGTATATAAAATAAAAATTTTAAACATCATTATTGTGTTTTATTTCATTTAAATTAAAATTTAATTAAAAATTAATTTCACATTTTTAAGAACATGTTAGATAATATTGTGTTTTAATAATTATATATTTATTTCAAATTTATAAAAATATTTGACAGTAATTTGTTTTTAGTTTTATACATATTAATTTATTTATAGTTCTTAGATTTATTAAAACTGAATCCTGGATTGCTTCAAGTTTTGACCATGGTTCCTCTGAAATAATCTAGAGTTTTTGAAATTTATAAAATAGTTGTCAGTAATTAAATTAAAATCAATAAAGAAGAAAAAAATATATAGATATAAAATGTGTTATTTTATTCATTCATAAAAATTTTAAATGTGTTGTTATTTTTGTATCATGATTTGTTTCAAGTATTGATTGAGGTCACCATAAAAAGATCTAAACATATTCAAAACTTATAACAAAATAATAATAATTGCCAGTAATTTGTGTAGGTTAATTGAAGTAAAATTGAGGGAAGAAAGGTTGGAAAAGGAAATGAATAAATGAAATTATATGTTGTTTATCCCAATTTCTCTTTTGCTTTTAAGGTCTCAATTTTATTGTTTGTTTTTATGTGTGCATCTGTAATTGAAGGCAAATAAGAATGGAAATATCTAAAGACACAAAAAATACATAGATAGATAGATAGATAAGGAAGAAAAAAATATGTGGGGAATAATAAAAGAAGAAGAAATTTTAGAGAACGAGAGAGGGGGAAAAAAATTGGCACTATGCAAACTATGTTTGGTGAAAAGGGGGTGGGAGGTGACCAGCAGGACACCAGCAGGCGTCAAATTGGAGACCGGAAAAAGATGGAACGTGAAGAAACGAAGCACTATGTCTCGACCATCGACAATGAGCGAGGATGTGGGTGACCCAGTGACCCAAATTGGGGGCAAGTACCGACGACGACCACGACCGTCGAACCGTCGATCCGTCCGTCGAACCATCGAAGACCGTCGTGTCTAGAATACTGAACCAAAGTAACTGGTCCGACGAAGAAGAGTTCCAATATCCATCAAACGAATAAACGCCTAACGTTAAAACGCTAAAACGTTAAAACGCTAAAACGCTAAAACGCTAAAATATTGCAAACAGTCATGCAGTATCGGCTGTGTTTTTCTTTTGCTCTACTACTGGTGTTTGTTGCTACATTTTCACCAGCTCGCACCGCCAATATATTAGGTAAGTTATTCAACTAAAGCTTCTTTAACACTTGCATATCAATTAGGTAGGCCTTTGATTTAATTTATTTTTATGGCGCTTCATTAACATATCTACATATTTGCATTTATTCGGTTTTGTTCGTTGTAAATAAATTGATTAACGTGCAGCATATTTAATTAGAAATTCTCCCAATAATTTGGTTAATTTATTATTTTGTTGTGTGTGTGTGTGTGTGTTTTTTATTCTAATTATGTTATTATAATTATCCAATTATTAGCCAATATATTGGGTTAATACAGATTACAATTTTAATTCACTTACCAAATTTTATCCAAAACTATTCAGATATTTATTTGATTTATGCAAATTATTTTAGGTGTATAACGGTTTAAACTGGAAAAAGAACTAACCGCATTCATTTGCAAATTTAATAAACTTGTATGTTTATACGAACGTTCTTGACAAATCACAAAATATTCTTATAAAAATATAATATGTTAAATTAATCAATTTTTTAGATTCTTCTTCTTACTGAAATTATAAAATAATCTTATACAATTTTAAATATATTTTTATTAAAAATTAAAGAAAATTGACTTTTCAAATTCAAAAATTAACTTAGTTAAATTAATACATTTTCAGATTCCTATTCTTAATTCCAAATTTAAAAATAATTTTATAATATTAATTAATAATTTATTATATACCATAATTCGATAGTTTATGAATTAACAGTCAATAAATCAATACATTTTTAAGTTTCCTGTTTTTACCAACTAAAAAATAATCTTATACATACATGAAGTAATTTTAAATATGTTTTAATTAAAAATGAATTAAAATTGACATTTTAATTAATTTACTTGCCACAGTACAATAATTTATAAAGGGACAGAACTAAATTAAACACATTTTTCAGATTAGTGTTCTTACTAAATCAAAAAAAAAAAAAAACAATATAAAGTAATTTTAAATATGGTCTATTTATTTAAGTAAAATCGACATTTTAATCAATTTAGTTGCCACAGTTTGATAATCTATAAATTAACAGTAATAAATAATTACATTTTTCAGTTTTCTGTTCTTATCAAATTAAAAAATAATTGTTTAAATACCTGAAATAATTTAAATAAATATGATATAATTAAAAATTAATTAATATATAAATTAATAGTTTTAAATTAACCCATTTTTTATATTCCTGTTCTTACCGAATCAAAAAATAACCTTATAAATATATAAAGTAATTTTAAATATATTTTAATTAAAAATTAAGTAAAATTGAAGTGATTGAACAGTTAAATTACTTCATTTTTCAGACTGGTGTTCTTACCAAATCATAAAAAAAATCTTGTAAACACAAAAATTAATTTTAAATATAACTAACCTAAATAGAAATTAGGTAAATTTGACGTTTTTGTTAAATCAATACAATTTTCCCATTTTTATTATTACCAAAAAATACTTTTGTAGTAATTTTAAATATAGTTTAATTAAAAATTATTACAATTGTATTGTAATTTTCAATAATTTATAAATTAACAATGTTAAATTAATCCATTTTTCAGATTCCTATTTTACTAAATAAATAAATAGCATTGTACATATATAATTTAGTTTTTAATGTGCTTTATTAAAACTTAAGTATAATTGACATTTTAATAAATAATTTATAAATGAATAGTATTAATCAATTTAGTATATTTAATATAATTTTAAATATGGTCTTATTAAAAATTAAATAAAATTACTGGAGTAAGATAATTTATAAATTGTACCATTTTTCGGATTTCTGTTATTTCCAAATCACAAAGTGATCGTGAAAATATATAACATATAAATATCATTTTAAATTTAGTTTGATTAAAAATTAAATAAAATTGACATTTTAATTAATTTAATTACCGCATTACGATAATTTATAAATTAACAGTGCTAAAATAATGCAGTTTTCGGATTCCTGTTAAATTCATATAATATATGTACAAAATGTTTTATGAATTTATTGACATTAGTTGCATTAAAATTAAATCAAATTATTTTCATTGATATAACTTCAAAAAGAGAATACTGAAGTAAATAAAATACATATATCCGCATTAATTAAACAAAATATATTTTTTTATATAATTAATAAATTTGAAGCGTTTCATTTGCACTTTCATTAAAAGTTAAAACACCCGGGAAGACCAATAAATCTTGCATCAAAAGACGGCAAACATTTACTAAGCGACTTTCGAGGGTAAATGGATATTTATTTTATTTGTATATTCGAATGGTCTTTTGATATTTATCCTGTAATTAGAAACAGCTGTTCTTTTTTTTTAATGCAATTTCTAATACGTTTAATCTATGTCAATCTTCATACTCCACTTATTCGAAAAAATAACAATAACAAAAGATGTTCGATGGCAAACAACAATAAAGTATTGTGAAAGTTCATATTTAGAACTGGCCTCGCAATTTTACCAATTTCTCCACTTTAATAAAATTGTTGAAAGTTATCTGGGAGAAACTAAAACGTAGACAAAAATATTCAGGCAACTATTTGTAATTTATAAAATTGTGCCAAACCCGGTTAAGTTAAATTGTCGTTTCGATACGAATTTATTTGTCTATGATACTATAATGCCACTAATCCATAAACGTCAATTAAAAACTATTTTAATTAAACATAATGCACAATACTTCAATGGACAAAGGAGGATTACTGAGCTAGTTCATTAATTAACACAGGTTCATTAACAACACTTTATTGAAAAAGAGTAAATCTAGCTCTATTATATTGGCATTAAGAGAACGTATTTTGCGAGATAAACAAACGGGAACAATGTTTCTTCTTACAATTAGTATAAAATAATATAATCTTTCACAGTTTCACTAATCCCTTTTACTTTAATTAAGTTTTAATTAGTAATTATCTTGCAATTTAATTTTCTCTTCACTCTCCAACAAGAGTTTTTTAAAAAATTAAATTAATTAAGCGAGTTGCTTTGTAGATCTGCTATGGAACGGTGAAGAAGAAGTGGAAAAACGCGAGGAATCGGCCGATGATTCATCGCAGAAGAGCTGTATCTGCAACGGTCCAGCTTGTATGTGCTGCGTGGATTTCAACCTAACCTACATCGACCTAGGTGGGCCAGGTAAGAAGCAACATTTTCACCATTGCTTTCATACACCCGGACCAGCTGTCCTTGACCTTGACACATGAGAATACCTTCAGAAGAAACGTTCACGGGCCCAACTTTCAGGTGAAAACGTTACAGTTTCGGTTTTAATTGGAGTTCCGTGTCTTGGTTTCGTCTAGTTCAATTATTTTGTGCGAGTTATGCACGTGTTTTTTAAATGAGTTACATAGTCAAACAAAGTTAAACCATTCAATTTGTTTAACCCCATTACAACAGATATGAAAAATCCCAGGGCATAAAAATTCAATTTTTAAAAATATTCTTTCCTTATTTCCTCCACAGCAGCTCTCAGAAAAATTTCCAAATCAATGGTTTGGCTGTGGGAATGATTTCTCTATAAATTGGCCTCCAATTGATTAATTGTCGTTTTTGAGATATTTCAGTTTTAACGTTTGAAGTAAGTTAATAATTTTCATACAATACAAAAAAATCAAGTAGATATGATATGATACTTTTTAATATATATTCTTCTAAAGTTTAATAGTTTAAAAAATATTCAATGGCCTAAAACATTTAATTCTAAGTATGTATTTTAGTATAATACATATCAAATTTTATCACCAAGATTGGACCAAAAATTACGAAAATATGAGAAAAAAATACTTTTAAATTTAAATTTGGGAGGCCATATTTTCTTCAGGAGGATTTTTAGAAAAAAAATTATTTAGATTTTCGTCATTATTGGACGTGTTCTTTTGAAATTTTGAACACCTAGTATTTACTAATAATTACTTATGCTGAACATAGTGGGTTGCCTAATAACAGCACTGAAATGAAGAAAATTTACGTATAATTTTCAGGATGCGTACAAATGAAATACATCTCGCAATCAGAAGGAATTTCAGTGAATGTATCTTATGGCGACAGTCTGTTACACAGCGCAGATGTAAAAGGTCAGAATCCGGAGCCTACATGTATATCCCTACTTGTAAATTTTGCCCAAGTATGTGCACGTTTTTCGGACCTGCAACCTAAGGATGATGGACTGAGGGGTTGTTTATTGTTAGAACCAAAACTGTTGGGCGACGTTACGACCAGTTTTAATATAGGATGTTTTACTATGGGGCCACAAGGAATGAAGCTGGAGGAAACGAATACCACTTTTACAACCCTGACGGAAAATGAGAATGGGAACGCTCTCAGCAACTCGACACAGTAAGATAAAACTCCACACTACAAGCTTACATAACATATAATTTACTAAACACTTAGCACTTTAAACGACTTAAGATTGTGATTTATGTTTAAGGCTTTATTTTGTTCGTCTAACGCGAGACAATATGGGAGGACGGTTGAAGATTACTTCAATTATATTATATATTATATCATCTCCACCAAATCTCTACTAACACATAGTTTACTTATTGTACTAATATTGGTTAGATTTACTAATCCCTAATGAGCTAATTAACCCCAGAATTGGTGTTTGGGACGAAAAAAAAATTAAGTAGGCATTAGTTGTTGTTGAATGAAATAAGGGATACGAGAGTGGGGCAATATATCGTTTGCCAGAACATGAAATGAAGTCGTTTAAAACAAGGATCGGATCGGGGGAACGTGAATTCAATGAGCTCCTGAACTGTAAATAGCAAATTGTATAAAATGCAATCGATAATGGGGGCCTTTCCCTAAGATGGGTGACTTATTCCAGGTCCGAATCGGAGGGACTCAATGAGGAAGAACTAATAGCCGCTGTAAATGAATCGGCCGAACAGGGCCTGGTTTTCTTCGGAAATCTATTGGGTATAACATTTGGTAAACCGGAAGCCAACGATACTAATGCCGAGACAACTACTCAGATATCCACTTCCACAACTATCGAGCCTGTTTCCACAAATGCGCCACAGTCACATTCACGGAAACTTGGACGGTTGTTTAAGACCCATAATCAACTTTAAATTTATTTGCCCCGTTTAACCCCGCTTTTGTTCTATTATCTAGAACGCGCATACGTCAAGTATTATTTATATCATGTTGTTATTTATTTATTTATGTGTTTAATAAAATATTACCATGGAAATTGAGGCTTTTATTTTATTATTTTTTCTTTAATGTAATTCTGTGTAAATGTTCGCAAATTTGTAGGAAAATTTGGCACGCGTTTACAGTTACAATGACATAAGATAATATTATAATCCCTGATGATTAAAATGTCGAGATTCGTTATCGATTATCTGACGACAGCAGTTTCCCGTCAAACGATATCGTCAACTATCCTTTTTCTGCTGTCTGCCTAAGGTCTTTCGCCGAATATGTCATTGCTAACTTAATAATAAAATTTTATTATTCATATTGTTAACAAGGGAAAAATGTTTAAGCGATAAATTTTTATGTTGTAAAAAGTGACGACGACTAACGACACAAATGGTGATAATCCTGTTGTCAATCTACCACATTTGACTACACAAATATTATTATAACATTTTTTTATAGCCAGCATTCTATAAAAAACACTAAAATTTCATAAAAAAATTATGGTCTGATTAATTAAACTATTGAATAAAGTGTCACGTGTATCAGAGACTATCAAACAGTAACTTAATACATTAGTTCTCATAGTCAGTGACATGTTGGAATATCGTTAACTAAGTGGGGTCATTAGTGAAATTAGTGTATCAAACAAAATTTGAACTTGTGGTCTTGTTGGCACTAAGAATTAAACTGTTTGTGAGAGCTGATATATTAAGTTCACTGTTTGTTATATACTATTCTCAGATATGTTTGATCCTTTATTCCATGGTTTAGTTGATCAGAAGAAATAAATATATAGATGTAGTGTTCTATTATATTCTATTACAAACAAGTAATTATATTTCTCCTCCTGAAGTGGAGCTTGTCCAAAAATTGTAATCTTTTTCATATCTTTCTTTAGTTTCATAATGTGATTCAATCATATTTTTTCCTATAAGTTTTATGGTCCGTTTTTAATAATTCTTTTATGAAGAATCTAAAGTATTTAAAGAGGTAATACTAAAGCCAAAGACGACAATGGATCTGTGTTATGAACAGCAAGATCGTCTGATTAAACACTAAATTTCATTATTTTGTTGATATTCAACATAAACAATAGTGTATGGTACTCCAGTAAATAATCTCAAGAAACAACAGTTATTATTTAAGTAAAACTGAGAAGCTAGAACTGAGACAACGTAGATTAAATATATATTTTCTCTTTGGAACAATTATTAAATCCTCCACATAAAGATGTGATGCCTGTTTAAAAATAGAAAGCAGATAGTTATGAATTAAAAGCCTGTTTTGGTAGTTTGCAATTAATAAATAAGAAATAAATGTGTGAAAAATAATTATCTTTCATATTTCTGAAATCGGTCAATTACGAGCCCATTTTCATTAAGACTTTTTTCCTTAATATGGTAGATATTACTAACTCTTTGAATATATTTCACCCCTTTTAACAATCTTTAAATTAAGTTTAAAAGATATTTTAGGCTTTAATTAATAATTAATTACTATTATATTATTATTTATTAAATATTAGTAAATAATTTTATTCTCACTGATAATTATATTTTGGTCTGTATTATTAATAATTTAAATATTTTTTATCCTTTTTTGACACCCTTCATAGTTTAAAATATTTCATGTGTTATTATTAATTAATTACCATTAAGTTATTATTAATTATTCATTATTATTTTTTATTTATTAAATATTGGTAGTTGTAATTAATTATAATTATTTTTATGTGTAATTAAATTTAATTTATATTTATATTTACTTTATTGCAACCAGTCTTGGTTTTTATAGACTTTTGTCGTTTAAAATTTATTATTATTTATTATTATAGAATTTTATTAATTAAATTATTAATTATTAACTAATAATTATTAATTATTAAAACAATCAACTATTACTTATCATTTAGTCTTCATCTTAGTTTTTTAGACCATTATCGTTTAAAACTTATTTATAGTTACAAATCAATTTATTTTACTGACAAATACATATGAAGTATATGATAAAAACAAAGAACATAAAAATATTCTTAATGGTAGAAAATTTGTATTTCTCAAACTAATTGAATGTTATATGAATATAATTTGTTGTAATTAATCATATTCAAGGCAAGATTAACAAGTTTCTCATCTATAAAATACATATTGTTAACACATTTCTCAACTTGGTCCATTACTATAATATTATTAATTTCCAATTTCCGTATTTACTGATGACACAGAATAGTCAATAATTATGTGAAATTTTATGTGGTCGTACTTAGAAATATTAAACGAATACGAAAAGGTGGAAAGTAAACTTTCTTCACGGACATTTTCGACAAAAAGTGAGTTGGGATTCCCAGAGGTAATTTACGTATCGGACAACCATCGTGATCTTTTATTAATCCCAATTCGGACCGAGAGCGTCGAGAGCGTCGAGAGCACGTCCGCTTTTCAAACTGGCCGCCAGGAGTTGCGCTCGATGTGCGGCACCGTTGCGCAGAAACGTCGCCTGCGTGGTGTTCTCGGAACCGCCGTTCTGGGGGTTTTCGTAATTCATCCAACACCATCTTGGAGAATATGTTGCTGGCATCCAATAACAAAGAATCGTGCATTTTGCGGTCCGAAATCCACGGAACCCGTCAAAATTGATTTGAACGAAAAGTGCGAGACTGATCGACGGAATCGTTAGTGCGTCGAAGTGTTTGGTAAACGTCAGGTTGTTTGAGATCGAGTTGCGAAACGACGGAGCGAAATATGGAGGCGCAACGTACGACGTTCACCGCATTCGGACGGGTTAAATTCGACGAGCACGCTTCCCGGAAAGCGAAACTAGTCATCGGCGATAGGAGATGTTGATGTTGGACGGATTCATGGGAGCCGTTCGCTGGAACACACCCACATATTTTTTGCGACTGGCCGACATTTAATTTTGTACACGGGCTAAAATGTCATACGCGTTCAACATTAAGCCGTCCAGCGGTTGGATCCACTCCGACAAATTGATCGAGAAACAGGGTGCCACGTATGCTGTCAGGGTGAGTTTTTATTTAAGTTTATTTTTAACCATTTCTAACGACACAACAGTTATCGATCATTTTGTATCTGTTAGTATATATTTATTGCATATTTGTGACGTTCACTTGACTCTAGAATGTTGTAGTTGTTCCACATCAACAATAAATCCTTATATTTTTGACTACCTGATGTTTATTTTACGTTTAAAGTCCTTTGTTTGTATTTGGATGTGGTCCAATATACGGGGTGTGTCACAACACATGACTCACCAAGTATATTTCCTCATTAAAACTAATTTAACTATTTATCTAGTACAAACCTCTTAGTTAGCCCCTTTTAAAATACAAGTTTACAAGTAAAATTCGAATAAGAAACCACCACAATGGGCATTGTTCATATGGAAAACATAAATAACCTAAAACTATTAATTGCGTCTTAAAATGTTCATTGTTTGGTCTTCTAAAACTTGATGTAGCTCTAATAATAACTAAAAAAACTAATGAATTCATGCTTTGACATTTGACATACAGTGGTGGCCAAATAAATGGCACACATTACTATTAATTGTTAATTAAGGAATGCATTTCTACATCATTCATTTAGTACATAAATCAAAATAATTTCTACTTAAATTATATCTGACACAAATTAAATGAGTAGTGTAGCTGCACACATTTTTATATATATATTTGTATATCACATAAACAAATTGTTAATGTTTTATTGGGTAGCCTTTGTTCGTTATAACCGCCTGTAAAAACAGCGAGGCATACATTCAACGAGATGTCGGCAAGGGACCTTTGAAATTAAATTCCACGTCTCTTCAATTAATAACCACAATTCATCTAAATTTGATGGTTTTTAGTGTTTTAATCGAGTCTTCATGTCCTTCCATAAGTTTTCAATTGGATTTTGCTTTGGCGAGGCGAGAACCACATATATGAATTTTTTAACCCATTTTAGATAACTTTGGATGTATGATTTGGATCAATATAATGCATAAAAGTTCATGTAATTGGTAAATTATTGTTGACAAATGTTTTTATTACATCTTTCATGATATTTCTTTACATGAAACGGTCCATTTTATCAATAATTTTCTGTAATGGTTCTGTATCATGTCAAATAAAGGAACCCCAAACCATAATGTTTCCTCCACTGTGTTTTATACTGTATCGAGGATCAAAACTATTAATTGAAAGACTATTTTATTAGACTTGACTCCAAAGTTCTCTTCACCAAAATTCTGAAGGATAATTAATATATTTTTATGTAAATTTTAGTCTTATTCAAATATTCTTTTTGATACCAATGATTTCATTACTGAAATACATCCTTGTAAGTTTTGTTCATTCAGTCAATGTCTGATTGTTCTACTAAACACTCTGATGTATGATTGTATGACTCAATTAATACATTTTTTATTCGCCTAGAAGACAAGAAAGGATTTTGTTTACTGATTCTTTCAATTTGCCTGTCTATAAAAGGAAGTATTAAAACATTTTCTTATAGTATCTTCAATTGAGTATGTTGTCTTATATTTGTTAGCATCTTAAGTTGTTAACTATGTCCATTAATCACAAGGATAATTAAATTCACAGGTTTTTTACTTTTTTGGTCTGAAAAAAGTATGAAATATCTTACAAATATTTATAAAAAATTAACAATAATTCAATATTTTGTGGCGTAACCTTTGACTCCTATCACTAGTTGGCATTTTTTAGGCATAGTTTCTGCAATGCGTCAACAGGAATTTGTTGCCACCGCTACTGTACGGTTTCAAGAAGTTCTTGATGAACATTTGGTGTTTTTTGTTCGGATGCAACGGTCTAATACTTCTCAGAGGTGCACAATAGGATTTAGATTAAAAATATTCCATACTTTTTTCCACCACTTGTGCGTTTAAAGTAATATCTGCGTCGTTTTTAAGATGTTAAAATATTGACATATTTGTTATACTTACTGTACAAAATTTGAATTAAATAATCCCTTTATAAAATATCTCACAATATTAAATTTTGAGCTATTTTTTTGACCATCACTGTATGTGAATAATAATAAATTTAGAAAGTAATATAAAAATATTTTATTGTTAACACAGTTCATTGTAATTTAAATAGAAAGTAGACAAAAAATAAATTATAATCAATATTTTTCATCAACTATTAAATATTTAATAATCTTAATTCATGTATCTGACATACTTATGATGTATTTGTGTAATAATAGATTATGTAAAAAATGTTAATTTTTAACATTGTTTAATAGAAATTAAATACGAAATAGCTAAAAATGTTTTGATTAATTATTATTCATATTAATATATATATATATATATATATATATATATATATATATATATATATATATATATATATAGTTAGTTAATAAATTTAATTCATTAATTAATTAATAATGGGTAACTAATTATTTTATTTTCTTAGTATTATACTAAATATATTGTTGTAAGTTGCAACTAAAAAATTCGAATATTTGTTACAGTACGTCGGCTGCCTGGAAGTGAAAGCTTCGATGAAGACACTAGGTTTCAAAACAAGATCAAGCGTAGCAAAGTAAGTAATTAATAACGAGCGTAACACGCGAAAACGCATACTTCACAAAACAAAATCATTGATTGTCCAGAGAATGCATCAATCGAGTGTGCGAAACCGCCGGTCTCAAAACCGCCGACAAGAAACGCAAATTGGAGAAGAAAGTGCTGAAAGCCATCGCCGACGTGCCCGACATGACCTACGCGGGCATGAACGTCAACTTGAAGATATCGAGTCTGAGTCTCACTTTAACGTCGCTGGAGACCAATCAAGTTATCGCCGACCACGAGATGCCCAAAATTTCGTTCGCATCCGGAGGCGACAGCGTAAGTTTTCATCATTTTCTTCTATTTAAGTTTTGTTTAATTTAATATTACCTTAACTTGAATACTCAAATATTTATTTTGAAAGATTAGATAAAAGCTGTTGTGGGGGAGATTTAAAGTAGCAGTAGATCAAATCTATTTACAATAAACTTGAGTAACGTCTGCTTGAAGATAAACTTACATTTGGAGGAAGTTATTCACTCAATTTATTTCATTACTCCCTTGGCACGATTCAATTGATTGGATACTTCAATCTTTATTTCAGTACTTCAGAGTGTGAAAGTAATTAAAAACTTGATGTGATGTAGGAGAGGTTTAAATTAGTAGTCAATCAAGTATACTAAATTTGAAAAACATTTGCTGAAAGATCTCCGTTAAAAATAAAATCGAATTTTGATGAAAACCTTTCATGGTTTAAAGGTATTCATTGTGCTAGTTTGTTTAATTTAATACTTAAAAATAATGGAAGAGTAGATAAAAATGTTTTATAGGACATATTGAAATGAATAGTGAGTCATTCATTGATTTACATTAAATTTCAGAGAGATCTGTTAAAGAGATCTGTCATATCAATAAACTAAAATTTTATTGGAGATCTTTCATTATTGTTTTTATACAATTTAAATAAGACATGTAAATAATCAAAGAGTTAATAAAGATGTGTTGTAAAAGAGGTTTTAATTAGTAGTGAATCAAATCTTTACATTAAATTTGGTAAACGTATTTTAGGAGAGGTTTATGCAATGACGGATCATGAATACTTCTGGCGGACCTGCTTTAAGATTTGTGTTACAATTGGCTTAAATTTTGGAAATATCTCTTGTAAAATTTGCCTTATGGACCAATTTTAGTTTCAATAAAGATCATTACATTATTGTTGTAAAAGAATTTAAAGATGTTTAATTTAATAATTATTTTAATAGAATACTTCAATTTTTAATTTGTTAAAGAATAAAGATGATGAAAGAATAAGATGTCTTACAGATTTTCCGTTTACTCTAGATTTGAGAAATATCTATTGAGATGCTGTTAACAATAAACTTAAGTTTTAAAAAAGATTTATTAAGAATTTTTACTTACTGTTGATGTTGATAGTATTTAAATATGTTTAACTTAATACTGCATTTTGAAAATTGTTACATAAGAACATTAAAATAACGAAATAATAAGTATGATATAAATAATAATAATAAAAAAATACAGAATGTTGTTGAGAGTTTCAAAGTAGTTGTGGATTAGCTCATTTGTACTAAATTTGAGAAGTGCCTACTGAAAGATCAGCTTTGAAAATAATCTCTTATTAATTTTTTCTGTTATTCTTTTGACACTCTTGAAAAATATTTAATTTAATACGCCATAACATGAAAATAGTGAAATAGATAAAGATGTGTTTATAATAGAGAATCATCAAGTATATTTAGATTAAATTTGACGTTTTAATTTAATACTTCAAAGTATGAGAATAAAGAAATAGTAGATAGACATGTAAGAGAGGTTCAAATTCAGCCTTTTTTTTAAATTTTTTAGATTTGAAAGATGCTGGATGTATCTTTGACTTAAATTTCGATGAGGTTCTTCCACAATTACTTAATACTTTTAATTGAAGAGCTCAATCTTTAGTTTGGTACTTGACGGCATGAAACTATATATAAAGATATGTTGTAAAGAGGTTCAAAGAAGTAGTGAATCAACTCCATTTACAGTAAATATGATATATAATATTTGAAATATATTATTATTCATTGATCTAATACTATTTATTTGAATATTTTCAGTACTAGTAATGTAATTAATAATCTTTAATTTATAATTTATTTTAATTGACTACTTCAGAGCATGAAAATAAAAACAAGATTAGATAAAGATGACTTATAGAAGAGGTTCAAAATAGTAATGGATGATCCAACTTCATTTAGACAAAACATGAGCAAAGACTGTAGAAAGATGTATTAACAATAAACTTAAATTCGATGAAGATCTTCTATTAAATTTTTTATTATTGTTTTGAAACTATTTATATAGTGATTTTTAATACTTCTTATCTTGTCCATACTTCAGTTAATTGCAAAATATGTTGAAAATTTCTAGACGTGGTCTGTTGCTACTTAAAGTTACATAATGTATATTTTAATTTATGATTAAAATTAAATTGTAAATGTTACACATTAAGTAATATTTAGTAATTTCTATTGTGTAGGACACATTGGACTTTGTAGCGTACATCGCGAAAGGGGCCAACGATTTACGAGCCTGCTACGTACTAGAATGCGGTGGCGGTTTGGCCAAAGATGTGATATCAACAATAGGACAAGCCTTTGAACTACGTTTCCAGCAGTTCAGCAGCAACAAAGTAGGCTTGATGTAAGTCGAGTGGTGTTTCTTTTTGTAAATTTATGTAAAATATGAAAACATGGCACATAAATTTGCATAACATGGCTTTGGTTGGCATTCAGCATGGAGTATAACCGTAAAACCAATTGGGAACATGGTGGTGTTTTTGCAGGAATGCCGTGTCGATGGGTCATCCGACGACTTCGTCAGGAGGCGACGCGGATAAAGACTATTACAACGATCTGCCCGGTAAAGTTCCTCCAGATGTGGGCCCGCCCCCGGTGCCGCCACTACCCACATCTGTGCCACCATTCACCACCCTCCCTCCCGTGCAAACCCCGAACCTCATCGACTTAAACTCGGACATATTGGCACACGATCCTCATCACGATTACGTCAACGACACCGTGGTGACGCCCCGGGATGTCTTCGATATGCGTAAGTATTACTAGTGTGTGGGGTTGTTCGAGATTCGTTTCAAATGCAACCGTTCGTTACAGAGCCGTTTACGCGTGGCTTCAACAACCGGCCAGTGGAAAACGACCACCTGTCGCAGCTCCAGAACGAAATATGGTTCCACGGCCCCATCAGCAGGGCGGAGGCTGAAAGGCTGCTAGTGAAGGACGGCGATTTTCTCGTCAGGGAATCGATGAACACTGCCGGACAGTTCGTACTTTCCGGCATGCAGGACAACAACAAGAAACATTTGCTGTTGATCGATCCCGAGGGAATTGTAAGTTTTTAGTCGAATTGAATTCGAACTTGTCCGTTATTGTTTGTCGTTGTTGTTTTAGGTGCGCACCAAAGACAAAAGGTTCAACAGTGTTAGTCATCTTATTCAGTATCACTACGAGAACGCTCTACCCATAATATCGGCGGAGAGTGCTCTTGTGCTTCGGAATAAAGTAGTAAGGTCTTCCTGAAATGGTGAATATATCTTATCCATTCTTTATTTTTATTTATTGAGCAAAGTGTTTCAATATGTAATTTTGGAATACTTTGTTATATAATTAACAAGCTTAGCAAGTGAACAAATTGTAAACATTCCATGATAACATAAACTTACAATAGTGTGATTACCCTGATTTATTTCATTGATTAGTGAATTAAAAGACATTTACATATTTAACTGTAATATAATCAGGTATTATGTTTTATGCCTAACACATGAATTTGATATTTAAAAGACAAAATGCAATATTAGGTTATAAATATAAATAGTAACTATTTCCATAGTTTAAAATAAAACATTTTATTACATATTCAAGAACATCGAAGGAAGAGATACCATCCTATTATTCAATTGAATTTTTAAATCCTCTTTATTAATTCTTAAAAAGCTATGGTATATTTTTATGATATATTGTAATAGAGTTTTTTTATTAACATACATCATAAAACAATATTTAATCTTTATTGTGGCATTACCTCGAATCAAATAGTTGTTATCTAATACTTTTTATACTTTAATTGAGTGAATCTTGAAAATTCACTTAATTTAAAATTTATCACAATGGTACTTAAAATATTTTGTACATACTTAACACTGAAATATATACTATATAACTTAAAAAAATAGATATAGAAAATAATGGTTGGTTATTCATCAATGCCATCCAATTATTTTAATTATTACTGTGTATCAAATACTATAGATAATGATACAATAGACTTTATATTTGAATCAAAATGACTTTTAAACTTCAGTTATTCCTTGATTGAGTATCATAGAAATAGGTGCACAAATCATAAATTTAATTTGAAAATTTTAATTCTTACTGTTAGTTCAAACCACAGAGAATGAAGCTAGGTGAATTATAATTTGAATTAAAATGAAATTGAATCTCTGATAATTTCTTGATCTGACCCAAATGTTTTAGAGAATTAGAATAAAAATGACATTGAATCTTTTATCTTGATCTGGCTTAAATATTATAATTATTACTCTCAAAGATGAATTAATTTGAGTCGAAGTGACTTTGAAACTGAAAAATTGATGTAATATTGGGTATTTTTATGACCAATTTGAATGTTCTCTTAACAATGCTTGAGCAATATGTGCTGCCTTATGAAAACTGTTCTTAACAGTGACAATTTAGTATTGAAATTTCTAGTCAAACGAATAATTTTTTAGATCAGATTCATGTGTTGTGGTGGTTGTAGTCATTGGAACGAATCAGGGCTTTGATAAAAGCTAAACTTGTTTAAAAACTGACTGAGATTTAAGTAATAATTACAATATTAGTGCCTATCCAAGTGCTTTTCTTGAATATACCGGCAAGAATTCATAGGATTATGTCTATAAGCATTGTAACAACATAAATAAATAATATTAAGGCCATGTTAGTCATTGAATTGTATTAAATATGTGTATGTATATATAATATTTTATTTATTCAAATTGATATATTTTAATATTAATTGTAAATTTTGCCAACGCACAAAATTATAATTTTTTCTATTTCAATAAATTAAAAACGGACCTGGATAAAAATATTTAAAGCACAAAAGCCTGTCTGAGTACAAAAAACTGGTTTATTTTCAATTTATTGGTATGGAAAAAGTCGGTTTTGCATGCATGTAAATATGATTAGAGCGATTTTCTGCAATGGAAAAAGTTCGCCGTTACTTTGAAAAAAAAATTGTGATTTATTGTGCCGAGATATGTATTATTTGCTTGAAATACAATGATATTTTCTAAAAAGTGTCGTTTGAAATGTTTCGTATTTTCGCGCGGAAACGGAAGTACGGCGCGTTCGTTCGTACGTACGTTTCGATTGGATCAGAAGTGACTTAGAGCGAATTCCGAGTCGTCTCCCGCATTGGCGACGGCGCGAACGAATGTCGGCCTTATGTTCGCGCGCTTTAGAGACGATAACGGCGTGGCGGTGACGTCATCGTCGATGTCACGTTACCGAAATCGTGGTGTAGTTGAACGCGCGGTCCTCGGCCAGTCCCCCCACCCCGCGCCGCTCTTCCGTAACGAGTCGTTCGCGCATTTTGACTACGCTGTCGATGTAGTACGAAAATCCAATATGGCTGCGGTCAACAGACGTATTCGATTAATGTGACAGTAATAACACCGACTTAACCCTAGTTTTCCGCCGATTCCTCGATTGTTAACCTACAAAGTGATCGTGCATTTGGTTTTGATTGAAAACCGTTTTTATTTGTCGACTTTTAATTGTACAATTCGCCGTAATATAGGTTTGCTTTCTGTGCGAGGGACAAAATGGCGTCGGTCCGTGCTGTTGTTTGAGAAGTGTGCTGGGAACCTTTAATTATTTATTATTATAAGACTTTGCGTCTGTAAAACAGTGATGACTGGATTAAGGGATGTTTTACGCGTATTTATAAAAATTTTCGTTCAATTATCACAGTAATTTACGCGAGAAATAGCCGTTTCAACGTGAAAAAGATGCCTGAGGTAAGTTTAGCCATTTATTTAACAGTTTTAGGGTTGTTTCTTCGTTTATGTCGTTCATTGGTTCATTTTCTGTGTTATTCAACTCCATCCTCAATGTGAATTCAAGGGCGTGGCTCCATTAAAACTAACATATGAAGAACTTTTTCTCTGCTTTATATTTGTTTACAAGTAATATTTTAGCAAAATAACCCCCTCAGAAGCCGTGTTCCACCGATTTTATTGTTCAGGAACGTTCTTTGGACTTTCCTTTATCTATTAAGGCCGGAATTTTCGATTTTTGAGATGGACCCTTTTTAGCAATTTTAAGCCAAAGTTTGCAGTTCCCGCTGATATAACCTCCCTAACCACAAAACTCCGATGTTTTTTCGTCTATTTCACCGTATTTTGTCCAGTTTTCATGCTTATTTTATCATTTCCACCTTCAGATGTAAAATGAACCTCTACACTTGATATTTTACCAGTTTTTTACAAATTAAGGGGTGTTTTTACTCCTTATGCACTTCCACATTATCCTCATCTTCAATCACAACTTTTTCATCCTTTTTACTTCATTTCCAGAATTAATAACTCAAATCCACTCACCTCATAGTCATAAACTTGTTAGTTTTTAGCAAATAAACCTTAACAAAGAAGTACCCCCTTTCGAACCTTGCCGTTTTTCTTTCAAAATTTGCGTTTTTTATGTAAAACAAATCGTTCCTCACATGCTTGTACCTTAAAAACCATGGTATTAATGAAAAACATTGAGTATTTTGGGGCAATTTTGGTATGTTTACATTAACATAACCTCAACCATATGGGGTAACTCAATAATAAATTATATAAAAAATAAATTTGTCACTGTTGCTGAACCTTAAATAAGATTTTTTGGTGTAATAATTGAAAATAATCTTATAAATTGATTCATTAAAATGTATTTTTTAGGGGGTAGTTCATTATTTTTATGATTTATGTTGTTTTTTCTGTAAATTTATATTTGGGGTAGAACAATATGAGTTGGGCTAATTAAGGTATGTGGCTGGAATAATAAAATATTTCAAATATCTTTAATTAATCAAGTATTTATAGTATTTTTTGTTATTATTATTGCTTTTTTTATATAATTTAACGTACTTGGGTAATATGTTTTCTATTACAAATTCTTGTATAAAATAATAAAAAAGGGGACAAGAAATTTTTTGGATGTTGTAATTTCACCGTTATAATTAGTACTTTTTATTTATTTTTGAGTAATTTTGTACAAGGATGACACAAAAATATTCAGCACATAAGATACTTTTATTGAAAAATTTCAGTATTTTTCTATTAAAATGATTTATGTGCCTTAATCTGTAACTGATTTGTAAATTTATACAAAAATAACTTAACAAATGCCCAAGTAAATGGAATCAAAATTAGATTAAAACATTTTTATAGGTAATCATGTTAATTGCCTGTATACCTAAAGGTATTTCTCTGGTGACTGTGCTGTATCATAGTGATTTTAGACAAAAGTTAGCTTCAACAATCTTCTATTGAGTTGGAAACAGGGGTTAAACATATTCGTATACTTTCAGACTGGCGAGATGTCAGATTCAGATAATTCTGGTTCTGGATCTGATAATGAAAGCAAAAGTGACTCCTCGTCAAATAATTCAGGATCAGAAAGGTAAGAACAACAATTGATTTTTTAATTTAGTGTATGTTACTTATACATGTTAAACAAATGAGCAATTAAGGTAAGTAAATATTTTTCTTAATAAATGGGGGGCAACAATTAATCGGAAATATTATGGTTTTTAAAGCCCATATAATATTTTTATTGGTTCATATATTTCTTATATATATATATATATATATATATATATATATATAGCATTAGTATTTTGGTAAGAGTAATATTTTATTTATAGAAATGATTTGTTTAAATTCATTTTTTATATAGATATATTTAGTAAGTAATTAATTTTTTATATAGATAACAATTGATGATTATTTAAAATAAAAAAATGTATTTATAAATTGTTTTCATATGGAATATATTTTTTCCAAAAACTACAGACAATTGTTTAATTATTTACTGTGCTATAGTATATTTAATAAATGAAAATGTGTGAAAATACTTTATTACGTAGTCAAATATTTCATTTTATATATTTAGATATGTAGAAAAAATAGTTTCGTTGTACATATTTATAACAGTAACATGAAATCTTTCTTAATTAATAATTTTAAACCTAAAGTTGATTAAGCATAAGTAAGTTATTTATATAAACACGATAAATTATTTAGTACTTTTTAAATGGTCTTTACATATTTCAAGAAGTTTTATACCAGTCATTAACATTCTCATGTGAAATATATTTTTTTTTTCAAAAAGTACAGACAATTGTTCAATTATTATTAACTATGCAATAGTTAAATAGAAACAAAATTTAGAAATATATTTAATTTTCCTTTTGTATATTTACTAAATAACTGTGTGGAAATATTACATTACATAATCAAATATTTAATTTTATATATTTAGATATATAAAAAAATAGTTTCGTTATATATATTTATAAACATACAAAATCTTTCCTGTTTATTAATTTTAAACATAATCTTGATTATTTAAATATATTTAAGTTTTTTTATAAATATGATAAATCATTTAGTACGTTTTAAAATCCTTTACACTTTCCTTCCACTTTGTTTGATTATTAATATTTTTAAAAAATTTAGAAATATGTTTAATTTCCATTTTATATTTTTAATATATTATTGGTCGTTAATATTATAAAATTAAGTATTTGATTTTATACATTCAGATGTGTAGAATAAATAGTTTCATTATGTACTATAAAATTAATTAATAATTTTAAACTTAGATTTGGTCATTTAAAATATATTTTTTATATGTATGATAAATCATTTAATTCTATTTAAATTTCTCTTTACATTAGTTTCAAACAATTGTTTAAGAATTAACTATAAAATAGTTAAATAAATTATTGTGTGGAAATATTTCGTTATATTATTAAAGATTTTGATAAGCAGAAAAAAACTGTATTCTTAGAAATAACATAAAAACTTAATAAATAATTTTAAACATACATAATTGGCTACTTGAAATATCATTTTAAAAATTCTTATGTAAATATAATAAATCTTTTAGTGCTTTCTAAACTGTTATTTAAATATTTTCCAAACAATTATTTAATTATTAATATTTTTATATGGAGCATTTTTTACTTAAAAATGTATAGACAAATGTTTAATTAATACAAATCATTTGGTTCTTTAAATAAGTTTCAAACTATTGCTTTGTTATTAATATTTTCATATGAAATGTATTTTTCCAAGAAGTACAAACAATTGTTCAAATTCCCTTTTATAATTTTAATAAATTATTTAGTGGAAATATTTCATTACATTATTAAATATTTGATAAGCATAAAAAATAATTTAAATATATATTTTTAAAAATAACAAGAAAACTTAATCTTAAGAAATAATTTTAAACATAGATAATTGGTTATTAAATGTTCTTATGTAAATATAATAAATAAATCTTTTAATACTGAACTGCTATTTACATATTTTTTTTTAAGTTTCAAACTGTTGTTTGATTATTAATTAAATAAATAATCTACAAACGCAATTTTAGAAGAAACATGATTCATTTCTCTTTTAAATTTTTAATTTATTGTGCTACTATTGATCATTAAATATTGGATTATACATATTTAAACAGAAAAAATAATTTGTATCTAAAATATAACTTTCATATGATTGTTTAAAATTCATTTAAACATTGTTTTTTCATTGTTATCTATTCTACAATGTAATTCCAATTTTTTGTTGCACAAAACATTAAATCTATCAATTAAAAGGGGCATAATTTTTAAGATTAAAGGAAATATAAGCTGACATTCAAATGTATAGTTAAACTTAAGAAGTGTATATATCTATACTTTTTTTGTAGCAATTCATTATTCCAATAAATATTTATTACATTTTTACTTATTTTTCAGAATTATATAAAAAGTAAAGAAATTTATTAGTAATATGTAAATTAATATATACTTTATATGTATATCCAGCACAAATTTACACGATCCGTGAACTAACAAAAACAAATTTATCTAACAAATTAATAAACCGTTAAGAATATACAAAATTTTGACCTTCACATAATGGTTTTACTTCGTATTTGAGTAGTAGGGAGATAAGATTATAATAATATGATAAATAACTCGTTTTAAAATGAGGTATACTATATAATGTTTTAAATAAAACCAATGTCGTTACTCTTTATAAATTATTTATTTCACATGCTACTATATCCAATAAAAAAAAATGTTTAAACCGGGATTATCGGAGATAACTCTCATTTAATTCGCACGTATGTCCCGACAGTGGGTCGTCGTCTTCCTCGAGCGGTTCAGAAAGCGGCGGCGACAACAATTCTGACAACGAGCAGTCGGAGAAGGAGGAAGAGAACAGCTACGTCCAAAATGAGACGATGATCGTGACGACCACCACACCCGCCGCAACATCCGACTACAATAACAGTCCCGAAACGAACGACCAAGATATCGGGGACTATGATGCTTCCTCTCCCGAGCCGAAGAGAAAACGGTCCAGTTCGTCAAAAGATGTAGGTCAAATTCCACACCAACTGAGAAATGCGACTCCTATGTCTGATTATTTTTTCAGTGGGACGAGAATCCGGACCTTTACAGTATCAGGAGGTCCGGTAGGTCGCGCAAAGAGCCAGAAAGGTTGCAGGCGAAAGACAGGACCAGTGGCAAAAGGGGAAGGTAAGAATCACACCTCGTTCTTTATTACAGCAGTCAATTTTAATGTTTGCTTAATATTCAGTTTAGTTCGTGGTATAACTATTGTTGTCAAGTTGCCTAAAGTTCTGATTAATTGTTTATTCTTAACAGGAAATTTATTTAATATTTATAAACAAGATTATAATATTAATTACGGTATGTGTAAATATCGACGATTATTTATCACTGTAACCATAATATTGTTTATAAATTATTGGCCTAACGTTTAAATATGTATAACAAACAATACTACGAAATAATCTCTGATAGTTTTTGTTTTTATAATTTTATAGAGGTAAAAGGGTTTTTTTGATTGAAAGCTTCTGGATATCAAATTAATCCTAGTTATACTTATTTCAGCTGGTTCCCGAATCTCAAGTTTGTCCCCCTTGTCCCCCCATTTTGCTTCAGATTCGATCAGAATTGAGGCGTCCCTTAATTATTTCGAACAACAATGTGAAAGAACGAACTGAAACAAGATTTCAAGATAAATTAATAAAGAACCCGGTAGTCATAATGTTCTAATTGTGTCATTTACAATCGGATAAAGATGGTGGTATATGTTTTATAGCGATGAATGGCGATACAACGATGGCAGTTCATCAGAATCCGAGGAAGAGGACGTGGAGAAGCCACCGCCGAGCAAAAGATTCGGTTCGAAGAGGGTGGTGCCCAAGAAGCCGCCTCCGAAACGTAAGACGCGTTACAGCTCGGATGAGTCTAGCGCCGATTCGGACGGCAACAAAAGGACGGTGTCCAGGCGTGCAGCTGCAACTGTCAGCTACAAGGAGGACAGTGAAGATAAGACGGATTCGGAGGACTTGCTGGAGGTGGACAACACCGAGCCCATCGAAATGGTACCTGAGGAGAAATCGGAAACGATTGAAAAGATTTTGAGTATGCGCAGGGGCAAGAAAGGTGTTACGGGTAATATAACTACTTGTTATTACGTGGAGGAGAACGGAGATCCGAATGAGGGGTGTGACCCCAACGACAGGGACAGTACTGAAGATCAGTACCTCATTAAGTGGAAGGATTGGGCTCACATCCACAACACGTGGGAGTCTGATCAGTCGCTAAAGGAACAAAAGGTGAAGGGCTTGAAAAAGCTAGAAAACTACATTAAAAAGGAGGTCGAGATCAATCAGTGGAGACGCTATGCCACACCCGAAGACGTGGAGTACTACGAGTGTCAACTAGAATTAAGTCAGGAGCTGCTAAAAAGTTTCAACAATGTTGAACGAATTATTGCCAAATTTAACAAGCCAGACAACGGCATCGACTACTTTATTAAGTGGGAAAGTTTACCTTACGCCGAGTCTACGTGGGAGGATTCCGCTTTGATACAAAGAAAATGGCCTGATAAAATCAGCGAGTTCAATCAAAGAGAGAGTTCAACGAAAACACCCACTAAACACTGTAAAGTTTTGAGACATCGGCCCAAGTTCCACGAAGTTAAGGAGCAACCCAGTTACATGACCGGAAAGGATAATGTAAGTATTTCGTTTTAAAATTAATGAAAGATTACTAATTTCGATTTACAGATGTTGGTACTCAGAGACTATCAAATCCACGGCTTAAATTGGATGATCCACAGTTGGACGAAAGAAAACTCGGTCATTCTAGCTGATGAAATGGGATTGGGTAAAACTATTCAGACCATATGCTTCATCAACTATCTGTTCCATTCCCAACAACTGTATGGACCATTCCTCTGCGTAGTGCCATTGTCGACAATGACATCGTGGCAACGTGAGTTCGCGCAGTGGGCTCCGGATCTTAACATTGTCACCTACCTTGGCGACGTACAATCCAGAGACACTGTAAGTATTTTTATCTTCTAAAGAAAGTGTCCTTTCTAACTAACTTTCAATTCTAATCCAGATACGACAGTACGAATGGAGTTACGAGGGATCAAAAAGACTGAAGTTCAACGCTATTCTGACGACCTATGAGATCGTCTTAAAAGACAAGGCTTTCCTCGGCAGCATAAGTTGGGCAGTTTTACTCGTGGACGAGGCACACAGGCTGAAGAACGACGACTCACTCTTGTACAAGGCTCTGATGGAGTTTGACACAAATCACAGGTTGCTAATTACGGGTACGCCACTCCAGAACAGTCTAAAGGAGTTGTGGGCTCTGCTCCACTTTATCATGCCTTCCAAATTTACATCTTGGGAAGAGTTCGAAAAGGAACACGAATGTGCCGCCACTAAAGGCTACGGAAAGCTGCACAAACAGTTAGAACCATTTATTTTGCGAAGAGTAAAGAAGGATGTGGAAAAATCTCTACCTGCCAAAGTGGAACAAATTCTTCGAGTGGAAATGACCTCAATCCAAAAGCAATATTACAAATGGATCCTGACCAAGAACTACAACGCATTGCGGAAAGGGGTGAAAGGGTCAACGAACACGTTCTTGAACATCGTGATTGAGCTGAAGAAGTGCTGCAATCATGCTCTGTTAACCAAACCCACCGAATACGAACACATGAATTCGCAGCAAGACCACTTGCAAACACTTCTGCGTGGCTCAGGGAAGTTAGTGCTTTTAGACAAACTTTTAATCCGTTTAAAAGAAACCGGTCATCGCGTATTGATATTCTCTCAGATGGTTCGCATGTTGGACATCCTAAGTGAATATTTGCAGCTGAGACATTTTCCTTTCCAACGTTTGGACGGTGGCATTAAAGGTGAAATGCGTCGTCAAGCGTTGGATCATTTTAACGCTGAAGGATCTCAAGACTTTTGTTTCCTTTTATCCACACGTGCCGGTGGTTTGGGTATCAATTTGGCCACCGCCGATACAGTGATCATCTTCGACTCCGACTGGAATCCTCAGAACGATCTTCAAGCTCAGGCCAGAGCCCACAGAATAGGACAAAAGAACCAAGTCAACATTTATAGATTAGTAACCGCCAGGTCTGTGGAGGAAGAAATCGTCGAACGTGCCAAACAAAAGATGGTTCTCGATCATTTGGTCATTCAACGGATGGACACCACCGGTAGAACGGTACTGGATAAGAAAGGCGGTTCCACTCAAAATCCCTTCAACAAGGAAGATCTCACCGCCATCTTGAAATTCGGTGCCGAGGAATTGTTCAAAGATGAAGACGTTGACGAGGAACCAAACGTAAGTCCCACCATTAAATTTTATGTTCCTCTAATATAATAAAAATATATTTCCAGTGTGATATCGATGAAATCCTTCGGAGAGCTGAGACAAGGGACGAGGCTCCAACAATGGCGGGCGACGAACTGCTGTCAGCCTTCAAAGTGGCCAGCTTCGCCGCCTTCGATGAAGACACCGAACCATCACCAGTCACCACAAACCAAAACGACGACGAAAGCAAAGACTGGGATGAAATCATCCCGGAGAATATGAGAAAGAAAGTCGAGGAAGAAGAAAAATCAAAAGAAATGGAAGACTTGTATCTGCCGCCACGTAGCAGGAAGACCCTGCAGCAAATCAATAACTCAGAAAGCGATGGCGAAGAAGGCAAAGGCCGCAAACGTAGAAAGAAAGACGCAAATGAATCTGGTGACTCGAACGATTCCGGCGAGGAAAGTGACGAGGAGCGTCCCAGGAAACGTGGTCGACCTCCTGCCAATAATCGGGAGAAGATCAAGAACTTCACGGATGCAGAGGTAAACAACCATATTTACTTTGTAACAAATTACTGAATTAATACTTTTTTAGATTCGTCGGTTCGTAAAGAGTTACAAAAAATTCAGTGCGCCTCTGAAGCGTCTTGAAGCAGTGGCTTGTGACGCGGAGTTGCAGGAGAAGCCTTTGGCTGAACTCAGAAAGCTCGGCGAGATGTTGCACGAGAGATGCAGGGCGTATCTGAGTGAACAAACCAAGGAAAACAACGAAACAAACGGGGAAACTTCTGGCGGCAAAGGCAAGAAGCGATTGAGGGGTCCTTCTTTCAAGCTTGGAGGCGTTTCTGTTAACGCCAAAACTATGATGGCTTGTGAAGAAGAACTTGCACCCCTTGATGAAGTGCTGCCGTCAGATGCACATGAGAGGAGTAGGTGGGTTTTAGAGGCCAGGACAAAACCTGCCCACTTCGATGTTGACTGGGACAGCGTGGAGGATTCCAAATTGCTTCAAGGCATTTACATATACGGAATGGGGTCTTGGGAGCAAATAAAACTTGATCCCTCATTGGGAATAGGTGATAAAATACTTTTGAATGAAGACAAGAAACCTCAGGCCAAACAGCTACAATCGAGATCGGAGTATTTGCTGAAGATCCTACGTAAACAGTTGGATCAAAAGAAGGGCGTGTCGAAACCAAAAAGACAAAGGAAAGTTAAGGAGACCAAAGCGCTGACTAAGGAAATCATTGAGAACGATGATATTAGTTCCAATGACGAATCTACCTCGCAAAGTACCTTGCAATCCGTAGCCACATCTTCATCCAAAAAACCTGCAAAGACACCAAAGAGAGAAAACAAAGAACAACGCGAGGACCACAAAGACAAGGATGAAGACACGAGCTTGGCGAAGCACGACAAGAAGGCCAAGAAGCGTGAAAAGAAAGAAAAGAAGAAACGGGCGGCCGGTCCTATGCATTTCACAGCCAACAATGAGCCGCGTGCTTTGGACGTACTAGGCGACTTAGATCCTGCAGTCTTCAACGAATGCAAGGAGAAAATGAGGCCGGTGAAAAAGGCTTTGAAGGCATTAGACAACCCAGACCAGTCTCTTCCTGAAAACGAACAAGTTGCCAACACGACTGCGTGTCTGATCCAAATCGGCGAACAAATCAACACTTGCCTGGAGGCTTACACTTCGGAATCCGAAAAGAAAGCCTGGAAATCGTGAGTGACACGAAAGGTAGTTTGCTTGGGGATTATTATTAAATGTTTTTTGTTTGCAGGAATCTGTGGTATTTCGTGTCAAAGTTTACCGAGTTCGATGACAAACAGCTGAAGAAGATGTACAAAGGTGCCGTCAAACAGATGCAGAGAAAAGAGGTTTGTTGCTTTATTATTATTACTGAGAAGTATGTGACTGACAATTTCTGTTGTTCAGGATGGGGCAAGCACAAGTAAAGAAAAGAACAAAGAAGATAAAGAACACAAAAGAAAGCATGAAAGCGATGATGACAGAGAAGAAAAGAGTTCAAAGAAACATCACTCAGACAAGTACGTATTAAATATTACCAGTTTGGCAAAATATCATTTTATTTTTATTTTCAGAAAAGACAGGAGAGATAAAGAAAAAGACAAGGACAAGGAGAAGGAACGAAAAAAGGATAGGGAGGTCGAAGCTGAAGAACCCGATTACCATTCGTACAGGCACAGAAAGCCGAGTGGTTCACAAAAACCTCAACAGTTTCGCGACCAACCTCAATATCAAGACCGGGACAAACAGTGGTACAGAGGACAAGATTATCCTCGCCAAGCTTCCAGCGGTTACCACAGGAACGACCGGGACTACCAACGCTCCGATAAAAGGTAAACCATTAAAACTTAAATCAAAAGTTGATGTTAACGTAATTTTTCGTTCAGATCTCCTGACATGAAAGGTGATTGGCGGAACTATCAAAGGGGCAGAGAACCGATGCCGATGGGCGGTCGGCCCATGTACTACGCAGGTGGCGGCTATCTGCAGAACGCACCGGCCATGTACCCACCGGAACAGTTCCCCAGAGACCGGTTCTCGCCCGGAGATTGGCGTCCCCCAGAGAGGGACTACCGTCGCGAGGAGTACCGCCGACAACAATAAATTTTGGTTTTACATGTTAGACAAAGGAAATTGGTTTATGCCGCTTGGTGATCCGGCTCCGAATGTAATGGCTATAACGTGATATTAGACTTGGAAGTGTGGCCATATTGTGATGTTAATTTTGCCCGGCCGGACACTGCAAGACATTCAGTACATTTCGGGGGATCACCGGCGTGACGTAAACGCAATAGATTACTTAAATTATTCGATTTCTTGAATAACGTACATGTTTAAATGTACGTTTGATTTTTTTGTATATTGTTCTTTATTTTTAATTCGTTGTGAGAAGTTGTTGAGAATGTTTTTATTTAAATAAAGTATTTCGTTTATTTCTCGATGATTTTTCAGATGAATGCATTTTTTTTTTGATTACCAATTATTTTATAAATATGATGTACATTTTTATGTGTAAAGGTGGCTGTGTTAAATTGTAATGAAGAGCTGGCCTACCAACAACTGTAATTATATTCTTTGTGTACATACATAGATAAATATGTTTTGATATTAATATCGACTATTATTTTTGCCAGTCACTAATTTATTTTGTACTTTATAATACATATATCATCTTAAAAATTTTTATGACATTTTTTCTAGTAGATTTGCTTCCTTCTCCCTTAATTTACAATACAAACAAGTTACAATTTTCACTATTTTTGTAATTTAAAAAATCTGACGGTCTTAGACCACTAAAAAAATTATTGTACAAATGACTGAACATTAGTAAACATAAAACAAATTTAGTATATAGGGTATGAAAATAGACACAAATTAAATGTGTTATTTCTAAATTGATTCTTGTTTTTGAAATAAATATACATATAATTTTTTATGATGCTTTTCTTGTGCCTTTCCTGATATTAAATTACTTCTGAAACAACCGACTTTTTTTACTATTTTAATTACATTTTACAATTTCATTATTAATTATAAAACCAGTATTAACAGGAAATTTTAATCACTTTAATTGTGATACTTGTAGACCATAAATTGCCCACACAATTTTAAAGAAGAATTTAATTACTTTACCGAAACAACAAAAAATTCGGTTAATAGTGAAAACTTTTTTCGTTTCGATCGATAAGTTAATAAAGTTTAATTTCAAGGACTTAGTGTTATGAATAGCTTCCATTGTCCCACATATTGGTGGAGAAGCTTACGAATCCCATTTATCTATATGCATTCCAAAACTTTTCATTTTATTGATTGGACCTAGAAACTGAACTAATTTAGAACCATGTACCGCCTGATACGACAAAATATAACCGAAAAGATTCAAAACCCAACACTCAGTTTATCACCGTCGGTATCTGTAATTATAAAGTTCGGCTCAACAAGTTTAACTAAATTGTAAATTTCAAATAAATTAAACAGTGATTAAACCAACAGGAAATGAGTGAATACAACAGTAGTGAGGTATTTTTATTCCAATTAAAATAGATAAAAGAACATAGATTTAATTGAATATCATGATTCTTATTACACTTAGCTATTATTATTATTATTATTACTATTATATGTTATGTGTTACATATGCTAGCAAAACAATTTTATTATATTTTAGTTTCAATTTTAAAATTACAGTGGTGGCCAGAGAAATAAGACACATATTTATTTATTGTTAATTAGGAAACGCACCCCTCTAATTACATGCAATCAAAATATATTATATTTTATTGAAAATAATTATGCTATATTATTTCTACATTTATTAATTTTTTTGTCTAAATCAAAATAATTTCTACTTAAATTAAGTCTTAAACAAAATAGATACTCAATGTGCTTGCTCATAGAAATATTTACAAAATATATATTTATTAAATAATTTATACATAATTTAAAAAATGTTAATACTTTGTTGGGTACCCTTTGTATCATTTCTTCAAAATATATAAGTAAATTGTTGTTTATATATTTATATATACATAAAACAGACTAAAGGGGTGTATGTCATAAGAATTGAAGCATCCCCATAGTATAATTGAACTGCTACCATGTTTCACTGCAGGAATAACAAACTTTTTGTGTATTTTTGTCCCTGTAGGATGTTTAACATAAGCAGAACCATCATTTTTTTATAAATGCTAAAAGCTAGTCATCCTCAATGTGATCCTGTGAATATTATCCCGAACAAGTCAAAACTGGACACATTTTTTGTAGAAACCAGGCTTTTTCTTGTAAATATGGGGTCAAACGAACCCCTACCCATTAACCTTCTTCTCACAGTCCTTGAACTAATTTCAGAAAGTTCTATTTCCTATACTTTGGCTTTAATTTCAGTTGACGATAAGATTGGATTGTTTTTTTGACATTCGAATTACCCAGTCATCGATTTTTTTAATGTCTCAACTAACAGCTACACTTCGCCAGTTCCTTTAATTTTCTAATAATACGGGAAAAGATTAACTTTTTTAGCCGAAACTCTTTGACATCTCTTCTTATTTCTATTGATTTTGGTCACGTTGAATTATTATTTTTTGTACACGTTCATTTCGACCAATAATTAAATAAGTTTTAATAAGAAAAGAAGATAAATTTGAATCAAATCCATTTATCCTCCAAAATTTTGTGCCATTGCTCTGGCCACCACTGTAATTATTTAAGGGATTAATAATCTCACACCAAAATCAACTAAAACGCAAAGGTACAAAGCGAACTTTAAACATAAATTAAATTTTATAGATTCCGTTGATCCAGCAAAAATGCAATTAAACAATTAATTGAGCATTTCGCGTGCATGTAGAGGAATTGTTGTTGCAAAAAAAAAGAGCTACGCCCGAACTGTTTTGTTATAAAAGTATTCGTTTATTAGAAAGCACGCCAGAGTCCTTTGTGTGTGTTTTGCTTGTCGCCTTCGTTTTCAATAAGGACTTGTATGCGGAGAAAGAAGACGCCTAACCACCCCTCCGCCCTTATTTGGCGTCGCGGCGGCTACAATCCAACCCGGTTTAAACCCTCACACCGACGGACCTCGAATACCACTTTAACGAAATACATCGCAGGTAAGATATACATTTATTACCTACCCCCTTTAGTTTTTGCTGCCGTTTCGTTTCGAACAGCAATTTGATTGCAATCAGGAGATCGTGGCGGACAAACACACAAATTGTCTGAACCGTAAATCTACAAATGACTCAATTGTGCCTAAAAATAATCAAATCAAATCTATTAAGCGTGGCCACGCATGGTGTGTCAACTAATCAATTAAAACAATAAAACGTACATTAGGCACGTGTCAATTCAGCTTTTTAGCCGAAATTAACCTTATCAACTGGGATTTAGGTTTTTTAACGCAATGTACAACCACCGGTTATTAAATACGCTGGCCTCTGTTTATTATGGATCAGTCAAGTCAACAAAATATCGACCCCAGCATTCTATTTTATTCACAGCCACGAACTCCACCAATGCGCTATTTTCAGTTAATCCATATCAATTAATTCAATTTCGTTCAGTGATTTGTTTGATTTGCTTTTTTCTTATTTGTTTTTGTGATGTGATTTTCCTGTCTAGGTTTGGTGCACAGGCGTCACAAAACTTTGAAGCTCGATCAGGTTTTGAAGACTGTACAAGAGGTTTGGAAATCGCCGTACGTTCCAAGGTAATACATTTATTATACATAATTTTTCTCTACTTGAATTATTTAAAATTTAATTATAATAAATTAAAATCGAAGCACGTGTTCAGTAAATAACAAGTTGTCATATCGGTGTAGTCAATAAAATGTGATTTTGATTAATAAATTTTGTTTAGTTATTGGATATAAAATAAGATTAGGAGATATTTTTGGACACACACACATAAAACGAGCCGAAAACGGTCCAGACATTTTACATAAAAATGAATCTGATTAATCCGGCTAAACAAGGAAAACGAGAAAAAAGACGGAATTGCGGCTCGGAGACAAAATCATGGATATAAAACTGCCTGATAACGATATAGGGAATGTGGAGGAAGGCCAGATCAAACGAGATGAGACATAAAATAAATTAGAAACAAAAACTTCATCAGTAAAGTTCCATGTAATCTCGCCAGAAGTTTTCAGACGCAGTAACAATTTAATAAAACTAATTTTTAAATTGACTTACACGATAAACGTGCAGTAATTCGAGTCGACATCAATATACATAAATAGAATTGTCTGTATTAGGCACAAATGCAATTGAAACAAACAGATATTCGATTTATTTTTAATCGTCCGTTGTTTGGGGGGCAAAAATAGCACTTGCATTTGCACTTTCATATTTCCATGCGTTTATTATCAACACTCCGTTCCAATAACACCATTGTTTTAGTTTTATTTATCTCTTTAAATATGCATGGATATCTCAATCCCATTAAAAAGGAAAGTCAACTCGAGAATAAATTTGTCTCAGTGGTCAGAGCTTATATTTCATTTGTAAATCGATACTCCGTTAATATTTTATTGAGTTAGTATTACAGCTATTGTATAATATAATATACAGTGGTGGCCAGAGAAATAGCACAAAGTATGAAGGTATTTCATAAATTTGTTTCATTCAACATTTGACCATATTAATATTTTATACGTTTTTTTGTCATACATCTTGACGATGATGGGCATTATTTAGTTGGATTTGGTTGGTCAAAGAAATAGCATATTTAACAATACTCTTAATAGTAAGAAGAATTAGTATAATTTATAATTATTTTATTGAATAATCTACTTCCAATGGGGAGAAATAAACAATAAACTCCAGAGAAGGGGCGAATAATTATTAACGTGAAAAATTATTGTCTAAATATTAAGATGCTCTCAAAAAATGGTTGCAATGTTATTAAACAACACACTCAACATTGAAAAGACAGTAAGAAAACAATTCCTTTTAAAGACAGACAAATGGCAGGAATCACTAAACGAAATCCTTTCTTGTCTTTAAGGCAAATAAAAAATGAATTAATTGAGTCACACAATATAATAACTTGCAAGGATGTACTTCAGTAAAGTAATCATTGCTGTCAAAAAAGAATATTCGAACAAGGCACACAAAAATTTATTAATTATACTCCTGAGTACTTTGGAGTTATGAATCTAAATTTAATAGAATAGAATCAGATGGTAAACAATAGGTTCGTCGTTCTCCAAATAAAATTTGGACCACAGACTCAACCAAACTTATATGAAATTACGGGAAACGGTGTTTCATTGGGAATAAAAAAAGTTTTTCGTAATACAAAACACTTGCTCCATTAGATGTGGAGACCCATCGGGCAGCACAGAGTCTAGATTGTCTCCCAAATCATCAAAACCCAAAAATAACACATTTCGCCAATCTTCAATTGTCCAGCTTTCATGCTCCAAACACCAATTTAAGTGACCAACTCAATTTTGCGCTGATAGTTGTGTCTTCTGCTAAATAATTCTTAAGTATGAAATCAGTAATAATAATTCTTCCACTCTGACTTCTGATAACTCCTCATAAGACATTTTAAGAATTAAGGCAATTGGCCAGCGTAAAGTCCGGAACTGAATGTAATTGAAAACTTATGGAACGACATGAAGTCTCGTTTAAAACATCAAAAACCATCAAATTTAGATGAATTTATTGTTGATGATGTTAATTGAAGAGTCGAAGTGAAGAATTTAATTTTAAAATCAAATTCTTATTGAATCTTTGTTTGGCCTTTTATATGGGGTTATAACGGACAAATTTGTATAGATTATTTAATAAATATATATTTTTTAAATGTGTGCTGTTCATGTGAGCAGCCACATAGAGTTTTTATTTTGTTTAAGATTTAATTTAAGTAGAAATACTTAGATTTAGGTACAAAATGATTAATTGTAATAAGAATAATATATTATAAATAAAATTTAAAATATTTTTATTGCATTTAATTAGAGATGTGCATTTCCTAATTAATATTAAATAGTGTTGTGTCCTATTTCTCTGGCCACTGTATTACAATTATAGGTTTTTAATATTTAGTACAGTACTAATCTATTTAGTCAAGTAATTTAATTAAAAAATTAAATTTAAAAATTATTTAACGACATTCTTCTTAAAAAAAATAAGAAATTAACACTTGTGTGTCTTATTTTAAGAAATATTTAGCCAATAATACTAACCTAGAATGTTTATTTTTTTAAAATTCATGAAAATTTGATTTGAAATAGTTTTTTTTTCGCTTGTACCACAAAGACAAGGAAATGTTAGTCAGCAGGAGAAAATCTAATAAAAGTTTCAGCCCCCGTAATTCGGACCACTGTTTATTTGCTAACAAAATAATAAATTTGTCGCAAAGTTTATCAAGTAGATTTTGTTCAGTAAGCATGCCTGTGCGGAGTTGCGAGTTGAGCTTTAAACTTCAGTATCAGCTGTACGCCAGCTCACGACGGTCGAATGTTAGCAAGCTAGTTCGGTTCTAAGTTCGCTCTCGTCACCAGGTAAATATTGAATTTTCTTCTTCACTTCAGTCTGTTTATGTTTTAATGTGACTCAGCTGTTGTTATTGTGCTAATTAAATTAAATTGATTTTTTTATTTTTATTCACGAATTAAGTCTGCTTTATTACTTTAACACCTTTATTTTGGGTGTAGACAATATTTTAGAATACTATTATTGTTTTTAACCCCTAATTTGACAACGAATTAAAATAATATTTTTAATTTTTGTGTTAAATACGGCGAGTTAAAATATTGCGACTTGTTTTCATAGAGTATTGATCATTATGAAATTCGATATTTGTCATCTGATTATAACAAAAATACACGTGACAATTTTCACAAAACGTGCCAAAAGTACTTTAAAAAAATCTCGAATTACACAAAGTACAAGATTACAATAAACAAATATTAATTCATTAAAACAAAAAGATAAATAAAAAGCAAATACTTCTATAGATAGTATAGTAAATATTTAGTTTGTGATGTTTTAAATATTGCGTTGGTTTCAATGAGAAAAATGCAGATAAAAATACCTGTAGTTAGTTTAGACAACAGACTTATCACAAATTACTGTGTTTTACACGTTGAACAAATATAAACCATTAAAGTAAATATTCTTAATCTAATGCTTTTAAGTCGTCAACTGTATTTTATAAAAAATGCCCATTCTGTCCAAATAAGTGTCTATTTCTGACACACTGCCGGTGACCTAATCGTACTTTCACCGGCAAAATTAAAATTTACTTTTTCATCTCGCCTCCCCCGATATAATTGCAGCGGGACATAAAAAAATGTGTGTTTATTAACCCACCAGGGAAGCATGAATCGTTTTACAGGTGCATAAATGTGTATTTCTTTATCGTGTTATTTATTTCAGCTCGTGCAATTCACCTGAAAGAATGGAGAGAAAGGCGAGCAGTTATTCCACCGATATTCCATCTCCAGTGCTCCTCAGAAGAAGATTAAGTGCCCCTGAAACTATTATGAGAAAGTAAGAACTATATATTTTATTCTATATAAACGTACGAAGGATTATTGATGTGTTTTATATATTTTTTTTTGGTTTGGGTTGTACTCAGAGGAACTTTTTTTAATATATATATATATATATATATATATATATATATATATATATATATATATATATATATATATATAAAATTGAATAATTAAGTGTACAAAGTGAGGTGTTTTGAACAATACGTGTCCTTAGGTGCTATTAAAAGCTTTCAAGGATACCCTCGAAATAAAAAGCGATTTGCATTTGTTTTTGCCCGAAAGATTAGAACATTCAAGGCTAAAATATATCAATACTCCCTCGTACTACGCTAAATTGGTCTTCTTCTCTTTCTGGCCTTTCTTGAACTCGCTCTAGTGGTGGTGTATCAAGTTTCAGCACTGATAATTTGCCAAGTTGTTTTGGCCACAAAACCCGATTGTGTTTTACGTTAATTCCAAATACCATATCCGAAATGAGTCATAACTTTCCTGGTAGCAGTAAACTTCCTAGCTGATAACGATTAGGATTCAATAAAACGATGGAAACGATGGTTTATTATCTCCGGTTGGGAAAAGTTCCATTACTACACACAATAATCGTAACGTCCGTTGATTTTTTATTAGTTTGTTACGGTCACGCAAAAATTTATCCTGATAATAATAAAAGTGACCTCAAGTCGGGCGTTTTATGCGTGACCCGCTGTAGTTTTCATCGATCTCCGGACAACTAAGAAATATTCAGATTAAAGATCACATGACTCACTCGTGGTGTTCACTTTGACAATTTTACTCGTGTTAAACAGTATCTTCAACAATTTTAATTGATTAGTAATGGGTATTGTTCGACGCAAATTTATCACATTCCACCTCAATGAGTACGACATTGTCTAATTCTGAATAGGTGATAAGCCTTTCCGGTACGAATTGCCTCCGTGGTTTAGATTATTTATAGTGAGGATATTTAAAATACTGACTAATACTCGTATAAGTATTACGAGGAATGTTAAAAAGAAGAATGGAGCAGCCATGCGTGTTGCATGAAACATATGTGTGATAAATGGGAATAAATGTGCCTTAATTCATCACTATTTAATTATAACTTTCACAGTTTATTTATAAAGCTGGCAAATATTATTTTTAAGTCACTCTGAAAGCTTCAAAAAATGCTCATTTTTAGTACAACAATAATTCTAAAATAATTGATTAGATCTTTCATCCGTTTCAACTTTCACATATTCGTATAAATTCAATTCGACAACTAAAAATGGCAGCCATAGGGGTTGTTTTGAGTTGCGTATAATAAAATTATTCAATTTTCCCTGACCGTCCGTCTGACAAGTAATAAATCATTCAATAAAAGAGAAACTGGAGACTCACTTTATAATTTATAAGATACATGGAAGTTTCACTTGAAAAGGAAAAAAAAGGGGGAACATTCGAAGGTGTATGGAATTGAAATGGCACACCCCCGAATCGGTTTTGCTGGCGAATTTGAATATTTTAATTAGTAAAAATAAAGGGAAAATAATGAAAAGGGACTCTTGTAGGGGCTGCAATAAAATTTTAATAAAATCGATACTCCCGTGTAGTTGTGTAGACCTGAATTTTAAAGTAGGCAAGGAAGTTTACCACTACAAAATACCCTTGAACGAAAAACTAGGGGGAGACACACATGTAATGGGATAATAAAAATAAGATGTAAAACCATAGACCATTTAGTGGGATAGTTATGTGTTCGAATACATTTTTAATTCTGACCTAAAAGTAATTTTCTTTAAAAGGCATGTTCTGGCTCAACAACGATCCGAATCTCAAGAAAGCTATATTACACAAACCTCCGATACAAGAAGTTGCCAATGGAGGGGCGAAATTGCCGCTGGAAGTGATCCTAATTTAAGTAAAAAACGCGATTCGGGTTTAATGAGAAAATCGACTTTATTAAGGAGGATGTGGAGTAACAGCAAGCCGTTTACAAGTTCGAGGTTTTCTGGATCGTTTTATGAGTGGCAACATTCCTTCGGCAAAATGTCCTCAGGAAAATCAACCCATTCGTTAACGTCCACTCATTCATCACCCGAGCACAAGTCGCAAAGCAGGCGTTCTTTGAACAGCAACGAATTTAAGACGTCGCCGCAGCATTTCTCCCAAAACCGGAAGATGTCCCCGAAACATCTCGGTGACAGTACTGATTCGAACAAGCGGTGTTTGTCACCAAAACGTAAAGTTTCCGTCTACAATGGTAACTACGAATACTCGTCCTACAGCAACAACTCCACCACGGACAACTCAAACATTTCATCTTTGGACAATCGGACAGCTCAAACTTTCACGCCAAAAACTGAAAGTGAAAGCTATAGCACCAGAAGCACCACAACGAGTTACACGACCTTCTCAGACAACTCAGACTCAGCCTTCACCAACTCACAGTATTCCAACAACAATTCCACAACTGCTACAACAACAACAACAACAAAGACTAGCTCGTCAGAAATAACCAAGCAGTTCATCGAGGAGTCTGATATTAGCAACCACGAAGCCAACAACGGTCCATCCAATAATAATTCAACGAGGGACTCTACAAGCAACACCAAACAAACGAGCGACGTCAATGAGTCTGGCACCCAAACCTCAGACGTCACCAACCTGAACGTCATCTCGAACGTCCAACTGAGCCAATCAACTTTAGACCTAATTTTCCAACAAGTCATTCAAGACGTGAACAAAACAAACTCGAACCAAGTGAGCGTGAACACAATACCAATCCCAATCAGTGACAACACAAACACCGAAGTGATCAACGTCCAACAAGTGCCGAGTTTTTTTCTAAAACGCAAGGAGGACATAACCACAGACAACCCCGAGCACAGCCGAATAGTGAAGTACATGATAAGTAACATTGGTACCGGCAGCCCGTACAGTAAGCCGGCTGAAGTCCCTCAAGTGGTGGTGCCACGCTTCTCGGCTCTTCCTCGTACTTCCTCCATGGAGGTGAACACTTCATCCGCGGAGTCTGAGGACAAAGAATCAGACACGGTTAGCCTGGTGGACAGCTTGGAGGACCCACACTCGCCCAGGATTGATGGGAATTTTAACAACTACGACGACAAACTGGTGCGAGGTGACATGAACCTAACCCCCATCCTGCCCGACAACAGTGACAAAACGGACAAGAAGAAATCTAAAACCCCCAAGCCCTCGACGTTTTTCATTCCTATCGAGTCGAACCAAACTGAAACCAAAGCCGTGTCCGATTTGATGCCGACGAAGGTTCGTGAAAAATTAGCGAAGCGTCAACAGAAACGGGAGGAGAAAATGTTGCAAACCAAAAGCAAATTTAGCTCACCTAGATCCGATAGTAATTATATAAGTGCAAGTGATAATCAACTTCATTTCGTAGTAGATACCAGTTCGGATTTTAATTTAAATAGTACCCCCAATCTCCCTCACGTCAATTATATGAAGCAGAAGAAACGAAGCAAACCGCTTCTTCCAAGTATAGAAAGTATAAGACGTATCAAAGTAGACAAACGTGACAAGGAACCCAAACCCAAATCCGTTAAAAGAAAATCCATATCCAAGGAAAACTCTACGGAGTACCATCAAAGCAAAGCCAAACCGTGGATGCCTAAAACCAGAAACAAAATGCAAGAGAAGCTCACTCCGATTTACACAAGCAAAAACGAATACGTTTACGATGCCGAACCTCGCAGAATTTATCACAAAACGGAGTTCAGCAATAACAACAAAAGGATAGAGATATTAGAAATTATGGAGTGTGTTGATGGCACGGAGAAAAATCAAATGTTTAAAGGAAAGTCTAAGATACCAGTCTTAATTAATCAAAAATTGCCTAAAATCAATGATAAATCAAACAAGCCATCATTCCTAGACTTCGATAAAGTTGAAATCGACCCAAAACTGGACCAACTCATAGCTAACATACTGATTGACACACTGAACAACTCCACAGAAGTCGAGAAGACTAGTAGTAGAATAGTAACTGAACGTAGAAGTCCTTCTTCTCCAGTAAAACACTCAGGAAACTCAAAGTATTTACAAAAGTTCGAGGTGATACCCGAAGAACTGCAATCATCAACTGAAGAAAATCAAATATTAAGCAAGGACATAAGCAATAATAATAGTGAAATAGACACAAATAACACTGCGACGGGAAGCAGGACAAAAGAAAACCCTACCTACAAAGGCAAAGCTGCAATTGCCGTTGTAAGGGATGAAAATTTGTCGACCATTCCTAAAGGGTGGATAACCTTTTACATGCTTCACAAGAATCAGGGGTCACCCGACAGTACATCCGATGAAGGTATAAACATTTCAACATATCAAACTTAATGCACTTAGTTTTATAAGAGCACCTACCGTACAACTCTTTAATTTTATTCGCATCATTTAGACGATTTTATTTAGGCAAAGTAATTGATCAAATTCAGAAACCCCATGAAACTCATGATATGCATAATAAGACTAACATTAACAATGAACTAAGAGCTAATCATAGAAGTCCTGCTTCAAGCCAGGCCACCTTGAAAATTGTCAAGAGCAGTGGTAGAAAGACTGACTTATTTAAGGAGTTTACCTCCAGCAGCGAAGATGTTTCCCAACACTTGCCATCTGGGAAATCCAGAAAGTTTACGCCCAGTAAGACCAAGAATCCAAAACCAGAACCCAACAAAACAGGTAAACGCTTCTAGTAGTAAGTCAAACCTGTAGAAACTAACTTTGGTAGTTAAAGGACAATGGTCTGTAACAGTTAGTGGAACTAACAGCTATGGACAATTGGCTCCAGAATTGGAGATGAGGTTGAGATTTCCCAATGGTAAAAGTGGAAACAAACGAATAGACTATATGCAAAAACAGGAAACGAAACAAACTGAAGGAAATCCTGTGTGTAAGGCTGGAAATGTTTACACGGATGCCAGTGTTAACAAATCTGTTTCAGTAAATAATGGTTACAAAAGGTGGCTACCTGATATTCAAAGCAATGCTTTAACTAGAAAAAAGGTATAATTGTAATATTTTGTGTACGTGAAGGTTATAATGTCTATTGTTGATAGAAAATCGATGTACCTGTTTCTGTAACGTCAGGATTGGAGCCAAGACCTACGAAAACTAGTACCAGGAGATATTATCTTACAAGGCCTAGGTACCAAGAAGACTCAACCAACAATAGTTTATTTAGTGAAAGGTATTTTCGATTTATTTTTTTGGATGTTGTTTAATGGGATGAATTTTTTAGAGAATATGCTGAAATTTTAAGACACTTTCCTGAAATTATGTCTGTCAGCGGAAGGACGATTAGTCCTGAGCGGAAGTCAAGAGTTCCCACAATGAGTGAAAGAGATCTTACCAGAGGTTTTTATACTACCCCACGATAGTTGAATATTTTGTATATATTTAGACTAATGTACATAAATAAATTATATTTTATTATAAATATATTTTGTTAAAATATGCACTGATTTTATTGTTAAAAATAATCCAAATTACAAGTAAGTATAATTTTATTTTTTAATATTTACAACTTTATGAAGGTAGTACTTCCCAAAGTTTCTGCAATGTAAATCCATCTTTAACAGTTTCCACAGCTAGTCCAAGATCTGGCGAATAAATTGGGGGCCTATCTTTCGAATGGCCTTCATCAGCCAAATACACAGCCAAAGTATTGCTCATTTCGTTTTTAAGTTCTGAAATTTCTTCCAAATCATCAATAATTTTATCATTAGAAGCATCATCTTGCTTGTTGAGCCATTTGTATTCGACACCAAATATCGGATTTGTTGTATAAACAGAATAGAGCGACACAAGTTCCTTGTACAAAATATGTAACTTCTCTTCAGGATCAACTCTAAAACCCAAAATGTAACCTCCACTTACTTCAGAGCTGGTCACCACAAGAGCTGTTCCAAACTTGGAATCTCTAACTTTTATCTACGAATAAAATCTTAATTATTTATTTATTATTAAAGGGAAAAAGTTTTAGTTACTACTAACACTTTCAATTTGTAAATAAGGTAAGGAAATATTAAATGCTTCGTTCATATCAGCAAACCAAACGAGTCTGACGTTGGTGACTATGAATGTTCCAAGGCTTCCTTGGTCGCTGCTAAGATTCCAAACGCCATGCAAAGTAGAGAACACTTGTTCCAAAGGCAGTATTTTTAATTGTTTGTTATGAATCACAGCTCCTCTAAGTTTTAACTCTCTGTACAACTTCGACGATAAAAATGCTCTATAATAACAAATTTGTAAGGATAATTTGTTCGACTCATGATGATTACTTACTTGTGTACTCCAATGACGGAAGTGAAGTGTCTCATGTTCCCAGGCACAAGATTCGTGAATATAAATTCGAATCTACTGTTGTTTGAGGATGTTAATAAATGAAGAGCTTGGGTTGTCCCTCTCAATTTCTGAGGAGATTATTTATGAGTTAGTTACATTGGATTTTGTGTGTATTTAAATCCTAAATCAATACGGATTTATGTTTGAGCGTAGCTTTAATGGGATAAACAGTTTGTGTTATAATAAATCCTAAACAAATCCTTCTTTGAGATACAACAGTAACGATTTGAATCTTTCATCATCTACTGAATTAACCCGCAGAAAATATCTTTCAGATATTAAACTATCTGTCATTTGTGAAATGAATTACTCGTGAAAATAGAAAACTATTGATTAACAGTAACTTACCGAGTTTACCATTTTTGTGCTTATGGATAAAATGCAATTAAATCCGATCGCTGAAAAGTGTAACAAAAAGTGTTCATAAAATTGTTAAAATTTAATTTTGTGATAGCTGATATGCAACTCAGGTAACATTAAAAACGTGTACTTACATAAATTAACTCTGGGACTTATAACAGAGTGCCATAACACTCTAATATTCGTAATAATTAATCTGCCCCTGTCGCCGCCGTTGCCTTTTGTATCTTCAATGTTCTCCAACCGGTCTATAACCTTCTCCCCCAGCTTCAACCTCATTTCCCTGCAATATCTTGTTGAATTTCCAATTCGCCATCACTTAAATATTACTTACATGTACGGTATGTCGAACCGGACCTCCTTGTCCTCCCATGTTAGTGCCATTTTAGTTTTGAATGCTGAAAATAAATAAATAAACACGCAGCGTGTTTGTATTGATTTGTTTTGCACCTGCTGTTCGTAACGACTGAACGAAGGAAATGTAAAAATATCGATCCCGCTTTCCACCTGTACGTAATTTAATGAATCAATCAAAAGCCTGGGGAATTACTGGGGAAGAAGTCGACTTTTACGACTGAAATAAAAGGAAAAAGTCTTTCGCACTTCATGTGCAGAATTTAACGGGGATTCGCTGAAATTGAATTTAAAGGGGTTAAACAGATGTAAAATGGTAAGGCAGCAAATAGTTCTGCTGTCTATTGATTTCTCTCGACGCGGGGTTTAAGAAAACCAGATATAAGTTTGTTTAAAGTTTATTTCAGAAATAAATTAATTTTATAATGATTTCCTCCAAAGCATCTAGAATTTCACTATTCAGGTTCTGTAATACTTAGCCTCTACTGGTACATATTGAAGCTCGCTTTGTGTCATCTTTTTTAGCACGTGTAAATTCTTGGCTGGAACCAAGTTGTGCCTGTAACAAATAAGATTAGCTCCTTCAACTTCAGCTTCAGTTCTCACAATGAGTAAAAGAGATTTTTTCAGAGATTTTCATACTACACTAAAATAAAAAAAATAATTATATTATATTTTATTATAAATATATTTTATTAAAATATGCACTTAATTTATTGTTCTCCAATTTATGTAAATATTGCTAAAGTAGAAAATTAACACAAATTCCACGTATTATTTTCCAAAAAAAAATTTCGACAACTTAACAAAGATCTGAGGAATAAATTGGAGGCCTAACATTTGAATGTCCTTCATCAGTCAAATACACAGTCAAAGTGTTAATTATTTCATTTTTAAATTCTGAAACTGCTTCTAAACCGTCTATAATTTTATAATTTAGCTTCAGTGATTTTACCTCTAGAAGCATTATCTTGCTTGTTTAGCTAAATATCAGAAGGTTTGTAAAAACATAATACAACATAGTATAAATTCCTTGTATGAAACATGTAACTTCACTTTAGGGTCAACTTTAAAACTTCACATGTGACCTCCACTTATTTAAGTGGTGGTCACCACAAGGACTACGAATAAAATCTGGATTATTTATATTTAATGGAAAAAAGTTAAGTTACACTTTCAACTAGTAAAGGAATATTATGCTCAGTTCATATCAGAAAACGAAACGAGTTTGACGTTAGCAACTATGAATGTTAAAAGACTTCCTTGGTAATTGTTAAGATTCCCAACGCCATGCAAAGTAAATAACACTTGTTCCTGAATTCGCTAAAATTGAATTTACATGGATTAAACATATGTAAAATTGTAGGGTTTCAAATAGTTCTGAAGTCTATTGATTTGACAAGACACGACTAAATAAATAAAACCAGACGTAAGTTAGTCTAAAAGTTTATTTCCAAAATAAATTAATTTTATAATAATTTACGCCAAAGCACCTAGAATATCCATAATTCAAGTACCTAATATTTAGCGTCTACTGGCGCATATTGAAGCTCTTCTTCGGGCTTCTTTTTTGGCACGTAGGGGTTCTTGGCTGGATCCAAGTTGAGCCTACAAAAACAAATAAATTAGCTAAATCAATCAGTGTTACAACTTTGACATACCTGTAGTGACTTTGAGCTTCGTGGCAGTTCACGTTGTACCACCAATCGCAGGCAAACTCGGCTTGGTTGAACAAAGTGCCGTTCGTGCACAGGAACGAAGCACCCTTTTCACCTTCACGTCCGTCGTGGCACACGTGGTAAGCCTTAAATGCAAACATTTAATTACGAAAAACTAAACTATTAAGTGTTGAAAGTACTTGGCATCCAGTTTCTACGTCAGCATACATTCCTGGCAAGGCTGGGACGTGGTGGCACGAGAAACTGGTGTGAGGTACGGTGTGATAGAGGGGATAGTCCACCCCCGGCACTCCGGGGACTTTGGACAAGTCCTGTTGTTGTTCCTTTTCGGCTTGGCGAAGCTTCACCGGTACCGCGTATCCGTTGTGGCCGCCATAAGCTTGCTGCCAAACAAAGAATTTAAGTCAGCGTAGCAATTTCTAACGATTTAATTTGCGCTAGTTAAATAGGAAATTGTGTGCTACCTAATAAATTAATCTTGTGTGAATAATTGCATGATGATTGGCTTGGTGAATGTACATCAGACTCTCTCTTAAATTGGTTGTAAAATTAAACCACATGTCGTATTTCATCGTAAATCACACAAATAAAATTTTAAATAAAGGTTTGTACAAGTTAATTTTAATATTGTATTTGTTGAACTATTCAAAATCACTATGATTATTTTTGGAGGATATAACTTTCTACAGTTAAGGAACAATAAATATCAATGTATCGATGATCAGCTCATTAAGGTAACAAGTTGTTTTTGAATGAAATTAATAGTTTTAAACAAATTGAACCACTCCTTTATTTCTATACTTTATTAAATTATTATTAATTAAATTGTGGAAAGTGGGTCATTATTTGTATACTATTATTTATATTTCAGGGCTTTTTGAAAGAATTTCCTGAAACTAAGTATTTATTGTTAAATTAATACAATGTAGTATAATGTGTAATAAACAAATCGTAAAAGTGTTGAAAGCAAATAATTTAAAACAAAATTGCATTTTATCCATTCTAATGTTTTAATTTTATTCTTTGCACATGGAAGGACACGTGTTTTAAAAATAGCCACAAAGGCAACCTTAGAAACTTTTTATGCTTATTAAAATTAATATAATTTATGCGCTCAAATACTTACAATTGTCACTGATTCGGCGACGAGAACAAGAGCGGCGCAGACACAAAGTACACGCAACATATTTCACACAACTGGTATCAAACGTGGAATGACTTAAGATTAAGATTTAGTCGAGATACAGGTTACATATGTGCACATATCACTTTCCCTACTTAATTATTTTTTTATTCTTATTCTCTTAACAATCCATTCATAAAAACGCATGTAACGACCGACTTTATTATCCACTCATGGACAACAAAAGAGAATTTTTTAATGTGGAGGGAAATCGCCTTTAACAAAAGAGCTACCGGTTAAAATAAACATAAATATAATAAAATAAAAGGTTTAAAAAAATATTACGTGATATTTCAATAATTATGTAATTTTGGCTACAATAAAAATTTGTTTTAGGAATTAAAACTCTGTTAAGAATTAAGAAGTTATGGCCCAACTGCCACACTTTCCTGGAAGACGGTAAAAGTCACTTTAGATTCCTTTCCTCACGTTTATTGACCAAGGTTGAATGGTTAACCAACAAACCCGATTAAATATTATATATTAATTAGTGCAATCGGTTTATTTAGACCAATTTTCCGTGGCTGGCCTTAAATTAGATCAATCTAAATGGAAAGGAATTGTGAAATTAGCCTCGGGCTTGTATTTAAGTTTGTAATCGTTCTAAAGTCGTTCTTGTTATGTAATTCCCATACCAAGGTGGACCCTGATAAAAGATCAACTGCTAAAACGGTTTTGTGTATCGATTATTAGGTCTTTACGATCGGCTTGGTCAACTGTAATAGAAATGCGCACTCATATGTTACAATAACCGAAATAAAAAGTAACGTGCTGCATGCAACACGTATAAATATATAATTCCGTATTAAATTCACACAATTCCCAAAGGCTGGATAGCATTGTCAAATAAAAAAACTCGATGTATATATATTTGTGGAAGGCTCAGGCGGGACGGGTAAAGATAAACGGGAAAAAAACGGAATGGACCGGCAAAAATGAAAATTCCCCAGGGAGAAACGTGAACATTTTAATTAATATTTATCCGTTTTCGTTACAATTTTTACGTATACGTGTGCACATCCTCTAATGTCTGTTTTAATTAAATTAATTTTAATTTTGCTGTGACATTTTATTGGAGTTGTTATATTTTAAAATGTGCTAATTAAATAATGATAGTTTTAAATTAATGTAGGACGAGAACGGGAACTGGCGACTTTCCAGAGGAAAATATTTATTTTAATGGCAATGAAATTGAACGTTAAAATCGATGAAATCACAATTTTTATGCATAATATGACTATAAAACACAAGTTATTTAAATAAGTAAATTTATGTATTTATTATGCTATAAAATTCATTCACTTTTTTACTTTTAGATTTTTGAAAAAGTTTACAGCTAAATATGTAATTAAATAATTAGAAAAACAGGTCAAGCTTAATCCATTCTTATCATTAACTCAAATTAAAGCCTACCTGGAGGAAATGGGAGTTGCTGAAATTTCGATTAAGAAGTATGAGAAGAAGTTTAGAGGATGAGGGTTTCTTTGACAGAAGACGTGTAAAGAAAACCTTGCTTTCTACTAAGAATGTAAAGGCCCACTTTCAATTTGCTCAGGATCACGTCCACTGGGCCACAGAACTGTAACGATAGGTTGTGATGAATCTACATTTAGTTTATTTAAAATGGTGATATAGCCTATGTTAGATGTTCTGCAGGGACAGAAGTTCACACCACTACTTATAAACACTCTAAAAACAGGAGGGTGGTATAATAATGATATGGGATTGTTTCTCTCCTTCCGTCGTAGGCCTCCTTCATCATATAGGACACATGGACCGATTTATGTAAAAAGATATATTAAAAATCAATTTGTTTCCACATATTGAAGAAATGATGCCATGTCATGTATTCGAAAATTAGCCAAGTATATGCCTCTGTGATTAAAGTTGCTTTTATATATTTACTTGAATTAATAAGAATGCTTTTCAAAATTAAATTTGCTTTTGCATATTTATGTCCAGGTAAATTAAAAAAAAAATAAATGTAACACTTCACAGAATATGAAATTATTAGTTTTTAAAATATAGTATAAATAAATATTAGTAAATTATATTATTTTAACAGTTCATCTGTTATTTTTACATACTTTTGGACTATACTTAAGTTTTAGACATAAGTTTGTAAACATTAGTTTTAAAAATGGTGGAGGTTCATAATAAAACTTCAAAAACATAACCAAAGATAAAAATACTATAAAAATATTATTGTTTTTTAATTTAATATTATTAAATTAATTATAATATTACACAAAACGATTTGAATAATTATAATTTTAAAAATAACTAATTTCAGTAACTTGAAGACTTTTAAAAATGGCGAAGGATCTCACTAACAGTTTACAGTAGCTAAGAACAAATAATTGAATAAGACCACTTAATTTTTCATAAATTTTATTATAAATAATTTAAAAATACATAATTAACAACTGACCATTTAGATGTAGTATCAATCGTAGGCATGTAACGACTTCAAGTAAGGTTGGAACTCCTTGAATATCTGCAATCATGAAATCACATGAAATTAGACAAAAGCCATAAATTGAAAACTTTAACGGTCCGCAATGAATTATTTGTTAGTTACCTGAGCAGCGTTATATAATTCATTTGGTCTTCTTTGTATGTACCTCACTTTTGGCGGTAACGGCAACTGATGGAAGTAAAGTATCTGATGCGGCGACAACCTATATCTCGTCGGCTCCCTGATAATGTACGTCGTGTCAACCACCCTCGGCGTGTATTGTCTCCCCGGCGGTGCGACGTGTCGATTATCCGGCGCCAGTTTTAACTAAAGCGGGAATTGAATATTTATTAATTAATTGTCCAACCTTCGTCGGTGGGTAAATATAATTTAAATGTAAATCAAAAAGTTTGTTTGTGTAAGAGTCAAAATGCAAAATCCATCTCAATTCCGTTCTCTGTTTGCACACCAAATACCACGATATGAAACCAGATTTTCCCTCGGATTTTAACATCAATATTCAGAATTGCAGGGCGACACCGATTTTATTTTTTATTTTAGTTTAAAGGAGAAGTGAATGCCGGTTTTACATTACCCGCGAAAGTCTCAGTTATCCGGATATTAAGGGCTAAGTGAAACTTATTGTCTCTGGAGGGATTGCAGCTTTTTAGGGGCCACATAAAAAAAAGGAAAAAAAACCTTTTTTTATATTATTTTAGTTTTTATACATTGGGCCCATCGTAAAGCAGACGTGCACGCCGATGCTGAGATACAACAACAGATTTCGACGATGCGAGAAATATACGGAATAAAACCTGTTTGTCAGTCAATCAATTTGGTTTATGCCAAAGTAACGTTTTCTTAAACCTTAAAGCATCTCTTTTTAATCAGATAAAAGAGTTTTGATGTATTTTTTGTGCACTATGTATATACAGGGTGTCTCAAATTAATTGGCAATGACGAATACTCGTATTTCCAAAACAGACAGAGAAAAATTCGAAAGAGGATTTGTAACTCAATTTTTTAAAATGATGATACCAATGGTTATGGTTTAATATCCCTAACCGTTTCTGAAATATCTATCAAAAACTAATTTTTAACGGACATTTCTTATTTGTAAAAATTTTCTACAGACACTACTTACCTTAAAAAATGTGTCTACTTAAACTATAACTATAAATTTGTCTATATCAGAATAAACTCAAGCTTTCTAAAAATATATGTTTTTTTATACTTATCTAATATCTTTATATATACTTATATAATTGTCTTATATAGTTATGATGACATATACTTCTGATAAATTTAACGTCGTTTACAAAACATAGAAAATAGTATTTTAATAGGTTGTCATGTTAAAGCCATAGCTGAATATGATATTTGTCAAACCTGTTATTAAAATATATTAAACCATTTTTGATACTACATGACAAGGACATCTCAACCAAACATAATTTTTATACTATTAATTTTTTAAAACTACTGAATATAGAGAGAGTAAACCTTAACTAGCCCAACAGTGAGTACAGCAGCGGTTACTAAATTATATGAAATTAAAGTTTTCTAATTTACATTTGTATTAGAAATTGGTCAAATGGGACCGGCGAATTGCTGATCTTGCGGTATTCCCAATATCATGACCATCCAAATTTTGCCATGAGAGTCACATAACAAAATTGGGAGAGAAGACTATTCTGTATAAGACAATAACTATACTGACTCATATAATTAGTATTGAATATAAATTTCTTAGTTGAAATCTAAGTTATATTAAAGATTCCCAACATTTCTCTACACATAAAAAAAATCGGGAGAGAGGACCATTCTGTCTAAGACAATAACTATATTGACTCATACAATTAGTTCTGAATATAAATTTCTTAGTCGAAATCTAAGTTATATTAAAGATTCACAACATTTCTTTACACTTGTACCACGTATTTGACTATGGAGATTTTCTGAGATGCTTCTTTACCTTTGATGTCCCAACATATGTTTATCTTGCTTAATGGCTAATCCACCACTGGTTCAGAGACATGAAAATGCACTTTGAAGCAAGAAACAAGAGATAATTCTTTTTGAAAATTCCGTATAGCAGCGAAACGAGTCAATAAATTAAGTCGTTAAATATGTAAGAACACCGTCTGGATGCACGAACCGACTGAGTTACGAATAACTAAATTATTAATCATCCCGTGTTTTCTTTGTTAATTCCAATTTCTATTCAATTCAATTCCATCCCACAATTATACCATTGTCGCACCGCAAAACTAAAACATACGGCATTTTTATGTAACGTGCCGTTATTCGTACGGAAATAGGTTCAGCACAATTTGTTTAATTATATCGAGAGTAAAGTGGATTAAACGGGCAGCGGTACTTTCTCTCGCACTCGCACACGGAACGGTGAAAAAGGGCCGAATTGAAATCGACGAAGGCAAATCCATCGGTCTTACCTTGATGGTCGGCGGCGGATACTTTTTGGCGGTGTGATGCACGTCCGGCGACTTCTGTTCCAACACCACGCCGTCCAACGTGTAAAACCCATTTTGGTTCAGCCTGTTCAAACTGATCCGTTCGGGCACGAAGGCAGAGTCCGGAATTTTGCCACCTTGATGCGGCAGGAGGTGCTCACGAAAGAGTTGTCTTTTCTGTAAAAAAAATAATAGTAATGTCACAGAACAAAGAAGGTTCACAGAACGTTAACTTCTCTATTTTTTCATTGTGTTCATTCAGTACGGTCATGTGACACAAAGTTTTTCAAATGTAAGGTAAAATATCTAAGGGGTGATTCTTGGGGTCATTTTAAGCAAAAAACTTTATATAGGCTGATAGTTTTAAAAAAATTATCATTATTTACATCCTATTCTAATCTATCCTATCCTGTGAATTTTTTTTGTTTCTATATTCATTCTTTCTGTTCTTTCCATTCTTCGCCTTCCACTATTTTTTCCATGTATTCTGCCTTTTTATCCATTCTTCTCTAATAGTCCTTCTTAGGTCTATATCCTACTATTCCTTGAAATTTCCAATATTTTAGGATTTCCTTCAGTCTGTTCGTAAAATTTATTGTTCTATACAAAACATAAACCGTTGTAATCAGTGAACTTCTGTGGATGGTTACTCAAGCAATTTCCTGTCTAATTTTCTGGTTAACTTTTTAAGCAATTTGAAGCTGTTCCCCATATAGAAACTCCGTAGAATAACACCAATTCAAATAGAGCTTTAGTAGAATTTTAAAACCTGTTGTATTATTAGTTGTAAGTACCTTTGTGGATTGTTCGTACATTTACAATGTACTGCTTCCTCATGTAAACATTGATGAGGGAAAGATTATGTCACCAGTAAGCATTGTTCTGTCTTGCGATAATTTAATATGCAATTTCTTAGTTTTGTCTTTATTTATAGGTAGTCCTTTATTATGTGCCCATATTTGAACAATTCGAAATTAATTTTGCATTCGTTGTTGCAACTTCGATGTCCTTGTGAACAGCTATTATTGTGGGTATCATTTGCATATACAAAGTGAATACAATGTAAAAAACACTTCTTGATATCATTTACATATATTAAATATAACAGCTTCTCTGAGGGACTCTATTATTTATTTCAATATGTGGGTTGAAGTACTCCCAATTTTAACTGTAAGCTTTCTATTTTTGAGATGTTATTTAATTCATTTTAGTATAATTCTTTTTTATTCAAATATTTACCAATATATTTGTGTTTTATGATTTAACATATATTATCGGATGGCACTCAATTTTTCAGATAACTGGGAGTTTCACAATTATTGCGACAAACTGATAGGAGTTATAGTGGACCTCAAAAAAGTAATTTTGTCTTATAAATCCCTATCTGAAAATGAGCCCTTAGGACATTACATAAAATTAAAATTAAGATGAGGAAAAAGTCCACCCACTGCAAACAGTATTGAGCAAAGTGAAAGACTCTGAGTAATACTTGTAATATGAATTATTAAACTAGTAAAAATAGCTATTTGTCTTTCATTTTATTAGTGACCTTTATAAACTTATAATTATTTAAACTTAAATTATTATCATAAATCCATTTAAAGATACCAGATAATCCCTAAATTACAGTTTCAAACATATAATCAATATGAATACTAGCAATGTACCGCCTGTAAACATACAAATATTACAATTCCGAACATATTTCACAATATACATTTATGTATGTTGAACAAAACATGCCCTAGCATTGTTCCTTGTGGAAGACTAATTTCATTTCATCTTATTCAACTATAACAATAATATTGTCTAACATTTCAAAAGCTCAGGAAATTTACTAATTTAATTTTATTACTTTCTATGTCACATACATTAAAAATGATAGTTTCACAGGAGTGTTCTTTACGAAAACTACTTTGATAATTTCAATTACATTATTTCACACTGTGCCCAAAATTTATTCAAATTTACATACATTACGAAGAATTTATTTAGTTTCCCAGTCTTGTGAAAATACACCATGTGCTAAAAATGTATTTACAATATCTAAAATACAGTTTCCACTTATAGATCCTTCATTATATTTGTTTTTGAAGATTTGAATGAGCGCGTTTATGGTGATTTAAAAAAAGAATTCCTGAGGTGTTAAACTGTGAACAAAAAAAAAATTGATTTATTAATAATTTTAAAATATTTTAATCAATTTTATTCAAACTTGATAAGTTCTCTATATAGAGCAAGTTGCACTTAGATTAGATTAGATTTAGTTGGTTTTCATTGGTGTTGTTGAAATAATACCGGTTAGACTAGAACTATTACATGAATGTTTAATAATTTCCTGAGAACGGATAACAAATTAAAATAATTACATTAAATCTAACAATAAATTAAATTAAATGTTGAAAGTGTCCTCCTCTTACTATAATACAGCTTTCAATACGACGCAAAACATTCAGATGTTAATGCAGAGAAATGTTTTAAGCAAAAACAGTGAAAAAAAGTTAAAAACATTCTCTCAAAACTGAGAATTATAAAAATAACTTTTGACACGGTTTAAAGTAATGACCTAGCATATTTCTTCAAAAATTTTTTAAAATTCTGCACGAAAGCTACTATTTTACTATTTTTACTTTATTTCAAAATTTATGACATTTAGAAAGCTTTTTTTTAAGTGATCCCAAAAATAATCTGTTTAAATATTTTACCTTATTTATGAAACACCCCGTATATGTACCATATATATATATTGGAATATTCGAGGATCTCGTGAACGTACTGACAAAACACGATCAGAGTAAACTCTTTATATTATACTTTTGATAAAATATTTGCAAAAAAACTTCAAATATTGCTATTTATATAGCAGCAAGAAAATATTTGGAGAGGTTTTAACGTAATATTTAAAGATGTTAATCGCGTTAGCGTAGTAAAACGAGAACGGGAACGGACAGACTTTCAAGAAGTAAATAATTATTTTAATGACAATGAAATTAAATAATATTTTCTACGAAGTCACAATTTCTTTTAATAATCTCATTTATAATAAACAAAGTAACTTGTAATAAGTAAAATGCTACCGAAACCCTTTTATACTATAAGATACATTCACTTTTCACCTTTTAGTTTTTTGAAGACTATTAATTAAAAATGTTTTGAAATACATACTGATTACAATTACAATTTGTAAATGATTTATGAATATCACAAAAAAGTAGGTGTAAATGTGATGACACCTTCCCTTGAGAATTTTGTATAATTTGGGACAATTATTAAAAAAAGATATATTTAAACTACCACCATATAAACTTTTATTTTAAATGAATTAAAGAATCTCTCCCTTAAATAATTTACCTTAATCTTGAAACACCCTGTAAACTTGTGGTGTAGTGAAAAATTATTTTGAGAAATTTTAGAAATTGAAATATTAGCTGGGGGTAAGGCGAGAACGGAAACAAGCGATTAAGTTAGACCTTCAAGAAACAAATAATTATTTTATTGGCAATGAAATTAAACAATAAATTCAATGAAGTCACAATTTTTATGGATAATATAATGTGTAATAAACAAGTTAATTAAATAAGTAAATTCATATATTTATTACTACATACGTTCACTCTTCAATTTTCAGTTTTTTGAATAAACTATTAATAACTAATAAAAAATAATACTTTGAATTAACTGAATATAAGTACAATTTGTAAATAATTAGATTCGTAAATGTCACAATGTAGTAGGTATATGATAAATGTAATAATATCTTCCCATAATCACACACAGTTAAATTTCTAGTTGAAATATCTAAAAAACAAAAATAATATTAGGCATCATTAAATTCCCAAAATAACCAATTTCTCCTGTTTCATGTGCTTTCTAACAAAAAAGAGACGTGAACATACATTATGTATGTATGGAAATGAATAAAAACAATGTTTATGATCATTTCCGTAATAACTAACCAAAAACATATTTTTGAAAATTTATTGTAAAGGTAATCATAATTCAAATCTGGTAGATACTTGTAAGGGAGCTTTCTATATCCATGCATGGAATATCACCTAAATTTAAAAACATTTTATCTGTATTATGATCACGATCGTGAGTTTCTGGATGAAACAGTTTCACGTAATAATATTCTTTTAAAGATATCTGAGATTTATTTGAGGCAGGATTAGTGCAGTTCCCATTTTGTTGTCATAAATGCCGTAAAAGTTTTCGAGGCAATCTTGATTAAATCTTCTAGTAAAAAAAAATAATTTTTAATATAACCTTTTAAAAATGTTTTAGCTAATTTTTTTTAATGCAATCTTAACTATTGTTGTTTTATATTGTCTCAGTGACATAAATTCGTATATTTCCGAACATACTGTCATAATTTTAAAATTTTTTTAGCCTAAATAACATAATTGAACAATTATGTTTTCCGATGAAAGTCGGTCCCAATTATTCAAATCTGATGACATTTCATGGGTGAGAGGACCAATTAACGAAAGGCACAATCCCAAGTACACTGGACCTACTGTGAAGTATGGTGGAGGAGCCGTTATGGTGCGGGGATCTAAGTTAGTTAAAGAATAGTTCACTTCTGAAGGAGTACGTGTAATGTCTTGGACAACACTTACAAAAAATTGTACATCAGAAAATGTTGCATAATAGCTATGTACCAACCTTTATTAAAACATCTGAGTATTGATTGATATTTAATATATTAATAAACATTTTTTATGGAAACAGTCTCGTAATTAAAGATGTTTAGGACCTACATTCACTTGATAAATAATTTATTATTTATTTATTATATAACATCAACAACGTAAACAATTTAGTAAATGCTGTTTTGCATAACAAATTAAAAGAATTTGTTTCGTAAATTAAATCTAATTTAAATTGGAACTCATCATCAGTTTATGGTAAAAGTAGAAAAACTTAAGTAAGACAATATTTCACAATGTTGACACGCCTTTTATATTCGCAAATATTTGAAACAAAGAACTAATTGAGCAACGAGTAAACAAAACACAATTGGTTTTTGTTGTGTGTAATTAAATAACTGTTTTTTATTATTGTATTTTGACCTGTCAATATTTCATAAATCGAACAATTGCCTTTCTACGCCTATCATTAAGTAAAAGTAACAGATTTTCTGTAATTACTTGATGATACACCAATAAACCTACTTCCTGATTGCAAATACAGACGTTCGAATTCATTAAATCCGGTTTAGTGGACCAAATTTGAATGATGAGTAATGTGATATAAATAAGTAAATCTATAATTATTAAAACTAATTTAAATATAGAAATAACCTATTAAAGAAATATTTTAATCTTGACAAATGAGTCCTTTCATTAAAATAAATTAATGCACTAATTAAAAACGTGATGTTCCCGACATAGTTTTAACATTTACAAAGTTGTGGGTTCAGACTCTTTCAGACCTTGACTTATCCCAATAAAAATTTCCTAGACGTTGTGTCGTGTACAACAATCTTAACACACAATAATCTTGGTATTTGCGATGCCCCCGGCCAAATTCATCTCCAGGTGGATACACACAAATGCGACGACTAATCGATAACTCTCGATCCGATGTCAAATTTAAATTTTACGCTCCTTTCACTGTTTTTAGGCGACAATTTTCTTTAATCCCGCGGAATAATCGGCACAAATTTGTAAACATTCGTCGCGACAAAAACGAATGTTGGATTTCAAATATCTCGGTCATTAATATGCCGCAACATTTTTCAGACGTTTTGGGTCAAAATTATCATATTTAAGAAGTTTTTTGTGTCACATTTAAATGACTCAGTGAATTTGTGTAGATAAATGGTGAATTGTTGTCCACCACGGGCCAAAATTTCGTAATGCGCAGTGGCAAATCGTAGGAAATCGTGCAATTGTTCAAATTATTTAGACAATTTGTACGCAACCATTATAAAGATATTATGACTTCGAATATACAATAATGCCATGACCAAAGCCGTGAACTTAACACATGGAACCAAAGAAAGTAGATGGTCCAAAGTTTATTGTACTCTGCTTTTTTTTAAGCACGATCTTTATGGTAAAATGTTTTTTATCATCCCTCGAGGACTTGACTATAAAATTAAAAATCAATCTAATGGTTGCGTGGTCAAGAGATGCTCTCATCACTGTAATTGGAAAGTTTCGATAGTAACATGGAAATTCCACAATGCATTATTTTTTAAAGTTGATTAATTTATTTTGTGAAAACGGTTTTTAACAGTCACATTTTATGTTAATTTTAACAAAAATTACTTTAATATTCAATATTTTTATATAATTTTATTCTCCGAATATCATTACAGAATGAATTAATGAATTAGTGAAAAAATAATTATTTTTTATATATAAAAATTATAATTATAATGCATAATTATGCAATGTTTAATTTACTCGCAAATAATGTATTTAATAATAATAAAATTTTTCAATTTTCATAATTAATTTCAAATAAGTATTTTAGGATTCATAAAATCAAATTATTATAAATTGATTTATTTGACCTTTATTGTTTAATACTATAATTTTTCCTTTTTATTATTAATTAATCTATATCGGCTAAGAAAAAAATGAAAATCGTTTCTAAAATAGGTGATCAAGATTTGGGAGCATATAGAACATGTTCAATAATGAAGAAAATCTAAATAATTTTTTTTTCTAAAGTTTCTTCTGAAGAAAATACGGTCTCTCAAATTTAAATTAAAAAAAAATGTTTTTTTTTCTCATATTTCCTTAAGCTATTTAAATTTGGTATGTATTATTCTAAAATACATACCATAATTTAATATAATAAACATTTTTATAATGAATATCAATTGGGGGGCCAGATTCTAGGGGCCTATTAAAATTATATTCTTTGCACAGTTTAGAAGAAAAAGTTACTATTGTACTTTGTTGATTAGTTTTGATTAAAAATGAAAAAAATGAAAGGTAATTAATTAGATATTACAGAGTTGAGCCAAATGAAAGAGCCTTATCATACCTATTTGATATTGTATTGTATGAAGATCACTTTAACTTTCTTCAAACTGAAATATCTCGAAAGCGTCAGGGATAATCAAAATTAATCAAATTTGCAAATAATATGAAAAGTTTAATAGTTTAAAAAAATATATCAGTGGCATAGAAAAAGGACTAGAAAAAGAGGAAAATCTCTCTCATTATGAAAAAAGTTCATTATATTGAATTGTATGTAAGTATTTTAGGATAATATATACCAAATTTAAACACGATTGGACCAAATGTTACCGAAATATGAGTAAAAAACAATTTTAAAAATTTAAATTTGGGGAGCTGTATTTACTTCAGAAACAATTTTATTTATATTTTCTTTATTGTTAGAAATTTTGATTACCTATTTTTGAAACACTTTGTATATTAACCAACTGATAACATAAATTTATAGAAATTAATTGTGGTACTAAAATGCTGAATAGTATATTAAAGTTTATTAATTAATGAACAATAATATAAAAATATATAATTTTCAGAATATTGTTTATCATTTGTATAATTTTATTGTTTATATTAATTAAAATCCTTAATTAAAAAATAAAGAAATATATAAATTATAAAATAAAAATTTAATCTCAAAAGTGGGAGGTTAATGCCCATAAATTATCAAAGATTAATGTTCTACACGCGTTTTGTGCAACAATAATTACACATGCAAACTGAGTAAGCTATAAACCATAAAACATACCTTTCTATAGTTGGCAGGTCCAGTATGTGCACTACATAAACAACATAGAGTAACAAAAATCAACAGAACCAACCATTTAGACATTATTAAAAAAAAACAAATGGATCTGGATTAACTGTTCAGATTGGATGTTAAGGATGCGATTCGCATCTTGCGCTTGAAGGATTTGACATGAAACTATACTTGCAGATTGCGGATTGTTTGGAGCATCATAGCTTTTGTGGGAGAATCCTTATATTGTCCCCTCTTCTGCAAAGTCCGAGCTAGAACGTTTTGTGTTTATTATAAATGTCCATTTTTCTTAATACGCTTTTGTGATTCATTCAATTACTGTTTTTATGTCGTAACGTTTTTAACGAATCATTAAGGATTATGGGAAATTAGATATGATAATTAACAATTACAGAAATGAATTTATTTATTAAAAATTCATCGGCTACGTATACTATTTAGACGATTAATGGTCTGTTTCAAGCGATCATCATTAACTCACTAATTGAACTTTTGTTATATGTTATAGTTAAGATGTTGAGCCATGTGTTCTAACAACAAAACGTTCTAACGTAACGAGATTTACACACAAATTACAAACTCTGTGGTTTAATAGAACCATTTAAATTGTGCTTATTAAAGTTATCCTAATTGACACATATTTTAATAAAATAAGATATGATATATATTTTTATGATGTACAACATTTACTGAGTATATTTCTCGTTTAAATTGATAAAATTAAATAAAGGAAACAAAGGAAAGCTAAATTTTATGTTTATATTTGACAACATATACCCAATATATTTATTTAAATCGTGTTAAATAGGAATGGAAAAATTGTTTATATTTGGTCATAAAAATTTATATGTGAAAATTAAAAATTTATACGGAAAAAAATCGATAAACCCAATTTACTCAGATGTCAATGGGAATTATAAAATGTTTGTTTCAAAAAAAGCAGAGGCGTACCATATTGTTCATAAACTTTTAGACGTTTGAGACATATGTTCATATTATTTTAAAATGAAACACCGTGTATATGATATTATTTAAGTTTAATTCCACAATTTGTAATTATGTTAATTTACAACAAGAAATTATTCACAAGTTTAATCTTTTTTTAAAATTTTAGTAAACATATGTATTTACTGAAAGTATAGTTTAATGTTATTGAATTTTTAAACAACAGAAGAGTGTCTCAACTCACTATAGTTGAACTTTCGCCCTTTGATCTTAATAAACAGAGTTACTGAAATGCCTATGCCTCTTAAGCATATTCAGGTAATAACTTTCTCATCTTAATAAATTAACACCTTTGAACAATGTTAACAGTTATAGTCCTAAAATAACAATTTTTGACAAAAACTTGAATTCTTGAAGATAATAAAGGATATACTTGATGGATTTTCTCTTTTACAATTAGTTCCAGCACTAAAATCCTTAACGAACAAACCAGCTTAGCACCAGTGCACCGACTTTATTTTGATTAAAACGTCAAATCACTGACGATTTTTATTTGTAAATCAATCGCGATCAACGTGGGATGCATTATTTAAATAAAAGTTAGGTGTTAACTTTCACTGACGTACCTTAGTTCCTGCATGTCAATGGGATACAATATAAAAAGTAAGACCAGTTGGTTTATTGGTAATAAAATTATTTAAAAAATGTGCATTCATATCGTCTAGGTACTTGCCTAGTACGTGCAGTTTGTGGCCTTGTGCAGTGTCGGGAGTGAAAGTTAGCACCGTTGCTTGGGTGAAAGTTAGCACCGTACCAAGATGCTCTGATATATATTTTAATACCTAGGCTATACTTAAGGATTATATGAATCTTTCAGCCAATTGTTTTGTGTTTTGTTTTTAGGACAAAAAAAGACAATGGTCCTAAATCAAAGTGTTAGAAAGCACAAATTTAAAGGTAAACGGTTGTCTAAGACAATTATCATATATTTAGTGTGTTTGTTTATTTCCTGATTATTAGTTCTGCCATTCACATGAAAGTAGTTGATCAATTCAATAAAAAAAAACACGTGGTCATAATTTATGATGGTTCGTTTATAATGTTTAATAGTATTCGGCCAACTTTTAGTGAACGGTACTGAGATTGAGAAGTAAATGTGACTTTTACAATATTTAATATATAGAAGGAATTTGGTATGAAACTAGGACTCATGACTATATACCGATATGCAACGTTATACAACAGTTATTAAATTAAATCTCGGTAATTACAGGATGATTTATTTTAACCGTACACTTAATATTAATTGAAGTATTTTCAGTTGCAACGACACAGAGTTGTTTGTAATATTTTATAGGTGCCAAAACACTTAACACCAAAGACATTGATTCAGGTGAAATTCCAACCTGGAAATTTGATTATTTACTTTTAATTATCACGGTCTGGCACAGTTCACAACTGTGTTTGTCCTGTTATTCAAACACTACAATTAGCATCTAAACTTGACTCGAGTCTTTTACCCATTTGCTGAACGTCTCCCGTTTAAGTACAATGGGCTTTAAAGTGTAAGGAATGCATTTTCTGATGTTGCATTCGTACTAACGTTACAATTTTAGGTTAGCCCCGGTGGCGATTATTTTTATATTTGCCTTGAACCTCTTACGTTGTGAATACACAACGGACAATTGGAAGTTTCATTTTCCTTCCGGGGCGGGAATGGGTGTAAGAACTGTTCAATACACATCAAATAAACGGACAAATTAATAAGCATTTTTAGTTGTTCGTGGCAATTGCTGTCCCACTGGATCTGCCCAACAAAAATGCCTATTTGGCCTATAATTTCGAAGCGAACTACGGCCTTCCAGACAACACAACAGAGTACACATACCCCCCAGTGATTAACCGAGGAATCGACAGGAAATTCGTTTACAGTGCGTTGGAAACTAAAATGAACACGTGAGCATTTTTATTGTGTGGAAACGAAGTCCTCCAAGGTAATTTTTAGGAGTGGATACCCGGGCAAAGCGTGTCTTCTAAGGACGATCTGCGAGGCCTCCTCGCACACGGTGGAACACAATAACGGCGTCCTGGGGGACATCCTGCACATTATTTTTACGTAAGTGTTAGTTATATTATTATATTGCTCCGGCATTGATCACGTTTTAATCATTAAAAACAAATTTATTGATTTCAACTTTCGTTCCATATTTTAAACAAGGCAATGTTACGCATAACTTACGTAAAAAACCATAATTAGTTGAATTAGAGCAGTTCCTGCGAAACGTTTCGAACATATGTCGTGATGTTTTCAGCAATTACGTCCGATTTAATAATTCGCGTTGTTTTGCGTTGCATTGACGAAAAAACCTTTCGGTTAATTCATTTCCGAATGCACTGACCCAATTCAATTATACTCCTGCAGCCGTTTTAATTTCGCTGCCATGAATAATTCACACGAAATCCTGCGAACTTACGTATACGCCATCTCTGAGCACGTTGCAGCAGTTTCGGCAGGAGTATGTCGTTGTCTTTTATTGTGTTTGATTTGTAGACCGTCGTCGTCGTTGAATGCTGGTTTGTCGTCGGATTATGAGGCTGCAGAAAAGCTTGGCAGGAAAACAGGCAACTGTAAAACGTACAACAAGAATTGTACCATAAGCTTTTTAAATTTGATCAGCTGGATTGGAAAAGCTATTTAGAATTGTTAAAATAAAACATATAAAATAACTGAGTGTTTTATTTATTATTATAAAATTATTATTAAATTTTAAAATATACGTTGGTGTTGTTTACTTTCTAAAAGAAAAACGAACAAATTGTTTATTTTTTTATATAAAAGTATCTAAAAGAATTTTTTTTTTTTTGATAATGCAAGAAAATTAAAAAAGAATGAAATTATTTTATTATAAAAAAATGTAAAAAGTAAAAATTTCTTTTTAAAATGTAAGAAAATTAAATAAAATAACTTACATAAATTTTATTGTATTTTAAGTATTTTTAATAAAATCTAGATTTTTTTAAAATACATACAAAAATATGTGGAATGATCAATAAATTAAATTGATCTCTAATAAACTTTTATTTGTAACAATATGCACCCAATATAATTATTTAAAAATCGTGTTAAATAAGAATTATACTTAAAAAAAGAATGAAAACGTTCATTTTGCTGAAAAAAGTTTTTAGATGAAAATTATCTAAATAACATCTTTTTTCTAACTGTAAGAAAATTAAATAAAAAACAATAATAAATTTTGTTTAGAGTATTTTAATAAAATCTAGATTAAATTATCAATAAAATAACATAAACTTTAAGTTTTGACAACAAATATTCAATAGTCTTAATTAAAACGTGTTAAATAAGAAATAAAATGAAAAAAAAAAACAAGAAATGTTTATATGATGATTTTTTCAAAATGAAGAAAATTAAATTAAAAAATAAGAAATTAATTTTAAAATTATATTATTATTTTAACATATGATCAATAGTTATTTAAATCGTTTTTAATAATAAACAAAATTAATGAAACTGTTTATTTTGTTATAAAAGTTTTTGTGAAATATATATAAAAAATTCAAATTAAATTCAAAATTCAATTCACTCAAAATGTAAACAAAAAAAAGGAAGAAATAAATTTTAATTTAAATTATTATTATTATCATATAATTATTACAGAATAGTTTAATAAAATCTGAACTAAACAATTAATAAATTAAATTAACTTACAATAAACTTTTATTTTTGACAAACATATACTCTAAATACTTATTTAAATCATGTTAAATAAGAACTATATAGACATTTTTTATTTTGTTGGAGAAGTTTTTATGTGAAAAGTATCTAATTTTTTTCAAAAGTATAGAATGGTAGAAAATTAAAATTATTTATTTATATTAAATTATCAATAAATTAAATTAACTTCAATAAACATTAATTTTTGAGAAAATACGCTCAACATAGTTATTCAAATCGTGTTGAATAATAAATAAAACTAAAAGCTATTTTTTGTTATAAAAGTTTTTTCAAATTAAATATAAAAAAATCAAGAAATAAATTGTTTATATTATTATGATTATTATAACATAATCATTATTTAATTTAATTAGTATCTTAATAAAAACTAGATTTTTTTTAAAAATAAATGAAAAACCATAAATTGAATTTTATGTTTATGTTATATTATTATTATATTATAGTATTCTAATATAATTTAGATTAAATTATAAACAAATTAAACTATACATCTACAGTTTTTGACACAAACATATACTACTACTCTCTTAAATAAGAAATAATTATTGACAACTATATCTAAGCAAAGCTATTTATGTATTTACTAACTTAATTAACACTTGGACCCATGTTATGTAATTTTAATTCTTGTTATTGAAAACTAAATACAAAATCTATGATAAATTTGATAAAAAATTGAATATAATAAGATATTTATTAGAAAATTATTGCTTTAATATTTTGATAATTTATTTTTAATTAAAACTGAAACAAAAGGTGATCTATAAATAATTCTGTAAATAAATAGCGGTATTACCTGTGAAGACATTTCACAATATTGACACGTTGTTAATAATGAACGCGTGTGTAATTAACAGTAAATTTTCTTGTCACCGGCGATCGAATTCTCATTTTAAGAAGTACTATCATTAAAATTGTAACATGACAGTAATCTACTCTATTTTATTAACAATTTTCTGCGTCCGCTCAATTTCCAGTGAATATACTTTTATAAACCCAATACGATTTCCCTATGGAGGACCTTTTCAAGGGGTGAGTAATAGATAATTACTTAATTTATTTTAATAACGAATTTAATTATGTTTTAGATCTTCTTAGCACTTGCATTACCATTAGAATTAGACGAACTGGATGTGTTCGTGGCTTACAACATCGAGGCAACTTATCAATTGCCAGAGAACGAAACCGAATTTACTTATCCTCCACTAATTGGAGACACGGTCGTCGACAGAAAGTTTGTATACAACTTGCTGGAGTACAAAATGAAATCGTAAGTAAACGGCATCAATTAAACGCCGTTATTTAGTTTTAATTAATGGTTTGCAGCCATGGTTACCCAGGAAAACAATGTTTGCTGAGGGCAATCTGCGAGTCGTCGCAGCACTCGTCAAAAGACACCGGTGTATTAGGGGATATTTTACATTTAATTTTAACGTGAGTTAATGGACTTTTTTTTGCCAAAATATTTATATTTTTCGTTTCGTGCTTTTTAGACCTTCGACTTCGAATAATGCAAGACTGTCAAATGAATATAGTGAGGCCGAAAGGTATGGAAGTTCCAATGGTCATTGTAGGAAGTATAACAAAAAATGTGGCTTTAGTTTATTAAGTTTAATAAGTTGGATAGGAGACATATTTGATAAATAAAAAAGTATGTTATTAAACAGTCTTTTATTCCTTTTTTTTAATGGAAAATATTAATTAGATATATCACAATAATTAAATAATATCTATTAAAAAAATATGAATAAAAAATATATAAGAATAATTTATGAAATTTACTAATTAAATTACAAAATATGAATTATGAATATTAATTGAAAATAATTTTAGAAATTTAAGAATGTTTAAGTCAAAATTAATTAAATGTACTTAAATTAAATACAGATATACAATTTTACAAAAGTTTTCACTATATTTAAAAGTTATATAATATTTTCCATACACAATACATTTACAAAATATTTCTTTTTGTTTTATGCTTTTTAGTCCTTCTACTTCGAATAATTTAAGAGTATCACATGAATATAGTAAAGCTAAGAGATATAGAACTTCTTATGGTCATTATAGGAGGTATAACAAGGTGGATTTAGTTCGTTAAGTTTAATAAGCTGGATAGGAAACATTTTTGATAAGTACAAAATTATGTTATGCTGTATTTTATTCTTTTTTTAAGTGGAAAATATTAATATATCCATGCAATTAAATAATATTTATTAAAACAATATATGTATGAAGGTAAAATACATATGAAAATAATATATAATAAAAATTACTAATTATTTTACAAAATTTTAATTTTAATAAAACATAATTTTAAATACGAGTTTAAGAATGTTAAAGACACAATTAGCAAAATTAAATACATTATAAAATATTAACAAATATTTACTATATTTAAAGATTGTTTTTATACAAATACATTTACAAAATATTTCATTTCATTTCGTGCCTTTTAGACAACTGAATTTTAAGAAAGACAACATGCACAACAAAGGCAGTAAAAATCTACAAATTTGCTTTGTAGTGGGAATCTTTTACTGTCTCTGTCATGCATGATGTCTCTCTCAAAATTCAGTAGGATCAAAGGCTTTCCAATCGGTATATGGATAGGAGACATTTTTAATAAATAGAAAATTATGTTGTTAATTTACAAAATATAAAAATAAAATATATAAAAAATAATGAACAAAATTTAATTATTAATTTACAAAATACGAATAAATAAAATTACCAAAATTCCTTAAATTATAGAAAAATTATAAAATATTTAAAAAAATATCATTTATTATTAATTTACAAAATATTATTTAATATAAAACAAAAAACAATTTTAGAAATGTGAATTTAGCAATGTTTAAGATTAAATTAACTAAATTTACTTAAATGAAATAAACATTATAAGATATTAAAAAAATTGCATAAATTGTCTTTAATACACTTAAATTTGAGACTTGGAGATTGTACATATAAAAAAACTGAGAAGGTGGTGATGGGAAGTACACACCCACATAATACTATTTTTCCTCTCTCCTGCTCAGTTACTCGTCTGTGTTTTATGGGTTGCCTATTAACAAGGTGCAACATATAATATTCCAGTCAAAGAATAGATTACATAAACTTAACTAACAAGTTGGTAAAATGTTTCAATTAAAAGTAGATGATAGATTTGTTAAAAATCGTAGGACGCAAATAGAAAATTGTCAAAATTAACTGTGCTTTAAAAGCATCAAAGCTGATAATAATTTAAGTAATCGTTTAACACTTTAACACTAAATTGGGAAAAGTCTCTATTATTGTTAATTATATATATTTGGGTTAACAAAAAGAAAATAAATTGGAACCTAATAAGTAAAGTACAAAATAAGATGTTTTAAACTTTATTTTAAACGAACATAGACTTTTAATATTACCTAATACTAAATAATATCTAGCTGAAAGTATTAATTTAGTTGAGTTTTATATCACCAATAAATCTCGAGTTCGCTTCAGGCAGTAAAATTTATTACGTTTCCCATTAAACCCCATTCATCCCCTTAAACAATCTTAACTATTTTATTTAAAACGTCATGTTCAAGTCACAAAACTGTTTATTACTGTCAAGAAAGACGGACAGTTAATAAAATTTTGTTAAAAAATTAATTTAATCTGGAAATTGAATAATTTCCTGTGAACTAAACTAAAACACAGAAAAATAATTTTAAGTGATTTATTATGAACAAACAGATTATAATGCAGTTCTAATAATTAAAGTATATAAATTTAAGATTGGTTATAAATTAACAAAACAGACTCACAAAAGAGTTGTTAAAATGTAATTTGTGTGTGTTTACTAAGTAAATTTGTAACAGTAAATCTCTGACGGTTGCATCCGAACCAGTATTATTTCAATTTAGTCCATCTCTTGGTAAATATGTATCGAACTATGTGTACGTACTTTGCACGTTTGTTTTTTAGTTTGTATCTATTGAACTGTGCCAGAAGCGATGGTATTACGTTCATAAATCCCTTCAGGTTTCCCTATGGGCCTATTGAAGGCCCATTTATAGGGGTAAGATATTTATGTTAAGTTTCTATTGTGTTTTAATAAATTGTACGTTTTGTCTTAAGCTTTTTGTGGCTCTTTCGTTCCCAGTCAATTTGCCGGACACCAGTATGTCGTTTTCTTACAACATGGAGGCAAATTACGTTTTGCCCCAAAATGATACGGTACTTATGTACCCTCCGATAGTTTCCAGATCTTTAATGAGTCGCAGGTCATTTTATAACATGTTGGAGTTTAAACTAAAGTCGTAAGTTAGTTTATAATTTTAATTAGGGATAATTTATAATTTAGTGTTTATAGGCATGGATTTCCTGGCAAAGGATGCCTTCTAAGGACGATTTGCGAAGCCTCTTTGTACACCATGAACGATACTGGTGTTTTAGGTGACATTATACACATAATTTTATCGTAAGTAACAACCACAACCACAAATTCGTTAAATAAAAAACGTTAATAAATTTGTAGACCGTCAACATCTTCCAAGGAGGACAATCTTACCGAGTACAATAAGGCTGAAATATACGGACGTACCGCCAAAAACTGTATGAAATACAACAAAAAATGTAACATCAGTATATTAGATTTAATTAGTGTTGTAACAAAATTATTTAATACATTCGAATAGCCATTTTTATCGTGTAGTTTCATTAGGAAACAATTCACATGATTGACCGGATTTTATTGTGTTGTGCTGCATTGTATCCAATATGGAGATGTGTAATAAAAGGTTAAAGCGAAATTAGAGGACGAAATTGTTGGGCGCCATGAAGTCCTAACGTTGAAGGAGAACCGACAATACTGGCATTGGATAGACTGGCATCTCTACTTACGGACTATTGGAAGTTACACGAATGCAAAGAGGAGAGTTCGGGCAATATTTACGATCCCCAGAGCGCAGAGATCACATTTCTGTCCATTTTTATTTTTCCATATTTTCTTGAATAGTTGGATTTATAAATACTTTAGGTTGTTAAATATTTCAAAAGGCTTCTCCACTTCTCCACTTCTTCTTGTTGCTTATTGGGTTCGATCTATTTACAGGATTACTTTTTTTCCTCCCTCTAATCAATAACCTCCGGAATTAAGATGAAGCCAACACGTGAAATATTTATTTCAGTGATTTATTTAAAAGAAAAAATATGGTGGTGAGCCACACCTCAGTATCGGACATCAAATGTTGACGTTGTACGCCACAAAGTTGATTGGGACATTTTTTTGAAATTGCAAAGAAAAACGGGCGATTATCCCTGAACCGTTGTGCAAGGTATTAAAAGAAATTTGAAATTCAAATTCGCAATATTATCAGAATTTGTATCATCCCCCGAAACATCCGCATCAGAAGTGTCGTATTTTTCCTCCGCACTGGAGTTTAGAACATAGTAAACATAACACGTAGACGGAGGGGGCGGCGGTTTGGGGGAGCGGCGGAGTGTTGCGGGGGGTGGCGAAGGCAGAGAGGAAAAGCATTGGGATCAGCGGCACCACCCTTCGTCCTCGTCCTTCCATCCCTCGGCATGGGAGCGGCGCCTCTGACGTCCGAACCGGCGCTCGGCGACGCCGTAACTGCACAAAACTCCATACCCGCTAAATCCAGATACTATTACAATTTACGGGGTGGACCCCGTTCGATTTGTTTGCGGGAATTGAAAAAATATATATATATATATATATATATATATATATATATAATATCAATAATATTTTTGACGGTGACGTGACAATGGAATTTATAGATCGGGGGAGGACTACATTTTTATATTGTACGGATCTAAAATTATCTGGCGATACATTTCTATCCATCACATGTATTGTACCCGTGGCTGTCACGGTTCTTACTCGATTTATTTTTAAAAACTCCAGTTAAAAATACACTTTGCAATCTAGTGAACTAAATTGGTTGAGTTTAAAAGGCGACAATCATTGTACACAATAATACAACAAACTACTAATATTAACTTGTAATTTGTCTTATGCCAACTCGAAGGAATTGCAGCTGTATCATTAAATAAAACCCCCGTCTGGGTCAAGGTGATCATTTCGCACAATAAAATTTATTACTGTAACAATGATCTCGAGAAACTGGAATTGCTCAGTTTCGTTCCTTTGTGCTTGTTCCATATACACCACACAATATAAATTCCAACAAAAAGGTTACTCCTTAAATTAAATTTATTTGTTGTCCTGCCCTAATTTAAGTTTGATCAGAAAAATGTTAATTAATAGTATAAATTTTGTTGTTATAAAATACAAATATTGATAATCAATATGTAGGCTGGAAAGATGTGTTGTGCCCCATTTTCTGACCTACAGATTACCAATTAAAATAAGAATAATAAAATTAAATTTATTCGAAACACAAGATTTAAAACACATTTTTGAAATATAGGTTAAGTGGATTTTAATACAAAGGATGAAAAGAATTTTATTATTTATTTTTTTTATTATTTGAGAAAGTGGAACTGCTCAGTTTTGGTTCCTGACAGTTGTTACATTAACACCACACAATATAAATTATTACAAAAATGGTTATTTTTAAAATTAAGTTTAATAGTTGCCCAACTCTAATTTCAATTAAAAGTTTTTTTAATAAATAATATTAACATTAACTGAAATATAGGTCAAGTAAACTTGATGGATTTGAACCATTCAAATATGTTTCTTAAGGTGCCTTTTAATATTAATATGACAAGGATTAAAAGAATTTTTATTTACGAAAACAATCAAAAAAATTCCTTTGATGAGAAACTAAAATTAGTTAGTATCGCCCCTTTGTGCCTGTTCAATAAACACCACTTAATATATATTCCTTCAAAAAAAGAAATTTAATTGTTGTCTTACCCTTATTTGAAAAATATAGCTGCCACAAATCTTAAAATGTTAGTAATTAAATATTTTATCAACTTATTTTAAAACACAAACATTATTAATCAATATGTGGGCTGTAAAAGTTTGTATCGCATTATCTGAGACTCACTTTTAAATGTATTCGAATATGGAAAACAATATGAGGGCTTCTATCACATATTTTTCATTGAAGACAAGATTAACCGCTTTTTACCTATTAAAAACCACTTTTAGAATTTTTCGAATATTTAAAACAATATAAGGGTTTCATTCACATATTTTATATTAAAGACAAGATTAACAAATTTTTACAAATAAAAATAAAAGTAAAAAATTAATATAAGTTAAATGAGCTTTATGCAGATAGGCTTTGAACCGTTAAAATATGTTTCTTAAAACGACGACCATTTAATATTGATATACAACTTTAATACAAGGATTAAAGAAATTTTTATTTGCGAAAACATTTAATATATTTTCAATTCGAATATTCGTACTTAATTATTGTTCCTTTGTGCTTTTTCCGTACACACCACACAATATAAATTCTTACAAAAAGGCTTAAAATTAAATTCATTTGTTGTCCTACAGTAATTTGAACTTGTCTGACTGGTAGAGATATGACAAATCTTAAACATGTTTCTTAAAATGTCAAGCGCTTAATATTGATATGTGACTTTAATACAACGGCTGAAGAGTTTTTCATTTGCGAAAGCATTCAATAGATTTCTAATTCGAACGTTCGTACTTAATTACTGTGACAATGATCACGAGAAACTGAAATTTCTCAGTTTCTTTCCTTTGTACTTGATTCATACACACTACACAATATAAATTCCTGTACAATGTTTACTTTTAAAATTAAATTTTCACCCTAATTTAATTTTGAATTGTATGAAATATTAATAATTTAATAATTTCTCAATTTGTTTTAAAATGAAAACATTGAGAACATATAGACTAGAAAAGTTTGTATTAAACGTTCATTGCTGAATTAATTCGAATATAGAAGATTCAGTCATTGAAAATAAGTTTAAAATTTGTTTATCAATTAAAATAAAAATAAGAAACGAAATTTATTGGCAACACATTTTTTAGACAAAACATTTCTGAAATGTAGGTTAAATAGACTTGAATAAGGACGAATACGTCAAGTTTTGAAAATTGATTTATGCCTTTAGTATATTTTATGTAAGACATTTTTTTTATGAAAACGTTCAAGAGATTCCTAATACAATTTTTTGTACTTAATTGGTATAATAATATTCACGACAAACTGGAATTGCTCAGTTTGAAGGCAACAGATTTTTATCAATTTAAGTAAAAGCAAAAAAAAATCTAAATTTATTGATTAATAACACATAATTCCTCAAATATAAATTAAATAGATAAATAATTCATAACATGCTTTGAACCACTCAAACATATTTCTTAAAATGTCATGCTTTTAATGATATATGACTTTAGTACAAGGATTTAAAAGGTTTTTATTAGTAATTAATAGAAATATTCGTACCTAATTATTACTATAGCCTTGATAATGAGAAACTGGAATTGCTGAGTTTCGTTCCTTTGTGCTTGTAACATATATACCTCACATTATATATTCCTACATAAAGGTCACTTTTAAAATTACTTCCTACCTAATATCAATTTGAACAGTACAGATATGACAAATATTAAAATGTCAGTAATTAAATAATTTATAAAATTTAAAACACAAACATTGGTAATCAATATATAGACTGGAAAAGCTTGTATCGCATTGTCCTACGCAATTTTAAAATTATTTGAATATCTAAATTTAAATTTAATAATCTTAATATCTTAGTAATTAAATAATTTATCAATTTGTCTTAAAACATAATCATTGATAATCAATATGTATGTATCAATAGTACAGTTTGTAACGCATGTTCCGACTCATTTTTAAATTTATTGGAATACTGAAAACAATCCAAGAGTTTTAATTCATTAAAGACAAGATTACAGCCTTTTACGAAATTAAATAAAAAATTATTGAAAAAAGAATTTAAAATAAGCATTCCTGCTGAAATTTCGATTGAATGGACTTTGACTTTGAATCACTTAAACATGCTTCTTAAAATGTCAAGCTTTTGGTATTGATATGTGACTTTAATACAAGGATTAAAGCGACTTTTATTTGTGAAAACATTCAATAGATTCGTATTCGAAATTTCGTACTTAATGGTTCTCTTGTTAAAGGATTAGTTAATTCTCGCTAGACTAAAATCGAATAATAATTCATTGTGCTATTGGAATATTCTGGATTATTAATAGAGCTTGCTTTAATCCAAGTGTTTAATACAGATTATATATCTATACTCTGCTTAATGTAAGAATGAGGTTGGGGATAGACAGGGAGTGATTTTGCTGGAAGAAACTTGTCGTAAAAAACTATAAAACTATAAAAAACTAATGAAAGAGCAGTTATTTAAAAACGTTCTTATTCCAAGATGATTTATGAATGGCCAAAGTTGAATTCCGCCCTTGTTTAACGACTGTTCTGAATCTCCATCAATAGGGAATAATAAATTGGACGTAACGATGAGATTTCCTGAACGACGAAAGAAACACCTGTAAATTGGGAGAGGTTGAAATCGAAGGGCAGTGGCAGTGGCAGCGGCAGCGGCGGCGTCAGCGGCAGCGGTAACGAGAACAGCGAGGAAGTGTTTAAACAGGTTAAAAGCTTTTGTCCGTATCTGTAATAATATAAGGTGAATAAAAGCGCGTGTCTCCTGCTTGTAACCTTCACAGTTACAGTTCCATACAATACCGTGCAGAGGGCGTAGAAATGGCGTACGAGCTGCGCGTGTTGTACAAAATGATGAACCACTAACCGAGCATGGTATTGGAATAAATCGGACATTTCGGCGATTAGAAAGTAGGCCGGAGCAGGAAGAGACCGGCCGATGCGAAAGTGGCGAAGACGGCAGGAAGAGCGGGCAAAGAGGAGCGGCGGCATCAGCACCAGCGGCACCAGCAGCAGCAGCAGCAGCAGCAGCAGCAGCAGCGGCGGCGGCGGCAGCAGCAGGTTCAGTATGCAGCGCCTCTAACGGCTATCGCGGTCCGAAAGCCGTAGAGAGAGGAGAGAGAATTAGAAAGGCACAGGCGATAGCAGCAGAGCAGCAGAGCAGCTGGAGCGATCGCGAGAGTTGAGTTTGAGTGCGTGTAGTGTCTGGGTGCGTTTCAGGGCGCCTCACTCCCGGCTCTTGGCTCTTGAAATTTTCGCCGACCAATGTCAACCTGACCCACGCAACGTATCCGCGTTACGGCCGAGGGTTGGACTGAAGTAAAGCACGGGTCGACCGCTACCTGAAGCCAGAAAGTAAGTCACTAGCGGCACTTTTCCAGTCCTGACGGAGTAGAACGAGTAGATTTGGCACTGACACTCTCTCCTAAGCCTAAGCCACCGCCACAGCGTCTCGGCCTCTGCCCTGCCACACTCACAGCCACATGTATTACCCCCCATGTTTCAGTGTTTCTCTTAAATATGTTGTATGATCGAATATGTGTCCCCACCAGTTCCAGCCAGCGCTTCTCCTGCCGATACTCCGTCGCCTCGTTTTATTTAGAATGCTCCTTGCTGTTACATTTTTTAATTTGCTTTCTACCTAATTTAATTTTATTAGCCAATTTCAGATTATACTTCAAAGGAACTTCAACAAATAACAAATTATAAAATCAATCACGTTTTATTGATATTATTTATCATTTTGTATAATTAATTAACTACCGATGAATTATTTATTATTCATTGGAAATAGTCTGCTATTAAATGAAAATGCTAGAAGATTTGTTTATTTCTTACACGTTACAAAGAATTTACTACAAATTATAAAATCAATGAGTAACATACAATATTATATGTATATGTACTTCATTATTGAGGTTTTAAAAATGTATGGCTTCCCTATGTAGTCCGCTGATTACAATTAAATATTAAAAAGATTTTGTACAAAACGATTTTAATAATCAATTTCAAAAGATATCTGTTTATTTGTTATGTATTTCACTATAAATATTTATAATTCAATCAACCGATTCAAACAGATTAATAGAAAAAGTATTACCAAATTGTTTGAATTTTATAAACATTTTTATTAACATATAAACTCCACAAAAGATCTTTTAATATTTCTAAATTTACTCAGACATGTTATATGTAAAATAAAAGATAATTAATATTTTTTTATTTATTTAAGAATAAAGTACTCAGACATGTTATATGTAAAATAAAAGATAATTAATATTTTTTATTTATTTAAGAATAAAGTTCTTAAGTTTTATATATTTCAACACTTTGTAATAAAAAATTAAATGTTTTGTGAAAGTTTTAAACAACAATTAATACTTAAAAGATTTTTAGGTTTCCAAATTTGGAAATCATGTTTCTCAAAAAGATTAGAAGTTTTAATTGAATTGTTAAAAAGTTATAGCGTATCGTTTCAGGAAATTTTGAATCGTTTCAGTATTTTGAAATATTACGATTGTTTGGCATTATAAAAGGTTAAATAATAAATCACACACATATATGCAATTTACTCGATTTTAGCACTCTATTATTTAATTACTGTATTTAAAACATTAATGTTTATAATAAATATTATAAACATTAAATATACAAAATATTTTTATCATTAATATTCAATTATGCTACTTAAAATTGCATGACCCATTACATTATGGCAAATTATTAAATATTCTTTAAACTAAATAAATTTTAGCACAATATTTATTAAATCATACATTTATAATTATTTTATTAAACAATAAAATATTTTTTTATTTGTCTAGTTTTACAACAATATGGAAAATTACTGTTTGAAGTATTAATTTTATAAAATACTGAATAAAAGTAATAATAATAAAATATCTTCGTCAGAGCAATGATTTTCATATTTTATACAAGTGTCATAACTATTAAGATAGAAGAATAATATAATAGGTGCAATAAAATCAAAATTGATTTCACTATATGTGATTATATGTAATTATTAAACATTTATTTAATGCTCATAAATTTAAAATAATATATGACAAAATATAATAATTTAATAGAATGAAGAACATTTTTAAAATATATTAATTGTTAAAAAATTATATTGTTTACCTCAAAGTAATTATTTTATACAAATGTCAGAAAATATGATCTTTAGGACGTAAAAATTATACATGTAACAATTACTAAATATTTGTTTAATACTTAATTATTAAAAATAATAATTTAATAAATTCTAAGGTAATTTTCAAGTTACATAAAAAACATTAATTACTAAAAACTTATATGTTTTACGTCAAAGTACAAATTATAACACAGTTTAAAATAATACAGGATAAAGTACTTTAAAGGTAATTTTCAAGATATATAAATCATATGCTTTTCGTCAAAGTAACAAATAATAATTAATATCTAAAAGATTTGCAAGTTTTTCAAAATTCTTGAAGTTTTCTTGAAAAGATAAAAGTTTTTATTAGGATGTCTAAAAGTTATAGAGCATTACTTAATAAAATTCATTTTAACTACATTATATTTTTATTACAAATATCCTTAAAATTTTCAAGTAAAGTTCTACTAATTTTTAATGAAAAAAAAAGGAAATTATACGATTTTCTTAATAAAATTCTATTAGTTAATTAGTTTTAAATTTCAAAGTTCCAGCGTAATTCAGTAATTCCTGAAATAATGAACAGATTTTAAAAATAGAAATATTCTAGGTATTACGTAAATGAAAATTATGGAATATTAGGTAGGGAAAATAAAGGAATTTAACGTAATATGTTGTACATTTTGTGTTTTGAATGTTGTTTTCTAATTAAGTGATTGCAAGAGCGTATCGATCGTACCTCCCCCCATTAGGAGGAAGGTATTAAGGAATTTAATTAAAAATATTTTTAGCCGGTTTATTGAAGGCGTGAACCAGATTACGTGTGCGATATATAATATTGTAGATGTTATATTATTGACGATCAGCCCGATCAGTCCGATCAGCCCGATCAGTAGCGTTCGAACAGAAATTCATTTGCGATTTCAGATAATCTCACTCACCGTTATTTACGTCGTTTCGCCGGCAAATACCAGTTTAGACCGGCGAATTTTATCCAGAAGTAGGTCTCCACCAAAGGTCTACCTATGGAGGTAGAGGTATTTACCGGACACTCCCTACGCTCTCTTGACTCGGACCCGGACTCGGACTCGTTCACGTCTCACTTTTCCGTCTGGCCGACCCTCAAAAACCGATACAATACGTATGCCGTCTCCATTGTTGTTCAATTCCTAATTATTAAATCTTGTTTAATTAGTTTGGTCGGGAATTGCCGTTGGAGAGACTGGATTTGATCGCGGTATACGTGACCTATATTCCATGACTTATTAACGTGCTGCCAATTAGTCATAGATTAGCGTTTATTCTCGCATAAATGACCACTAACCTATTATCTTAATCAAACACCAATCATTCTGGCATACAATTTTCAATATTGCTGTAAACCGAATTAGCGACACTGTGATCACATAATTGGTTTATCTGTCGAACACCGACAACAAAGTTATGTCACCCACTTGCCCCACTAACTAACTTTTACATTTTTTTCCTTTACTATCCATTTTATAAATTTGTTTTATTAATTTCGTACACAACAATTAATTATATCTATTTTCGTTTTCCTAATTATTTAGTGTTAATAAACAGTTAATGATAGTTGTACGATTTTAATTTACGGTTTCCCGTTTAATTATTCTGGACAATTTTAATTGCCAATTAACATTTAATGTTTAAATATTGTTTAATATAATTTTTATGTCACTGAACTGAAATTTAAATGTGACGATGATTAAAATAAACGCTATAAAAAATAATAAAAATAAATTTTAATATATACTGAAATTTGTTTTATACCCTTTAAAACGTAACATAACATTTAAACATGTTTAAATGAAATTTCCATGTAACTGTGATGTTTAATAAATAAATTTAGCCATATATTTATAAAAGGATATTATTAAAAAGAAAAAAAAATTGAATTAAATGGCAGTTTATAATAATTAATTTTTTACTAATATTTTAGTTTTGTAGGATTAGTTATATATTTCTTAAAACATTACAGAACAATTAATATTTAACATTTAAATAATTTTAAAGGAAATTTAAGTTTAATTATGATTGTAAGTATTACAAGGAAATAATTGAATAAATGAATTATTCGTTTAACTAATGTTCAAATCATAAAAACTGATATTTAAGTGCAATTATGATTAAAATAAGCTTTGTAAGAAAAAAATAACAATTAGTTGTTAAATTAGCTCAAAAGTAGTAATTAAATCAAAAGAGGTTAAGTAATATTTAACGAGCACATCAATAAATATTATTTAAAATATTTGTGACACCTCAATGAATTGAAATTTATCTAAAATTATAATAAAAATAAACAAATATTAAAAGAGAAAGAAAAATAAATTAAGTGGCAGTTTCTAATAACTAGTTTTTATATTAAAAATTTAATATTAGATAGAATTAGTTACATAAGATATTAAATACAATAAATATTTAAAGAAATTTATGTTTAATTATAATTATAAGCATTAAAAAAAGAAATAAATGACAGTTTGAAATTATTCGTTTAAATACTGTTTAAATCATGAACCGAAATGTAACTAATAGAATCAGTTATATATTTCTTAAGACATTACAGAACAACTAATATTCAACATTTAAATATTTTTTAAATTTAAATTTAAATAAGAAATAGGTATTATAGACAAAAATTTAATATTTAAATATGAGTTTAATCATGAAACGAAATTTAATTGTAATTATGATTAAAATAACCATTATAAGAAAAAAATAACAATTGGTTATTATTTAATTTAATTTATTGATAAAAGTTTGATAACATTTTAATGTTTTCTTGAATTAGTTACACATTTCTTAAGAATTTTATAGAACAATTAATAATTAAAATTTAAATATTCTTTAAATAATTTGTTAAAAGAAATCTTATTAGGAGTAAAATAAACATTGTAAGAAAAAATGAATAATAATTGATTTTTATTTTTTATGATAAAAGTTTAATATATATTTTCAAAATATAACAATAAGAATGCAATAAAATTTAATAATTGTAATTAAAATAAGTATTCAATGAAAAGAAAAAAGGGACAATTGATAATTTTTTTATTTTTAAAAGTTTAAGTTAATTTTCTAAAAATTAGTTGAATGATTTTGAAAACAAAAGAATATTTAGTATTTAATACAACAATAAATATTATTTAAAACTTTAGTATATCTCCACTGAATAGAAAAATTAATGTTATTATGAGTAAAATAAATATAATAAAAAAAGTTGGAAAGAGTTGGAAATAATTAAATTTTTTATGGTAAGAATTGTAAAATTTATAAAACATAATCGTATAAAACTTGATGTTATAAGGGCAATACATACATAAAATTAAAAATATGTAGAAATAGTAAATATATTAGTAGTTTACGGCGAGTTTTAAGTTGTATAAACTAGATAGATAGTGCGGTGTAACAGGAAAATTTTAATATCTAAAAATATCGCACACATTTTCCCCAAAGTAAACGCAATAAATAAATGAGATAAAGTCACAAATAAAATAATTCCGTCATAAGTACCCTCATGCACATAATAAATAATTAGCAAATGTGTCGTTAATACGAGTCGCCGGGTGGCCGTGTACGGAGCAAGTAAAACAGGTAAGGTAAATCGTAGTACCCGTGGGTACCCAGTAATGCGGTGTTAGAGCACGGTGTGTACGGGAGCACATACCAGCATCCCGTCTATCCCGCGTGTATGTGTCTGATATAGTATTTTCAAACATCCCAGTCCCAGATATATACAAAATTAACCAAAGCTCGATCGGTTGGTCGCCGTTTCTACGTCATTTCGAGCGGGCAATCGGTGTTGTGTGTGACTTATAGTTTGTTTTAATCACGGATTTACAACGCTACGTTTCCAACTAACCTTAAAGTAAGTCAACGACTAATTGCTATATCTGAATTCAACCTCTTCCTGTTCAATTGTTGTTACTTGTCTTGTTACTGGGTCTCGCCGGCTCAAACTTCGTGCCTTGGCTTACTTTTTTTGGTCGTGTGTACTTTTGAACTTGACATTGCGGAAATTTTACGTTTGCTGATCAAGGGATCAACAACGAGTTGAAAGGCAACGCCTGAAATCTGTACATAATTGTGTGTTGTATTAAATATAATTGGTATAATTGGTGAAACGTATGGAATAAAATAAAAAGTGTAGGTAGTTTCTCTAGGCCGCGTTTTATGTGTAGGTCTGGCATTTTTTGGCACAAGTGTAGACAATTACGAATATTGACTGGGGAACAAGGGCATCTAGCATTGCCGAGAAACGTCATAAGACTTCAAATTTTACACACATAAAAAATCACGTGTATTTACAACTTTGAGTCATGCTCAATTTAAGTTTTGTGCTAACCGGACTAAATTGATTTTTCTTTAATGGAACTGCAGCTGTTGTTAAATTCGACTCGCCACTCTAACTTCTTAAAATACTTCACCTTTATGTATTAAGAGCAATAAAACACTTCAGCTGGAAAAAATGCAATAGTTGACAAATAAATTTAACGAAAGTGTAAGTAATTAGTAACAGGAAAGTAAATAATTTTGCACACACACACACACACACACACAAAAGGTCACGTGCTTCAGCCACATTGAGTCATGTTCAGTTTAAGTTGGGATTGTTTTTAAGTACCGTAGAAAATTAATTTGTGTTTAATAGATGTTATAAATTAGGCATGCACGTAGCTTTTGTAATAATCTTCAAAAGGGTTCTATAAATAAATGTTTGGCAGATTTAGTGTATATGTATAAGAAAAATATTTAAGAAATATTATTCATAAAATATATAAATAATTGTGGCAAAATTTACATATTAAAAACATCGTGGTGTTTATGTTGAAGGTGCAAAAGACAGGTAAATGTTATTTAATAGAATTTTATTGAAAGATTTATTTTGACTTCTAAATATATACACAAAAATTACTCATTAAATATACCACATGGCCGTACGTTAATACAACTTTGAATACTACACCAACTTCAATCAAAAAATCAAACTTTAATAACATAACATATAAATTACAAACCGAATAATATTAAATCACCTTCACATGTCAATGCCCCGAAATTAATTTATATCCAAAAATAGCTACACAAGTATTATCGGCATAAGGCAGCTATTGATTGAATAATCCCAATAATAATACTGAAAAAGGCGACAACTAAAGGTAATATGTATTATTTTAACTCAAGTTTCACCTTCAATTTCAACGTATTTTTCACACTTGTCAATAAAATTTCGGTTTGGTAATATGAATTAAATTAGATTATCGTACTTGTGAACATGCATCAGTTTATAAATTTTAAATAAGCAACTTTAAACTAAAATATTTAGCCAATTAAATTCCCATAAAACTACATAAAATCAACTTATTTAATAGATACAGGATCTTTCATTTGTAACATGTAAATATTTTGTTTCTATAATAAAATTGAAATGTATATTTAGGATATGAAAATATTATATACACCTTTAAAATTTTGCTCTTAACAATTCAATTAACACCATATGACAATAAAAATAGGAACGTTAATATTAAAACACATTTAAAATAAAATTAAGCAAATTAATATATAAGTATATTGGTCAAGTCTGTATAGCTATTGTCGGACAGATGGCAGTGCGAACGCACAAGTACAAGTGCGCATGTTCTCAAGTTAAAAATCACCTAATTTTATTATATTCAAAATTTTCAATAGAAAATTAATTTATGCTTTAATTTGAACACGTATTAATTAATGTAATGATGAAGTTAAATTCGTAGGTGCCTTTCAAAAATCTTTTTCTGGTAGTTTAACACACACACAAATTTTATTTCATAAATAACATAAATTACAACGCGAATTATCACATTGCCATGTCAATGTTCTGAAATTAATTTATATCTAAAAATAGCTACAAAGTATTATCAACATATGGCAGCTATTGATTGAATAATTCCAATAATAATACTGAAAAAATAATGATAATATTTATTATTTTATCTTAGGTTTCACCTTTTATTTCAACGTATTTTTCACACTTATCAATAACTATTTAATTTTGTTAATATCAATTAAATTAGATTATCGTACTTGTGAACTTGTATGTATTTTACATTTAACTGTTCAATTAACACTAATTTGACAAAAAATAGGAATGTTTCGATTGACTCAATCTAAAAACATATTTAAATAAAAATATAAAAATTCAATATAGAAGCCTGTATTACCTGTTTCTGTATGTCCATTGTCGGATAGATGGCAGTACGAAGACATATATACCAGTGCGCAAGTTCTCAATTTAAATATTACCTAATATATGCTAAGCTGAAAAATTTTCTATAGAAAAGTAACTAATTTTAATTTTGTAGTTATATTTATTGTCGAGGTGTACTAGACCATTGTACAAGTCTATAACATTTTATGACGTGTAGTGTACAAATAATAATGGTGAAGCTTAAATACGTTGGTTATTCTATTTAGCATACAAATTACAAAGCGAATTATATATTATTACACATCCCATGTTAATGTTTTGAAATTAATTTGTGTCTAACAATAGCTTCATCATATTATCGACACATGGCAGCTAATGATTGAATGATCTCAATAATAATACTGCAAAAGGCGATAAATAACGAAAATAATTTGACAAAAATAAAAAATCAAAATATTATGAAGAAATTAATGTAAAAACCTGTATTACCTGTTTCTATATGGCTATTGTCGGAGAGATGGCAGCACGAACGCATATGCGTAAGAACGCATGCGCCCAATTAAATAAAACCTAAATGTTTGTTAAAATAAACAAATTTCTATAGATAAATTACGAATATTTTAATTCGGAACTGTACATTTATTAGACCATTGCCCATATTTATAATTAGTGTCTTTTAAACTAATGATTAAGAAATAGTGTAATGATATAAAGGTGTCCTAGTTGTCTAGGTTAGTTATTCTATCTTGGCCACGATTCATTAACTATTCATTAAACCCTTTTTGTTCCTTAGGCGTCACGAAAATGATCGATAATTCAATTATAGAGGCACGGATCCATTAGTTTTATGTACTTAGTAGAGTTGCCCAAATACATAATTAAACTTACTGTTGAACAGTGACATTATTAACATTTTCCAGAATTTCAATAAGGAAATCAACACACGCCACTCGAGTTTAATTGGATTAGTTCAGAAACAACGCAGTTCCCTCTCCGTATTCGGATATTTTTAATAAAATATTCAGGCGGAGCTAAATAAATGATTTTCCTGTAAAAGTTTCTTAAAACTAATGCACCATAAATCCGTGCAATTTCAATTTACCATTCGAAATAATTTACGTCCGCATTTTAATGCAATAAACTATGTTTGCACGTCTATTAGTGAAGCGGTGCGCTAATTTTCATGAATTGTTTACTGGAAAACACTCGAAACTATAAATAAATAACAAACATATTCGGTACACCGGATTATTGTTTAGGTGCATGAAATATGAATCGGGAGGGTAATCGATATCATTCTGGAGCTCGTGCTATCGGCTATCGATGTTTGCACTTTCTCAATTATTTCCACCCATCGAACTGTCGGCAAAAATTGCTCCACATTATTACCGTTAATATTTATTAAGTCACAGTGATACTATTCAAAAATAATACCTACATAACATTGAACTAAAAATAAAAAGACGATACGCGCCAACTCAAAATGAAATTTACATAGAGAACATGAGCGAAGTGTTTAATTTTGTGAACGCGAAAAGAGAAAAAAAAAAAAATATATCCCCATAATTCCGAAAGCCATGCAAACTGGGGCGGTTTAAATGCATTCTCGCATTTTCGCGTCTTCGAACGTTATTAATTGGAAGTTTTCGTGCCGTTTAAACTCCCGGGAGTTTTTTTCATTTTTATTACTAATTTCAAGGTTGCATTTAAACACTTTTGAAATATCGATTTTGAAAGAGCTCACGTGATACGGCCACGAGGTGGGTTCCGCAACCTCGGCGTTCCACCTGAAATTTGAAGAGCTTTGATAATTAATCTGTGCAGCGGAACACGAAGGAATAAAGTCATTTTTTTTTAATTCGGGGCCTCCGATTCAAGCACGTGTCACACGACGTCGACATAATTACGTTTTCGTTTTGGTCCGCTCAAATTATTCCACTATTTGTTGCAAATCCGGATGGGTTGAATTTCAATCTTGATGCAAATATGTAGTCGTTTTTTTTTTTGATAAATTATGTATTTCGACGGGATTGAAACGTCAAAGCTCGTAAGCTCTTTTAAAATGTGCAAATTTTTAGTGTCAATTTGTATCTTTACAGACGATTTAAGTACAATATGGCACAATTCCTTTGTTCTGCCTCCTGTTAAAAACCTATCTAAGTGTTTTTGATTATCTGTTGAAAGTCAAATTTCTGAAACTGAATAAATCTTTCACATTTATTCCGGATATTTTAGTTAAAAATTATTAAAATTACAGTCTACTGCCTGTAGTGTGTTCAAAATTCAATTTATACGTGTATATATACATATATTTACATTTAATTAGATGTTTCACTTATATTAACCTGGTGCTAAATTTAGAACAAACAGATTTTACACAACCTTCTCGTAAATAGAACTTTGAATAGTGTGTGTTTATGTCGTGGATTATATATAGGTTAATCTAAACACTACTCAATGTTCTCTGATGTTCTCTTTATAGAGTTAATAGAAAAACAACAGAAGTAAACCTAAATGAGGTTCATTTGTGAGTATAACAATATATAATTTTTATGCCTCTAATATAATATTTCAATTCAATTTGTCGCCATAATACACTTGGCGTCTTTGAAGTGGGTAATCTGAATTATTCCAACAGATAGAATACAAATTGCAACAAATAAATTATCAAAATAAGTTTTAATAAACAGTGTAATCTCCTGAATGAATTAAACAAATTGCTCCAGCAAGTAACAAAATTAATTCACCAAGTTTCTTAGAAATTTATTGAAAAAATTTTTATTTAAAAAGATCCTCTGTGAAATTTTTGAAAAATAGTATTTTTTAAATCTACCAAATATTAAAATAAATAAAATTAATAATAACGTATCTTACCATTGAAAATTTGTTTGAGAATTATTCTCACAAATCACAATAATAAAGTTTAATGTGTAAAATATGAAAATATTAAATATTCTTTAGAATTCTACTCTTAACTGTTAAATTTCAATTGAATTTGAAAAAAAAATCAAAATCTTAATCAATAATACTGAGTAGATTTGCAATTTTAATAAGCAATATTTCGATAAATTTGACCTTGAAACTTAAATTTTATTCAAAATATTGTAAGAAAAATAATACAGAAACCTATTATTACTTGTTTCTATATAGCTATTGTCTGATAGATGGCAGTGTGAACGCATATGTGTAAGGGCGCATGTACCCAGGTTAAATATCGAAGTAAATTGGTTGTTAATGACGTCTAGGGTGAAAATTATATGTAAAATTTACTTGTTAACTCAAACTTCGATTACTCGAATATCTTAATAACTCGAAAATGACAAAATCCGTTCGTTAAACACAAATAACATAATAAAAATATTGATTGTCATATCATTTACATATCTATCTATTTATATAGATATTTTATAGATTTCAAAAAATAATTTTTGAAAAGTAGTGTATTTTAGCAGCATGTCATACATGATAAATACACATTCTTGATAACTCGATTATTTTCGTAATAATTTCATACACTCCCAATGGTTGCGTCACTGTGATTATATTTGATCAAATTAAATCCTGTTTTATCCAAATTTTCCATCAAATGTCAATGATTAGTGTTTATGTTGGCACTGCAATCTTAAAAACATTGTTATCGGATATCTGTATTTATTGGTCTAGACTCCAACCCACATTGTTTTTCTGCTGCATCAATCAATCAAAGAAAAAAATACACACCGTCTAATAATTGTTTCGTATCGATGTCAATAAAAACGTGTAAAAAATTAATTTTTAATGCACACTTCACATCTCACGGCAAACAGTACATTTAAATGTCATTATAAGTTATCCAAGTTTCTTCAATACGATCTCGTTATATAGAATATGACCCGTGGGAGCTTTGCCGCACTAAAAATATTGGTACTAGAAGATGAAATACAGTAACGTTAAGCGTATTAAAGAGGGAACTTTTATAACTTGTACGTTGTACACATTTTCCAAACTTCAACAGATAATAACGACCAAATTCTAATAAGCACATCCACCCAACCGAATTTTTTCAACTTTCCGAGGAGTCAACGAATCCATTTAATAAATTCCATTTAAGGCACGAGAAAAAAAAACGAGAGATCCCCGGATAATCTTTAAAGTAATTCGACCTGAACCAATAAAAAATTAGCCCGTGACCAATAATTTTAAAAGGGCATTAATGTTTAATGATTTGCAAACAGCAGACGCACTAAAACCGAGTCGGAATTGTTCAGAGGAGGGAGATCAAGATTTTATGGCGAATGCAAATTCCATCGTCGCTTAAATTCTGTGTGCAGTTCGAGTATCGCATTTGCGTAGCCCCCGGTTTAAGGGAAATTGGTAATTGCGCGAACAGATCCGTCCACCCCGCAGCAAATACTTGATTGCTTGCTTGCTTGCTTTAAATTAAAATCACCTTTTTTGTTTTTTGTTTTTTGTTTTTTCTTTTGTGCAATGCGATAGTTTTCTCGTTTGCGGCATGACTAATCTGTTTCATTGTATTATTAGATCAAACAAGCAAATATACATGTAGAACAAACAGTCTGAAAGCACAATATTTATTTTTCTTGGGGAAATAATTTTAGTGAAGCCTCACAATTTATTGGTTTGTTCAATTATGACATGTAATGAAACGAAAGTGCGGTAAACACGAATTTCAGTTTTAACAGCCAATTAAATAATTTAAATAAATATTACGAAACTGACCGCATCTATTTTGGTAACATCAACAAATGTTGTTAAATAAAGTTTAACCACTAAGTGAGTGACTTATCATTAGGATATTGATGATAAAACCATAGTTGTTCCACCAATAAACACTAATTTGACAAGAAAATATAAAAAAATATGAGTGAAAAAGTATTAAAATCTTAATCAATGATTCTGAGTAGATCTGCAATTTTAATTAAGTGACATTTCGATTAATTTAACCTTGAAACTTAAATTTAAGTGAAAATATCTGAAAATTAATACAGAAACCTGTACTATTTGTTTCTGTATGGCTATTGTCGGATAGATGGAGGTGTGAACGCATGTGTGTAAGTGCGCATGTATCCAGGTTAAATATTACCTAAATGTTTGTTAAAATGAAACATTTTCTATAAATTAATTATGCTTTAATTGTGGATTTATATTTAATGTAGACTGTATCAAATTACTGCATATCGATAATTTGTAACGATATATTGATTGTGCTAATGAATAACAAATAATATATTGGTGAAATCTGATGCTTTTCTATATATTTTTTTACGTTAACACAATCTTAAATATTACACTAACTTCAATCAAGAAATCAAATTTTATTCTATAAAACATATATATTACAATGCGAATTATAGCAAATCACCTTCTCATGTCAATGTCCTGAAATTAATTTATATCCAAAAATAACTACACAAGTATTGTTGGAATATGGCAGCTATTGATTGACTATAACCTAATAATAATACTAAAAAAGGTAAAAGTAACAATAATAAATATTATTTTAGCTCAAATTCTACCTTAAATTTGAACCCATTTTCATATTTGTTTATAAATATTTTATTTTGATAATGTGAAATATATTTTATTACCGTACTTGTAAATATTGATCAGTTTATAAATAATAAATAAGCAAGTTTAAACTAAAATATTAATTCAATTAAATTCCCATATAATTACATAAAATACAGAGTGTTTCAATTTATGACATATAAATATTTTGTTTCTATAATAAACATGAAATCTGTATTTTGTATGAATATATTAAAATTTTACTTTTAACAATTCAATTAATTCTTAAATGTTTAAATCAAAGTATTGGAAAAAATTAATATATAAACCTTTACTGCCTGTTTCTGTATGGCTGCTGTCGGATAGATGGCAGTGCGAACGCATATGTGCAAATGAGCATGCGGCCAAATGAAATATCAACGAAGTTTGTTAAAATAAAAAAAATGTTTGCTTTAATTTTATTATATTTTTATTAAATCTGTTAAAAAGTCACTTTCTCGTACCAACCACAGACAGTCAATTTGGAACACCCTGTACATACCACAGGTATCTAGCGAATGGCCCAATTAAAAAACTTTACAGCCGCAATTCCAAAAAAATATTTACGATGATAGGAAAAATACTTTTATCGAGGACAAACAAAAACCCTTCCCGAACCTTCAAACAACCGAACGCAATAAAACTTTAATAGAAACCCACCTGACATTGAGGCACGTTTTTTTTTATATAAGGAAATTTTATTGTGTCATAACATGAGCACATGTGTATATATTGGCTTCAATTCTAAATATAATTCTATGCCAACTGTCGCATTCTACCAGCATTCACGTGGGCGACCAACTATCCCGCTAATATCTCGCAATATTACCGTCCACTCTTGTTATATAAATGCGGGGAATCTTTGTTATCCATTAGCGGACACAATTTGATAAGCAAATGTGTGGCTGTCTGTGTGGACAGACTTCAAACCTTTTGTAAATGTACCAAAAGAGGGGGGAGTCTTGCAGGAAATTTTAGTAATTTTTCATTTTATGTTCTAGACTGTGAACTAATTCTTTAAATAATTATTTATAAACCGGTGGAAAATGTTAAGCTAAACAATAAAATAAATCGGAAATAAATTTTTTACATTTTTTTTTTTGGCTGCGGGAAATTTTTTCTAATAAAAATAAAAATAAACAGATAAAATTATATTTTTGCGTGGCAACCAAGTTTACATTGTTTTCGTGGTTGCCTAGTTATACTATATATTTATCAACAAAATATATAATAAACTTACGGATTCATAAAATTATTCCATTTAATAAACTATATACAAGGTGGTCAAAACAACTAAAACATACAATAATGAAGAAAATTTAAATATTTTTTTCATTATTGCTTGGTTTTTTTTCTCATATTTTCGTATCCTTTGGTTCAATAATGTTTAAATTTTGTATGTATTATCCTAAAACACATTTTTTCCGTTATATACAGTAGATACAGTAGCATAGATTCTGGGGATTCCCCTATTTTATTCGTCCTATTTACTACGCCACTGCATATTTTTTAAAACTATTAAGCTTTTCATATTATTCACACAGTTTAAAAGAAAAAAGTGCTCTTGATAAATTTGGATTATCGCAGTAATTTCCATACACTTTTGAATATTTTTGATAATTAAAGAACAAAATAATCATTTACTATATATTTTTTTATCAATTAAACATAAATTTCATTCACATAAATAATAAATTTATTTTTTTAAATTTTATTTAGGTTTTCTTCATTATTAGGTTATTGGTTATTGGCTCCAAATTTTGACCATTTTAGAAACACCTTTTATATTTTGTTAATGTGTTCAATTGTTAAAAATAAATCTTTTATAATTCTAAAACTGGAACAACATACATAAATAATATGTAAAAGTTGGTGAAAAGTTTGTGAACATAATAATTTTTTGTGCAATAGCCTTTTGATCACGTAATTGACTGTTGAATATTAATTGGGTGGATGTTTTGTTATTTTAAAAGTAATAATAGTATAAAACGTGATCAGAATAGGATATATTTATTTTATTCAATATGACAATTTATTTCATTTCGAATAAATCGTTGGTAATATATTTTGGTTTTAAACTTTATTATTAATTCATGTAGAATATATTATTAGTTTTTCATTATAATTTGTATCGATCTATCATTTTCTGTTTCCGCTTTATAAATGAACTTAGTAATTGAAATGTAATTACGATAATCATATTAATTTGACAATTAGACAACATAATGTATTTGTGCGCGACATATAAGTTGATTTGTACATTTGTAAAATCAATAACCCGAATCGAATTGTCCTGATTTTTTAAATAAATGTCCGTCCGTATCGGCGAATTAATTAAACTGTTTGTTGCAGGTGAGTTAATTAATTTAGAACTGGTAAGTTAGCTAAGACAAATTGGACATCATGTAAACATGTTTATGGCACATGATTCTATGCGATTCACGTTGTTCGATAGTGTGCAGGTATTGCCATACCTAATTACGACAAATTTAAACAATAGTGTCATGGGTATTGTACGAACCTGTTATCTATACCTTTATAATTAGTATTTAATTTAGTTTTGCAAAGCTGATGTTTACCGATTATTTGTTTTAATCAATTCTGTTGCGTGGGAATTGAAATGATTCATGTAATAAAAGTGTGCATAGAACATGAGTCTCTTTTTATCCACCTTAGTCATCTGCAACATCCAGTTAAAATTGACAAAATTGATTGATGAAGACGCTTTTACACGTTTATTTATTGTGAAAAAATAAATCACTGAAACTTGTAAACTCGTGCAAGAATTGTTTTTCAGATAAAGCTATTTTCAAGAACCATTAACATGGAAATCGGTGACATTAAGCAAAAGCTAATTAAATAAAATATTAATAAGTCCCTAGTCTAATTCCTTAGAAATGGATAAAATTATTTCAAGAACAAAACAAATATAGAAGTTACTTTTACCATTTCCATTAAATAATCCATTGTTATTTTCGATGATAATCCACGATAAACTCAAGTTCTTTTGTGCTGCTGCATAAAATGTATTTTCAGCAATTAAATTTTCAGTGATTTATCGCCAGGAGAATCGTTAATCTTTATAAAATTTATTGCAATTAGCATTTGTCAAAGTGATCTACGATTATTCAGTTTTTGGTCCATCCTAAACGACAAGTAATAATGTAAAAGTTTATGCCCTACATTTGTGGCAGAATTCTCGGCGCCTACATAAAAAGAAATATACTCGTACACATGTAATGTCTACGTTTCAGATCAATACATTCTCCTCAACATATGTCGCATTTTTATTTTAATTACTCACTTACGTTTGTGCATTTACTAATGTATTTTTTTAATTGCGTCGTGTAACTCGTTGAATTTACACTTTTGAAGTGGATAATTTGAATTTTTTTAGATTGAATAGATTTTAAAATATTTTCAATACTGGTCCTTACTGTAATTTGAATATTTGGAGCTTCTTCAGTATTTTAAATTTATTTTGATTTATATTTAATATAAATAACAATTTTTATTTCAAAAAGCTCACCTTCTCATAAAATGTCTTAAAGAAGACTTTCTTCTGAAGATTTTGCTTCTATATGTATCACGGAAACACTGTAAGTCTGTATACCATTAGAAAAAGTTTGCATGAAGCTGGTCTCAGAGCCAGAAGACGTTTTCAACAATCTCTGTTAACAGGGTTACTCACAGAGTATGGACCAATGATCACTGTCGATAGACTGCAGTCGAATGGCGTAATTGTTTGTTCACATAAGAGTCTAAGTACACATTATATCACTCGAATAGCTGTATTTGGTCATGTGTAATGTTGAGTAGACCAAGTAGGGTGGAAGCTGTTCGTAGAGCAAGGGTGGACTGACCCAGTAGGAATTTGGTTTATTACTAGCTCAAAAGTTATATTGTTGATGCATTTTTTAAAATTTATTCAGGAGCCTACATTGTTTATTAAAATATACATTAATTTATTGGAAATATATTTATTGATTTTAGATTTAAAATGATCCACTTCAAAAGACGGAGTGTAAAAGTTTTATAAAAATGGTGGATGCGCCGGTTGTTTACATAAGGTCTGTCAATTAATTATGGCTCCGTATAAAACAAAGACTTTATTATACTGACGTATAAATAAATTCAAGGGAGAATCGTAAAAGCAAATCAGGTCAAAGAAAAGAGCGGAGCAAAACATACTGTTTGTCAATTATTTATGATTCCCTCATACATTGCTTGAGATGACAACATCGAAATTATGATTGATCATAAAAACGGCGTCAACCCCGACTAGAAATGATATAGAAGAAAACTTGTCCTAAAAACTTTATGGACAAGCCAATCTAACGGGAAAAAAACCGTAGTGTAAAAGGCTTTTAAGGTTTGAGGGATCGTTAATATCTATTAGTATTTTTTTATTGTGTCGATGAAATTATTCATTTTGATGAAAGCACGCGGCCAAATGACTTTATGATTAAAAGTAATGCTAATATTTTGATTGCGAGGGGGGAAAATTTGCTCTAGCCACAGGCCAAATCCAATTCCTGCTCACTTCGTGGTCAAATTTCAATGAAAATGGCAAAAAGCAACTCGGCGAATGCACAATTAATTTTCCGTGGGGCTGACTTACGTGTAATAAATGTATTTATGCGTTTAAAAACGCAGGTCGTATAATCAAAGTTAATTGGTATATGTAGTTTTAAAAGCTCGGCTAATTGGCAAAAGTAATTACATCCAGTCTCGACTTTTATTAAATTTCCTAGCTGTCCAATAAATATGTTTCTGCCACGTTATCATCGTTTACTTCATATTAACAACTTCCTTTTCAACTATAAAAAGAGACACCAAAAAAAGGGGGTGACAGTGTCTAAATTAGCACGGTTTACTGGGCATGGATAGTTCCATCGTGGAAAACCGTTTGTATCAACTTATAAAATGCACTCAACTGAGCTCGGTTCATTTTTCTAAATAAATCTTCTTTGACGACTGAAACTACACAGCTGAAGAAATGTGACAATGGAAACGGTTTATTTTAGAATTTATATAAAGTGTTGCACTACAATAATTATATGTGAATATGTTAGAATTTTAAACAAAACAAAGCCATGTGGTTTACTAAAAATACTTAAAATATATAAGTATATAATCTCCGATGATATGAATGATACGATAAGTTTTATTGCGTCACGTTTTAGATTAATCGAAGAGGAAATCAGATGGAATATTATCAAGGGAAACGTAACTTTCTTTAGATGTTTCCATGTTAAACATCCCTTAGTAAAATAAGGAACTGGATTTTGCCTTGGGGATAACATTCCTCATCAGGAACGGAAAATATCCCGTGTCTGCTCCACGTTCAATTTGTTCGTGTATGTTTTTTATATTTGGAAAATAGGGCTGAAATGACTGCATCATTTGTTTTCTTATTATGCACCCTTGTACGTTTACCAGATTTATGTCGGAATATTTATGCTTGACTTAATCTCAGCTTTAAGTAGCTACATATTCAAATTTGTTACTAAGAAACCCACGTCAATCGATCGGTGACATACTTGTACAGTATTTTATTTACTGAAGCCGGTTTTGAATTTATTTTTGTTGTAGTAATAATTATTTGTTAAATAACACTTTTAAATATAGAGTTTTTAAAACATGTTATATAATAATTGCTAAATTAAACGATAAAAAAACTATTACTTCCAATATAATGCATCCAATCCAAATTTATAAAATATTGATTGATATTAGAAGAGAATAACACAACACAACATAAATAAAAATAATATAATTTTGTGTTATTTATGTTTAATCAAAAAACTTCAATCAATCATCATTATTATAACAAAAACAATATTTTTCTAAAACATATAAATGATGATTTACACATTTTAAAACAAAAAATAATATAAAATAACTGTAAATATTTCTAATACAGATTCTAATAGATTAATATAAAAATATTTTTTAAGAACCTAAAAAATGTTATTTTGTAATTTTTTAATTCGAATTATATTTTTGGAATTAGAATTCTATTAAAACAATATAATAAAAATTTCTAATATCTATTATTTAATAAAAACATTAAAAATTTTAAAGCTTTTAAAACATATTTTGTCATATTAAAAGTAATAATTGCCAGATTATTTTTAATATAATGAACCCTAAATAAATTTTTAAAATGCTTGCTTGCTACTACTCCAATAAAAAAAAAACATACATCAAGCTGGAAAAAAATGTGAAAACAATAAATTTAAAATTGGATACTAATAATTTTTACAGTTGGAAATAAATTATAATGTAATAAATTATTTGCAATATGATAGGACTCCTTAGACACATGTTTACTTATTGACTTTCATTATTATACTGATAAAAATGGTTAATGATAACAACGACTCAATAAAAGCAATTTTATACAGTTTTAACCAGAAATCTTATCTCCACTTAAGACATTGTGCGGTATACCTTATAAAATAATTTATACTGTGGTCTGTTTTCTATAATTCAGTTGGTTCCTTCGAAAATTGGTCAAATTTGAAAAGTAAAAAAATCGCAAAAAGTAAATATTAACTAGGATTGTTTTTGAAAATTAACAATGCATATTTACATGGCAAATAATAATGTTTACTTTGTTACAGGTGAGTGTTATCAATGTATATTGACTAAACTGTCGGTGAGTAAAACGAATTTATAAAATTTGCCATCCATTTATGAAACTGATCCCGCGTTTAAAATAAAATAGGTTAACGAGCACGTGTAAAGATAAAAGCACGCATAAAACTAAGCATTAAACATAAGAACAATTTACACAGTATTTTTATTGTGTTTAGTCAGTTACATAAATTATCAATTTTCGAAAATAGCCACATTTTGTGTGAACTGGCCACCGGTTTTATAATTAGATTATCGAGCACACACACACACACACACACACGAAAAATACATGTGCATGCCACAATATGTTCCGTAAAAACGAAAATAAGGCTCATCTCATTTGAAAGTAATAGGTGAAGGTTAGCGGAAGTCCATTCGGGAAGCTCGATAACTGTTAATAAGTTATGATGCCAGAAATCTTTATCGGCTACGTCGATTAACTCAATGCCTTCAAATAATTCATTCACTTATTAATATTTTTATTTCGATTTATTGAATTTTATTGCATCACGTTTTTTTTTTTTCAACATTTAGTCCTTTAATTAATACAAATCAACCACAATTATTGCCATGAGCAAACTCAGAGCCAGTCAATAACGCACATGTGGGTTAATTCAATTAGATCACTTCGAATAAACACAAATAAGTTTGTATCAGCAACGTGGATTAAATTATATCTATTCATTTTTTATACACTTCATCGCGGCGTTAAAATTCATAAAGTGCCACGGCAAAGTCCCTTTTAAAGTTCACGAAAAGTTTACGCAGGTAAATTATTAACATCAAAATCAAAGAACGACACGAAACTATAAAGTTTGAAAGCGCAAAGCTCCAAGCAAATTAACGTTTAAACTTCCATGATTTATTACAGTGGAAGAAATGCTACAATAGACAAATTGAAAAATCAGCACCGGCTATATTTTAGAAGGAAACACGTTTCATCGCTTCTATAATTATGGATTGTAAATAAACATAAAAATACTTTTGGTTCGGTCGCGCAAAACTTTTCTAACCAAATCACCGCAACATTAGATTAAATGTTGTTGACCTACGATAATTTTAGACGGCAAAAAAAAATAGAAAGAAAGAAAGGAGGGAGTTAACGAAGTTGATGTCGGCAAACACGTTATTAGGGATATTTGAAAAGGAGTGTTCTATAATATCTGAATACAAAAGACAATCGATATCTAGTATATGATTACATCAAAAGGGTGACGTAAAACGCCCTTAAGGCGTCCTCAAATTATGCTGTATTTGCGAATTATTAGCTAAAAGGGCGGTGAATGCTTTTTATATAATTAAACCTACAATTTTTATTAGATAACTTGCTACTTACATATGGGGATTTATTTATAAGTCCTTACACTGTTCCCAGAAATTAACTCACCATACAATAATCATTAATATTTTCTGAAAACACTCTCATGATTGTTACAGAAAATCTTAAAAAATATAGTTTTTCTAAAAAAATTAAAAATTAACAAAATTTGACGGTTTAAAAAAAAATACAAATTTGTCTTTAAAATGGTATATTTCCCCCTCTACTACGAATAGTAGTGTTCATACTCAAAATCTGGGTTCAAATTTTATTTTGGTCCAAATTCTCCAAATTTCGAGAAGACGTTCTACATCCTCTAAGTTCTTTGAACAGTTAGGATGGTCTCCCAATAATGTCCCAGCTATGTTATATTGGGTTAAAGTCCGAACTGCAAGCTGGCTAGACTATAGCATTAATCCCAACAAAGTTACATTCAAGAATATATATATATATAAATATATTTGAAATAACAAAAAAACTAAACATATTCGAAGGTGCTTCAAAGATAATACAAACAATGTACTATTTACTTAAAAAGAAAAAAATATTTACGAAATTACAGGTTGTACGTTAATTTCTTGGAACAGTGTATTTTATGACGTATAAAGTTTTATTCAGTTCTAATCTGAAATTGATCAATTTTATCAATAACTTACGTGTGAGATTACAACAATTAAAAAACTAAAATAAAGTGCAATTGTTACAAAATCATTAGCATCGATATTTCGATAGTTAACCGTTTTATCAGCAAATCACATAATTGTGATATTAGTTTTATTTAAATCCTTGTTGTTGCTTAGATTTATTGTGCACGTTAGAAAAATGCTTAACCGGAACTACATTATCTTACATATTCCCGAAACTATGTTGTTTGAAGGTTTCGAGGAGCTTTGAAACTAAACAGCCATTTGGAAGTTCGGCATTACGGACACGGACACGGACAAGGAGACCACCGCAAAATGTGACGCATCCAACGTTTTAAACCAAATGAAACTTAATAATTAAGAGGAGATCTGATAATAAAGTGGGAAATATCAAGCACACTTATGACCATTGTACAAACAGTCATGCGGAACATTATCAGATAACATTCGTATAAATATGAGGGTCCTCAGTTCCATTTCGCAATTTACTTTAATTCAGATTCATTTGTGTTTTGCTTTTGACAAGATTTATTACTTTGTTCGTTGCGTGACATGGATATAAATGTATACATATTGTTTAATAGGACATCAAAGTACTGTTATCGGGGTTGTTACTGTTAAAGTTAATTTTAGAGATTCCATTTCCTGTAGTGTTGAACTACCTTCAACCAGTATATAATTAATTATGACCTACCAGTTATACACCACATACAGGGTGGCTTATGAATATGTACACGTCAAGTTTGTTTCTCAGAGGGACGCAAAAAGCAAAACAAAACTCTCAACCCCCTAAATGGGGACGCCATCCCCCAATTTATTTCAAATGGAAGGTGTGGTTAAATGATTAAAAATGGCTTTTAATTCCTTACAAACTATCGCACAACATGTAGAGCAACTTTGGAAATTTACATTTGTCTTCATAAAAATGTTATAACAACAATACGACCATTACACCGTCTATCTTAACCAGTGGGTCCATGCCAAACCTCCCCAAACCATAACTGTTCCTCCACCATTTTTCACAATGGTGTAATTGAGATTATACCTTTCATTAATTGGTCTTCTCACCCATGAAATGCCGTCAGATTTAAATAATTGGAATCGACTTTCATCGGGAAACAAAATTGCCCATCTGCCCTGTTCACATGTCTTCTTTCAGAAAGCAGTCTCATTGCTGAAGAGTCTTTCATAGAAACCAAATTCTTTTAGTTTAACCGTAGGAATGTGGTGTTTAAAATGGTATCGTTGTCCCACTGGCCGTCTCAAAAATGTTCTACACAAACAAATTAAATTAATTTCATCAGGGGCAGTGTTCCATTTTTCCTCCGTGATTTGCCTTGATGTTTTGCGAGTCTCTTTGAGGGCGAGCCTTTTTATAATTTTGTTTATCTTGTGAGTGGTTTTTCGTGGACTTGCATCGACGTTCACAAAATCTTCGAAACATCACTCTGAGTTATATTTAACGTTTCTGCCATGTCACATTTAAAAAATTTGTATGACGACACCCTCAGTTAGGGGGTTGCATGTTTTGCTTGTTTGTTTGACGTGTTTTTGAATTTCGTTCGTTTGAAAAGCCGGCAATGCCTCGCGGTACGTTTTAGATGAGCCACCTTGTGTTTTGTTTACCTTTGTATTATGAATGAATTTAATTTCAGTGCGTCTGAGGTAATGAAATTTCTTTGTAAAACTACCAGCGTCATATTAAATAGTAGACAACAAAGTCGTGTAAATATGCAATTTACAATGCTTTAATTTAGATTCGTTTGTGTTTTGCCTTTGCCAAGATTTATTGCTCTCTTCGTTGCGTGACGTGGACATTAACGTAATGTGTGTAATTGAACCATTAACATTCTTAAGGCAAATTAAAATAATGGCAGTGATTTTTTGAATATAAATAACTTGGGGTTTTTAAAAAAAGTACGGAAGCATGATCCAGTTTGTTGTAGTCTTCCACATGCCACGTTCAAATATTAAAGGGGTTGCAAATAAATAATGAGGAACGAAGTAAAATATGCCTGGTCGAAAATTGCTTGTATTGATTCGCCGAGGAAAGGCAACGGCAATTTTTTACAGAACATTTTAAAATTGCGAACGCTTTTATTAACAACCCTTCAATTTATTAACACTTGAATCATTCAATTTAGATTGGAGCCCATAGGAATTTCTCATTAAAAATAAACATTGGCAAACATGGTGGGACAATTTATTAATGGGTCTTTCATGCATAATTAAACAGTCAAATTTGATAGATATCGTGGCCGCGTTAATTATATTTTAGAGCAACATCGTCATTAATTTATTGATACAGTCTGTTGTTATTCGTGCAACACACACCCCGAATAATTTCGGGGCGAGTTATCGGCCGCCGGATCTCCGTATTATTTGTTTTCTGTAAAATTTTATGCCGCCGGTCCGGGCGGTGACACCGAGCATTCTTCAAATTCATTAAGCCATTCACTTGAATAATCTTTTGTACGATATTAGTCCTCTATTTCAATTAAGGAAAAAGAAAATTAAATTCGGGGACGTAACTAATGTTTTTAATTTCGAATTCCCGTTGCTTTTTTTTCTTCCCGTCTCTCCTTATTTGCTCGCCACATAATTACCATCAACGAAAATGTCCTGATTTTTTACTTCTATTTACTCGGGCAAAAATGCAATCAGTTTTTTTTTTTTTTTTTCGCTCTCTCAGTGATCAAACTTGAAGCTTTGAAGCCCGCAGAGGCCTGATTAAAGGACGGAGACTTATTACAAGTAAATAATGAAGATTTGGATTAAGGTAAATCATTTTTATGTGGGGCTTTTTTAACTCGGAAATCTTTATGTGCTTTATGAAATTAAGGTGGTTTCAAATATATCCAAATCCAATATTTTCCACCAGTACGAAAGAATAAATTGTTTTATTTTAAGACTTTTAGTATTATAAATACAGATACATTATTTAAAATTAAGATAAAACTATACGTCAAGGAAAATATTGTGGCACTTCTTTTAAGAAATAAAATGATTTTTAAATGAATATAAATTGAAAATATAATATACAAAACACAAATTTAAATTAATAAATAAGTAAAAATTAATTTAAAATAATTAGTATTTTTTACATCATTATTAAGTAAAATAATTATTAAATTAAATAATTGTAATTAATAATTTTTTTTTTGTTTTTTTAATTATGAGATTTACTAAAATGATAAGATTGAAATTGTCATATATAAATGTAATGTAATAAATAAAGTATTTTATTACTTTATTCAGTAAATAAAATAATAAATGTTACTATTAGTTAAATTATGTGTTAAAATTGAAAAGACAAATTTAGTGAAATTGACAAATATAAATATAAAATGAAGTATTTAGTTAATAAAAAAATGGTTTATAAATGTTATTTTGAGTAAATTTGAAATAGTTTCAAATGTAGGCAAATTGCCTGAAATTTAAGTAAGAAAAATTTAATAATAATATAATAATAATATAACGTAAGCAACTTTTTAAGTAAAATTATTCACACCGTACTGTTTTATGCATGTTCCGTATGCAAACTGTAACTAAACACTGCTAATGAATATCAAAGAAAGATCAATACTTCATGAATATATCATTAAATAGAAAATTATACGGAACATAAATAACAAGGACTTTAAATTACCTTATTAGAAGGTTTTGAAATCAAAAAGAGGCAAATTTCAAAGTTGTTTACTGCAATTACATACGCAAAATCAGTTGATTTAAAACAGACAAGCTATTGATGTTGGTTGGTATGAAAGGGGTGAAAATGTAATATTCCCCACACTCGTGTTGGTAGATGAATTGATTTAGTGTTGGATGTTTTTCTGAACAATTTTTAACATGTATTGTATTCGTTACGGCATTGTCACAGCTCGCATTTAATAATAACTTGAATATCTTACTATAAGAATTATAAATAACAGCAGACAGTGGTATCGTTTTGCTATTATTAGAATGTCATATTGAAACCTTTTGTATTTTCATTACTTTATGTTACGTTACTGGCTTTTGTAATTTTCACTCCACGTGTACCATATGTATGTAAGTTTGTTCGTGTGTTGCTCACTGATTTTTTTCTTTATTAATATGCCATTTTAATTTGCAACAGCTGAATTTAAAATTATTCTAAAAATGTATCTGGGTCATCTTTTAATAGATCCCGTACGTTACGTCAATAAATTTTATGTGTGCTGATGGGGATGAAAAATTATTATGAACCAACCTTGTTTTTCTTGTCGGGTGAATATTTCATTAATAATGAAAATTTCATGTGTGTATAATACACGATATGCCCGTGTATCGTGTTGTTCGGACGGAACTTGAATATTTCTAATCCGGCAATTTATTCGATGCATAAAATTTAGGTTAATAGCCACAAATTAATTATGGTATACGACCGTGATGTTCTCATCCCCTTTCAATGGGCCAATTGATCGGGCAAATGAACGTCAAATACGGTTTAAAACCTGATGGTTTCTTTGGTACACGGTCTTATACATTGATTTTCAACGCTGCACAATTTTTTACCAGTCCCTTGATTAATAACTTGTACGGCTTAACGTCAATGCACATTGAATTACGTTGAAAGGAGGGTACTAGAGAAACATTTTCTCTATGTGCACATTTTTATGGCGTATAAACATATCTGTGTCAAATATGCCTTTGGCTAAAAATAGGTCTGTGTTCCATTTCAAGTGAATGACATTTCTGAGATGTCGTTAAAACCGTTTTAAAATGCACCTGGTGGTGGTGTTTAAAGGCTACGACGATAACAAATATTAAATTGGCCGTGCCATTATTTTCTAATCATTAGACTATAAACTTGTCCCATTATATTTCCATCACATTTTGTTATTTGCCTTTTATTTTCCTGGAGCTTTACTCGTTAAAATATAAATTTATTTAAATTACACTTTCTAAGTATTTTGTTACTCACTCCTTTTAATAAGTAAAACGATTTTTTGATATTAATTTTCTCCGTTAAATTAACGTAGTTTCAAATACACCCTAATGAAAATATTTTATATCAGTACGAGAGAATAAATTGCTTTCTTCTCGTAAATACCGTTTAAATACCTTTATTAAACAAAGGTAACATAAAAAATACAAATTTATTTAAACATACGAAATAATTTTTTAAATAATTATAACTATTCTTAAATATCAACCAGTATGAAAGAACAAATTCTTATTCTAAGACTTCATATAATAAATACATATTATTAAATTAAGTTTCTAACATACACAAATAAAAATAGTTCCTGCTATAAAAGAATAGATTCTTATTTTAAGACTTTATATAGCAGATTTAGTTAAATTAACAAACATAAAATTAAATTAAAATTAATAAATAGAAATTTATTTAAATTAACAGATAAAATATACAACAAATTATGTATCATGTTACTTTTTTATTGAATAAAATGATTCTTAAATATTAATATTACGAGTTAAATTAAGGTAATTTCAAATATACCCAAATAAAAATTGTTTCTACCAGAATGAAAGAATAAATTCTTAATTTAAGACTTCATATAGTCGACACAGTTAAATTAAACAAAAATAAAATTAAATTAAAATTAATAAACATAAATTTATTGAAATTAACAGATAAAATATACAACAAATTATGTATTATTTATTATGTTACTTTTTAAATGAATAAAATAATTTTTAACTATTAATCTTTTCAGTTAAGTTAAGGTAATTTCCAACATACTCAAATAAAAATAGTTTCTACTACCATAAAAGAATAACTCCTTATTTTAACACTTAGTATAGTAGTTAAATTTAAATTAGCCAAAAATAAAATTAAATTAAAGTTAATAAATATAAATTTATTTAAATGAACAGATAAATTATACAACAAATTGTATAGTGTTATTTGTTTAACTAAATAGAATGTTACATATAAATCTATTTAAATTAACAGATAAAATTTATAATAAATTAAGTATTATGTTACTTTTTTAAAAAACTAAAATGATTCTTAAATATTAATATTATCAGATAAATTAAGGTAGTTTCGAATATACATAAATAAAAATAATTTGTACCAATGTAATGAGAAATTTTTTGAAATTGACATTTTGACGTAAAATTCCAAAATATAAATCGTCTTTTAGAGATGCTCCACACTTTTGAAATAATTGTGCTAATTTGAGTAAAAACTATAATATAAATTGTAGAGAACACACGAGACAACACGATTACGTGTTAATATTTTCGCGTAAACTAGTTTAATCCTCAAATCGGCGGACGATAAACCTGTCTCATTACATCTCCATCACATTTTTTGATTTCAGCTTTATGATCCTGAAGCTCTCGTTATTATTTATTTAAGTGGAAAACGGCTCCGTAAAACTAATTTGATCAGACACAAACGAGACAATTTGCCGCTTCTAGTATCTATTTTTACAAGAGCGCGAAATAAATTTGAGCGTAGAATGTTTAGTGAGATGTAGCAATAAACGTTTATCACGTATGCGCTTCATGACCAAAGCAAACGGATAAATCGTGTAAAGGGGAGGACGTCGCGTTCAGTTGCGGCACGGTATTAAACATTCACATGTCAAGAAACATTAACCCTACAACAGAAAATTCCATTTCATGTTTGACTGGCAAGACGAGAATTCCTATCTATGGTAAATAGGAATAATTGAGAGTCGATTTTTCTCTGGTTACTTGTAAATATTTACAGAGACGTCTCCGGTTTCCCGAAAACAATTCCGTTATCGTTTATCCGGCGTCGGTTTTGCGAGGTGCAACGTTGCACCTTGACAACACCAGAGACGTTTAAAAGCTCACTGGAAATAGATTCGACGGGCACAATATTGATTTTTCGTCAACAACAAATCCCTCATCCGTCCTAAGTTCCGAGGGTCAATCCGTTTTAAATCGAAAATTGGATATTCCATTTCATAAGACATATCAAACACCGCACCAACCGCTCCAACCGTTCCAAATTTAAAACATTGTTTAAACGGCGAGGAGGGCATTTAATTTCAACGGGGATCGATTGGAGTTTGTGGATTTCCGATGTAGGCGATGTAGGCGTTATCGCTTGGTTGTCTGTGAGAAAAATTGGGTCACCATTGATGGATCGACCAGTGATTAATTAGTTCGACGTTAAAACTCAATGGCTTTGTGACTTTCAAGCTGAATTTTATTTTCAAATCCTCACCTGGGATATAAATCTATTTGACCTGACCACTATTTCATATATTTTATTTCACGATCATTCTAAAAATAAGAAAACGACTCTAAGTGACAAACTTCTAAATTGATTGATACTTACAAATTTACTTTGTCACATACAACCTTTTGCTTCTTATCCCCTGCTTTTTTTCCTGATATTCATTGATTTGCTTTTGATTGGGTTGATTTATCTTTGATACATCTTCTGTATTATGTCACATATGTATGTCACAAAAAATAATCCAATAAATCAGTTCTTTTTAGTCCATAACAGTCTAGTCAAATATATTTTTAAAACATAAGATATTGGGAGAGAACTACAATATGTATTATTATTAACACGAATTATACAAATTCATTTGTACATATTTTAGATATTTGAATGTCAATAATATACAGGTTATAAACAGTCAATTCAAAAAGTATCAGTAATATCATAAAGTAACAAATACTATATTAAAAAAAAAAATGTAATAAATATAAATTTTCAAAAGAAATGCCATTTTTTGCTTCATATATTTATTTCAGATATTTTAATATCACTTGAAGATCTATTATTTCGAAAATTATAAGAAAAAAATCAAAGAATATCTTTAATACCTACAATAAAATGTTGAATGCACAAAAAAATCACTTGAGCTTACATAAAAAATTTCATTCTGTTTTTCTATAAATTTTACATTACACAACAATGAAAAATTTACAAGAACATTTACTGAATATATTTTAGATAATTTTCAGTTATATCTTCACATATCAAATATATTAATTGTACATTTTAACGTAGTCTTTTATAAACAGTCAATACAAAATTGTAAATGTCACAAAACTAAGACACAAATATTATATAATAAAAAATACTTAATAAATATAAATTTTCAACAGAAATGTCATTTTCTGCTTCACACCATTACTATTATAACTTTCCTTTTCTTTAAACTTCATTTTACAATCAATTCGAAATTGTATTTACACAAATTTATAAAAAACTAATTATATATTATAAAATTAGATACTGTAAGAAAAACAATCACAATCGAGATTTTGCATATCACTTTCTGGCATGAGAATTTGATTACAAACAATAGTAAAAAAAGAAAAAACAGTCAATATCAAGATTTTGCATAAAATTATCTGAACATTCAATTTGATTTCATTCGGAAGTGATTATTTCCATTGCAAAGAATTACACCCATTTTGAATATTACTTCTAGATCTAATAATTATATCAAAAATATATATATATAGTAGAATATATAAAAAAACTTTAGTATATACATAAAAGGTTTCATTCAATTTTTATATACATTTCACATTATGTTGTTTAATTTTGAAAGTTTTATTTATAAATGTCACACAATTAAAACAATTATTATATATAACTATTATATTATATAAAATACATTGAAAATAACAAGAAATTAGCTTCAATTTTCATCTGATTTCGATGAAAATGGTTTTTAATTTTAACAATTTTTTCAAATATAACAATAAAACAATATAAAAGAAAATCTAGAGAGAAAAAAAAGGACAATGTGTATTAATTATACTTCACACAAAATTCTGTAATTTTTATTACAAATAAAACACAAAAAACAACCAAAATATAGATTTAGCATATGACTTTCTGGAGTGAAAATGATGATTTCCATCGCAAACTATTACACCCGTCCTAATATTTTATATTCAAATCTAATAATTGTATCAAAAATTACAAGATGAATACACAAAAAAAATCAATTGGGCCTACTTTCTATAAACTCTAAAGTATAACAAAAATAGGAGACTGAAAACGTACCTTGAATAAATCAACAAAATAACAATCAAAATCCAGACTTCGGTAATCTTAAAGTAAATATTAAAAAGCTTATCTAAACAAATCATTCACTCCATTCTTTCTTTATGCTCATCTTGGCATTGCTAAAATGAAAAAATCAGTGAAAAATCTCCTCATATAACTTCTTTGAATGAACCTGGAGGGAAGATTCTTCGGCTTGTACTTCTTCATAGTGACCGACCTGATTCCGGACGGCTTCCTCTCCCCAAATATGATCTTTTCGTAAAAATCCTTCTCGGCCTTGCGCGCCATATTCATACATTCCTTCCTGAACTGCATATAGCCCGACCAAAAGCTGGGTTCGCACCGAATCATCGCCACTTGGTGCATCCTCTGCAAAATGCCGAAACGTTCCTTCAGCTCGTCCGTCATCCAATCCTCGTCCGGACATTTGGACATCTTCAGCACTGAATCCTCGACGGAGGGGTCGCTTGACGTTGATGGGGTGCTGGCCACCGAGTTCGGCGATCGCAGTCCGGGGGCTTTTCCGGGGTTTTCCGGCACGGTGAACTGACACGGGAAGTCGACGTGGAAAACGTGGAAGTCCGGTACGTACAGTTTCGGGAACGGACTCTCGAACAGGTCCAAATCGTCGCCGGTCTCGCTGGTCACTTCGTCCACTAGTTTGCACAGCTTTTCCACGTCGTTTGAGAAAATGAAATTTTCGGCAGGATTTGTGGCCGACATGCTTGCGGATGTGCTGATGGGAGGCAAGTGGTACCGTGCAGTATATGAGGAATTTGTTTTTGTTAGTACCACTCCAGTGATGAATACCGAAGGTATTGCTGCTACGTGTTTTTATCATTTTTATATTGTATTTCACGAACGATTATCACTTTCTGTATTGACAACTTGAAATTCTAATGGGCTTGATGTTTATAAACAACTTGCAGTTTGCAGAACGTTGCTGACTTTTGTTTTCTGGAAGCTCCGCAAGCATTAAATATTCGTCTATTGGGCACTTCCATCTCTTATTCAATTTTAGTTGTATTATTTTGTCTGTCAATAATTTTTTTGTTAAAATTTCATAAATATAGAGAAAGTACTAAATTTAAAATTAAACAATTTGTAAGATATTTCAATATTCTTTTTTTTTTTTTTACTTTTTTGTCACACATCTTAAAAGCGATAGAGATATTACTTTAAACTGTCTCATGGTTGGAGTCTGATTTGGTTGGCCACAAAACTAACACTTTGAAACACCGTGGAGGATACGTTATGGCTTGGGGTTCCTTTTCTTGGCATGGTATAGCACCATTTCACAAAATTATTGGAAACATGGACCGTTTCATGTATAGAATTAGCATGAGAGATGTAATGAAACCCTTTGCCAACGATAATTGACCACTTACATGGATTTATACTTGATAATGATTCAAAGCATGCGTCCAAAGACGTTCAAAATTGGTTAAAAGATAATCATGCTAAAGTTCTCGATTGGCCAGGAGAAGGAAATTATAGATTAATAATAAAAAGTAGGTTTTAAATATAGATAAACACAAGTAGTGACTGAAAGCCACAATAATAAAATATTACCTCAGCTTCCATTCCTAAAAAGGCTAAAATATTTGGAATACATTTAATTAGAGGTGTGTATTTCCTAATTAATATTAGATCATCACTGTACCATAAAAGTCAATCACAAATGGTCTGTAACTTTTTTATTTTTATATTTGCTAAGGTTACGTTTGAATTTGGAATCTCTGACATTCTTTAAAAGATTTTATGTTAACTAATAAATTTTTCAACAAATTTCGTGTGAAAAACTAATACAAACTTGAAATTTCGATAACTTCCTCATTTTAAATGTAACAATCTGTATGTTTATATCTAAAATTGATAATTGGAAAAGTACACATATGTGTAAAAAAAACTATTAACAATTTTTCAATTGAAAATCTAAAATACATATATTCAGCCACAACTTGGAGACTGTTCTACTTTCTTATCCTTAGGCTTGATTTTTGTATGAAGTCTCAAGTTTACTCGATTATTATTTAAACTGGCAACTCAAACATGAAGAAAAGCGGCTTAAAATACTTACGTAAATATAAAATTTTACCCTATACAGAAGTACACATCAATTATTTAAATGACTGGAAAAATTCATCAAAAATAACCACTTAACATAAAGGCAGTGTGTCTTATATGATTTGCAATTTGTAGCTGTTAATTTATTCATCTGCATAATGAACATTTTGATATTTAAAGACTTGTTGTTTAGTATGTACAGTGGTGGAAAAAAGTATGTGATATTTTTAAAAATTGGATTTTTATCCCCTGGGGCAAGGATATAAGAACTTCTTCAAACCACACAGGAGCAGTGGCAACAAATTCCTGTTGGCACATTACACAGACTTGTAGAGTCTATGCCTGAAAGAAACTATGCAGTGATGGAAGCCAAAGGTTACGCCACAAAATATTGAAATATTTGAGTTATCGTTAATTTCTTATGAATATTTATAAAATATTCCATATTCATTCATTTTATATTTAAAAAAGTAAAACCTGTGTATATAATGATTAGAGAAAACATTTGTAACAATTAAATAAATATTCCATACGTTTTCCACCACTGTATGTTTCTCTTAAAATTCATAAAACTTGCCCGAATTTTCATCAGAATTCAGCGTTTAAATCATACATATCAGTCAAACAAAAAATGAAATATCACCGACACATTCACACAATAAACACAATAGAAAACTCGTGAAAACCGAGGAAAAATGTTATCATAAAAATATGTCAAAACTGCATTAGATTAGGGTCCATACATTTCTAACCAATAGAAAATTCATCACAAACAATTATTTATTATGCTTTATCTACATAATTTACGTATGAAAAACTTTGTTTAATATTACAATAACAATAATGTCAATATGTATTTAAGCAGTACGAAAAACTCGGCCCAAACATACACGTGGACACAACAAGCACGACAGAAAAATCCGTGAAAACAACGGATTGTAAACTCTAATTTTCGCCGTAAATTGTTTAAATTACATTATATTGGTTACAATGAGCCTGTGAGGCCAATAGAAATGCGGAACCGTTGCAAACATTGCAATATTTAAAAATACCCGTAGTTTGTTAATATGGAATTCCGTTGCCATGCAATAAGATCAAAAGAGTGGAAAAATCGTTAAACAAATTGGCAATGTAATTTCAAAACGAATTGAAATAAATTAAATAGGTCAAACGTTTTATCGTTTCACGGGAATCACGCGCACTCCGCATATTTATGGACAAAACGCAGAAGGAGACGCTAACCTATGTTAAGTTTCGGGTTCGTGTTGAATTTTTCTGTTGAGTCCTGTCAACATATTGAGAGTGAGTATTGTTTACAAACAAAATAAAACACATTATTTTTAAAAGTGACAATGAATTTCTAATGAAGGAACTTTTCAGGAGTATTCGTTCAGTTCTGATCAATTTTTCAACACGACAAACTATCCGTAAATAGATTTTCAATAAATTTTCATGGGTAAATAAGTAAGGAGTGATGATATGTGATTGATTGATGTAAAATTATGGATTTGAACAATGATTTCAAGCCCAAATTTTTAATTTGTATCACGTATTCAAATTGTTTATTATATTTAAGCACTTAAAGAACCATAAAAAGTATTTGTTAATATTTTCTGATATTAAGTAATGTTAGAATTTGGTAATTTTAGATGTAAAAACAATAAATACATTAAAATATTTTTATAGTGTGTTTGTGTGTATTCGCTTTTCTTCCACAACAGTCCATATAATTTCAAATGTTGATTATAGAGTGATTTTAGTTGTAGTTTTCAATCTAATAATTATTATAAATCAGGTTTATTTTAATAGGAAATATTTATCAAACAGTGGTAGTAAACACAATAAATTTAGAATAAAATATCTGTAGTTTTTAATATGTATAGAACATTTAATTAGCATACAAATACATATGTACTTGAAAATAACACCAATAAAATTTGATCATAAAGTTTTTTAATTGGATACATAATTCTGGACCAGATTGCATTTTATTTTAATGACATTCATTTGCAGCATTGCCTCAAATTAGTTACATTTTCACCGCCGTACGTTCTTTCAGGTTTTTTGAAGAGTTGGGAAGAGTTCATTTAAATTTGACAAATTTGGTTATAAACGTGATCCCCCATGTTTCCTAAAGGGTTGCTTGTCTGGAGATTGAGACGAGACAAGACATCGATGCTTTGATCTTAGAAATAATTCAATCCAATTTTGGATTTGTGTTCATATTGGAACATTTATTAAAAGCATAATTTCTTTAATATATGGAAGCAAATTATTGTTTAATATATTCCAATACATAAATCAATTTAAAGGGATCTACAGTAGCAGAAATGAAACATCCCCATAGCATAATATGACCAACTTTTGGTGATGTTTTGCCCTTGTAAAATATCTAACATCAACAGAACCATCATTTTTTTGTTTAAGTTAAATTTAGGCTCGTCACTAGACTATTTGTTGTGATCACTGTGATCCAGTGAATGTGATCAACTGGACCTACACATTATTAGTAGAAACCAGGACCTTTTTGTAGGTCTGAGGTTAAACAAATCCCCATCCAATAGCCATCTTAGTAATAATAGAAAAACCAATAAACATTATAGGTACTAACATCTAATTCAAATAAAACAGCTCATATTTTTAATACGTTTTGTTGCTAGAATTGTGGTCACTATTGTATATATATATAACAGCAATTTAGGACAGTTTCTTACAAATTATCGTCCCATTTATTATTATGTATGAAACCGTTGTTATAACATATTTTGATTTAACACATTCCACTTGTTATAGTCAAGTTTGTTAGCGTCCATAAAACCAATATTGTTAATTAAATAAGATCATATAATATAATTAATTGTTATTTTCACTAATTGTTTATGTGTTAAACAGTTAAGTGTCAAATACCAATAAAATTTAAGCACGAAGTTTTTTAATTAAATACATAATTAGCAAGTACTAGTATAGTTTCGACCAAATTACATCCATTTTTAATTAGTCATAAATCCCATCATTTGGTCAACGATTGATGACGCAGATAATTTTTATTTCTAATAACATTTACTAAATTTCGACAAAACCATAAAGAATGTTTGGACATTTCTTCAATGCCTTTAAACGCCACTATTATTGTATTTGCAATGAAACACTTCCTGAACATAGTAAAGGTGGTGATTTTGATGCAACGGTAGTGGGACATTTGTAAAGTCCACCGGAGTTTAAAAGGAAATTTATGAAAGGGAAAAGAAATATAAGAGGGTAATTTGTCGTTGGACTTTAACTGCCCTATAAAGTAAATTGCAATCGATATTGTTCTTTTAACCAAGGAGTTAATTTGTTATGATGAGATCATATAACGTGCTTACAGTCGTTTATTACCCGCACTAAAAATAACGAATTGTGATATTAATCGTAAAATTTTTACGTCAAGATTATCGCTCCCTTTTTTTTTATTTTAAATACACTTGAATTAAACAATGCGCATTAAGAATGCAAATACTTCCCTTTGGGGCGGTTGTAAATTTAAGCGTCCGCTGGTAGATTTATTTTTAATAAGCAAAATTGACTTGGTTTCGCTTAATAAGGAACCTGCTGCTAAAATTAAAATTCAGTAACGAGGTACGTTTTACTGCCTTGCTTTTGACATGTTAATTTAGAAGAAAAACAAAAATTATAATAACACAATTATCAAATGCCTCAAGGAAAGCGAGACGCGGGAAAGTAATTTAACTCGGGTTATGAAATACGTAAAATGAAATAAAATTTAAACACTCGTCCACAATTGGACGGTGAACATTTTTCAATACTTCAATCCTTCAAAGCGGTTACACTCGTTTATCCATTGAATTAATTAATTAGCAGTCCATTGAAAAGTTTGGGGCAATAGAGGAAAGTTTCGTTGCTACGTCTCTCAATAACTGACGGCCAGTTGTTGTAAAAAGCTCGGCATAACTTTTCTGAAAGTCCCAATCTTGTTTGGTTGCAGCAACATTAATTACCTTATTGTTAGCTCAAAGGAGGACCTTTAACACTGAACTCAGAAGCAAACAAATTGCATTTTTGTAGTTTACTTTAAATTAGTCGTAAGTACGGCCCTAATTATTTTGTAAATAAGCAAATCTTAACAAGTACACTGTCGCTCATAAGGAGAGCAACAAATTAAAAAACATAATCATTTTATTAAAAGAAATTTATATTAATTTTATAATTATTAAATGTCTAAACAATTCGTACCTCCCTTCATATACGGGTAACTTTATTTATATAGCTTTCAAGACAAATGCTAATTTCTAAAATGGCTCTAGTTATGAGCGTTAGTGTAGGTACACAAAAATGTTCCCATTTTTGTGAGTCCCTAGACGAATAAATTTAACAAGCGAATTTAATGAGATTATTTTAATTGTATTCGCGGAAATTTGTAGCTTATTTAATTAACTACAATTAATCTTTGACGTCAAGAGTTTTGAACAAGTCCAAATTGGTTTAATTAATATTTCGTTCGTATAACCTGTTTGAAGCACTTTAGTCAGTAAACTAGTTAAAATCTAACTATTCGACTAGTATAGATAAAACTATTTGGATTGGAACTGTTGAAAATAAAGAAAAAGCAACGTTAAGTGCATTTTCAGGCTTTTCCAGCTCTCCATTGTTCACAGAATGTGAACATGATTCGGAAAATTTATTTAGGCCATTTAATTAGTTCGGGGGGTCGTTTTAACGTTGGGGATCTCGATAATCATATTAGATTAAGTTGTCTTCCATTGAAAAACCCTCTCGAGTCTTATTAAGTATTTCAAGGACAAAGACTCACAATAACGATGCTCGTGCTCTTGTTTTGACATTCGATAATTAATTAATATTCAAATCCGGAGTGAGCGGCTTTTGTCGGTGAAAGACTTTCGATCCGAAAATACCGACTTCATCGAATTCTTAAGTGATTAATGCTCATTGTGATTTATGTTTTTATACCACTTTTCCAGTTTTATCGATACGACGTTAAAGACGTTTTTTTTATTCTCATTATAGTTCGTACAATAAAATTGAAATTAATCCAATTTCCACCCACGCGAATTTTATAATTGATACTCGAATCTATTTTATTTTGCATTAGAGCAATTTTGAGTTACGTTAAAACAGTCTGGGCACGCCAATGTTTCATTCATTCGGATTAATAATGCATTACGTTTTCCTGACGTGTGAATGAATCATAGTTAGTTATCACTTTGTAGAAGGCATCACTGACAATAAACGTAGGAAGGTGATGCCAATAAACTACAAAAATAATTGTAATTTCTTCTCTTTAATACACTTCAAACGGACAGAATGTTGGAAAAAATATTATATTATTTATCATGTTGGGTTTCCGTGTTTTTATTATCCGTCTGGCTCAAAGAAAAGTCTTTCTCAGCCACCTACGTTTGTAGTGGGAAATATTGAAATTCTCGGAATACTTTATCAGACCACTGCATAAAAGAATTCACCGGAGGAACTAGGGAGGAAATTAATTATTTCTTTTTACGGCTATTAAAAATAAACCAGTCAACGTAAGTGACATACAATCAATTCTAATTCTAATTTCCATTTTCTAATTTACATTTTTAAATTTCTGATTACTATTTTCTATTTATATCTAATTTTTATTACTATTAATTCTCATTTCCAACAACTAATTTAATTATTATGAATTTCTGATTTCTAAGTTTGAATTATTTTTAACTTTTAAATGTTTGAAATTTCTAATTAATAATTATTTTTAATTTCTAATTTTGAATTATTTCTCATTAATAACTATTTATAATTATACCTAATTTGTAATTTATAATTTCCAATTTCTAATGTCTAATTTCAGATTATTTTATTATTTTTAATTTCAAATTATTAATTTCTAAATTTGAACTCTTTTTATCTTCTAAATATTTGCAATATCTAATTTCCAATTTCTAATATATAATTTCTTATTATTTTTAAATTTTTCTAATTTCTTAATCTATCTAATTTCTAATTATTTTTAATTTATAATTGTTTCTAATTCTTTCTAATTTCTTATTATTTCAAATTTCGAATTATTCATAACTCTAACTCATATTTCTAATTATTTCTAACTTCTAAATATTTCTAGTTTCTAAGTACTTCTAGTTTTTAATAATTTCACATTTTTAATTCTTTTTCTGTTTTATAATTTATAATTTCTGATTATTTCTAATTTCTAAGTATTTGATTCCTAATTTTTAATTATTTCTAGTTTTAATCATTTTTTATTTTTAATTGCTAACCTAATTTCTGATTATTTCTAATTATTTCTGATTATTTCTATTTTCTAATATCTGATTACTTCTAACTTTTAATTTCAATTAATTTCGAATTTCTAATTAATACTAATTCACATTCAGAATAACATTCAAAATTTCAATTCCAAATTAACTTTCAGTTCCAATACTAATTCTAATTGAAATTTCAGTTACAAATCAAATTAAAAATTTACAATTATTTACACCAAAAATATTAGTAAATAAAAAAATTACCGGTAATTAATTTCTTTTCCACCCCTACTATTTTTCTGACCTATTTTCACATTTAACCATTTTAGTTTTAGAAGTTTTATGATGATTACTCACCGATATTATAGTTTCTTCCATAAATATAACTCACAAACTATATTGTTGCGACCTGCATGTTAATAAACGTTGGAAAATTTAATTATTTAGGTAACTGGTTTCTAATTAACAAAATAATCTCTCAAACAAATATTATACGGACCAGGATTAAAATTTTCATCCCATGAAATGTTTAATTCCTGTGGGATCAAGTAACGGTCTTCATTGGATAAACTGATATTAAAGATAAATATGGTATAGGTACGCTTTCGGTATTTAAGGAGAAGTCATTATGGATAAAATCTGGGGCGGCGCAAACCACACAAAAATCCCCCATTCACGACACGGGAAATATTATTGACTGAGCAAATACGCGGATATTTGGAAAATAAATTAGTTTTTACAGAAAAAAAAACCTGTGACGTGATTTACAATGGAATTCGAAACCGCCCCCCTTCACAGAGCAAAATCAGGGCCCGTTAAATCAACGCGAAACAATTTTTCCTTTAATTATGCACGAACAGGATGCTGGAACAACAAAAAATGGGCCACATAAAAATAATTGTGGCCGTGTATCTTTGTTGGTTGTTAACGTGGAAGATACAACGGTCGTGGAGGACGAAAAACCTTTCGGCTAAAATTATCCGGTGTGATACCATACATTAAAATTTAGCCCTGAATTATTTGTGCATTAATTAAACGGATGACGTGTAAACAGTTTAGTGCCATTTTGGAGATCGTTTCGAGCTCAAATAGCAGATAACGGCATTAAATCGGAATAAAATCAATTACAGCGCGATCAATTTAATTTGAATTGATCCGACGGTTTGCTCTGTTTGTATATTAAATTTTCAGATCAAAGAATCGATTACTATTAATATGGCAAGTTCATAAATAAACTGGCGGCAAAAATTAAAAGAGAACTTTATATTAATTTTTAAATATATCTTTTAATATTAATATAGTTTGAGACAAAAATAAATTGATATACACTGTCGTTCATATGTAGAGCAACAAATTAAAAAACATAATCATTTTATTAAATGGACGATTCTTTTTAATTCCTGTGAAATATGGTGGAGGAGCCGATATGGTTTGGGGACGTTTTCATGAGTTTGACATGAGCCCACTGGTTAATATAGATGGGACAATGGGTCGTTTCGTTTATCGTGACATTCTGTAGAATCATATGTTTTTATTTGCCGAAGATAAGATGAGTTTAATGTGGACCTTTCAGCTCAAAACGATACGAAACACGTCTAAATTAGTTAAAGAATGGTTTGCTTCTCAAGAAGTATGTGTAATGTCTTGGCCAGCACAAAGCCCAGACCTCACTCCAAATTTAAAACCTTTGAGGTGAAATTGACCAGAAAATTCATACAAAAAACTGTCAAATTTGAATGAACTCTACGAAGAAAAAGTTCAAATCAGTGGAAAGAAATATTGAAAAGCTACTGAAATCAATGAAAAAACGGTGTTTATTAAGTAAATTATTAATAAATACCTAACTGAAACCACTAATAAACAATTATAAGAACGATAGTGTATATGTAACATTAATAAAATAAATTGGTAATAATACTGAAATTGAATAAATATTATTTCCCACAATTATATCCAACAATGTTCCAATTTGTTACTGTGTAATTTATATTAAGTAAAAAGGTAAAACATGAAGTCTTTCGAAGAATAAGGTTTCTCCAACAAATCGTTTTATACTTGTATAATACTTCTAAAGAAGTACAAAGAAAATACAATGAGAAAAATATTTACGGAATTGCTCCATTGTATTAAACAAAGATAACTAAGCATTTATAAACGGTTATTTACTAATATTTTGTTTTGACATTTAATTTGTCTATTATAAAGCTTTTCCTGAAAAAATTGTATAGGATACCTTTCTTTTGATGTGGATAATTTAAACATTAAATTAAATTTATTTTGACCAGACAGTTTTAAATTTATTTTACTTTTTATTAATATTATTTATTTATTTGATTCTTCAAAAAAGTCAGTAATAGTACTCAGTGCATGGAAGTACTGAATCTATCCTTAAATTTCAATGTATGCTATTTCATTTTAGTGTAAACAAAGTAATTTTTTATTGTATCAAATAAAGTGTATTTTTTTTTGCAATTTTATTGCACTTTTTTATTCAAAAGAACATACACAATTCTCCTAATATATATATAGAATTTATTGTAATTTGGTTCATTCTTAATTTATCTGTTGTTTAACATCGTAAAATACCTCAAAGAAGACTTTTTTCTGAAGTTTTTGCCACTATAATTGCAATTTTGGAACATGGCAACAAGAAGTAGTCTAAATTTCTAATTTAAATTAATTTTGTTCTATTAATTTCGCAAGAAATTTGGTCACATTTACATTGAGACTGCATTGTTTATTAAAACTGTCTTTGATAATATCTTTGTTGCAATATAATGCCGTTGTTATTCCGATGTTGAAATAATTCAAATTATCCACTTCAAAAAACCCGCAGTAAATATAATATAAGGACAGATACTTAAAAATTCTTTACTTAAAATAAAATGGTTTGTGTATAAGATTTAAAATGAAATTTGTCTCAAACGTTTGAAGTGGCCAAAAAAAAAAAAACAAAAAGAATCCGCATATTTCCTTTAATAAATGGCATGATTACAAACAAAAGAAAAACCGTCCTGAAAAATGTGCGTATCCCTGAAAATATGTCTTTCAAATACGCCCACATGAAAAATATATCAACCTTAATTTAATTCCTCGCATATAGACATATTTGTAGTTTATAATAACATGTTAGGAACAAACGTGTGAATGAACAGAAAAAGTAAACATCAACAGACACATCACCTAACAAACAATTAACCAACATTGAATATAGCTAATAGTAATTCACGGTCACATTGGAATATCTAAATTTTTTATTTTTTTTTTTTCCAGCTTCCATGCCTGAATCGTGATTATTTCGAATTTCTGAGGACTTGGGTAAGTGAAAAATAAATTAACGCACGTATTCCAGCAAAATGCACGTTCATAATTCAAATAGTTGTTTTCTATTAAACGCAAACAAACAATGGCGTATTTCCTCAAATTGTCCAACGAAATGGAAAACGAAAATATTATTGTTGTTTACGTTATTTCGACGTCGTCCGACGTAACAATGAAACGTGTGTTTTAATGAAGGAGGCCGCAGTTCGCAGTTTCAGTTGAGAACGTTTGTGCGAGTAGTTGCGGTCCAGCGCAGCATCTCTGTTCGGTTTTAATCCGAGCGTTTGTTAATTGATTTTTAACAGATGTGGGTGTAAAAGCTTAACTCCAGAATCTTTATCCCGCTTTAATTGAACAAGCCGTGTGTTTTTTTAGTTCGGATTAAATTATAAATTAAATTAAAAATACGGATGTTTTATATGAATTTTTCCTTTATTTTGCTTCTGCTTTTTAAACGAGAACAGTTTTTTTTACGTTTATCTTGTATGAATATTAAATTATTCAAAATTTTTGATTAAATTTTCTCCAGCATTTTTATGTTTGCCTTTGTTTATAAATAATTTCTCCTTGTTTTTCATTAATTCTTTTATAATTATCCACTTTGGTTGTTTAGATTAATGTATTTTTTCACTTTTGACGAAATATGGACTGATAACGTACAAAATATACCCCTTAATTAAAACATACAACTCAATCTCAGGCCCAATTATTAATTTTATATTATACGTAATATCAGGATTTATAATTAATTATATATGACGGAAACAACAGAAACTAATTCACGTACACATTTAATTTTCTAAAGAGTATTTGAATTTATATTAATATATTTAATTAAATATTTTAAACAATAAAATTGAATATTAAATTTTAATAATAATTTTAACTTCATGAAACTTTTTTAATCAAGCTTAACTATAGAATGTTCATACTGCCTCAAATGAACAAATCGTATGGTTTTTAGTTCAATTTAAAATCTAAATTACATTTAAATGTACTAGAAATAAGATATTTTAGTATTTTTAGCTTTTACATCAATTTTCTTTCACTTTTTTATTAAAAGAGTCGTGTTTAACATATTTGTTATTAAATTAAATATAAGAAGTTCCCTTCGTATATTTATTGAGAATTGATTTTTCTTTTAATTCTATTTTAAGCCAACACAATTGATAGTTTTAAAAATATTTGTTATTCTTGATAGAATTTTCCTTTAATAAATAAAACTTCTCAGGTATTTTTATATTTCTCTTTACTTTTAAATAATTATTCGTCTGTTTTTATTACATTTTTGTGTATTTTGTTTATGAGATTCCTACTTTCAATGAAGTAAAGTTGATAGCAAACATAAAATAACATTTTACGTTACCCCGATTTAATTAAAATCTTCTGTTAAATATTTCGTTTTATTTTCTCTCCTATTCTGAGGCTTGCAAAATTATTAATTTTAATTATATGTAACATGCAGGAATTATAATTATACAAAATGAAAACAACTGAAAGTTTAATACACTACGAATATGAAAAGTATTTGAATCTATAAGATATTAATTAAATTAATTAAACATCAAAACTGAATATTGCATTTAATAAAAATTTAATTTAATAGATAATTAATATTGCTTAGTTCTGGAAAATTTATTTCAACTTTAAATGGACAAGTGAAATGCTTTTTAGTTTATATTACATTATAAATTAAATTTAAATATACCTTTGATGTGGAATTTTATCATTTTACCCTCATTTTTAACTAGAAAAGAGTTCTTTTCATATATTCATCGTTTAATTTTATTTTTAAATAGTAATTAGTTATTTTAAAGATGTTTATTTACTTCTCAAATATTTTTGAATTTAACTGCGTTTTTAAATAACAATTCGTTGTTCTTTTTATTTTTCTAAAATTACTCATCTTGTTTATTTATATTCTGTAGTAGGTTCTTAATTTTAATGGAGTAAAAAGTAATAACGTACGAAAAATAACATTTTACGTTATCCTTCTTTGATTAAAAACTGCAATTATTAATTTCGTTTTATTTTCTCTCTCAGTGTCAGATTTATACCATTATTAATTTTACATTATATGTAATATACAGGATTTATAATTAGGCAAACTGAAAACAGCTGAAAATTAATTACACTACACAAAAATAAGAAAATTATTTAATTTTCTATAAAATATTAACAATATAAATTTAAAAATCAAAATTGAATGTTACATTTAATAATAAATTTAATTTGAAGTATCTGTTTTAATTGATAATGTGTAAAATTTAACCCTGGAATATTTATCCCTCTTCAAATGGACAAGTTGAATGGTTTTTAATTTAAATTAAATTATAAATTAATTTTAAATATACTGCAAGTACTATATTTTATTAATTTTACCTTTGATATGATTTTATGTCACTTTATCCCCATTTTTATCAGGAAAAGAGTTCTTTTCATCGTTCTTATTCATCGTTCATGTATTATTAATTTATGATGTACAAAATTATTAAATTAGTTTCTTTAAATTTTATTTTAGTAGCAGTAGTAATTAATTATTTTGATGCTTTGTATTTCCGTAGATTTTTTTATTATTATTTTTTCTATATATTTACTCGCTTTATTATATTTACATGTTTAATAAGTTTTTACTTTTAATGGAGTAAAGGGTGATAAAGTACAAAGAATTTTACATTAACCTTCTTTTATATAAAACTGCAATAACAAACTTCGTTTTATTTTCTTTTTCAGTATGAGGCTTATAAAATTATTAATTTTACGTTATATGTGAGATACAGGTTTTATAATTATTCAAAATGAAAACGACTGAAACTTGAATACACTTCACAAAAATATGTAAATACGATAATAAAATTACTTAGTTTTGTAAAACGTTTTTGGATCTACAATGTAATAATTAGATAAATTAAACACTAAAATTAAATGTGTCATTTAATATTAAATTGCATTTGAAGTATCTGTTTTAATTGATTATCCATAAAGCTTACCTCTGGAGTGTTCATCCTATTTCAAATAGACAAGTTGAATGGTAATTAGTTCAATTTAAATTATAAATTAATTAGAATTATTAAATGAATTTTTTTTAGTAATATAGTTTAATAAATAATTTTTCTCAAATATTTTTACCTTTGCTTTTAAATAACAGTTCGATGTTTTTAATATTTTTCATAATATATATAATATATACATACAAAAAATTTAGTTTTGTAAAAAGCATTTGAATCTGTAAAATATTAACTAAATAAATTAAACATCAAAAGTGAATGTTACATTTAATGATAAATTTAATTTGAAGTATCTGTTAATTAATTATGTGTAAAGTTTAACTCTTGAATATTTATCCCACTTCAAATGAACAAGTTGAATGGTTTTTAGTTCAAATTAAATTATAAATTTCATTTAAATATACTAAAGTTACTATATTATTATATTTTTACCTTTTATATGAATTATTTTATCACTTCATTCCTATTTCATAGAAAGAAGAATTTTTTTTCATAAATTCATGTTGATTTTTTTAATTGTTTCTTCATGTAATATTACTAACATAATTAATTTTTTTAAAGTTACGTTGCTTCCGATAGTTTTCAAAAATTTTTATATTTATTAATTTGTTTATAAATAATGCTGTTACTAATTTTTTATAATTAGTCACTTTGTTTATTTAGATCAGTTTATTTTGTTTAGTAGGTTCTGACTTTTGACGGATTGAATAAAGGATGAAAACGTAGAAAAAACATTTGATTTCCCGTTTAATTAAAACATACAATTAAAGATTTTGTTTTATTGTGTACCTCTAGAATTAACTGTTATTTTACAATATATACAAAACGAGATCAATTGAATTCCAGGCCTACACAATTAAGTAATTTCGTTTCGCTGTTTTCAACAACAGATTATTTACTCACTAAATCCAAAAATATCCCCTTTAACATGAAATAAAAGCGATAAAATCGTACAAAACAAAACCTAAGCATGTACATAAATTTCTGAGAAAATTTAAAGGAATTCCCGTTAAATTCCCGAAACGTTGCTTCCACCGAAGCCCGAATCGAAATCGATACAACTTCTGGGAACGCTTACGCAAAACGTAACAACGATAATCACAAAATAAATTAATAATCGACCGGACGACGACAATTGTGATTTTATCACTGACAATTTGTTTATTGACAGTGCGTCTCCGTCGTGTATTTTTTTTTTTTTTTTTTTTGTCGTCCGATAAGATTGCGCACCAACACACGAATCCGTGCAAGCCGTTAAATTATTAAAAAATCGATCCGTTTGGAATTGATAAAATCGCGTCGGACACATACGGGAGAGGTGAAGTTGAAAAGTTTCGCCCGCGGCACGGTTAAAACAAATGGTCCGTAAGACAAAAACAGTTATTCCATCTTGTCGAAGAAAATCGATGGGCTCACCTCGCAGGAAGTTTTCACACTTTTAACCGAAAATAACCAAATTGATTGACTTGTATGTGTGTGTGTGTGTGTGTGTGTGTGTCTTATCAATTTTGGTTACGGTTGTTTATTTTAATATAAAATTTAAGTACCTTTGAAAAATTGGTAACACGTGTCGTGCTTAAATTTGGTATTTATCATCATAAAATATATAACTTTAATTTAATGTAATAAACTGTAATATATAATAGATTCTGGATGGGGTGTTCCCCTATTTTTCTCACTCTATTTACATTTCATTGGCACACTTTATAAAAAAATACTATGATTAATTTTAATTACAATATCATAGTCGGTTTAGACATACACATTGTATTGCATTCTGTAGTTTGGAGAACTGTAAAAGAACAACAGCTGTATACTTTCCATTAGCGACAAGCCCAAGGTCTTTTGGAAGATCTACCTTTAAGATTGCAATTTTTTTAATGATTCTGTGCCCCTCATGCAGATGACGACACAATCTTATTAAAAATAAGGACTGTTATAAGATGGTTAGTGGATGGGAGTCCGGTTGACCCCAAACCTTTAAAAACCCTGGTTTCTATTAAAAAATATTAAAAGTTAATTAATAAAAAAATGATGGTTCTGATTATGCTCAACATCCTACAGGGATAAAACTACTCAAAGGGTTTGTTATACCCTTCCGACATTGACCTCCTTAAACTGATTTATATGAAGGGATATATTAAATAACAATTTATTTCCATATATTGAAGAAATGATCTTTTTAATAAATATTATCAGCATGAAATCAATTTTAAAAACAAATCCAAAATTGTCATGAATTAGTTAAAAGATAAAACCATTGAGGTTTTGTTTTGCCCATTCTAATCTCCAGACATCAACACTATAGAAAATATGGGGGATCATGTTTATAACTAAATTCGACATAAAAATTTTCCAAATTTGAATAAATTCATCACGGAAATTCAAAAAGATTGAAGGAATATATATTTGTCGTATATTCGGAAAATTATAAAAAACGACATTATACAGTGAGTTGGAGTTTAATTAAATAACACAGATTAAAGTTGATATATTTATGTCCAACTCAATTCAGAAAAATATCTGTAACATTTCCTAGAATAAGAAGACAGTAGTTATTATAATAATATATATAAAACGATAATAGTAAATTAATATTATTTATACAGTTCACATTAAACAAAAGAGTTATGCAAAAATAAGTAAAATTTGTTGTTAAAATAATGATCACTACTATAACATATATTTATTATTTATTTTAATGTAAAATTTAATTATATCTATATAAGTACGATTACCAAATTGTTCTATAAATAGTTTGCGTCGATGGTGTTTTTAAAATTTAAATTTAGATATAAGCGGCAATGTTTAGATAAAACAAGTTAATGCTAACGTACGCTAGCTTTTTGCTTTTTAAGCCGCCTTTCCGACTCTCCATTTTATTGTTTTCGGCAAATTGTATTTTTTTTTTTTTTTTTTTCGTTAGGGCGTTAAATAGGAAATGGCGAGTAATTAACTGGACCCTCAACCTGAATTTGTTTTAATTGATGTTAGTCTAATTTTAGAACGTGCTTTAGGTACGTAATTTTCCTACACTTGTATCGATATTTATAAAACCAGGCAGGTTTTGTTTTAAACTATTCGTAAATAAATCTAAACATTTTCTCGACGCTGACTTAATGGATTTATTCTAAACCGTCGGAAATTTTATTTTTAGACGTCGAAACCAGAGAGAGAGGAAAAAATTAACAGACGTTCCAAAGAAAAATTATTAATAAATCACGTTGTGACAATTAGAATTTTTGGGCAAAACTTTTGGTGTGATGCAAAATGAAAATTTCGCAGGTTCATTTTACATTGAATTTTGAACGCGATTACTAAAATTTATTACTGCACCAGGAGTTATTTCCATCGGGATTTAACACGATCAAAAATGAATAATGACAGGTTAGCCTTCATGTTTTCATTGACAGTTAAATGAATAATCGATTCTGGTACGTTTTTCATTAAAAAATCATTCCTGGTACATAAATGTTTTTGTGTTCTTGATAATTTCGTTCGTTATTCCATAAAATGTGTCTATAAACGTTTTATAAATGCGAATTTATTTGTTGTACAACGTTGCACTAAATAAAAACGTTTGTACATTTTTGTGGCTCAGTAAAAACACACAATAGAAAAACTAACAATAAAAGGTAAAATCGTTTTTATTTTCATAATTTAAATTAATCAGTTTTTACATGATTTAATAATGCTAAAAGTTTTTTTATATATAATTAACAAATATTTTAATTGAAAATTGATATTCAGTAATACAAATAATAAAAAACAGCTTTTGCTTTTTATAAAATATTAAATTACTTTAATTAAAAACTAAAATTGAATGTTATATTTTAATAATTTGACTGACTGAATCTGAATTTTTACAATAAAGTTTATATATACTTTATTAAAGTAAAAACATTTTTAATTTAATTAATAAATATTTATTTTAAACAAGTATGGGTCCACTATAAATTTATAGGAATTACAAAATTATTTAAAATGATTTTTTATAAAAACAATAAAATTTAAGTCACGTATATTAAATTATTTTTTTATTCATTTTTAGTGTTTTTAATAAATATTTTATTTTTTATTTTGTTATTATTAATGAAGACAATAAAATTTATGATATATGTACTTATAATTATAATAAAATAATTTTAGTTTATCCATTTATGTTGTATTCTATAAATATTTTGAAATATGTTCCCCTATATTACCAGTTTAAACAGTCAATAAAATTTGACAATTTTAAAATAAATATTAATTATAATTAATGAAAACAATAATAATGATATATTTGCTTATTATTAAACAATTTTATTTTATTCACTTATTATTTATGTTGTATTCTATAAATATTTTAAAATATGAATGTCCCACATTTTATATGATAAATAAAATTTAACTTTAGTTATAATTAATGGAAATAGTAACTTTTATTATTTAACTACTTATTAGTAAAATATATTTACTTTATTCATTTATATTTATGTATGACCGCTAATATTAGTTTGACAATCAATAATATTTTACATACTCTGTATATAATTAAATTGAAAATTAACTATAATTATTGGAAACAATAATATTTTGAAATGTGTCCTCTATTGTTACTAATTTAAACTATACATAAAATTTTGCATGGTTTGTTCAGTTTTATAAAATGATTTTGAATTTATAAAATATTAAATTAATTCAATATAAAATTATCATTATAATTATGATTACTGGAGAGCACGAAATTATCATATACATATTATTAAAATATTTTTTTTATTCTTATTTATATCATGTTTAATAAACATTTCGAAATGTTATATTCTGTATAATATAAACATTTCGATATATGTCCGTTAATAAATAAAAACTGAATTTAGAAAATTTTAAACTAATGATATTGAAAATAAATATTAATAATTAATAGACATAATAAAATTCATCAAATATGTACCTATGATTAATTTTTTTTTTTTTAATTTATATTGTCTAATAAATATTTTATAACATATGTTCATAAATAAAATTTTATATGTATAAAATTTATAACATACCTAGTATTAAAATATATTTTTTATTTTTAATATAAAATGTTCGTATTATTATTTAAAAAATGAATCTATAAAATATAAAATCAATCAAATTTTGAACATATATTTTGTGAAGAAATAAGAGAAAAGAAAATTATTAAAAAAATTATTAATTTAAACAAACAAAAAAAATATGATGTACGTACCTGTTATTAAAAAATACTTTTTTATTACTTTATTTTGGGTTTAATAAATATTTTGTACATAATATTATCATTAGTTCAAACAATAAATAAAATTTTATAGTATATTATTATAATTTCTTATATTATAAAAAGGTTTTATACTTATAAAATATTATAATTATATTATGAATTGTTAATTAATTGTTTTTAATTTAATAAAACAATCGTATATTGTTGAATTGGAATATTGAAAGTATCGTTGATGTAAGACGTACGTCTTAATGACAACAATTATCTCCATTAAATCTGTATAAATAAACAACAATTATTACCATAACATTGAGCCTTGTAAAATCTTGATGAATGAATCTGTAAAATATATCAATTAAATTAAAAATGTATATTCATTATAATTAATAGAAACAATAAAATTTACCATTATTATTAAAACAAGTTCTTTGACCTATTTACGTTATATCTAATAAATATTTCGAAATATGTGGCCTTCATTTTTACCAGTCTCAACAATAATATTAAATTTTACATAAACTGTATAGTTTTATTAGAAAAACTTATAAATCTATAAAATGTTAATGAAATTAAAAATTAATTTTAAATATATATTTTGTGAAAAATGAAGATTTATGAAAATTATTAAAATATATGTTCAAACAATAAATAAAATTTTATATGTTATAAAAAGGTTTTGTAATCATATCCTGAATTAAAATAAAATTAAGTTTTGCGTATACAATATCTCAAATCTGAAGTCACATTTTAACAATACAGTCAAGTCAATCAATATTGAAAGTATCGTCGATGTACGACTTAATGACAACAATTATGTCCATTAAACCTGTATAAATAAACAACAATTATTACAATAAAATTGAACCTTGTAAAATCTTGACGATAATTACATAAACAACCAGACGGGAAAGCTGCGACGTTCCTTTTGTGATTTGTTCGGTAAACAGTGTATATGGTAAACGATATAGTTGTTGGTGGTTTAAAACAGTTTATCTGTAAATCACGTGGAGTTATGAATAATTAATTGCAACGATCACGCATGCCTACGAATTAAACTGGTGTTATAATTAACTGCTGTTAGTCATTTACGGAGTGCAACTGTAATTACCGCATGGTAATGTACACTACACTACACTAGAATAGGTCAGCGGATTGATTGCGATGAAGAAGTTTCACTTGTTTAACGGGTCCGCTGTTAATAATTTACCCTAATTGTATTGGAACTAGATTAACAAACAAATACAGTTAATTTACATGCACGACTAGATGATAGATATTACATGGTAATTGATGTTCGTCGCCCCTCTATATGTGTTTGTCCTCGGCGTCCGGCCTTGAACTTTTATTTATCTATTTTTGTGTACATATTTTAATAAGGGCGCGCCCTTGAACTATTTACCACCCTCGAAAACGAAATTATCGAATGTTTGTTCGGAAAAACGGAGAAAAAGTGCGTGTGAAAAATCAATAGCGGCGCCCTTGACGGATCCACAACTACATTTTAAATTCCTCCCCGAGATACGTGGATTTTTTTTATTTTTTTGCACAACTTATTAGTTTAGTCGACTTTGATATTTCATCCCCGGGCATAATCCTAATAGGATGGGGCGCAAAAGGAGAGGGTGGTGGTGGTGGTGGTGGTGTTGTTGGAAGAGAAGCGGGTGGAGGTGGAGGAGGTGGAGGAGGTGGAGGAGGTGGAGGAGGCACGAATAAAAATAGCAGTGGGATTTCCGTCTGAAATAATCAAATGAGATGAGGTCAGGCAGAAATTGTTCCATTCGAAATTCGACTATTTTTAAATTTATGCCCGCCAATTAATAATAATGCCGAATGCGTTATTGCTTTTCTATTTCGACAAAACCCAATCACCGTTTTACGGGCCCACGAAATTATTTTAAAACAATGCGTTACAATTTGAATTTTTCGGTTCATTAAGAAACCAATTATGATTTATATTTTCGATTTTATTGTTGGGCAGGATTTTTCCGTGGACGCCGTTCGTTCCGACCGTTCCGATCGTTCCGATCGTTCCGATCGTTCCGATTTCGAATGACGGACGGGTTTATAAAGGTGTAATTTGTCATGACACTAATACGAAATGGTAAATTTCTATTTTTAAACGGCGCAGGAAATTGTAGGGTAATTGACATTTTTTCAACATGATTATACTAATTAAAACAATTTATGTCTGTGGCCATTTTCTCACATCACTTTCAATTAAAACTTTAACTAGTGTGGAATTTTTACACGGTCATGTGCACAATTTATTACGGTTTTATTTCATGTTGTACCTTTTTTTACAAAGTTTGCATATGTATTACCAATATACGTGATTCTATTCTTACGTAGAACAGCCAGAATTTAATTTGGAATGATTTAAGTGTAGCTTTTTTTACAAATGAAAATCCTTTCATCAAACACAAATAACTGACTTTTTCCATTAAAACAAAAACTTTATATGATATAATACATTGTGTATTACATATTTTATAGGATTCAAAATGTTATTTTTTATGAGTAGTGTACTTTAGCAGTATCTTTTGTAATATCTAGCTTAAATCATACTTACATGGTAAATACACATTTATAACTTTCTATGTATTTTATTTAATAACTCGATTTTTTTGTAGTAAATCATGGTTTCAGTTATGTAAGTTCAACAGTATACATTATTACATACAATATTTATGTTAATAATGAAAAAGTACAAATAGTAAATACAAGATTTCTCTAATGAAATAATTAATATATATTTTTCTTTTATTCTAAACATTTTAAAGATTCGTAACACCAATTCACAACAAAAGTATAGTACTTTTTACAAATTTTTAGGTTAATTCAAGTATACTGAACACGAAAATCATATTCAGTGCCTTTTTTTTTGGGACGTTATCTGGATAATAGCAAATTTGTATTTTTTGATTTATTATTTTACTTAATACGTCGTCCAGAATAAACAGCAAGCTCAATCGATATTAATAATATTTCGTCAGAAAAGTGAGTAAATTATACATCCAACGGTGTCTAATTCGTTTCTATAGGAAGGAAAATAACTGAGTTATAGCTGTAAAATGTTCAAATTTCATGTAATTTTTTACCATTTTCAGTCACTCGCTGTTTCAAATTTCCAGTTTTTACATATTTAATCATTAATTTATTCAGTTACAAGTATTTTATATTCCGGTGCTGTTATATTTTTATGTTTCATTCACTTTTTTGGACTTGCACATTTGTATTTTTGTATTCAGTAAAAATCAGTAATAATTCTCCTTCCCTTTGGTCATCCCTGAAGCTTTGATATCTTCTTTCTATTTCAGTCATATGTTGAAGAAACGTTTCACTCTCTTCATATGTTTCATCACCTATGGTAGATTTTCTAGGAAGAAAACCAAATTACTGAGGAGAAAATAAATAATTGTCTTATTTGAACCTGATTTCTTAATAAAAATAATAATAATAATAATAATAATAATAATAATAATAATAAAGAAATATAAAATGAATACACATAAGATAGTGTTTATTTGTTACAATGTACCGACCCAAAACAACAAATTGTTGTTGTGTGTGATGAATGAAAGTGAACACATGAGGATTCCATAACAAGTATTATGCGAGAAAAATCGCTTGATACTAGGTCAAGAAGTTCACCAAACAGATAAGATAGAAAGAATATTTTCCCCCCATATCCGAACAATTACCGTCGCGGCGAATGGTTTGCTGTAATATTTATTTTCGTTGATTGTGTTGGGCAATATTTTTATGTCTAGCAATTCTATAAATAAATTTTCCAGCGAATTAACGATTTTATGTGTGCACCGAATTGCATCAGTCAATAAATATACCGAACAATTAGTCATGTGTTTGTTGGATGAGTATGTGATACAAACTACAAACAAGCCGCCGCGACGTTGTTCCAAATCAATTTTGAATTAGCGAAATGCTCGACGAGCAATTTACCCTTCATTACTAATAGGTACCATCGCCATAGTTTTATTGACGGATTTATCCAATCTCCGACGCTTTATCTCGATTTTGTTTAACGTTCCGGACCTAATCGAATACGTGGAACGCGTAAAAATGAATTTGCCACCGTTAATTAATGCCACACTACACCATGGCACTTAATTAAAATGCAACTTCCACATGTAACATAGTGTATTATTGTTGGATTGTCCTTTTACCACCCTCTTGGCAAAATTCTCGGCTCCAGTGCACGGCCATTGTTTAAAATTTCCATATGCGTTAATTCAGCCTTTACACCAGTTCGGTTAAATTACCTATTAATGCTCAAGGGTCTCAGACTCGCACGAACTTTACAGATGTTCCAAATTAACCCCTTCGTATCCAAACTATTTGGAACTCGAATAAGTTCTCGCAAAATAAAAGCTTTGTTTAAAATATAAGGAACTTAAAGTTTAATTTTTAGCCATTCTCACTATTTGAGTAGTTTTTTTCAACAAAAAATAATTTTAATAACCCAATTTTTAAATTTTCAGTGGTTGGTTTATTCAGATATTTCAAGCTACTGCAAAAGAAGTTCAAAAAAAAAAAAAATGAAAATATTGATAGAAAGAACATTATCTATTTATTTAAATTTCCTATGGTTTTAATGTTAACAAAAAGTTCAATTGAGGTGGATATTTTCAAAATGGTTTTCAACTCATTGCATTGAATAATGAGAATTCGTTTAATGAATGTTTGAACAATACAAATGTCCAAATACATTAATTATTTCATTAGAGAAATCTTGTATTTACCGTTTGTACTTTGTCATTATTAACATAAATATTGTATATAATAATATATACATAGAAAGTTATAAATGTGTATTTACCATGTAAGTATGATTTAAGCTAGATATTACAAAAGATACTGCTAAAGTACACTACTCATAAAAAATAACATCCTTTAAAATATGTAAATTGTTTTCATTGCCCACTGCCCAGTTCACATGCTACAGACCAGCAGTAGTCTTGCTTCTCTATTTCTTACAGAAATGAATACATCTTCCTTGCTGATTTTCTACCATAGAATACATCTTCCTTTAGTCTTCGTTTTATGGTACTGACCGACACATTGAGTTCGTCCTTTATCATCAAGTTCAAAATCATTACTTGTGAAGCGTCTAAACCAGTCCCTGCACCGCAAGAATTCTGTGTGCTTCAGCTGCAGATTTCTTTTGAATAAAGGCACAAAAGTAGACCTTTTCAGAACCAATAAAAAATTAATTTGATTACACTAAAGTGAACTAACATACACTGAAATTTAAGGATAGATACAGTACTTATTCAAAGTCCTAACAGCTTTAACTTTCCATTCGATTTTTGACACTCTTTATGAACGATGTTGAAAAAAAATCAAGGGGCACTCGTGTTGTCCACTGTTTTAGCACCGGTCACCCTAAACAAGGAACTTTATAGTTTATTTGTCATTGTAAAACGTTGAAAGTGTGAATCACGAATAAATGCATCTCCTTTTAGTGCACATATAAAACGTACGAGCCAAACCAAACTGCCTATTAAAATTGGAATTAGATCGTAAAGTTGCTTTTATGAGAAATTACAAATGAACGCGGAGCATTCGCTTTATGACCTGCTTAAGAAATTAAAATTTTTATTAAAAATTTTCCTTACTGCCTGTCGCCGGTACGTTCCGTTCCGATCCCGGGAAATTTCAATATTTCCACAGTGTTCGAATAACATTATTTATTGCGTTCGGTGCATTTGCCGATGTAACCGACCGGCCACCCCCTCGTTTTCATTTCAACATTGAGCAATGCGCATCGCTGAATAAATTTTAATATGAGAGAACGGAAATACCTTTCCTTCTCGCCATGTGCTGCACAATTTAATTATTTATTCCTGCGATGCGTCACACCTCAAATTTTCATTTAATAAACCGGTATATACATGTACAATAAATAAAGTTTTATAATTTGATGTGGACGGGAAAAACATGGAATATTTGCGAGAGACGGTTGGATTTCAGTAAACCACACATTTTTGATCCAATAATAAAAATTTAAAACCCCTCTGTCACGAAAATACCTCTGTTTTAGTCATAATTTACGCTGTATTTTACCAAATTATATTTAAATCAATATTTTAACTGTCGAAATGTGGTTTCTCATTTTTTGATATTTCGTATAATTATCAAATTTTGTAGTTCATAAAATGTCACCAAAATTTCAATATTTCAAAAGGTCAAAGAATATTTGAATCAATAACCTGTTAAATGTTTTTTCTTTTTTGGGTAATGTTTTATAATTATTATTTATTAATTTATTAATGTTCCTAAAATGACACAAAAAAGCAAAATAATTACATATTAAATTATCAATGTTTCAAATATATAACAATGTTTGAATCTATAATAGAACGAGATGTTTCTTTCTTTTCTGGATACTTTCTTATGATTATAAACTCTTATATGGATTATTAAAGTTCTTAAAATATCACTAAAAAAATAGACTTCTTAAACTTCTAAAACAAAACATTAACATCTTAAACCACCAATGCTTCAACAGATCAAACAATATTTGAATCATTAATTGAACTGTCGAAATATTTTTTCTTTTTTGAAAAATTTCTTTTGATTTTAAACTTTTATATGAATTATTAATGTTCTTAAAATGTCACCAAAAAGAATAGACTTATTAAAGATTCAAAAACTTGACAAAAAGCAAAACAATAACATCTTAAACCTCCAATGTTTGAATCGATAAATAAATTGTCAAAATGTTTTCTCCTTTTTTGGATATTTTCTTATGGTTATAAACTCTTATGGGAATTATTAGTGTTCTTAATATGTTACCAAAAAGAGTAGACTTGTTAAAATTTCTAAAAATTTCACAAAAAACACTACAATGACATCTTAAACCACCAATGTTTCAACAAATAAAACAACATTTGAATCAATAATTTAACTGTCGAGATGTTTTTCCTTTTTTGGACATTTTCTTATTATTATAAGCTCTTATATGAATTATTAAAGTTTTTAAATTATCACCAACAAAATTAGACTAATTAAGGCTCATAAAATTTCACAAAAAAAAACAATAAGGTCTTAAATCACCAAATCAAACAATAATGAATCAATAATTGAACTGTCGAGATGTTTTTTCTTTTTTCGATATTTTTTATAGTTATAATGATTATATACGAATTATTAATGTCACCAAAAATACTAAAACATAAGTGTCTTTAACCTGGAAAGCAATAAATATTTTTTTTTATTTTAAAGCCTGTAAGATTTATTAAAATTCTTAAAATACTTTTGAAAATTTCATTCAACATTTCGGTATATACGCACACAATAAATATAGCAAGTATTATAATTTGATGCGGACGGAAAAAAACATGGAAAATATTTGCGCGAGACGACAGGCTTCCTGTCGGCCCGACATTTTTGGTCCAATAATAAAAATTTAAAATCCCCCTGTAACGAAAATACGTCGCTGTTAGTCATAATTTACGTTATATCTGAGCCGTGTTTACTCCCACTGGCTGGTCTAGTCTAGAAAACACTTTCTGCGTCCTTAAACCTTGACAAATGTCGCATAAAACGACGTCAGTAAGGCATTGCCAATATCAACTTATCGCATCTCGGCCCGTTTCTGTTACTGACATTCCGATTGCCACATTTCGAGAAATGATTCTGCTAAATGTTATCTGCTGCTGCACCATGCCCAACTCCAGATACAAACACGTCACGCCGTCTCTCTCTTTTTACAACAAACACAATATTATAACTAGACTGCTGTAACAATTTGCCTTATTGTACCTTATCTTGATTGTATAATTAATCCCACAATGAGTTTTATGACGAATTTGTGACGTATTTAACAAATTTTTTATGTAAATAATTTAACGCCCAGTCAAGTGTATTTAATAAGTCCTGGAACAACATGGTTATTATTTTCTAAAAATAAATCGTTTTATTACGCATTGTTATACATTAATTAAACATAAAATTTATGCATGGAGCCATCATAATGTGGAAACTGTAATAAAACCACTCATCTAACAAAATATGGCAGTAACACTTTAATATTCCAGACAACATATAAAATTGTCCTTCTAATATTATTTAATAACGTCATTAATCTAATAACAATCGCTTAATTAAATATGATGTAACATTTACGTATCATTATAAATTATTATTTCCATTATGTCAAAAATACACATGTTATCTGTGTTGTATATTATTACTAGACGAAATGTGCTGCCCTCGTTTAACATCCATATGAGTTAAAATAAATCCACGACTTAATTTGATCATCATGAGTGATCTGAATGTTTTGTATAAATAACAATCGAATTACAAAATTAAAAACACATTAAAGTCCATCATTTGTCAACAATTAATTAATATTATTAATTGAAATTTTTTGTTTATATTTGAGTCCATTAATTTTCCAATATAATGGTTTAATTGAAACTGTAAACAACTGACAAAAATCCCATAGATTTCAAAATATTATTTTCAAATAGTTAGTGCATTAAAATTTACAGGCAACCATTAAGGCACGTGCAAACTTAGTTGCTTATTATAATGCATGAATGAAATGCATTTTGCTGTGCTGCGGTTTGCATTAGATTAATGTTTAAATTCATCATTATTAAATATCTATTATGCCACGTTATAAAACAACAATTAATCACATACTACTTTAAATAATCAACCAGTTTGGAGGTCGTGATGGATTTTAACAATTGATTTCTAAACTAAACGCGATAATAACATAAATCTATCAAATTTTAATAGGTTATTTTATTATCTTCACATATATGAATTTGTAAAAATAGTGCCCTTTTATTTCAGTTAGATAATAAAATTATAAAAAAATAATCATCCCTTATTTTTTATTGTTGTTGTTGTTGTTGTTGTTCAATAATGAGATTATTCAAACTGTCTGTGAAATTTTAATATTCTCTGCCTTCAAATATGTGCTCTTTCAAAAATGGGAAAAAAGTGTAAAATATGACCCTTAATTTATCGTAAATAATAGAAAATCAAATGATAAATACATATTGATAACATTTTAATAATCAAAATTGAGGTACTCCCTTTAGTATGGCTATTATATGATAGATGGCAGTGTTCAATAAAATATAATTTGAGCAATACCATTGCTAAAGTTAGTTTTCCTTTAATTTTTATATATTGTATTACACGATTGAATCTGACTATTTTACAATAGATGGCAGTGTTAAAAACACATAATTTAGACGAAACATGTTGCAAAAGTTAGTTTTCCATTAGTTTTTACACTCACTCATTTACTGACGAAACAAAATTGATAAAATAAAATGAAATTTAATGAAAGAGCACAAAGCAGCATGCTATGAATGGGTTGCCTACATTTATGGATGGAATATGCTGCCCCCTTTTAAGCAACATTTGAATCAGTACAAAAGTAAACCAGATAAAACGTAAAAAGTACTTCAGATATTTTTTTATTTATTAGTAACATTAATCTATTGAATAATGAACCATTATACAATTTATCTGTAAATTTGTATTATTGTCTATAAATATTTTTGATTCTGAATAATTAAACAAACGTATGTAACAATATAAAACTGTAAAACTGTTTGAATGTGGCTATTGTTTAAAAAAAAGAGGCAGTGTTAAAATCCATAAATTATTCAACAAACAGGTTTTCACTGTTTATAATCTCCCATTGATTAACAAAATCAAACTAAATTTGACGAAAGAGCACAAAGCCGTACAGAATGAATGGGTTGCCTATAGTTGTGCACGGGTCGTGATGCCCCCTTTCAACAAACGCCGAAATCAATAGAAATGCAGGCTAGGTAAAACGTAAAAATTGTCAGTTCGCCGTGATTCGGTTTAATGAAAATTGTTTGCGTTATATAAGCGAGTGTGTTTCAGCGAAACGTCCCGCCGTAGCAGCAGACTAATTAATTTTGTAACCACTGACGTGTCCAAGATGACGTATCTCGTGTGTATTTTTATTCGCTATGCGAGCCAGTGTTAAATAATTCTATTTTGTCAACACAGAGATATTTTGCGGGGTCTGGAAATGTATGCGAAGTACGTAGACGCTGACGCACCGGACGCAACGCGGCCGACTTTCTGGACCCCTTGTCGCTAACCCGAAGCCTGCAAGTCTTTTGAACTCTTCGGGTGCCCGTCCCCGGACCACCGTCCCCTTCGTTCCGTTTGTTTGATGTTTAATTATTCGATGTTCTATTTTGTGTCAGACAAACTGGATTTGAACTGTGGACAAAACTTCTTGGACCCCTGCCATTTGATTCGGAAATATTTTTTCATTCACAGTTCGAACCTGTACAATCTAGACAAATATTCGAATATGATGGGTTATTTTTACAGTCACCACCAGTTTAAATATAATTTATTCAGTCGTTATAGGCAGTATTATGACGGAGAAGAAAATGCAACGTTCGAAATTTATCGTTTTGAAAAAATGTCTAGACTAATGCGTCACAGATTTATTTATAATTTTTATAATAAATTGACAAATTTACATTACGGACTTCGTCCGTTTCTTGATTTAAAACTTGCCAAAAAATAAAAAATGTTCAAAATTCACGTAACTTTATCCAAGATTTTTTTAAATTATAATTATAATTATCGCGATGTGAAACATTCAAGGACGGATATTTTTAACCGTAATAGAATTTCTGTTATTTTTATTATCTTTAACGAACGTTAATAAAATATTTTAACTATTTGTCAATATTTAAATGCTAATAATAATTAATAATAATTACGGTTATGCATTACTAAAACCCATAATGTGGTAGTAAACAATAAAACAAAACTATAATTGTTTTTTAAATAGGACAATCAATAAGCCAGACGTTATAACAGTTGCATATCTCGCCATGTCCACAGTGGCGCCATCTACTAAAGAATCAATAGTGCAGATGTCAACAGAGTTGCATACTTCATCGCATCAATGGTGGCGCCATCTAACATGCTGCGAAGCTATTGTATTCATTCATAAAATGTAAATTGTAGCAAAACAGTTTTAAATTTAACTCAATTTATATTGGTAATTGTAGCAGAAGGTCGTTTCGGATTACAACAATATCATGTTATAAAAAGTAATTATACCGATGTTATTTTACTGACAATAAGATTATAAAATGTGAATTAAATAAACAGAAAATAATTAAAATGTATAGTGGATTAAACAAATCGTGTTTCAACTTCATTAAATGGTACCATTTTAAATACATAATTTGCATCGAACTAAATCCGATTAATCTACAAACACAAATAAATTAATTACGATACGCTGACACCAACATTCGGATAAAATAATTTTGGGGCTGAACATCGGAAGCTTAGCAAATTACTAGTGTAATTAATTAAAGACTTTTTTAATGGTTTTATAATTTTTTTCACATGCAAGGAGTGTGTGACATCAGTTTGGAATCGAACCAGTCAAAGTCCCAGGAAAAGGGATAAGGTCAGGTCAGCTTAACACCGTGAAGGAAAACTTGAGAAATGCTGGAAAAACGTTTCGTCTCATTGTTGTGTTTAACAATTATCGTTAATTATGTAAATTGTTGGAGAAATGTTCAGTCCGTGTTATTTAAAAATTTTACAAGGAACGCGTGATTATATTTTAAGTTTACTATTATGATTATTGTCGTTCCAGTAAATATTGGGGGGAACGATATTATTTTAATAATTGTAAACAAACGTTATCCCACAACAGATTACAGTAGCACAGTATTTATCTAAACGCCGGAAAACGGAAAATTTCCCACGTTGGTGCGGTTTGGATGCTCAGCCTCGAATTATTGATTCTGTTTTCATGCTCGATTTTTAACGAAATGTTATTTCTGTATGTAAAAGCGTGTATAAAACGAGTTCTTAAAAATTTCACGTTTTATAGAAATACATGCACAGATTGCTTTATATTTTATTACGGGTTTACTACTACTGAAATAACTTCATGGGCTTGAGAGAATTCCTGACGTTTATACCTTTTTATTTACATCCCGTTTTATATTTTTGGGGTCCATTATCATTACTCATCATTTTTAATAGTAATTAACTATTTTGATCAAAACATTTTTTGGAAGCTTATCTATTGAATGTGTGAAAATAGGTATTTCCATTCTCTATCGAGTTTATTGCCATTATAAACATTTGAGTCTATTTGTTTTTTCTATTGACGTAAATCAGTAAATTTTATAATCGGTCTTATCGGAACTGGGTAAATGGAACACATTTTAATCTGGATTTTCACTTTATCAAACAGTTTTTGGTATTGAACGTGTCCCAGACAAAACAACATTTTATTCAAGTACAAAGATGCTATATTTAAATATTTGCATTGAAAAATTTTAATGGTTTTACCAGTTTGTGCCAGAATGTTAATTAACCTTGATCCTGAATTTCTGCCATTACATAATTACATCATTTCCGAACGCACTGATATCCTATACAAATTTTAAATGACTATCGTACTATAATTATATCATCATCAGGCACAAATTATAGTGTTACCCACTGCCCTAAATTATACTATTATGTACATTATTGTTATAAATTTACACGGCAATAACAATTTCACTTAGATGTGTGGGATTATTGTGTTTATGAATTCATTTAAACGTTTTGTTTTTTAGGTTTACATGCAAAAACAACATTTTAATTGCGTACAGTTATTAATTTATGTAAATGACACGCAACATTGAATATTAATGGTACAATTGAATCTCATATCTAAAGATACAGGCCAGAGAATTATTTATTGTTAATTAGGAAGTGTACACCTCTAATCAAAATATTTTATACCTTATTTAAAATAATTACACTATATTCTTTCTACAATTATTTTTTTAATACCTGAACCAAAATACTCTACTTCTACTTTTCTAATTAAATATTAAACAAAATAAATTGGCTCACTGATTTAATACATTAAATTATGTGTAAATTTTACTTAATAACTTCGATTACATGAATATCGTACTTTTAAAGTACTTTGGTAAGTCGAATGTTTAATAACTTGAAGCAAATTGGTTGGTACTGGCGTCCAGGGTGAAAATTATATGCAATTTTTACTTGAACTTCGGCTACTGTCGGATAGATGGCAGTGCGAACGCATATGTGCAAGAGCGCATGTACCCAGGTTATATATCGAAGCAAATTGGTTGTAAATGGCGTCTGAGGTGAAAATTTTGTGTCAAATTCGATTACTCGATTTTTTGATAACTCGAACTAAATATTTGACACAACCTTCGATAAGTCGAATTTTTTCTGCCTCAGATAAATTCCTCGAGGTTATTTAGATCTTAATGTTTCACGTTAATCATTATTTCCCTCTTCCCTGGAATGCTACGTTTCTCTCCTCCCACTAAAAGTAAATTATTCAAAAAATAATATAAATCTTAATAAAAATAAATTCGCACTATTAAGAGTATTGTTTAAAGTAATATCTGCGTCGTTTTTAAGATGCGTGACAAAAAAAGTAAAAAAAACCTATAGAATATTGAAATAATTTTTTTATACTGACTGGACAAAATTTGAATTAAAGCCTTTTATGATTTCCTGTGTTACAAAATGTTTGATCTTAAATTTGGTGCCATTTATCTGTCCACCACTGTACCTTCATTAAGCAATTTAAATAATCGAAATTACTCATTTCTAAATATTAATTTCGTTAATAACACAAGCATAATAGTTTTAGGAACAGATAATGAGTCACTTGGGGTCACTTCCTATCGCTCATTGTCTGATGCCTTTGAATCATTATTTATTGTTAAACTGGTGCCTAAAAATAGATAGTACACGACAAAGAGAATATCGATAATTGATGAATCAATAAAGTCCTTCTGGGCTTAGCCTGTGCGAAAAAGAAACGAATTGCGGTGGTGTATGAATATAATAAACAATATCAGTAAATTCTAGTTTAATCCGTACCAAAATTTGGTGTAATTAAACAGTAAAATGAGCTAAATTTAAATATAGACGACACCATAAAATGCTAACTGTTACTTTTAATGCATTTTGTTCCAAATAATTCGGAGGCGGAAACGACCATAATTAATTTGTTCGGCTTGTTTAGACAATGGAAATTGTTGTTAATATTATTATTTTTCGTACTTGCCATTGGTGCATTGATATTTTACTTCATCGATTATTTAAATTATGCAGGAACACGAATATTATAAATTTAGATGTACATTTTGCATACGTTTTTTAACTGCCAATAATTGTGACCTACAAAGAAAACCTGGAAACTGATTAGCTTAATTCAGCTAAGAAAATGATGAGAATAAATATAATATTTTCTAGGTTGAAGGAAAATTAATTATCTAGTCGTGCGAGTACCATTTAGTTGTGTTAAAACGCCTTTTAATACGACATTAAGTAAAAATTATGTTAAGATATACAATTAGGGGTGTGTCCGATGACTAAAACATGCACCAACATAATAAATAGTTCCGAGTCTTTCAGCTCGCGTTCTTCCCCCGATATGATTTAAAGGTGTGCCGTTTGCTCCGTTCTTAATGGATAATCGATTAATTACCACTATTTTTACTATTATTGTTATTATTATGATTACTTGTACAGATCCAGGCTAAAACAATTTTTTCGTCAACCCCACTAATAAAAATCCCCGATAAAATATTCAATTATCGGAATTTTTCATTACGTCAAACAATTCTATATATGTGAATCAATTTTGAATTTTGTTCTCAAATCTAATATTTTAATCGTTATTCATTAATTGACGTCTGTTACTAATTGTTTAATCTCGAAATTGAATCATTTTAAATTAATGTATTTATCAGATTATTTCAATATTTTACGTAAGTTTTACGTAAATGTAAATACTCACTCAGCACTCAAATTGTTATTATTTTTAATTAGAAATGTGTTTTACGTTTTAAACAAAAAATCACTACAATCTGTAATGATCAAAATTTGAATATCACATTCTAAATAAATTTATTTTTGTTGCTGCTAATTATTTTTTATTATTTAATTAAAACTCTGAACTTATAAAATACAATTAATATTGATTTGATTATAAAAAAAATTAACACATCATTTTAAATAAATTTATTTTCATTGCTACTAATTACTTTTTATTATTTAATTAAAAGCGAACCAAAAAAATACAATTAATATTGAATTGTTTATAAAAAAATGAATCACATTTTAAATACAGTTATTTTCATTGCTGCTAATTACTTTTTATTATTTTATTAAAATTGAACCTAAACAATACAATTAATATTAATTTGTTCATAAAAATTATGATTATGATTATTAATGTTGATTTGTTGGTAAGTGTTTCTTTAAAATTATGTATATTTTCACATAAATATGGTTATTGACAAGAATTGATTGATAGGAGAACGTAATAAATTTGCTTGAAAGGAAAAATTGTAGTTCAAACATATTTCTGTTTATCTTTAATCAATTTAAATTTAACGTAAATTAATCAGTGATCTCCCAAGGATAAATTCAGTTGAGAAATGAGCAGTCGAACTTAAATAATGAGTTCATAAAACGGCATAAACGAAACGTTGGAAATGCAAAACATTGAACTCTTGAAAATATCCGTTTAATAATATTCCACTTCCTGATGCGGCTACAGGTAAATGTAGTATGTAAGACCATTTAGTTGAACTTGTTATGAATGAAATGCAATTAAATTTTATGCCGGATTGAAACGTAAGTAATCATTTACTTTTGGATTATTCTGTCACGAGATGCCAATCCAGGAATTATGTTTAACTCATTATTTTACGTCATACCATCACTAATGACGTAGGTACGCAGATACATATCTGCTATAAAATTTAATGGTACCTGAACTTATTTTTGTATTTGTTTTGTCTAACAATATGGTAATTACTATTTTTATACTGTCTCACCGTTAATAAATACAATTACAATTTTATTTGTTTAAAAACATGTTTGGGTTGTTTCAATTAAAGTAAATAATAAAATGTTTGAATAATAATAATATAAATGTAATAAGATAATAATTATTTGATATAATTTTATTTATAATTCAATAAAGAAACAAGATAAGGTTGAACAAATTACTATTATTAATGCCATAATAATTAGATTTATTCATTTATTTAATTAAAATTTGCCCAAATCAATTTTATTTTATTATTTCATTTATAATAGTTTATATATTGTTAATTATGGTTAATGTGTTATTTATTAAATTTTTAGTTTAGTATACATATTATATTTTTATATTTAAATTAAAAAATAGTAATTTCTAAATAAATTTTTACCATTTTTTAAAACAAATTCTAATAAATATTATTATTAACATATTTTTAACGTATATTTTATTTATAAAATTGTTGATCAAAGAGATGAATTATACGAGACAAATAATTCCTGACTATGATTTATGATTAATGTCATTTGTTCAATATTTATTTCTATATAGATTTTATATTTTTATATTTAAATATATTAATTGTAATTTCTAAATAAATTTAAGTAACCAATATTCGTATTTTCAATCAATATTTTTTATTATATTATATATTAAAATATTTTTTATTGTCTTATTTGTTTAATACATATAATTATATAAAAATTATACTATTTATAATTTTAAAATTGTTGATTAAAGAGGTGAATTATACGAGACAAATTATTAATTAACAATATTTTTTATTATATTAAATATTTTTATAATATCTTTTGTTTGATATATATATATATATATATATATATATATATATATATAATTATATGAAAATTGTGTTGTTCATAATAATAAATGGGGTGAATTATACAAAAAATGACTCCCAGCAGTGATTTTATTTTCAACAAACTTTTTAATTTTACATTTATTCAATTTTTATATAAATATCACTATTTTAAAAATTTTTATGACTAAAATAAATTCGACGGTTTATAAAATAAATTTTAGATCATATTAAATTGAAAATGTGTCAGTTGTCAGTCATTTTTATATTGCCTAGAAAATACGTAAACTACAAAGTGTTGACCCTGTTAATTGTGATCAAAATATTTGTGAAAGTACCATTTCGTCAACATGTTTATAAAAATACTACTGGTACTTCCAACTGCCAACCGAACAATAAACATTAAGTAGAAAAAGCGATCGCCGAGTGGTGTGTGAGGAGAGTGGTGTCAGTAGAGCCGCAGTGACGTGGGATCGGAAAGCTCGGGCGGTCGGAGCTTTACTAATTTCGAAATACCAATACTGCTGGATTCGGCAGGAGAGTAAATTGCGATAGTACGCAGGCGCAGTGGCGGCCAGCCCTGCTACCAAGTTGTGCCAAGTCCCTCAATCATTTCATTCTGTCGGTAAAAGTGTACTGTAGCAGAGTTGGTGCCCGAAGTAAGCTGGTCTTGCAACCTAGTTGGTCTCGTATACGCGAGTTAAATTGTACCATGTTAAATCGGACAGATAAATTCAGCTAGTGACATCTGTAGTTTTTACTTATAGTAAAGTTGTCTATCATCAAAGACTACTAATTTTATCTGTGATATTAGTTATGTTTTTAAGGATTCTATTACACTAAATACTAAGGTGAGTTACATTATTTTTTTTATTATTAAAGTTTTCGAATAACTTCCTGCTTGTTTTTCCCTTTCGAAAACGCCCCCTCGCCTCGTTTCGTCCGCTACTTGTCAACGGACACGTTTTCGACACCCGTTTCGATTTTCCGCCAAATTATTACATAAATACGTCTTTGTTTTATTTTATTTAATCACTTTATTTAATTTATTTATGGATATTTCAACTGAACTGCGTCCTCTGGTCTTTTTCTATTAATAAATGACAGTCACCCCGGTGCATCCGCCAATTTTCGAAAAATTAAAATAAAATCAACAACAAAATCAATAATGAAAATTATTCATATTGCCATTGTTGATTTTTATTAAAAACAACAACACATGTACCTACTTCACTTATTAATATTGATTCCGATTATCGGGTAAATAACCCCAGGAAACCTATTAACATAACATCCATACTTCAGCAACTTCTGAACTGAAATGAAAATTATTCGACGAACACGTTCATGCAAATCAATTTTTTATAATTAGATGAATTGTTCACCCCATTGTACAGCATGGGCATGGCCTTAGAGTTATTTGACATTTTTAAGTTAAACGACCCAATTTTTTTTACCATTATGTAACTGTATTAGTTTGGAAAATTGAATTAAATTATTTAACTGATTAGTGTTTCAATAATTTTGTGTCTGTCAATCAGTATATAATAGATTGTGGTTCAAGAGAGTTAATCAAATAATTAATAAGTTGTAATAAATACTTGACAGATTATCTTAAATTTATTGTGAGGACTGTCGTCAATTATAATCTAAAATACAAACTCAAGTGTTACATATACAAATGTTTAAAATCAAATGTTTTTTTTTTTTTTTTTTTTTTTTGTATTAATATCTAAATTTATTGAAGTTAATGGGTTTCCAAAAATTCCAAAGTTTTGTAAATGAGATTTTGTTGTTGTTTTTATTACATAAAAAAGAAAACTAAATGTGGTTAATATAATAATCAATTTCATATTAATTAAATAATATTTTTAAAAAAAATTTATATAAAAACATTTTCTAAATTTAAAAGTATAACACAATTATTTTAAATACAATAAGGTGTATTAACATATTTTCTTTAACATTGCATTTCATTTGATACCTATATTATTTTTTCGTTATATTTAAAGTATTTCAATACAAAACATTTTCTAAATTATAAAAGTTTAATACACTTAATGCTAAAAACCGTTTTAACATTTTATTTACTATCTGAAATATTCCATTTCGTACTTTTTAAATGAATATTTCGAATACAATAATATGTATTATCTTTTTGAATTATTTCTTCACTTTTATTAATTACGAGTGTAAAATTGATTTTGGAAAGCTTTTAACATTTAATTTGGTACCTGGGAAATTTAAAAGTTCCTTTTCGTACTATTTAAATAAATATTTGGTTACAAAATTATTTTCCAAATTATAAAAGCTTAATACTCTTATGTTAAAAACAGTAATGTGTATTTTTTGTAGTATTTAATTAAATATTTGGTTATAAAATCATTTTCAAATTATAAAATTTTAATAAAATACATGTTAAAAAGAATAATGTGTATTAGTTTTTTGAATATTTCCTTCAGTTTTATAAATTAAATGTTCAGATGGATTCAGAAAAGTTTTTAACATTTTTATTTGATGCTTAAATATTTAAAAAAATCCTTATTCGCATTATTTAAATAAACATTTCATTATAAAAACATTTATTAAATTACGAAAAGGTTAATTAATACATTTGAATTAATATGCTCATCAAATGTTCTATTAAAACGTTCAAATATTAACAAAAAATGTAGATATCGCATTCTTTTAACCTTTTTCATTAACAATCACGAAATACAATGGAATTGGTCACTTAATGAGCGAATAATTGCTTTGATTGAAACGGATGCAATATTACATTTTTATTAAACATTTTTCATTTTTATCCTACTAATGCTCTTTCTTTTTATTTGGTCATTTTAGTGATGTTTTTAATCCCTTTAATAAATTTCCTGAGTGAATAAAGAACACAGTCAAATCCGTTAAGTAAATATTGTTAAAAATATGTTACATAATCAGTTTGCCCATAACCTTCACGTTTCGTATAATCATTGTGTATGGATGATTTTTAATATTAATTTACGGGGAAAGTCCTACAATAATTGCGTCAGTAGTAATTGATGTTTAAAATATCGTGCTAATTTTTTAAATAAATTACTTCCTACCAATGAAAGGCACTATTTTTATCTGTGATAAATTGTATAGAATGGTGGTAATACTCGGTGCGTTTTCTGGTATGAACAGGTGAACGTATATTATGTACAGTTAAGTTTGTTTTGAAAAATGTGGGACGCGACGCCTTAAAAACGAAAAGCACTGCACTCTGTTCAATTATTTATGCACGTGATTGTACGTTTTATTATGGTTTGCATTCATGTGACATTATCAAGATTTTTATGAGTCACAACTTTTTCGCGTTAGACCACATTTTTCACTTTTAGCAGTATCGTTCTATGGTATAAGTCCACATCCCATTCAATTTTATGTGCGTATTTTTATTATTATTTTTATGTGGAACGTTTGAATATTAATGGAGTATATTCATTCCAATATCTATTTTTAAAAAAATAATAACCGACTCATAAATTTGCAATTTTATGACCTCAAATATTAACACAATTCGTATGATGAAGTTTTTGCACGCATCCATGATATTTTTATTATAACGAACGATAAGCCACTGAACTGGATCGTTTTATGTTAAAACATTCAAATTTTTAATCGTGTATTTTGTATATTTTCTTTAATTAGTCGGAACTCCGACTGGACATTTACATATCTTGTTAAATGTCGTAAAATATACAATACGAATCAACAACAAATTTGTCACTTTCTTATATTAGCTACCGGAAAAAATAAATTACGTTTTCAACATTTAACGTTAAAATAACGTAAGTCACTTTAAATAATTTTATGGCACGAGAACGAAATTCTGGGTATTTGGAACTAAAGAAAAGTTCAACCTTGATTAAACCGTTTATTATTTCCAATTTGCATTTTCTCACGTACTAGAATGATGAAGAAATAACAATCACATTATGTGTTTTTGAAAAAATTCATTCTGACATAATTCTCTTTAAATAACTTTTATTCAATCAATGGAATAATAAATAAATAAATAAAATAAATAAATGAAATAATAAGTAATCCATTATGATGATCAACAATATTTTGCCATCTTATAGAAAAAAAAAATCTGAGTTCTTGAAAGTGAAGAAAAGGTTCTCAATTTTAAGTTTTATTCAATAAAATAATTCAATAATTATAATCAACAATCTTTTGCCATCTTGTGGAAATTCATACCACGAAAAAAAATTCTTTAAAGTGAAGAAAAGGTTAACCTCAGTTTTGACCTCTTTTCAGAATTAAACTGTTTATTACATAAAAATTAATAATAATTACAGAATTCTGGACTATATTTCTGGATAATATAAAACTTCACATTTAACATTATGAAGCTTCTTTTGGGTCTCTAGTTGTTTTTCAATTTTGAAATTTATTATGAATTTCGTTAATTTCCTAACAGCTAGTCTATATTTTAAAATTCCATTACAGTCCATCAACAATATATTATCAAGTGGGTTATCACTTTTCTTAAATACTGTTCTACCATTTTCATTTTTTGTTTTATCTATAGTAAATTTTCCAATCAATTTTTCATCAAAGTCTTATTGAGTTAATTTTTTTTAAGAATTGTTTCATTCGGTTTACTAGCCCATTATTATCCTCAATTTATATGCAATCCTTTTGTATAACTTGAAATTCATTGCATAAAACCTTCTTCTAATGGTTGATTCATCGCAGTTAAATGACTTGCCTATTTCCAAATCTGCTGCATGAGGATTTTGCATAAAATATTGCTTAATTTCTTCATGGGTACAGGTTTCAGAACAACCTTGACGTTGTTCATCTTCAATGCCACTTTTAAATGGCTTCTATCACTTTAAGCCTAATTTTTAACTCCTAAAACGAATTTGCATGAATTATAGCATTATTTTTAACTCAAAAAATAAATAGCATAATTAGAAAGAGTATAAAAACTTTCAAATAATGTGGACAATATGGAGAGTCATTTCTAATTTAATTAACTAAATCATAAACCAGAAACTAAATTATTTCTTCCGGTCTCTAATAAATAACTAATTTTATTTAAATAATTTTAAATATTATATTTAAGAAAATAATAATAATTTGAATAAACTTATTTGATACGTACAACAACTTTTAAATATGTTAGTTAATAATCCTAACCTACCTCCTTAACATTACATTGACTCGCATATTTATTAATAACGATTACGTACTTCAACATCTATTTATATCTATCATCTTTTTCCTTTAAAAGGAAATATTTTTATGTTTTCATTGAACAACTCATTAATCAAATATATGAATCAAATCTAATAAAAAGAATCATAATAATTTGTTAATTAATGTCTAAAAATCGAATTACGTTACCTCAGTTAAATTACAATGACCTTCTCAACTATTTATAGAAAATTTTATCATGGGTTGAATAAATGTCATCAAAAACATCAAACAAATCGACAAACTATGCTTTGGAGTCCAATTAAAAGTTTTTCTCGTATCTGTCAATTTATGCAAATTTCCACATTGGATAAATTCATTGCTGACGACCTGTTAAAACGCAAAATTAAATCACTCGACATAAAAATTAATGGAAACATTTTTTTTTTATTTGTGACCCGATTTATTCTGAAGTTAATACCATTAATACGTTCGTTTTCATTAAATTTTATATTATGCAGCCGTGCGGCGAATTATAAATTCTACGACTTCCTCGATGGGTCGGTTGGGTAATCTCCCAACATTTACGACGGTCCGAGGCTTTTGAAACAATAGAACGCGGCAAATTTGTTACGGGTGTGGAAATTGCGAAAAAGTTTCATTCGCTCTTGAACGACTCGTTCTCACGTTTATCTAATTAAGTGATGCGTACTCTTAAAGTACATCGGTAAGTCGAATGTTTGATAAATGGAAGCAAATTGGTTGTTAATGGCGTCCAGGGTGAAAATTATGTGCAATTTTTTCTTGATAACTTCGGCTACTGTCGGATAGATGCCAGTGCGAACGCAAATGTGCAAGTGCGCATGTACCCTGGTTATATATTGAAGCAAATTGGTTGTCAATGGAATCTGGGGTGAAAATTATGTATAAAGTTTATATAATATATATAATATATAATATATAATATATAATATATAATATATAATATATAATATATAATATATAATATATAATATATAATATATAATATATAATATATAATATATAATATATAATATATAATATATAATATATAATATATAATATAATATATAATATATAATATATAATATATAATATATAATATATAATATATAATATATAATATATAATATATAATATATAATATATAATATATAATATATAATATATAATATATAATATATAATATATAATATATAATATATAATATATAATATATAATATATAATATATAATATATAATATATAATATATAATATATAATATATAATATATAATATATAATATATAAAACTATTTTGAAATGGTTTAATCGTCGCTTTATTGAATGAATTTATGAAAATAAAACCCATTTCGTCAAAACCTAAACATTAAAATAAAAACTTGGACAATGTCGCCTTTAAAACTATAGAACGTTTGTAATTAATTCGGTGGAATATGGGTAATTAAAATAACTATTTTTAACCGTTTCGGATTTTCGAATCTTCTTCGAAACAAAACGTGTTTTGGTCTGGCTCTGTTGCCGAATATAGCGGGTCCGGCTTACGGCTTACGGCTTACGGCTGCACGGTTGTCGGTTCTATGTTGGACAGAGTGTATTTTTGTACCCGGTCTTCGTGTATAATAACAAAAACTAGTTCGGTCCAGAGATCCGTGGCATAAGGGAACTTGTGCACAGGTGGCATAGCCGCTTCCACCGCCGCCAAGGTCAGAGGAAAACCTCCGTAACATTAGCACGGCGACGCCTTAACCCAAAGCCAGCATTTTCGATAAATCCTCTGTTAATTTGCACGGCGGCTCAGCCACTTAGCCTTTAGTTAAGGTTACCTTAATATTGGTTTTCAATTAAAACTTTTAGACGCTAACTACGTGCACCGAAGTTATAATTAACCATTACGAATTTAAATGTGTTAACCACCAGGCGCGGTGCTAGAAGAAATACACAACAGTCCATTCACATGACCATCCAAGAAACTAGACATGCCTCGCATAGTAATCCATCCGTTGCAAAACTGTTCAGTTAAAACAATTGTTTAGAGGCGTTTCTCCTTTGGTTACGCTATTGTCGGATTTCCTACGACGTGGCACCTAACATTTCGATCAACCTTTTCTCTGTTCCTCTCCGATTTGGCAGCATAAAAATATTTTTCACGCAACTTATACAAGATAAAGTGACAAATATTTCCGTCCTCTTACGTCAAGAACAAGCAGATAAGTTATCGTACAGTGAGACAACACCGGATCCTCCTCGTTGCTGATCTTTTCACAGTCACGCACGTCACAAAAACGCAGTTTTTAATTTACTTTACTTCAGAAAAAACGTTAAGCTAATTAATTTATTATCGGTGTAATCAGTGGATTTTTATGTAAGCAATTTAGTATAATTATTCTAGTGTTTGCTTTGGTTGAGATGTGTGGTAAAAGAATGATGCCAGATCTGACTCAGTAACCTTGAATTAATAAACAAAATTACAAATATGTATCTAGAACAATATCCATGCGGCGAGCTTGTCATACATTTCAATTTCTGTTAAAATTGAAAAAAAAAAAAATATTCACATGTCGCTGTTTATAATTTACAGTTTATATTATTATTTGCAAATATGTATATATATATATATATATATATATATATATATATATATATATATATATATATATATATATAATATAATAGAAGAGTTGTTATCAATGTTTGTTCATTTATATGTATGTATACATATTTAATAACATTAGTTTTATCATTTTATTAGGGTAAATATTTGATGTCTTGTCAATATAACCATAAACCATAAATCTTTAACTTCATCAACATTTTTTTAAAATATTTTTCTCTTATCTAAAAAATTTGTACGAACTTTAGAACCTGAAACAAAAATGATCATTTTGATCCAGGCTCCCATTAAACACCTAAAATAAAAGGAAAAACGAGTGAATTTTTTAATTATAAACCATCACCACGGCTAATCTAAATTTAAAAAATGTTTATATTCATTTCTATATTGTATAAATTATTTAAAATAGTGAAGGAAAAATGAAAATATATTATAAAATCACTTAGTTTAAAAATTATATTTTACTTAAACTTAATGCTTTATTTATTAATTATCATTTCTTGTGTTTTTATATTCATAAATATAACTTGGTTCCTCTATAATGGAAAAGCGAATTGATACGTCAAAATCGATAAACAAATGATCTTGGTTGCCACGATCAAAACCCCTTTTCTCCTTTGATAAGATAAAGCAGACGTCTCATCTGTCCATTACAATTGATATAACAATAGATCTTTAGGGTTTCCTTCCCAGGCCCAATTTTATAAGCACCTTGAAACTATAACCCCTTTAAAATTAAATTTTACATAAAAAACATTTTATGTTCTCAATTTGTGATTTGAACTTTATTTATCAAATATCTTATTTGTTATAGTAAACCGTGAAATAAATATCGTTTTTCGTTGGTAGAAAAAACTTCAATTTACTTGTTAAAAATATTTGTTAATAAAATATTTTGCTAGTAGCTATAAAGTAAATAAAACACCTTCGTAATTTTATAGATAGAACTCTCATTTTACTTACGTGTTTTCAAGATTTTGTAAAACAGAACTAGTGAACAAATTTTCTGTAGAAGTAACACCATAATTTGTTAAATGAATCACATCACACATGAAATAAATATTGTAAATAACATTTTTCGATGGTTAAAAATATTAATTAAAAAATATTTTGCTAATATCTATAAAGTAAATAACACTTTCTTCCCTTACCAACCAATTTTTATATGAAGAACTCTCATATTACTTTGAAAATGTTGTAAAATAACAAGTGAACAAGTTTTCTGTTCATATTATATTTATAGTTATAATAAATAACACCATAATTTGTAAAATAAATCATATTATACTTGAAATAAATAATATAACATTTTTAGATGGTAGAAAAAAGTTTAATTTACATTTTTTATGTTAAAAGTATTAATTAATAAAATATTATTATTATTTAATAATATATTAAATAATACTTTGTTCACTGACCAATCAATTTTTATGGGTAAACTCCTGTTTTACTTACGTGTTGTGAAACAACAAATGAACAAGTCTTCTGTTCCTATTACATTCCTATAGTGTTGCTATAAGACTATATAACAGGATTTGTTAAATAAATCACGTCACACATGTAAATAACCGGGAATTGACAGCAAAAAGTATGAGTATTCGTCATTATTAGCCAGTTTATCAGGGTAAATATTTGGTTGGCATTCAATATAAACGAGGGCATAAATCTTGGGCGTTTAATTAAAATGAGCCGCGTTCAGTGATTAAGTTTGGCAATCCGACAACGCAGCACCGAAACTGACATCATTCATCGGTCTCGTATTTCTCGATGTTTGGTCGAGTCTTGTGGGTTTTTAAATACTTTTTGACTGGTTCACGGTTGGTGTGGTGGTTTAACATGCGAAAAACGTTTGAGGAAATGTAATTTTTGTGACTGGGAATACGGTAAATCGTACAAATTTGATTACGTGTCCTTATTTATATGTGAACATAGACGTTGCAAACCGTGTTGAGGTTATGTTACAAGAGTCTAATAAAATTTATTTTTATTTGTAGTTTTTTTACAGTAGGTTGCTGTGTTTTCTGAAGAAGTTTACAACAGATTAACTAAGAAATTTTGTTTTTTTAATCAATAGTAACTAGATTCATATTTTAAAGACTCGGCTGTGTTTATGAATAATGAATGAATGAATTTTTTTATAAAAATCTTCACTAACAAAAGCATTTTATCAAAGTTTGATACTATACATACTTTACTTACTCATTTAAATGATATATTACTTTTCACACATAAGTTCATTAAATTGTTGCCTTTATAATAAAAAAAAATGTCCCACATAAAAGTTCATTAAAAGTTTTTGTTTGTAATTAAAGTTTCTTGTCCTAATTATTATAAAACATATTAATTTTAGTTGCTTATCAACATCTGATTTCTGTTTGTTTTGTTTAGTTATCATATTTTATGTGAGAGCAATTTTTCTTACAGCTGTTTCACATATAAATAGTTCTAAAATTTGTGTTCGTAACAAAATTCTAATGTCCCATATATTTTAGAACATGCCAACATTAGTTGCCATTTAACATTTAACTCTTGTGTGTTTCATTTCAATGCAAGTTTTTCCACATGTTGATAAATTAAAATTTGTTCATCGAAAGAAAGCTTTCATGTGCTTATTATTATACAACATGTCAACTTTATATGGTTATTAATGTATGATTTATGTTTGTTGTATATAAATTATTCTTTTTTAGTTAAGGTCAAAAATTTCGAAACCCATTCCAGATGTAAATACATTAAAATTGGTGTTCGAACCAGAACTTTCAAGCCATAATTATTACTTTAGGGTCATGTTAAAGTTACATTTTTCTGTTTCTTTATATTTGCTTTGCATAGAACATGCAACATTAGTTGCTAGTTAATATTTAATTTCTGTTTGTTTTATTTCATTGCAAGTTTTTCCACACATCAATAATTTAAAATTTGCTCTTCCTAAGACTGCTTCCATGTCCTAATTATTATGGAACATGTCATTTTTATGTGCTTATTAATGTATGATTTATGTGTGTTGTATATAGATTATTTTTTTTTTAATAAGGTCAATAACTTGGAAACTTATTCCAGATATAAAAACATTAAAATTTGGTGTTTGTACCACAACTTTTAAGCCATAATTATTACTTTAATTCATATTAATGTTGCATTTTTCTGTTTCTTTATGTTTGTTTTACTTTCTTGTTTAATTACAATATTTCTTACACATACATATAAATTACAATTTTGTATTTGTAGCAAAACTTTCATGTTCCAATTATTATAAAATGTAACAACTTTAATGTTATGTTAATGTTTGATTTTTGTGTTTTATATCTAGACCTCTTTTTTTTTGTTTCAATGATTTTTTTCTTAAATATTTGCTACATTGCTTCCAATGTTCCACTTATTTTAGAACGTGCCAACATTAATTGCTATCAATGCAAGCTTTTCAACATATCAATCAATTAAAATTTGCTCTTTATAAGTAAGCTTTCATGTCCTAATTATTATGCAACATGTCAACTTTATGTGCTTGTTAATGTTTGATTTATGTTCGTTGTATATAGATTATTCCTTTTTAATTAAGGTCAATAATTTCGAAATCTATTCCTGATATAAATACATTAAAATTTGGTTTTTGTACCACAACTTTCAAACCGTAATAATGACTGTTAATGTTACATTTTTCTGTCTATTTATATTTGCTTTTCTTTTTTGTTTAATTACAATATTTCTTAAATATTTGCTCATACCCAGTAATTATTGATTTGTGTATTAATTATTTAATGTTTAAACTGTTTTTAATCAAATAGAATCACATGGTCACAGCATAACTGGCTATTTCACCGTATTATTTTGTTTTGCCCCCATTAAACGTAATAATAAATATTAATGTTTGTAAAATGTTGTTCCAGATTACGATATAAGAAATGGCTACGATAGACGGCCGTCCCGCGCAATATGGAATATCTTTAAAACATTTGCGCGACCTTATGGAACATCGAGGTCATGAAGGAATAAATAAAGTACAAGAACTAGGAGGAGTACAAGAAATATGTAAAAAATTATACACATCACCCAGTGAAGGTAAGATCCTTTTAAAGTTGTTTCAAATTGATATTTGAGGGCTACAATTAAATATTACATTGATCAATAATTTTTGAGTAAGTTTTGCTTATTTAAAGATATTTTTAGCCGTTCATATTTTATTTGAGCAGTCATAAAAGTTTAAGTGAATCTAATCGTAAGCCCACAATCAACAGGAAATGATTCCTGCACGTCATTTAATCGTGTGCTTGGTCACACACCACCAGATATTGCATGCCGCCGACATCGGGCGCAATCAATTCAAGGAGTTGCACAAAATCGAACGTCCGCAATGAATTATTAGTCTAGACTAAGTAAACCGCAACTCGCGTAATGCAAGTGAATTTTTATTTTTTCGCGTTCAGTTGTGAATCGTAAAATTGTCGGGTGGATGAATAAAATGTCAAAGTTGATCGTTGGATCTTGTCCAACTTATTTCAGTCTCGTTCTCATGTGACGTACGTCCGACCGTCTGAAAACGATGACAAAATATTAGGCGAATTTGCCAGTTCTATAATCGCCGGGGAATTAACGAATATTACCCGGACGACATTTTCTTACCTACCGAATTCACGTTTCGGTTTTGCGTCTGAAGCCGGGGACGGCGATCGATTTTCTTACTTTGTAACTGGATCCGTCTACAAATGCTCGCTTATTTATTCGCACTGGCTATTATCGTCTAGAATTTTTCCTTTAACTGTTTCTGTATTTGTAGTTTGTCCATTTTTATTGTCCGTGTTCAAATGGGTCTTTAATCCTGTCGGAAAACATTATTTACTTCATGAACAAGCTTCTTGGTAAATCATTTATTTGGTACAAGAGACTGTAGCAACCAAATATTTAATTAACAAAGATTTAATCGTCTGAAGTTTTTCCTGTAACTGTTTCCGTATTTTTATTTTATCCATTTTTGTTGTTACAACTTCAATTTGTTCAAAATTGGTCTTTAATCCTGTCAGAAATCATTATTTACTTCATGAACAAGCTTGTTCATAAATCAATTAATTTGTTCTAAAGACTGTAGCAACTAAATATTTAATTAAAAAGGGTTTCATCCCAACTCAAGGTAAATTCAGTCACAGTTCAAGAATTGTTGAACATCATTTTCCTATTTTTACAGGTTTACCTACTTTTTTAAATTTGAGTAAATTCAACATTTTATCAAACTGTAAATTCAACATCATGCTTTTAAAAGTTGGGCTAAATTCAATATTTCACCGAAAGCCTATTTATTATTTCGTCGTCATTAAATTACACTTAACTACGTTTTTACTCGCAAATTTATTTTCCAATTTTCAGAATTTCATGAACGAGCTTTTGCGGGTAAAAATTTGATACACAGATTAATAACGACTTTATTAAAAAACATTCTGTTTTATGTAATTTTAGTGAAACTAATTTAAAATTCAACAGGGATGTTTTTCATATAATTAACTGGTGTGTTTGTGTTTCAGGCCTGAGTGGTTCACGAGTAGATCTAGACCATAGGAGAGAAACATTTGGTTCGAATTCAATACCTCCCAAACCACCGAAAACTTTTATGCAATTAGTATGGGAAGCTTTGCAAGACATTACCCTTATTATTTTAGAAGTAGCTGCCATAGTCTCTTTAGGTCTTTCATTTTACCAACCACCTCAAGATGATCAACGTAAGTTAATGCAGAATTTGTGTCTGGTGTGTCGTTTAATGCCCGTTTTGTTGCAGCTTTTGACGACGATGAGACGAGTCACGGTTGGATAGAGGGTTTGGCAATTTTAATTTCCGTTATTGTAGTTGTATTTGTAACGGCGTTTAACGATTATACAAAAGAAAGACAGTTCAGAGGTCTTCAAAGTAGGATCGAAGGCGAACACAAGTTTTCCGTCATACGACAGGGAGAGGTGAAACAAATTTCAGTCAGCGATATAGTAGTAGGTGATATTTGCCAAATTAAATATGGTGACCTTTTACCAGCCGATGGTATTCTTATACAATCCAACGACTTAAAGGTATAATCAATCAGTAGCCCCCCGAATAAGTATTCAAACATTTTGTGGCACAATTTGTTTCAGGTGGATGAATCGTCGCTAACGGGTGAATCGGACCATGTGAAGAAAGGCGAGAGCTACGACCCGATGGTGCTCTCCGGCACCCACGTGATGGAGGGTTCCGGCAAGATGTTGGTCACCGCCGTCGGCGTCAACTCCCAGGCGGGTATCATCTTCACGCTGCTCGGGGCGGCCGTCGACCAACAGGAGGCCGAGATCAAGAAAATGAAGAAAGGTACGTGTCCACGGTCCGACGGACACCGGGCATGCGTGTTCTGTTTTGAGATACGTGACAATTTCGACATACCCCCGTCCCCCATACACGGTTCACCACCTTGCCACTACTTTCACGACCTCGCCGGCTCTACGAGGCGGTCGCTGCCGTGCAAGTGGTTGCGTTGCATCGAATTTTTAAATGTCATTTTTTGTCACTGTTAGTGCACACCCTTTACCCCCAGACCCACCACCCCTTAATGTATCTTTATTCTAAGTCATATTGAATTGTTGATGATTGCAAATAAGTTCACTACAATGGGAAGCAGCCTCAAAAATGTACTCCTTGTTATTTATGAAATGTTTTGTTTGCTGTCTTTACTAAATGTACCACAAATTATAAAAAAAATTATTATATCCAAATAAAACATTTTTTACAGTATTATACAGTAAAACGCTTATAACATACATTAAAGAAATAAGGATAATTTATTTACACTTATATTAGTAATACTAAGGTAGAATGTACTATTCACATCAAAATGTTCCCGAAATTTTCTGAAATTTTTAGAAATATATTTTTGTTTTATATTTTAGAAAAAATAATATGTTACAAAGGTGGAACTTTCTATTCACATCAAAATATTGTTGTAGTCATCAAACGTTTTGGCAAAACATATGTATGTTTTTTACCTTCTAATATTCTGTTCCATTTTTTAATGTTTCTTGAGGTTTTTGGAAATATTTTTTTCAGTAATTTTAGAAAGAAATATACCTAAGTAGTTTTCTATTCATATCACAGTATTTTAGCAAGTCGTTAAAAGTAAAGATAGTTTTTTGTTTTAAATTAAATTATTAACTATATAAATGGATATTTTATAAACTAAAGACAATTTTGTTTACTTGGTTTTCTCCTAAACTGAATTATGGTGTTACTTTTTTCCATAAAATAATAGAAACAATAAAAACATATGTATGTTTTTTACGTTCTGATATTCTGATCAAATTTTTAATATTTTTTGAGGTTTTTATAAATATTTTTTCCAGTATGTTATAACCGGGATTTACTGTATTACAACTGACTTTTATTGAAACAAAATCAAATCTTTAATAGTTCTTATATTGGATTTATTACCACCATTAAATAAATCAGGAAGGAGTACCAGTATTAAATTGCAATACATTTTGAGCCTGCTTTCTGCTGCATAATACAATTGATACACTTGAATCATGATGTGATATTATTTTTGTCATCAATTTATGGCGCAAATATAGCAACCGGTAAACAAGGTTTGTATTTACGAAGGAAATGTTTAGATTTTCTATTTTAACAATTTTCTTATAGATGTTGAATGTGCCCACAACTGTGCATGTACCCTAAACACATGTATGTCCAATTAATGTGTAATAAAAACAACCTAAATAAACCAATAATAATAATCTTCTAAATAAAATGGGACCGCACATCCTCTTTTTTAGTTTACAATTATTTTTTTATTTTACTAAAATTAACTTAAAATAATAGAACTTCTCAGAATTTCGATAAATGTTGTGACGTTCAAAATAGTTTTTTTTTTGTTTGGGGGTAACGTGATCTGAGAAGTTTATTATAGTCCCTTTTTTTATTTTGTTTATTTTGTCCTCGTTTTATTTTTATTTTTTTGTTTGTTGTTGGGGTATATTTTCGCCATAGATTGTATTTATTGTTATTAAATTTTTACCCATGCCAGGACTGTGGGAGTGTTTTAAAATTTGCTAATGTTCTCCTTTTGCATGTGTTTTTGTACAGAAGCTAAAAAGCAGCGGAAGAAGAAAAGTTTGACAGGTGAATAAATTTTTCTTATTTTATTTTTTTTATAATTGAAATCATTCATTAAATAAATTTTAAATTAATATTAATAATTTGTAATTAATCCTCAATGTAATCTGTTTTGTAATTGAGCTCATTTAAATAATTAAATTTAAAAGGAGGAAAAAATTATTACACAACAGGTTACATCTATCAATAATAGTAATTTCAATGCATGCTTTTTATTTTGTTTTGTCCGTATTGCCACATACTAATTTTGATTTGTGGTCCAAAAATTTGCACTGTTTTTATTGTTTGTTTGTTTTCCATGTTCGTTTTTTATGTCTTAAACTTTAGCAGTGTTACATTACATTTCACACTAAATAATTGGCTCAAGGAAATAATATTTTAAGTACATACTTTGAAAATTGTTTCCTGATAGCCAATTTTGATTGAGACTAAGTCAACAACATAATATAACACAGTATATGTTGGATTTGCTTCAGGTTTTCTTACAAATTACACTACTAAAACTGCTTAAGTTTTGTATTGGTAATCACAAATTTATGTGGGCAAAAAGTCCACAATTAAACCCACCAGTTATTATATTATTTAAGTAAGAGTTCACGTAAGATGAACGGACTTTTTGCCCGCATCCATCAAATCAATGGAAATAGTGTAAATTTCCAAAGCATGCACGACAAAATAGCAAAATAAATTAAATCGTGATTGAATCCAGGCGACGATGATAATGTAACGAGCAACAGTCACATGAACTCACCGGCGCCGGTCGTCAACAAACACGACGAGGCCCAGGACGGCAAGGAGAACCACGTGCAGTCGTCGGGCGGCGGCGGCGACAGTCCGAAGAAAGAGAAGTCCGTGTTGCAAGCTAAGCTGACCAAATTGGCCATCCAAATAGGATACGCCGGCTCCAGTATCGCCGTCGTGACCGTCGTTATTTTGATTATTCATTTTTGTATCAAGACCTTCGTGGTTGCCGGCAAACCCTGGAAGAACTCGTACGCGAACAATCTGGTCAGGCATTTAATCATCGGTGTCACTGTGCTGGTCGTCGCCGTTCCGGAAGGTCTACCTTTGGCTGTCACGTTGTCCTTAGCTTATAGTGTTAAGGTAACTCAATTAATTGGACCTAATTGGGGTAGTTCGTACTAATTTTGTATTCCTTTCCGTAGAAAATGATGAAAGACAACAATTTAGTAAGACATTTGGACGCCTGCGAGACCATGGGTAACGCAACATCTATCTGTTCAGATAAAACTGGTACACTCACAACAAATCGGATGACCGTCGTGCAATCGTACATTTGCGAGCAACTTTGCAAAACAATGCCCAAGTTCAGCGATATACCAAAACAGGTCGGCAAATACATCATCGAGGGTATCGCCGTCAACTGCGCATACACTTCACGAATCATGGTATGTATTGAATGAAGGATTGTGGAAATGCACTAAACTGGAATATTTTTTTAGCCACCTGATGAAGCAAACGAGTTGCCAAAACAGGTTGGTAACAAGACCGAATGTGCCCTGCTAGGTTTCGTGCAGAACTTGAACCAAAACTATCAGACGGTGCGCGACGACTGCCCGGAGGAGAATTTCACTCGTGTATATACTTTTAATTCGGTTAGGAAGTCGATGAGTACCGTAATTCCGAGGAGAGAGGGCGGTTTCCGGTTGTACACTAAAGGTGCTTCAGAAATTATATTAAACAAGTAAGTAATGGCTAAAGTAGATGATCGTTCGGGGGATTGTAACACGTTGGTTTTAGGTGTGCCTTTATATATGGTCACGACGGCCAACTGGAGAAGTTCACACGCGACATGCAGGAACGCCTGCTCAAACAGGTGATCGAGCCGATGGCCTGCGACGGCCTGAGGACCATCTGCATCGCGTACAGGGAATTCGTGCCCGGCAAGGCCGAAATCAACCAGGTCCACTTCGACCCCAACACGGAACCGAACTGGGACGACGAGGAGAACATCGTGAACAACTTGACGTGCCTATGCGTGGTCGGCATCGAGGACCCCGTACGTCCCGAGGTGCCGGAGGCGATCAGGCGATGCCAGAAGGCGGGTATTACCGTCCGCATGGTGACTGGCGACAACGTGAACACGGCCAGGTCGATAGCGACGAAGTGCGGCATCGTCAAGCCGAACGAAGACTTCCTCATTCTCGAGGGCAAGGAGTTCAACAAGCGGATCAGGGACAGCAGCGGAGAGGTGCAGCAACATCTGCTGGACAAAGTATGGCCTAAGTTGAGGGTGTTGGCGCGGTCCTCGCCCACCGACAAGTTCACGCTCGTCAAGGGTATCATTGACAGTAAAGTTAACGACAATAGGGAAGTCGTCGCTGTGACCGGCGACGGTACCAACGATGGTCCCGCCCTCAAGAAAGCCGACGTAGGCTTTGCCATGGTACAATCTCCACCTTCCTTCAGTTTTTCAACATAATTATGTAAATGTGTTTTAGGGTATCGCTGGTACCGACGTGGCAAAGGAAGCCTCCGACATTATATTAACAGATGACAACTTCAGTAGTATCGTGAAGGCTGTAATGTGGGGAAGAAATGTCTATGACAGTATAGCGAAGTTTTTACAGTTCCAGCTTACTGTTAATGTTGTTGCCGTTGTTGTAGCATTTATTGGTGCTTGTGCTGTACAAGACAGTCCACTCAAGGTACCAAATTCAACTACCTTACAACTATTACATTATAAAATTAATTTTATTTCAGGCTGTACAAATGTTATGGGTAAATTTAATTATGGACACATTAGCTTCTCTAGCTTTAGCGACTGAACTTCCTACAAGCGACTTATTGTTAAGGAAACCCTACGGAAGAACAAAGCCTTTAATTTCAAGAACTATGATGAAAAATATTTTAGGACAAGCAATATATCAATTGACTGTTATATTCGCTTTATTGTTTGTCGGTATGTATCAACAGGGAGTAAAAATTAAGTTATTTGTTACTATTATTGTTGTCATTTTTAGGTGACAAATTGTTAGACATTGAAAACGGTAGATCTGTAGAAATCTCCCACGGACCAACCCAACATTTCACAGTTATCTTTAATTCATTTGTGCTAATGACCCTGTTCAATGAGTTCAACGCCAGGAAGATCCACGGACAGCGCAACGTGTTCGAAGGAATAACCACCAATCCCATTTTCTATTGTATCTGGATTGGAACTTGTTTGTCACAGGTGAATCTCCAGATTGTTAATGTCCTCGAACATTAAAATTAATAACGTGTTTTTTCAGTTCGTCATTATTCATTACGGTAAAATGGCCTTCTCAACGAAGAGCCTGACGTTAGAACAATGGCTTTGGTGTCTATTCTTTGGAGTGGGTACATTGCTGTGGGGACAGTTGGTGACAACGATACCTACCAAAAAGTTACCCAAAATTCTTTCGTGAGTAATCCCAATTCAACATTTTTTTTATTTTTTGGATTTTTGAATGCAACTAACAACTTTAGTCATTATCACAACGGTCTAATCTGTCTTATATCTGTCTTATTTCATAGAAATCAACTCTGAAATTGCATGTGTCTGACTCACCTTTCTCTCTTTTATATAATTAATAACTTGAAAAATCTAATAGGTCGAGGTTTATCTAAATTATAGTCAGAAAATATTCGTACTAATAATTAAAGCTTTTAATTTTATTATTATCATATTTTTGTGGCTTTTGGGTATACACCACATATCTACTACACAACACTTACACTTACCTTCAGAGAGTATGGAATTATTTAAAAAATAAGCGTGTTGAGTTAAAATACAGGATGGTAACAAAACTGTACTACAAGCTGCCATCAATCGTGATTTGCTAGAGTGTTGTTCGTTTTTTAGTAGTTATGAACAAAAACGCTGGCTGTTAGCACCCTGTATATTAGCATCTTCCATTCTTTCTGGATTTAGCAAACGAAAACGGATACCAGAGGCTATATAAATCCGTTTTGGTGTTAAATTTTAGGTTTTGTACTTTCCCACAACTGCTTTATGTTAACTAAGTTTTTATTTGCGATTTTTAACAACAACGTAGGCTTTTTAAATTCATTAAAGTAACCAAGCATGTACCACTCAAGTGTAAATATGCATGTAAGCCCTACGCATTGTGGGGAATTATGACGTTTCATTTATTTTAATAACGCCATTAACAATCAAATTTAGTTTTAACATGTTATTAAAGTACCTGAGACTGAGTGATAAGTGTAAAACTCATTAACAAAATTCCAATTGAGAAATACAATCCAGGTAAATATATCCATAAAATCCAGAGATTTTACTTTTCATTCACACCTTCTGACGTTTCGACTTAGTTACAAATTAAACTGATGATATCAGTGAAAGTGCAGCAAAAGTAAAGTCTCTAAGGAACATATGCCTTTATCAAACACTGATAAGTGCTTATGTTGACAAAATTTAATTGTAGAAAAGTAAAATCTCATACGACAGACCTTAGGTTTGGTATAAAATTTTTTGCAATGAGAGTAGTAGATCAAAAAATTTAGGACTATCTGACTGGATATATTGATGGTATATGTATATCCTGAGTTGTATTTATTTACAAGTACAAGATTGAGCTTCGTTGTTAATCTTCTCTTCCTGTCAACTTCAATCTGCAGGACAAAAGACACCACACTTACACACGTGTTTCCGTATGTGATAATAACCTGTTCCTAATTTTCTTTAGTTTGTGTAAAGTGAAATTTGGGGCGGCACCGATCGGATACTTGACTCTGCTCGTCGTAGACAAACTCGATGTTGTGTCATTTAGTTGTTTTCTTTATGATTTTGTCTTGCAGTTCTGGACGTACGAGTCCCAACCACAGTTTGTTTAGAAAGCACACACGGTGCGTTATTGTGAAAGATTAACACGGAAGTTCAATGTTGTCGGTGAAGGGAATGTAAAAAAAAAAAAAAAAAAATAATTAAGATAAACTAACAGTGACCGGTTGAATTCACGTTTACAACTTACTTGAAACTTATATATAGATGGGGTCGAGGACACCCTGAAGAGTACACTGAAGCGATAAACATCGGGGAGGAGAAATTCGATGTAGACTCTGATAAGAAACCTAGGGCGGGTCAGATATTGTGGATTAGAGGTCTAACTAGGTTACAAACCCAGGTAAGTACGTGCATCGAGTACAATGTGTATAAATTTGCGATGTGATTCACACGACTGTATGCACCATATAGACGAGATGTGCCAACTAAAACTAATTATTATTTATTTGTACATTAACTTGGTCACCTCTAGTCTATGCGTGTGCTAGGCATTATGAAAAAGTGTGATTGATTAAACAGAGCTCAGTTTATTAGGATCTGATAGGCAGACAATCAGAAAGACCACTTTCAGTTGAGGCTTCCATCCTGTCTCTCGTCCTTTTTCATCCCGAATACCGAATCTGTGTTAGTTGTTATTTGACCAGCATGGTGCTTTGACATATGACAATGTGTGTGCAAATATTATTTATTCAGTTAATTGGGTGGTTACACTTTTATTTGATTTTATTTATTTATTTATTTATTTTTATTAATTATTTGACCAAACAACCTTTTCGTACGAATCCATCACGCCATGCACAACCCTTTTTGTCTCTTGAACACTTAGTTGAAGTGGACACTTACTATTTTATTTTTTGGTTCGTTTAATTATTATTATTATTATTATTATATTAGAATAAAACACTTTAATTAAATTGTCAATTGTAACAGTGTGATGGATATGTAATTTTTGTGTTGCTAAACTAGATTGTGTTTAAATTTCTATATTAGTACAACCAACAGATTTAAATTGGAAAAAAATGTCACCAACGCCCCCTAATATAGATATTTAAATGCGTGTTAAATTTTGAAGCTGCTAATACGCTGTTATTTTTTGTTGATTTTACGCTAAATTAACTTGAGCTAAATGTGATCCAGTTTAACAAATTTAGACGAGGTGACTATTTGGACTGTATCGTAAATCGGTACCCACCCAAATAATTATGGCTTATTTAGTTGTCAGTGTTTTCTTTTTGTAGCATAATTTCATGTAAATGTTTTTTGTCAATTAGTAAATTAAAGTGCCTTGCAAATGCAAAATAAACGACGTAATTGTCACACAAAGTAGTGATATAAAAGCAGATAAGATAATTTTAAATGATGAACAAACAAGACAGGACCATTTAATTTGGCCAGCAGTGGATATAACACCCGTCCTCTTGGAATTGAATTTTTGTTTTTGAAACAGTTGGTGATATTTTAAATAGCATTTGCTTGTGTTTAATTATATTTTAACGAAGAATACATCTTCACTCTAGTTCAACATATACCTCAAATATTCTCTTTAATTCTGTCTCTAAACCTAACAACCCTAGCATGCTCTAATAACCTGTCACTAACTAATAATAATTATAATGGTAATACAAACACTGCGGTGCATTTCGCATCACGTAGACATTAGGATTTTACCGCGAAACACGTAGCATTAGCGTAGCGCCATTTTAGTATTTAAACTTTACAAGTAGTTTATGCATGTCCGAATCGCCACAAGGTGGACGACTACGTGACCGAACGCGTTCCAAGTTACTGCACCGCTTTAGGCGCTAACATTACCTCCCAAAGAATAATGATTACGACGAACTGCATGACGCACTTTAGATCGCCGGCTTTTACGCTGTAAACGCATTTTTAATATCGATTGTGCGGTGACTTGGACACTCGTTTATTCACTAGGACGTTCAGACAGTTACGAGAAATGGACGATTTCACGGGCTGTTTACTCTTAGGACTAATTCTCGAATTAACTATGGATTTTTTCGGTATTTATGTGCTCTACGTATTTACTTATTTGTTAAATGGGGCAAATATGCTTTGGATTTGCTGCTTTTATAGAGGGCTGTTCCAAGTTCAAGTCGGTCGGTCGATTGTGGTCCTGGATTTATGTTTTGATGGAACTGAAATATGCTGATTCTTGAGCAATTTCAAAGATCAAAGTAATTTTGACCATATTTTTTTTAATATAAATAATTAATACTTTAGCAAATTTAATTTATATATATATTTTCAATATTGTTTTTTGTTATTCAAATAATATAATATGAGAAGAAGAATTTTTAATAGAAACCTCATTTGGAGAAATTAAATTTCAAATATTTTATTATTCAAACTATCTAATTTAAGGCAATTTTTTTTTATAAAAAATATTAATTGTGACAAATTAAATTTATATTTATTTTTACAAAATTGTTTTTTGTTATTAAATTAATATAATATAAAGGGAAGAATTTTTTATATAAAAATATTAATTGTGACAAATTTAATTTATACTTTTTTTATTATTCAAATAATGTAATATGATAATAATTTTGATGAAAAAATCAATTTAATTTCTAATAAAGAAAATGTCAATGTCAATCAAATGATTAATTTCCATCAAAATGTAAAATCATGACCAAAATGGACCGGACATCTTGAAATTTAACAGACCAGAAGTAAAATTATCGTGTTTTTTACATAATATGTAAATATTTATTATGAATGTTTATATTATAATTAAATACGACGACTTTAAATAATAATGGTGATAAAATATGTTTAAATACATTGAAAATGAAGGAAGTTATATATTTATAAGGTATAATTCGATAGTTAGTTGTAAAAGTAACGATAACTGTCCCGCAAAATCTTTCATTCCCGTTGAGTCTATCCGTTTTACTCCGTTTCGTTTATTTCGTACCCGAGCCCCGAAATGGCTGTGTTGTCTAAGGTTGCACCACTACACCCCCGCAAGGCCTAAGGATCTTTGATTTGTTCACCTCCTCCGGACCATGTGACTGATTTTGATTGATGACTTGTTATTATTTCCATTGTTCATGCTAGCTCGCTCTATCTATTCACCCCACTAACATTTGTCCTGTGTTGATTGATTGTGCAACTAGCCACCTAGCGGACGTAGATCACTACAAACAATCAAAAATAAAGTAAGACAGAATAACGACAAGGAAGGAACGAGAAACAATAACTAAAAATAAAACTGTAGAACAAACAAACAAACAAACAAAATTCCAGATCTAGAGAAATGATATGCTAATATATGAATCGATCGAGTGATCGGTGTGTTAACATTTATTTTGTGATTTATCAGCCAGCGGAGCCGATGAGAGAAACTGAGGTATAGGAACTCTGCCATGCGTCAAATCTGCAACAATATCAAACAAGTATGTAGTTTGTAGTAGGCCTTTTAGCTGGTGCAGTGACTGAGATGCGTTCTGCTGTGTTGCACTGTGTCTGGTGTTAGTTGTCTTAGAGCAACCCTGGATGTCTTTTACAAAATACAAAAATAAAGGACCATCTAAACGAAGAAGAGCACCCAATACGTTACTACACATGGGTAACTTTCACTTATTCTATTCTATTATATTCTGTTCTATTCCGATCGGCACAGAAGCTACAAAAACAACCTTCCTTGCGTTCCAAATTTCATTTTGTTCAACTGTTGTGTGTGTGTTGGATAAACTCGTTGGCGGACCCGATAAACAAAAATCCAATTTCGGAACTATTGCAAAGCAGGTGCTTTTATTTTACTAATACCATCACCTACATTTGTATTAACAAGTCACGTGCAAATGTTGTCTTCCTAACCCAGGATGTGTGAGGCTGGACCTTTTCAACACAACATTTCGATTCTGTTATTTATTTAATAGGGCAGTAGTACACTTTACGAGCCAATGTAATCTTTTATTAACACACAAACTTTAAGCATTTCAACACGAGCGATAAAATTGAAATGCAAAATTGAAATAGTGGCGGTTTATACCATAACGAAATGATTAACTAACAAACAGGGGAGTGGGTTAGTGCGGCTACCGACAAAACACAGGAGGACTTGATCAAAATCAGTATCTAGAATAAGTAAAGGTGTTGGTTATGCGTAGTAACAGAGGTGCACTGCTTGGTTTAGGCCCCTCTCTTTCTTATATTTCGTCCCTTGATCCCGGTGGATATGTGTATAGACGGTAGTGGAGGTAGATTGAACTGTAGATCAATTTTAGCAGCCTAGGCGACAACACAGCCACCGAACGAATCGTTAGCTTGCGATGCGAATAAATCCGGTTATACGATGTTACAATAAAATGGAGATCGGGGGTATTTGAGTGAATCTGAGCTTTCCTTGCCGACCTGATCATAGATCTAATTACCTGTTTCTCATAGAGCAAATTGACGGGTGTTTGGACGGTACAACTCACCTCTACTACTACTATTACTGTCTCTCTTCACTATTTACTATTTACCCATCTTTCTGTTTACCATCTCTATACAAGCAAACTGTTCTACATTGGTGTCTGGCAGCAAACCTTTTTACTAACTCAAAATTGAAAAATATATGTTAAACTATCACCAGCGTGATTAGAAGTTTCATTAATAGGTAAGAGAAATTTGATTTCCTCCGGCAAATGTCGCCGGCTAACTGTTGTTTCGGACTTCGTATTTGCTTTCAATTCACACCCAGACATGTCGTTGGCACACAACAAGTTAGTTGTCGAAAGCAACTCGAACGAAGAAACGTGCAGCTTGCCGGCGACGTGGGTCGAAGCTTTTTCCAAGAACACAATTAAGAAAAGCAAATAGAATGAACGCTATAGAAGGGGAAGGACGTGCGTTATCGGCTGTAAGTGCCATGGAGACGAGACTGAGGAACAGTTTGGACGAGTCGGTCTTCCGTACGAAAGTTACATGTTGAATGTTTGCGGGGGCGAAACAGGTGGTTGGGATTTATGGAAGAATATGACGGTTAACGACGTCGGCTCGTATTCTTCTTCTATGCTGTGGTGGTGCGCCATGGAAGAGACTAGGAAATTTTCATTGTCCTGTTTTTGGGGACAGCTTTAAAAATATCTACGTTTTTCCTATTCGATTTCATGGATAATCTTTGCTTATTTATCTGTCATTTGTTTTTAATTAACTTACTTTTGTACACTCATCTCTTTGTGCATTATATAAATAAGCAAAAAGCATATGTTTGTTGGGTGAATATGGTTGATAGTCTTTGACTGTGATCACATCAGTTATGTCTTCAATTACTAACTCCATACAAATTGTGGTCAAATTAATGTCAATATAAAAATTTGATACTAAAGAGAAAACACTAAAACTAAGCACTAAATAATCATTTGTCTTTAATTACAACTGCCCAAATTAATTTTTTAATAAATATTTATTTATAAATTATTTAAATAACAAACAACTCAAGTCAAATTGATAACTGATGAAAATTTTAATTCGTTTTCAGTCAATAAATAAATTAGAAACACACACTAAAATAAGTAGTTATATTATCATAAATACCAAGTTTAAAATATTTCCTTATTTGTGATTGTCTTGATCAGTTCCTCTTTACAGGTCATCATCAGATAAAACATTCAAGTGTTCAAGTTCTTAGTTAATTAGTTGAAAACCATATAATTTATTTAACGAATTAATATTGGAAATTTATGTTGAGTTTTTATTTTGTTCTGATGATGAGCAAATGAAGACAATTAATAAGGCCTTGGAAGTAGTTTAAACTTGAGTCTGTTGATGGTTACTTTAGTTTATTTCACCGACACTGTTGGTATATTCAATAATAAAAATTGGAAGTCGTCGTCGAAAGAGCCAAATAATAATAATGAAAAAAAAAAGAAAAAAAAGAAAAAAAAAGATGTGTGAATGAATGGTAGAAAGAAGAGCGGCGCGAATAGATGTGTGGCATGTGGTGTGAATGCGTGCATGTTAATCCCGGCCGGCCTCATGAACACCCTGCTTCCCTGTGTTTGCAGCTGCGAGTAATCAGAGCTTTCAAGTCGACCCTGGAGGATCTGGAGGAGCGACGCTCGGTACATAGTTTACACAGCTTACACAGTTTGCGCAGCTCGCGCAGCCACACCGGCCCTTGGCCACCTCGTCCCTTCTCTGACATCACATACATAGACGAGGATCCCACTGCCACGAAATTGTCGCCCCAACAGGCGTCGAAGAGCGAACGCGGCGACGATCAACGTCTGTTGTCACCTAACACCCTGAGAATACCCTCCGCCCATCACCACATCGCACACCATCACCACCATATCCCCTCCCCGAATTCGAATGCCGCAACCAACAACTCGGACTTGCCGAAACCGGTGCATGAGACTCGCATCTAGTGTCGGTCGTGGCCCCAAATCACCAACGTCCACTCTTCTTCCCCCGAGCGGGTATCAAAGTCGATGTCGTCTCCTCGTCTCGAGACATCGACGCTATACGAATGCAACACCAACAGCAACAGTAGTAGTAGCTAATCCGAAACAGTTGCCAATGCCAACGCCAACGCCAACGCCTTAACCCCCCGCCCCCCTCGCCCGCCGCCGCCGCCGCCTTGAACGCTCTCTTCGTGTTGTTTGGTCGTCGCAAAAGCTACCCGCCACTGCCACTGCCCACTGTTCTATCAGCAAGCAGTAGATGTTACCCCCCAGAATCCCGCCCCCTTGGACCCCCTCAATCCGAACCATCACCGAACCTGAATACGATCCACTTTTTTATCGTTATCGTTTTTTTAGCTTAGCACTCTTAAGTAGATTACTTATTTACTTATTATCTACCTTACTATATTATTGATTAATCTCGTTACTACAGTCAGACAGAACCAAGATTCGTTTCGATCGTTATCGGCCGCCGTTGGGCCCACACTTTTATCCGGATTACTTATTTCCTAATATGTTTGATTTGAAATTGCATTTTTACATACGTTACAAGTTGCAACATATCCTTTCATAGTACATTTAGTATACGACAACCAGTGCAATTAGGTGCTGTTACATGAGCCTCATCTTGTGATATTAATCTTCAATTATTATATAATTGATCGATCGACCAGTTCGAGTGAAACAGACAGGTGGTTTCGATTTTCTGATGTTTTGTAGTGTTTATAAAAATGCAGGTCGAATAAAATAATAAACAATATTACACATTTCGATTTCGAATGATGACATCAAGAATATTAGGGAATAAGCTGTGTCTCCGATAAAACGGTTAAACGGTGGTCCGTCCGTTCGTCTACTTGTATTATTTCTGTATATAAAGTTTTACTCGTCGTTCACTGTAGTTTTAGCTGTATGTATAGCATTTTTATTTTTTGTTAGTTAGCCTTAGTACTATATATTATTCAGGTTAGTGGTAATGGAAACAAATTTATTACGTTATTATTTTTATTTTATTTTATTTTATTTTATTTTATTTTTTTCTACTTATTCAACGCATGCGCACATTAACTGCGAGTCAACTGTATTGTGTGTCGATGGCCAGCAAACTATTATTGTTACGAAATACAATACAAAACAATATGAACGGTTTTTACGATTACCCATCCAAAATACTTTGCGCCATAAACTATGAGCAGGCCACATTTACTTATTTACATTCATAATTATTTTATAGGTTATTGATAAAAATAAAAAAAATGAAAAATAAAAAAACTAAATGTTTAATATATCTATGTATTGTTACTAAAACGTCAAATATATAACTACATATCTATCTATATATATATTTAGTAAACATTGGGCCTAACTCAATCTAGAGACAGTACCATTTACAGCCCAGATCCTAACTGCGTCTAGACCGCTCCATGAAAAAGTGGACGTCTCTGGTTTAGGTTACACCTGATCCAATCTATATATTTTATGCTCTGTTCTAAACGAAACTTGACAAATATATATTCGGCAATGAGCCACTTGTAGATACACTTGTTTCGAGCAATCGTGTATCTGTTGATTTTAATCTATGATATTTTTAGAACATGTGTAAGCTGCACCACACCCAGAACAAAACGTATTTTCTAATCTTCAATGTGCCTTAGGTGCCGTACCGTGTATTCGTACAGCTTCCACCTGTTCTGTTTCATTTTGGCCAGTGTCTCGGGAATAAGGTCGCTGCATATCACTTACAATTCTACTCTTCTCCATGTCATGTGGTGTTTGTTGTTTTATTTTTATGTACATTATTTATATTTGCGTGTGCAGCACTCTCCTTCGGCACTGATCTAAGATCTCTTCTCAAGTAATTTATGCGGGTTGTTAGATCTGGCAACGCTATCTCGTTTTCCGGTCCCCTCGCACGCATGCCTCAAACATTGCAAATTGCGACGAGCGTTCAAACCGATGATTTAACCCCCCTTACCCTCTTAGTTTACATGTTTTAGCCAGCAAGTAAGTAAATAGCCTATTTTCCTTACATTTTTATTAGTCACGTTTTTCTCACGTCTACATTTTTTCATATTTATTCACTACTACTACTACTACTACTACTACTACTACTACTACTAGTACTACAATTCAGATTTATACATAACATAATGTGGGGTGTCATTGTGTTTATATTGGACAGGTTTCGGTTTATAATGTTTGACGTGTGCTTGGGTAAGGACTTCAGGGTGCTATTGTAGATCTAGTGACTTGTTATAGTATCATTTCATCATGCAACTCACGTGTGTTTACGTGGTGTGTCATCAGTGTCACGACCAATCGACCATTGAATGTTTTTAACACTTAACTAAATGTTGGAATTGATGAAATGGTATTATCCAGTAGTATCTTACTGTCTTACTCTGTGCACTATCTACTTGTATGTTGTCTATCACTGTCTATCGTACCACTCTTTAACGTTGCCCTTTACTCTTGAAGGTGATAGGTGGTGAATTGCAGGAGCGTTTGATTCCGGTTCCGTACAGCAAGAGTTCGACTGATCAAGCTGTAAGCCGCTTTCCTAAATCTATCTGTCCGCTATGTAACCGTATTCGTATGCCGCTGTATCGCTCTTTTTGGACGTTTGTGTTTGGCAATGCTTTCACTGCTTCCACATTGTTTAGGCCTAAGGCACCGCCCCTTGTTACATTTTACATTTTTTATATGACTGACCGTTTTTTATCTCACTATACAGGATGACCTTTATTATTATGATTATGATTATGATTATGATTATGATTACATATATTTAGCGATACACGTTCGCATCGCCGTGCCGAACGGCGATGGGAATTGGTCGAGGTGTATCTGTAGCAAGTGCGCATGATCGGTAACGAGTAACTATAGTTACGTGATGCGCGCCGCGCGATCATCAACTGCGCATGTCTGCGTCATATTTTTTACATCATCCTTGTCTGCGCACCCTTTTTACGACTTGAATTGATTCAGTAACGTTGGACATTCTGTATAAAATATATTGTTATTATTGCAGTGGGTAAAAACTTTCGACGTTTCACCTTCAGACGAACACACACAGTGTTTTTGCCCATTATTAGATCATTTGTGTGGCTTTTTATAATGATTTTTATGTATTACCTATTTGATTTGATTTCTTGATTCAGTGAGTAGAAAACTGTAGACCTCCAAGTCCTAATAACTACGCGTTATTGGAGTTGGGGTATGTAGTATTTTATTTACTTACTTACTTACTTACTTACTTACCTACCTACAATAGTCCACATTTTATATCATAATCCGTACAAGAGAGAGTCAATTGCCAGTCGCCTTGTCAATTTCGAAGCAGTGAAGTATACGAATAATAAGATTTTTTGTAGTTTTTTCCGTATTCCTTTTTTCTGATCGGACCAAGGTTTCTTTTCGTTTTTGTTTGTTTCGCATGCTGCATGTTGTTTTTGTTTGTTTATTTATTATTTACACATAGTTCACAGATGCATAAGATCGCTCTAAACGACTTGCTCGGCCGAAAAAATATTATATATATATATATATACAATAACTTCAAATTCTAAATTTTTGATTGACATATTATTTCAGTTGTTTTTGTTTTGAAGCAGGTGTATAAATTTATTAGCTTCGGGCATTTTTTTGGCAAAACAATTGTTAATTAGAAAACAAGTTAACTAGTTTACTATAGAGAGTAATAGCTAATGCGAGCATTCCATTTTCGTCGTTCAATCGGTGTGATGTTTCCGTCATTTCAACGTTTCAAAAATTAATTACGCCTTGCCACTGAAATGAAAAGTAAAAAAGGATAGTTATAATTTTGAGTCACACTACCCAGTACTGTTTTAACCTCAAAAGTACTACCACCATCGGTATCAGTAAGTAAATCATGTGGCGAACGCGGTCTACAATGTCTTCCAAGGTTTGTGCGAGAGAAACGCGTGTCCCTGGTTTGTCCCTTAAAAAAAAAACAAAAAAAACAAAAAAAAAAAAAAACAGTTGATGTAGTTCTTTTGAGCGTTATTATTCACTTTTGGATTATCACATGGTCAGCCTGTAAAATGGCAAAGCGAAATCGAATACTATACTTGACTCGTACACTTTCACAAAGAAAAATCGATGCCTGTACGCTTTATTCTAGGCTATTTCTTATCAGCCTCTTTGCACATAGATAGTATTGTTTGTTAAATTATTGTAGAGGCTTCTATTTATTTATATATGAGGAAATTGTTTAACTCGATTACTTGGTATTGTATTTTCAATGTATTTATATGTATAGTCGGTTCTCGGAGGCCAAGATGCAAATATACACGTTATTTTCATTAATGTTGACCCAGTTTGAATAGAATTAAGTTGTAGTGTATATTTACATATCTGGGGAATTCGATACATATGGATATAGATATTGACAAAGTGTACTTAGAATTGTTTTTATTTTAACACACTTGCTGTTTTCGATAAAGAAGTTTTTTTTAATAAAGTTGATGAACTTATATTCACTTTTTATTTTAAACTAATGCTAGGTTGTGTTGAACTGGCCTTTATTTTGTGTGTTATATTAATATTTTATACAGTTTTGTGTGTTTACTAATACCCCCATATACATACATACAGGTGGGGCATAATCACGTAAGCAATATAACCAATACCTGGTAAAGACTGTATGTATTGTTATTCGTGTGTGTTAAGTGGTGCTCAGAATATTTAAATTGTGTTGAGTTGTGAAAATTTTGCAAGTTCAATGTTTTTGATCCTCAATCACTCGGTATGAAAAAATTCGACTGCTTGCTTTACCAGTGGACCGGTGATGGGCTCCGTGCGGACGTGGCACCACGCATCTCCCACCAGGAACCGTCAAAACTCCTACTAACACTAACAGTAACAGTTAGAGTAACACTAACAAACCCAGTCAGTCACACCTACCTTTAGGACACTATAACTATAACTATAACTATAACAACAAACTTAACCCCCGGGTTTGCCTGGTGCTCCGTCCGTCCGCAGGGCAGGTCACCGGTCCTGATCATATAAATGTTACAATCGACAGCAGCTTACAATCTGCAACTAGCGTCGAAATGAAACCATCTAACGTTACAACGACTACGCTCATTTGTCAATGTCCTTAATGTTCAATGATTTATTATATTAATTCAATGCTGCTGACATTATGTGTGTGATTATTCTGCGCAAGTCACTGCTTAAAATCAACAAAAAAGGCAGGAACTCACTTAGTTTGATACATTCACATGTTTTTGGGGAAAGTAGTTAGCGTACGCAGAGTAACGTTACAGTTCATTTGGACGTTCAAACATTCACTATATCAGTAATGTATATGTAAAGCTTAACCTGCCCTCGAAATATCAAATCACTGGCATGATAGCTCTACACAAATACATTTCGCTCTGGCAGTATATGAATTGGACTGCCTCAAGAATCACATGTATGTATGACGCTGCCACTGCTCTCCTTGTGGCATGTATATAATATAAATATATATATTATTTATGCATGGTTGTTTAAGTTGTTATTTGAATTTTCTGGCTCCTGGGTCGATTCTCGAACGAACGTGTACTGATATGAAACGAGAATCATTTTTATTTCTTCAAATCTTTCATACCAAAACGACGTTGACGCTCTAGTTGGCTTGAACAGCACTTTACTTACTCAATAACTATTGCCAAACAATGCACCACACTCAATTAATTGATCATTTGTCAGAAGGTATAAAAATTACTTTCAGCACAGTATTCTTTACTTCAACGAGTCTCTTAATGCTTTATTGTGTACAGAGTTTTATCTCAATTTATTATTATTATTATTATTGTTATTATTATACTTGTTGCATGGGCACTTCTACTTCTTGCACTTCTTTGTGTATGGCTCAAACTCGATTTGTTTCTTCAAAAAAGCCAAATTGTTTAATTAAAGTCATATTTAGGTCACACACTCACTTTCCTCTGATACAATTTAACTTTATTCAAATAATAACGTTCAAAATAAATGTGTAATTAGAGTTCAAAGGTTGGTAAGGTGGTGGAATTATAAAATTAATTAAATCAATTTAAAATTGTGCAAAATAATTAATAAAATTAATATTAATACTAGAAGCATTAAGAGTATTATCCATTTTTATAATTTTTGACAAATTCTACTATAAACACAATGTTAATTATCAAACTAAAACGAATTAATTACTGAGTATTCAACGTAACTAATTAATTGCCAAATTTTGTGCCAACTTTAAGCTACAAAAATGAAGTTTACGTTGGATACAAGGTAACTGGTATACTGGATAAAATTTTCTCTAAAACACAATGGGGTGGTTCAAAATAAGTAACCACCCTGTTAATTAACTAATTCATTAATAAATCACCCTTTAAACAATACTGTGCTGATATAATTGTTAGTTATTAAAATAAAGATTAAGTTTTATCAAGTGTACAAAATTTATACAGTTATTCCTTCACAAATAAAGTCCTAAAGTCATTTTAGTAAATCATCAAATTAATGTGGATTTTATTATGAGGTAATATCTGTCCTTCACTCAAGGCGTGGCATTTGAAGTCCACTTTCAAATTGCTTTAAAATCCTGACTAGCTGTCAATTAGTTGATCGTTTTACTTTTAAAAAGAGGATTTTCAAGTGACTGAAACGGAAGGAGGGCCAGAATGCGTAACGCCAAGTGAACAAAACAAAAAAAAATTACCAGCATGCAAAGGCGATAGGTGAAAGAAGCTCAGCAAGGCAGGGCAGATGCAAAACCGCAAACTAAAAAAAAAATTGATAATTAAAACGCAAAAGCAAATCAGCAGCTGCAGCAGCAAGCATCAAGCATCAAGCAAGGCACAGAGAATCAACCAAGGAGCCGATCTAATGGCACTGTATTGTTCTATCGTCTATGCTAACAGCTCGCCATTTCCCGGGAATGTTCTTATTTTAATTCTCCCTGTTTTGTTGTTTCTTGTTAATTTCAGATCCGAGTAGTTAATGCTTTCCGTCAGGGCCTAGATGCTCGATACGGCGAACACAGCAATACTTCCCTAGCCGAGGTACTTCGCAAACAGTCGTCTCTGTCAAAGAGACTGTCCCAAACATCTTCCATTGAATATGCCGATAACATCCCGGACGAGTTGACGATTCCCGAGATTGATGTGGAGCGGTTGTCCTCTCATAGTCACACTGAAACGGCTGTCTAGCTCCCCACCCAGTGCGCAAACGCGCCTCGCCTTCCCGTTCCTGTTCTACTCCGGCCAACCAACAACAACAACAACAACAACTACAACTACAACTACAACAACTACTACTACACCATCACTTCCAGTTACAATACATACCACCTTCAATACAACAACTTCTACTACAACTTCTACTTCTACAAGTACAGTCACTACAGTAAAATGCGAATGTTATATAGTTTTAAAGACAATTACTCAATAACTGAGCGAGAAGAGCGTCGGACAGACGTTGAAGATGTAGTACTACCGGTGCCGCCGGTGTCGCCGTGGCCTTTAAAGTCAAGCAAATGTAAAAGAGAACGAGCCTGCGAAAACAGCAAACGCAGGCTCTCAACAAACACCAATAAAGAAGATCAGAAGCCGACCGTCGCTGCCGCCGTCGCCGTTACCATCGCCGCCGCCGCCGCCGCCGCCGCCTCCGCCGCTGCTCTACGAATACGTTGCATTGTTTGTTCGTTGATTTGTTGTTATTTAGTGGACTTGAGTGACTCGTTTGGCACATTCACAAGACAGGATCCGTGCTGGCAAAATGAACAAAAGATTAGCAATAAATGGGCGATCAAATCGCTCATAGCATTAAAATTAGGTGCCTAGTTGGGGTTCGCTTGTTGATGGCGTATCCCACAAAATAACGGGGACGCGAGGCCGCAGAAACCGAAGGCCGAAGTTCGCCAGGTCAGTAGTGCACCATCACCCGGCTTCAATTTCGTTGCGCCTTCGTCACGTCTCTCGCCCTCGTTAGTTTTTTCGACGGCTCCTCCTCATCGATCCGAACTGATTTTCTAGATTCGGTTTTCGCTGACGGGCGCCGTTTTATTTTTAAAGGTAGGATTCATATGTTGTCTGCCAAATGTTCGAGGGAAGCCGATAATCGCCCATACTTTATAGGCTAGAATTTATAAATAATATTATTACTGTTAACTGGTTACCGTCTTCCCTCAACTTTCATCTATTGTAATCTAGGTCTAACTATGACAGTTATGTAGATAGAAGTTTAGAAGTGAACACTAGGTATGTAATCTATACATATTTTAATTGATCTAGTACGAGGCAACGGGCATTAGACACTACCTCCGCCTCAGTGATTGTTTTATACTTTATCTGTGTGTATTTCATTAATACAACTACAAGTACAGTACTCTAAAGTTATTACGTATGTAGTTAGTGAGCTGTGTTTAAGGGCGCACCGGAAAAACAAGCTGAGTCGTGCCGAACGTTCTAGTCGGCTAATTGTACTTAATACACCATTTTTCTCCTCTTGCACCTTGAGGATTAAAACTGGGTTCAATTCAACTCTCTCTCTCTCTCTCTATCTCTCCCAATTCTTCTCTATCTCTCTATATATATCGTATCTATATCTCTCTTCAACTGTTCAATTGTTACTCACCACAATCATCGTTGCCAATCGATCACTTCTCTTCCACCTCGACCATTGAATGTCACATCTTGTTGATCCTCCACCGACATCCACACTTTTCCCCATTCATTTATTTACCCCCACACACGTGTGGTCCGCCCCGTTTCCAATTCGACCGTCGATCGATCCGGTGCACCCGTGCAACACGCACCTTCGGGCCGTCGAAGCTTACCCCCGTCCGTCTCCGGAGCCGCCCGGTTTTTTCACAGTTGTTTCTTCCAGTTGTCGTTTTTAAGTCGAAAAATTTAAACAACACATGGGACCAATACTTAAATCTCCCTATATCAGTGATATTTGCAAGAAAAAATTACAACCAGATGATGCAACGGTCGGAATGAATCCGGTCACGAGTCGGCGGGTAAGTTTGGAGGGTCGCACGCGTCGGGTGCTGCACCGAGGTACCGGATACGTCGGCGGTGGAGTTTCCAACGTTGCGGCTCACGCCTGTCCCGTTGTTGCAAGCCTAATAAAGAAAGGTGTGAGTGTCCGGTGTAATAATAAATGTTTGAAATTAATGTTGAATAGATTTATAATTAATAAAAAGTTATGGGGCAATCAATGGTTGAAGTGGGAACGGACTGGTTCGTGAACAGTAAACGTTTGAAATTTTTGTCCGGAAATCAGAGAATCACAGTATAGTAAATGAAAGAAACAGTTTCGTCAGTATTTGCGCGACCTGCGTTTTGGCTTGTTCCTCCAATACGCTTACGCACACATTTATACACTACTCCGTATCGGATCTATCGATTGGGATACTGCCAGCACTAAAAACGATCATTTCATGTTTTTTCAAGGGCAAAAATCATGTTTGCGGACGCACAGCTTCGCCATTTTTACCATCATTAATAGTGCTGGTAGCAGGCTCTTATATTTGCTGCGGTCTTCTCGCAAATTCTCTTGCCTTCTAGACCGCTGTTCTGTCAAAAATCATTGTAAATTATAAATTATACTTCGAGGCACCGGACAGAAGGCATTGTGTGCTGTAAGAAGAACGTAGAAGTACTTTCTAAACGTAAATAAAAGTAACACCACATCGCCCCTTAGCGATGTACGTCATCAAGTTGTATTATAAAGAGTATAATTTAAGTAGTTCGTCACGCCATCACTTCAAAACTCCAAACACTTCTAGTTGATCAAACGAACTACTAGTACTACTACTACTACTACTACGTATTCTACTACTACGTATTCTACTATCTGTCACGTACATTAAAAAATCCATTCTCGCCGTCTCGGCGAGCTTCTACATAGATCATACATATGTAAGATAAGTTTATTTCTAAAACCTCACACCTTGACTAATTTGAGAACAAGTACGAGAAAAAAAAATCTTTTAAATGGGGTGTTATAGTAATTTTTGCCTGTAGATAATATAAAGAAGAAAAAATCGTGTCAATCGGGCGTTAGTTTTCAAGACGCGTGCCTGCCAGGTTCATTTCAAATCTGTGTGATGATTGGCTTTTACAATCACGTGCCTAATAGAAGAGAGTCCGCCGAAAAAAAAAAAAAATCGTTTTCTTGCCCACAAAGAGAAACTGTGAATAAAGTACAAACAATTATTTTGATAAGAATTTTTTTACACTGGATTGGCAAGTTTCTAGAAGCGGAAAGTCATTTGTCAATTAATTCCTGATCACTCGATCGCGCAAACATAATTTCTCCGTGGTCCGGAAGAATGTCGTGAGTGCCATCTTAAAAACTGGCGCCCCTCGTACGGTTTTATTATTTATTAAGTACCGGGTGTTTCGACAAATTTTTTCGACTTTATTCGCAAATCGATTTTGAAATTGTTCACTACCTACTTTTGACTTGTACATTGATCACTGTTTTTATTCTTGTAATTAGCATTATTATTCAAAAGTAGGGGATGATGAAGGCATGTTGAATGTAGGCCGACCTTTTAGATTAAAATTTGTGAAATGGTCTTACACTTTTGATGGAGCCTCTCTATCTGTTGATGTAGGGAGGTTCTGCTAGTTTTCCGTAAAGATCATGTTTTCTCCCTGTATTTAACATGTTTAATCCATTTTCGGATAAGATTACTTGAAACTGTCGGTATAGATAATTTTTTAATGCCAAATTAATGTTTGGCAAATCAGTTTTAGTTGTTAATGTAATTATATTAATAATAATAAAATAAATTTAAAAATCGTTAATTTGTTATTATGTATAGTGTTATTTTATATTATATCGCTCATTGCTCGCAAAATTCATCATATTAATAATTAAAAAAAAAAACCACCATCAACACCACCGCCACCACCACCACCACCACCACCGTCACAGAATACAAATCGTAACGTGAATCAACCTCATTACAATAATTGCCTTGCTAAGATTTTCAGATCTACTAAAGGTGGATAGGAGTAAGGTCGTGACCCACACAAGTTGGACACTTTCCGGAAATATCGGAAACATTCTTCTAAATCGTTCGTGAATCAAATTCAAAAGTGAAAACCAATTGTGCACAAATACGTATTAGTATACGTATTAGTATTTGTCCACCATTGCGTGTGTTTTAATAAAGTTAACTGATTGATTGATTGAGTAAATCAGAAGGAAAAGCGTCCAACGTGTGGACTACCCTATAATTTATCTATGCTTTCATTTATATTATAAAGGTATTCTGAGCTTTAAAATTAAAGAGAGGTGAATAACATATGCTGTTAAAAAGTGTTTACTAGTTCCATTTCAGGAATCATCGCCTGCAAATTGTTTTAATTGTTGTGAAAGGCCTTTTTTATCTGTTTCGAGTTTCGTATAAGTGTTGTAATATAATTTAAAGAACTTACAAAATGCTATTGATATTTTCATATTAAAGATGAATTTTAAAATATAATCACGCATATATAATTATACTTGGAATTTTATTTAACATCCTCTCACCTCTCTCTTATCTCTCTGTCTATCTGTATGTTTTTTAAGATTTTAAGAGATGGGTTTTAATAGTGTCGGAAACTGTTTATAAATAAAATGACAGATTTTTCTTGGGACTTAGCCAGTTACGATTGGAGATGGACCAAAAAACTATTATTCCTGTTGTAGTTTCATGGCAAATATTTAAAGCCATTATAAATATTATTATATCGGCTAGTTTTGAAGCTTACTGTGCACCGCGGTATAAATATATAAATATTATTAAATGGCGCGAAGTTCCAATATATTAGTAGATAGTATATATTATAAATTGTTATTTTTTAAATAAATTTAGGTGTTTAAAACATGAAACTACGAAACTCGCGTTTTTAGATAAAGGAATGTTCCAATGAACATCTGTTATTGGTAACTGTTACAAATATTATATTATATGTAATAGTTAAACGATGTTTTACTGTTTTACCCATTTCTAAGTTGTTATCCTATTATGCACAACACTTCTAGAGGATTTTTATTTTTAAACTAGGATTTTAGGGATATATTAATTAATATACTATAAGGTACTGTAATGTATTTATTTAATAAAAAATAATTGTTTAAGAGTAAACACAGTACTGTTACAGTGTCTGCTAACTAACCAACAATTAGTATAAAGCACATAATATAATAAGTTACAGAATACTCTAAAATTAGCTATTTAATAAAATAAAATATAATATTGTAAACCTTACATTTATTGCTATTCGTTCATTCATTATATTTTTAACTTCATTTTACTGGGGATCTTGCGCTGTGCGTGCGAAACCCAGTTTTTGAAGAGTGGTTTTGATATCTTTGTAAACTGTTGGATCTTCTACCGTCGGAGATATCTACAATAAAATATTATTGTTTCGTATACAACAGTTTTTTATTTATTCACTTCACACACATTATTTCTTAATTACCTTGATTTCTTTATACCCGGCTAAGTCAGAATAAGATTGATTTTCTACAAGATTCTCCGAATATGGTGCGAGGCACAGACACCACCGTCTTGAAAGCTACAATTGGAGCTCATCAGATTTCTCTCTTTTTCCTAGCATCTAAAATATATCATGAACCGCCATTGTGAGGGCAAATAGCAAGGTAAGTGCAATCTTCAAATACACTTTCTATTTTTATTAATGAACAAAGAGGAATCTCTTCTTCAGTCGCTTCCGGACCACCAACAACTGTAGCATCCACTGATCAGTATAGACGACATTTTTCAACGCTGCATTTGTACCGTAATACCTCTGTAACATCTCTTCAATAAGAGATAGATCTGACAGAACCTACAAGGTACTAGCAGTTCAAGTCGGTAGCAGCAGTTTTATAGCTATTCCTTAAAGCTAAATAGGAGTCCCAGTTTGCCATCAATGGTACTATCTCCATCCACGATTTGGTCTCGTAATCGCTGAAACTGACTGAACCCATCAGCCTCAAAATTTGGAAGAGCTTTTAGTGAAAATTGGCGAGGTTGAGATTAAAAAATTGTTCGTTAACTGGGATATGCCAAGGGGGGTGGAAGCTGTCAGCAGAGCAAGGGAGGATCAACCAAGTACTGATTGGAAAATTTTGATTAATTAATAATTTGTTTTATTACTGGTTTAAATCAATTTTACAAGATGAGATGGAAGGATTCAAGTAACCAAAAATTAATTTATTGGTATTGTAATGTATTTATTTAATAAAAAGGATAATTGTTTAAGTGTAGACACAGTACTGTTACAGTGTTTGCTAACTAACCAACAATTAGTATGAAGTACATAATATAATAAGTTACAGAATATTCTAAAATTACCTATTTAATAAAATAAAATAAAATATAATATTGTAAACCGTACATTTATTGCTATTCGTCATTCTTTATATTTTTAACTTCGTTTTACTGGAAATCTTGCACTGTGCGTGCGAAACCCAGTTTTTGAAGGGTGGCTTTGATATCTTTGTAAACTGTTGGATCTTCTACCGTTGGAGATATCTACAATAAAATATTATTTCGTATGCAACAGTGTTTTCTTTATTCACTCTTATTATTTTCCAATTACCTTGATCTGTTTATCCCTGGCTAAGTCTGAAATAGATTTCCTACAAGTTTTTCCGGACCTCGTGCGAGGTAAAGCTGGTACCGACACAGCCATCTTGAAGGCTGCTATGGGACCCACCAATTCCCTTATCATTCTCATCAAATCCCTCGCTATAGTTGATTCATTTTTCCTAGCGTCTAAAATACACTATGAACCACCATCGTAAGACGATTTTCAAATACACTTACTCTTTTTAATGACAAACAAACAAAGAGGGACTTCCCCTTTGGTGGCTTCCGGAACACCAACAACCGTAGCATCCGCTATATCAGGATGGGCGAGAACAACATTTTCTAAGGCTGCTGTTGATATTCTATGGCCGGCCACATTTATAACATCATCATCTCTGGCAGTTACATAAATGTATCCGTACTCATCCACATAACCCGCATCCATTGTATCATAATACCCCTAAAACATTCCTTCAGTGACTTGCAACAGAAATGTTATAAAAAACTTACCGGATACTTGTTGAAGTAGGTCTGGCAGAAACGCTCCGGTGCCTCATACAAGGTGCTAACGGTACCAGGCGGCAGCGGCAGTTTTATAGCTATTCTGCCTAATTCGTGAGGTTTAGTCTCAGTTCCGTCATCCCTTAACACTTGAATGTTGTACCCGGGAACGGGCATCCCCGAAGAATACTTCGGAGGGCTCAAGCTATTCCTCAAGCCTAAACAGGAGGCCGTGATGGCGTGGCCGGTCTCAGTTTGCCACCAATGGTTCAAAACTGGCACTTTAAATATCTTCTCCATCCACGACTTGGTCTCGTAGTCGCAGTGTTCACCTGCCACGAATATAGTCCTGAGACTATTTATGGCATATTTGCGTCCAAATTCGACTTCCGGGTCCTCGCGTTTGATCACACGGAACGCTGTTGGTACCGAGAACATGGCGTTGACCTTGTGCTCGTTTATTATTCTGAAATTACGGAGGGTCATTACGTTTCTTCGTCTGATCTTCGAGTTTACCTGAAGTAACTTCCAGGATTGGGGGTTCTGTCGGGCTTCCCTTCGTACATCACTGTCGTTATGCCGTAGAGCAAAGGTCCGTAACAAATGTATGAATGGCCTACGACCCAACCTAAATCACTGGCCACCCACCACACGTCGTCCGGTTTCATTCCGTAGATATTACTCATGGTCCACGTGAGGGTCGCAATGTGACCACCGACTGGTCTTTGGATACCCTTGGGTTGGTCTGTAAAATACTGTAATTTAATTCATTGGTACATACAATGGTAAAAACAATGAAGTCATGTATCTAACAACTACCTGTGGTGCCAGACGTGTACAAAATATACAAAGGATCGTTTGCTTCCACTGAAACGCACTCGTGTGGTCCGGCCATTTTTAAGGCGTCCTCCCACAAAATATCCATTTCTACATCTAAAGCGCACGATTCGATGTTTCTTCTTTGGAATATTATACACTTCGAAGGCTTATGACAAGAGTACTCGATGGCTTCATTCAATATGTCTTTGTATCTGATGATTTTGTTGGGTTCCACTCCACAGCTAGCTGCGATTATAACTTTTGGCTCGGCGTGGTTTATCCTATGGCACAGCTCCCTCGCAGCAAAACCTCAAATAATCAAACATTATCTTTGGTGAAAGCTCGACGAATTGATTAACCTTACCACCAAACACAACGGAGTGGACAGCCCCCAATCTAACAGTGGCCAGCATCGCCATGATGGTTTCAGGAATCAAGGGCATGTAAATTAGAACCCTGTCACCTTTTCTCACTCCCAATTTGGCCAGGGCGCCAGCCAAATGTGACACTTTATCTAATAATTTACCGTAACTAACTTTTTGGACAGTCGCAGTGAACGGACTGTCGTGGATGATGGCGATCTTATTGCCATTGCCAGCCTCCACATGTCTATCCACCGCGTTGTAACAAGCGTTCAACTCACCCCCGACATACCTAGAAGAAAAAATCGAGTAACAAACGAAAATTAGCAAATCATAAACGGATACCATTTGGTAAATGGAGGGTTTGAATGATCGAGCACTTTTTTCCATGGTTTCGTCCATGTGACTAGATTCCCTACATCCCCCCAAAACTCCTCTGGTTTTAGGATCGATTTTCGGTAAGCGTCTTCGTATTTCTGACTGAAGTAAGGATTTTCCTTGATGAGAAGATCTAGAAAAACATATTGTTAGGTAACTAACTAGGTTTTTTCAGGAAGCATTGTTATGTCCAATTAATGGGCAACAGATGGCGGGACGCACACGTTTAGAGAAACAGGACGCTAGAAAACGTTTGCCTCCTTGATTCCATTTTTTATATTGATTTGTTACGCCATCAAACAACAACATCAACATCTGGACACAACTATTGAAAAAATTGTGTGTGGCTTAACTATGGTAATTGGATATTCCAGAACAGTAAAGGCTGCTGCAGTTTATGGATGTTTTGTTTTTTTAATAAAAGGTGACAATACGTTTCCTGCGGAACTGGGATGCTTCCCAAATTAATTTGTGTGCATCCCTTTCCTGGGACATGAAAATAGACAAACGCCAGACGAAACGGTCATTTATTAAGTTATGTCTTTAATTAATTGTTAGACAATTGTTACGGAGGACATAAATTCAACTTAAGAACGGACGAGTTTATTTGAGAGACGGATGTTAATTGCGCAATGTGTGCAAAAAAAGAGCAACACGTGAAAATTCAATTCCATTTTAACACATTGTGTGTGTAGGTAGTGCAATTGATGAATAAAGAATGAGCAACGTAGCTTGCACGATATTTCGTCAGGAAAGTTTTTGCGTTAAATTCGTTCGAAAGTTCGAATTCGGTTTAAATCAATATCAATCCGGTGTGATAGACTAATTAGAGTGAAGCCCACATGTTCTCTGTGGTATATAAACTTACACCTTAAAGTTATTATGAAGTCTATATACTATGGACAACTCAACAACGTTTTCTACTTTATGTTCGTAACAAAACTTTGACGCGTTTTAAAATGTATCAACGTTATAAAATTCTATGCTGGAATAACTATATACTTTGCGAACAGGGGCGAAATGATAATGTTCAATATGTGGGTCGTTATTCTTGAAGCTAACGCAAATTTCGTCAAACATAAACAAGAGTAACTTTCTTTTCGCGTCCAAAAGGAATTCCTCCAGCTGAGTAACGCTCTTTTAAAGATTTGATGGTGTGCTTGATTAAATATTATACACCAAAATGAGATGAACTGTCTCTTACCTTCGCAGTCTTGATCCTCCAGTAACCTTTGGTCACGGGAACTCCTCATATGAGATGCTATGATATCAGATATCTTCTTGTCAATATCGTTTTTTTCATCGTCTTCATAGAAGGAACTTAACATTTTTACAGAATAAATAAAAGGCACGGGCACTGCACTTAACGAAATTCGAACTAAAACTAAATGTCATCCGGATCTGATAAGTAAAAATTAAAATTGTTTTCGAATAAATTACGTATTGTAATCAACCCCCACCAATTCCTCATTGTTTACGATTTTTAAACTTCTCAGTGCTTCTCAGTTAATTCAATACATCCGATTATATGATCAAATAACGGTACATTAGGAATAAATTAAAATTGTGCGGAAAACAGGATTAGTAAGTAAGTGGTTGGTTAGTGGTCAATTGTTATCCGAATACCCCGACTGCCTTCGACTTCGAATCAATCGAAGTTCACATGTTTTTCGTGTGCGTCAAAAATAGTAAAAATAGAACTAAATTAACATATTTTTGGGACACAGCGCTTTGATTTTGTTCTATTGTTATTGTTTAATTCGATTGGTCCTAGACAACAATGTACAATGTACAATAAACAATCATTACAAATTCATGTCAATTCATTCTACTATTATTTTTGGGGTATAATGAATTTTTTACAATTTAAAACTTTTATTAATTTTTATTATTATTATTATTATTATTAAAGTAAATCGGTGATATACCATAAACGCATTACAACTTGGGCGATAAATTTGATTATGTGGGTCAGGTAATAGAGGTGAAGTGTCAAATACAAAGGTCTATTAACATAAATGACAAAAGACAGGAAATATGAGTAAAATCATAAATAAATAAATGCGAACCATGAATAGGTAAATGTGTGTAAGTGTGGACTGATTGATCGGTAAATAAAGTTAAACATCAACAAATTGTGAGATTATTGTAAGGACGCCATTAAAAATTTCACACAATACAATCACAGACATTACAATTTAAAATTGTCTATAGATGTAAACGTCCTAAAACAAAAGTTCGTTAAGCTGCAAATTGCGAAACTAACTTTTCGTGTTCACGATTAAATGCTATAAATGTATTTCACCTGCTTTACAATTCCATTGAAACTTCACAAGTAAAGTTTTATGGTATTTCATTCATTTCGTCATATTTTATTGAACACACACATAATCTAAAAAATAATATTAATAATAATTGATTAGTGAAATCTCTAACCTATAATAAAAATTGATCGAAGCTCTACTAATTATTATGTCAATTAATAAATATTTAATTAAACAGCTTATTAAGTTCTATAATTAATTAGAACACACAAAACCGTATGACATTGAATAGTGTTAAAACTGTATCTAGCACAATTTGATTATTTATTACTTTATGTAATATAAAATGGTTTACAATAAATAAATTTTAATATTAATAACTGTTTAGTGCATGAGAAGCTTGTATGGTATATTTTCCTTAAAAACGATCATACAATACTCATAATTGTATTTAGCACCATTTGATTAATTCTAAATAAAAAGTTAAATGAGTAATTAGAATAAATAAGATAACTAATTCTCTTTCTTTTAATGTCTGCAAAATAAAGCTTTTCATCGTATATTTTTCTTAAAGAATACACGTACATATATTTCTCAATTGTGTAAAATTATTAACAATTTTTATTACTGGCATGGAACAATTTGAAAATTATGTTTAAGTTAGTTTGATTATTTATTAACACTGTTTATTTTTTTTTAATGTCTGGAACTAATTGATACATCTAGAAAAAAGTTTTCAGCGTATATTTTTCTTAAAAAATAGTCGAATATTGCTCAATTGTGCCGTATTATTAATAATTATTCATTGTTTATAAAGAATAATGTGTAAATTACGTCTAACACACTTTGATTAATTATTAATACAATTTCATATGTTCTATTGGAAAAAATAAATTTAAGTTCTCCTTTTTATATCTACAACTAATTGAACCATAAAAAAATAAAGGTTTTCATCGTACATTTAACTTAAAAAATCACATACATTCCACAATTGTGCCAAAACATTAATCATTTCAGATCGTTGACTCGGAATAATTTGAAAATTGTATCTAACAAAATTTGAGTATTCATCTATGCCATTTGAAATGGTTCATTAAAATAAATAAATTTAACTTTTTTTTTTTTAATTTGAGTATGTAATAAGAACATTAGTAATTTATAAAATTCATTGAAACATATAAAAATTAAGATTTTTATTGTACATTAAAAGTGCCAAAACTTTGATAATAATCAAATTAGTAGAACAAATTAAAAAAATAAATTAAATTTATTTATTCTAAGCATTTTAAATTGTCAACGATGAAAAATTATTGATAATTTGGCACAACTGAAGAATATATATATATATATATATATATATATATATATATATATATATGCATTCTTTAAGGAAAATGTACGTACGATAAAAAGCTCAAATAAAAAGAAAAAAGTTAAATTTATTTATTTTAATGAACCATTTCAAATGGTATAAATGAATAATCAAATTATGTTTATACAATACAATTTTCAAATTATTCTGAGTCAACGATCTAAAATGATTAATGTTTTGGCACAATTGTGGAATGTATGTGAATTTTTAAAGGTAAATGTACGATGAGAAGCTTTATTTTTGCACGTTGCAATTAAGGAAAAGTTAAATTTATTTATTCTAATAAAACATTTTAAATTGTATTAAGCATTAATCAAACTGCATACGGCATTTCCATATTATTCTATCTCAACAATGAAAAATTATTAATTAACTAGAAATTAAATAACAATTAGATATAGAAATTAAAAGAAATTAAATTTATTTATTCTTTTGAACTATTTTAGATTGTATTAAGGATTAATCAAAATGTGTTCGATATTATTTTTATATTATTCTAAGTCAACAATTAAAAATTATGTTTTGGCACAATTATGAAATATTGTTTGAAAAAAAAGTTGAATATGATATAATTTTCAGATAAATCAATGTCAATGCTCAAATTTTAATAATATTTTGATAAATTTGTGGAACATTTGTAAATTTTTAAATTAAAATGTACGTAGTTTCATTTTGTCAGTTGTTAAGTAGTTGAATTTATTTATTCTAATGAACAATTTTATATTATATTAAATAAAATTTTAAAAAAATATTCTATGTCAGTGATCAAAAATTATTATTTTGAAATAATTGTAGATTATAATGTACGATGAAAGGCTTTTTTGCATATTTCTGTTGGTTGTAAAGATTAAATTAAATTTATTTGTTCAAATGAAGCGAACTTATTGTGTATCTAACATAATTTGATTGTTCTTTAAAACAATATAAAATAGTAGAAAAAGTTTCTCTCTAATTTCTACAGCTAATTGGAACTTACGAAAATGAAACTTTTCATCGTAGGTTTCCCTTAAAAATGCACATATATTCCGCAATTGTGTCAGAACATATATTATTCAACACACATACACATTTTTGTACATTTTTTATGTGTCGCACTTACAACAGTATAATATAAAACGTTAAATACGTCCCCCTTATAATGTAGGCCTTTCTTATGCTAACAAAAAAGCCCAATTTAAATTCAAAACCACAATAAATCCGATTCTTTTCCATCTACGTCACGGAGAGTTGCACTTTTATGTTAAGGCGTACGTTAATGCATTCGAAATGGGAAAATATTTGATAAATTTATATATATTCGAAGCGATTAAGATACTTTAGTGGCTTAATGAAAGATTGTTGACACTCGTCCCTTTATTGTTGGCCGTTTTATTAAGCCTCTAGTGCATGTAAGAAGTAAAGTAATTAAAGGGGACACACAAAAATTCAATTAACTTGTTAACGGTTGGAGAATCTGTTAAAGATAACGAGATGAAAAACTGACATCGCCTTATTCTTTTCCACTTTACAATAGTGGTGTCCAATGGTTATACAATAAAAACAATACAAGCAAACTTATACTGATATTTATCGTTTTCCCACCGTAATAACCGACCTTAAATTGTCGTCGACGATTTAAATTTTAAATTCCCTTCGATCGTTCCGTGCCCGTAATTAATCCCAAAAACAAAATTACTGCACCGTTAACATAAATAAATAAAAATGATTTGCCAGTTTCGAATATTGTGAGTGGAATAAAGAACAGCGTGGATCAACCTGGAAGAAAGTGTCGATTAAGAAATAATTGTTGTTTATCGCCCCGGCCGTCTCAATTAAGTATTCCATTCGAAGACGGCATCATTTAAATTGAACCTAAAGTCGCTTTTTTACGTCACCATTCTAACCTTCTAAACCTTTTTACTTAAATGTCGGTTGACGCTGTGTTTTCTGTTTTCCCACCGTCCTCCTGCAGTTTACGATGCACTCCGGCTTATTATGTGAAAATGACGGACGGATTGCACGTTCACTGATTCAATGATTTACGACGTCCATTCTCGGATTGCATTTTTTTTTTATTTTATTTTTTTATTCGTTTTCAGGTTTTCGTACGCAACGAAACGGCCGTCCATAATTAGCGACGAATGGGTCAGTAACGAAGCAGAAAGTTTAATTACAGGTGGTGAGTGTTTAACTGCCCCTATGAAATTGTTAAATTGTTTTCAATGATAACGTGTGTCGAGTGTCGAAGGCGTAAACGTGAATGTAATGAATAGAATATCTCAATAAAAGGAGCAAAGGTTGAAATGCAAATTAAAAGTGGAAATAAACCTCGTTCCTATTGATCTAATTTAATGCGTCTTGTGTGTAAGGTTCTCTGTTAAAATCTTCCTGGAGTTTTGCATAATTGTAAGGATTTACCTAATGATTACAATTTAAGACTGTTACGTGCACATTAACGATTCAACGAATTATTAAACTATCATTGACAACTACTAATTTTTACACTTTATACACAAGAGAAAAATACTGGATGCATCAAAACTTCCCAATCACAAAACCCACATTTTTGATTCAACAAATTATTAAAAAGAAAAATAGTGTAAAAATACTTTTGTGAATCTTTAAATTTTAATATAAAATATATTTGTATATCTTGTAAATCATCTTGTAAATCTTGTAAGTCATCTCGTAAGCCTTCTAAATTTTCTCAATTATCCTCTAAATCTTTATATCTTCTCATTTATCTTCTATGTCTTCTATATCTATCTTCTGTATCTTGTATATCTTCTAAATATTCCAAATATCTTATAAATCTTCTAAATATCTTCTGTATCTTCTTAATATCTTCTAAATCTTCTTAATATCTTCTCAATCTTCTTAATATCTTCTAAATCTTCTTAATATCTTCTAAATCTTCTTAAGATCTTCTCAATCTTCTTAATATCTTCTCAATCTTCTTAATACCTTCTAAATCTTCTAAATATCTTCTAGATATTTTCTAAAACTTGTAAATCTTGTGAATATGTTTAAATCAATTGTAAAAGATGTCTTTGAGTCTAAATATTGAAATCCAAATCGGTAACCATCGATGATTAAATCTGACGAGCAATCTCGTCTCTCAACCTTAAGCCACCTTGAAGCTGTTCAACTGCTTGATTAATTTCTTTCAAATTTAAATGTTTGAATAGGCTTTTTTGTAAAACAGAGTTTTCATATATAACTTCAGAGAACGGTATAAATAAATTGAACATTATTAAAAGTTATTATATATTTTCCATAAATATTCGTAGAAAATTTTAAAATAAAATATCCTTAGACTTTTTTTGTATGTGTATTTTAGAGTGTTATAAATAAAACAAACATTCTTCTGATATTTCTCATTTATTTACAAATTTAAAAACATTCGGGCAAATTATACAATATTAAAAAGCAATGATTAAGCATTGCACAGTTAAAATTTAAAACATCATCAATATAAATAACTAACATACATACATTACATCAAAAACTTTGCAGTGCAAAGTTTGATTAATGTTTGTAAGTCTACAACATAAATATGGTTTATGTTATAACTTCACTGATTGTGTGATTAACAGGCGTTGTTGGATCCAACATTTCTTTAACATTTAAGTATATAACGTATACGAAATACCACAGTACCAAGGTGAAAAGCAAATGTACTACAACGAATGCCAAAAAAAAGTAGAAGGCATTCATGAGACCTGTAGCCCTAAGGACGTCAAACACACTTCCTTCACTTCCTCGTCGTCGCCTTCCATTTTCTGGAGCTTCTTCACCGTTTTGACGACCTCGACGACGTCTGAAAATTTGAAAATCGTAAACAACACTGAAAATATTTTGCACATCAACTCACCTCATGACTATAACTTGATTCAGTGACACCTGGTACGGTTGGTTTAAGAAACAAGTGCATGGCAACAGTTTTTTCCTCGAGGCACACATTGATACAGTGTGTTTGAAATTTGACACGTTATTTTTAATACTTCATTATCACGTAAGTACAATTGTTTAAAATAGTATCAATATACACGATATTTACATCAAAAACTTTGCGTTGCAAAGCTTGATTAATATTTGTGACATTGCAAGGTGTTACTCATTGTTGTACACACGTCAATGTTAAAGAAATGTGAATATAAATTGAGTAAAATTAAATTTTCTCTAACGATGTGTCGATGGTCCATCCTGCATCCATTCTTTAATGTTTAGGGATAAAATATAACCAGCATACCAAAGTAGTAGGGTCAAGAGAAGATGCACCACAATCATCAAAGCAATGAAGTAAAAGGATTGTGGCCCATCTAAAGACCTATAGAACTCTATTATTCCAACTGGCAGTGCTGGTTCTGGTGGTGGTAGTGGTGGTGCACCTGCTCCAACAGCCGCTCCATTCATTAAAGGTACCTCTCCGTTTTCCGGATGTTCTACATTTTGATCTTCTGCCCCTTGACGACGTCTGAACATTTCGAAATTGTAAACAACTGTGATAATTATTTTAGTGAATGAACTCACCTCATGATTATAACTTGATTCGATCACACCTGCTATATTTAAGAAACCAAAATGATTTCGCATGACAACAGTTTTTTTTCGAGACACAAAGAGATACAGTGTGTTTGAAATTTAATACCTTATTTTTGGTATGCATTAAAACGTTAAGTATCAACACAAGAACATTTAAAACATAATCAGTATAAATAACATAAATTCAATAAATAAAAACTTTTTACAACGTAAAATTGTTACTTTTGGTTATGTTAAGTGGTGTTTCATCCCACCACCACATTCCTTTTGTATTTTTGTAGACATACCAACCTAATACCGTTACAATAATATGCAGCAAAATCATCCCAATAACAAAATACGTGGTTTGTACAAAACCTAAAAACCTAACTGTAGCTACCAGTCTTACAGGTGGGTCTGGTAGTAAAGGTTCTTGATCCGGCATTGGTGGTGCGCCTGCTCCAATTGGTACTCCGTTCGGAATAAGTGGCATAGGTACCACAAAGTCTACTGGAAGTGGTACACCGTTTTCTGGTATTGCAACGCCGTTTTCTGGTATTGCAACTCCGTTTTCTGGAGGTGCCACTCCATTTTCTGGAAGTACCACACCGACTTCTGCAATATCAATTTCGTTTCCTGGTACTTCCACTCGGTTTTCTGCTACTTCGATTCCTGGATATATCACTAAGACTTCAGGAAATAGTACTCGGTGTGCCACTTCGTTTTCTGGAAGTGCTACTCCGTTTTCTGGAAGTGGTATTTCGTTTTCTGGAGGCGGCACTCGGTGTTCTGGAAGTGCAACTCTGTTTTCTGGAAGTTGCATTCCGATTTCTGGAAGTTGCATTCCGATTTCTGGAAGTTCAATTTCGTTTTCCGGTAGTGCCACTTCGATCACAGGAAATGCCACTTCGATTACAGGAAATGCCACACGGTGTTCTGGAATTGCCACTTGATGTTCTGGAAGTGTTACTTCGTTTTCTGGAATAGCCACCTCGTTTTCTAGAATGTCTACTCGGTGCTCTGGAACTACTCCTCTACGCTCTGCAACTGCCACTCGATTTTCTGCAAGTGCCACTGCGTTTTCTGGAAATGCTTCTTCGTTTCCTGAAATTGTCACTCGGTGCTCTAGAACTAACACTCTGTGTAATAGAACAGCCATTCGGTGTCCTAAAACTGCCACTCGGTGCTCTAGAACTGCCACTTCAATTTCTGCCATTTCGTTTTCTGGAAGAGCTATTTCGTTTTGGTTTTCAAGAACAGCCACTCGATTTTCTGGAAGTTCGATTGCGTTTCCTGGAAATGCCAATTCGTTTACTAGAGGCACTTCTCCGTTTTCTCGAACTGCCGCTACGTGCTCTAGAACTGCTACTCGGTGCTCTAAACCTACAACTTGGTGCTCTAGAACTGCCACTCGGTATACTAAAATTGCTACTTCTGGAAGTGCCATTTCGTTTCCTGGAAGTGCTACTTCGTGTTCTAGAGGAACCATTTGGTTTTCAGGAATTGCCACTCGGTTTTCTGAAAGCGCCACTTCGTGTATTTGAAGTGCTTCTTCGTTTTCTGGAATAGTTATTCGGTGCTCTGGAACTGGCACTCCAATATCTGGAAGTGCCATTTCGTCTTCTGGAGGAACCCCTTGGTTTTCGGGAAATGCCACCTCGTTTTCTGGAATTGCCACTCGGGAGTCGGGAAGCGCCACTTCCTTTTCTGGAAGGGCTTTGTCGTTTTCTGAAAGCGCCATTACGCTTTCTGATAGTGCTACTTCTGTTTCTGGAAGTATCACCTCATTTTGTGGAAGCGCCACTTTGTTTTCTGGAAGTACTTCTTCGTTTTCTGGAAGTGCCGTCTCGTTTCCTGCAATGGGTACTTCGTTTTCTGGTAGTGATACTTCGCTATCGGGAGACGCCACTTCGTTTTCTGGAAGTGCCCCTTCATTTTCCGGAAGTGTTTCTTGTTTTTCTGGATGCGCCATGTCGTTTTCTGTAATCGCCGCCTTGCTTTCTTGAAGGGCTTCATCGTTTTCTGGAAGTACTTCTTCGTTTTCTGTAATGGCCATTTCGTTTTCTGGCAGTGCTACTTCGTTATGGGGAGGCACCTCTTCGTTTTCCGGAAAAGCCATTTGGTTTTCTGGCAGTGCCCCTTCATTTTCCACTTCGTTTACTGGAAGCGGTTCTCCCACTTCTGGAAGTGCTCCTACATTGGGTTGGCTTGTTTTTTGACGACGACGACGGCTTTTGAAAATTTATAAACCGTAAAAAACATGGAAATATTTTAAAAATCAACTCACCCCATGATTATAACTTAATTCGGTCTCAACTGTTCGGCTTAAGAAAACGAAATGCTTTTTGCACAGCAACAATTTTTTTTCGGACACTCGTACAGTGTGTTTGGAATTCGCAACGTTATTTTTAATTATTAAAACCACATTTATTAAAATATATTGCTTTATTAAGTACTTAGTTAATTGTGAATTATAAAAATATTAAAAACATAATTAAAACAAGTATAATATAGATTATACATCATCGTCAGATTTTTTTTGAAGTCTGTAGCCAAATTTCCACAACAGCAGTAACTGTACACACACACTAAATATTATAAACTTCAGCAAACCAAGAAAAGGGAACAGCAATTGCCATCGCCTAAAATTTTGACGTTCGTGCAATGGTAGATATTCTTCCTCGTCAAAGTTTGGCCAATCTGCCAGCTGCTCTGCCAATCCTTCCACTAGTTCTCCCTGTCCCTGTCTGGAATGGTTAGATGAAAAAATGCAACCCTACTATGTACATTTTTGTGTTAACTTACCGACTGTTATTGCGTATTCTTCTCCTATTTCTTGGCATTTTCTGGGCTTTAATACACACAACAATCTATTAATGTATATGCTTCAAGTAGTTTGATATGAAATGTTTTTGGATTGACAGGTTTTTTATTTGACGTTGGAATGTATACAGATGTGATTCAAAATTATAATACAACATATTTTCTTAACTTGTAATAAAATCATTTTATTTTTTAATTTATTTTATTAAAATATTTTCAGTTATGGAGACTATGAGAAACCACAAAAGGTGAACTATTATAAGTTTGAAATTTTTGATATTATCATACGGAATACATAAACTGGCATAAATCATAAATACCCACAAATACTTTTTTAAACAAGTCTGTAAAGTACATTGGTTAAAATAAACATGCATTCCAAAATCTAAATTATTTAAATTTTATATTTTACATTGAAAAAATAAAAATTTAAATAAAATAAGATGTTGGGCTGCAATTATCTAAACACACTAAAACGAAATTTAGGAGTCGAAAAAATAATAAAATAATTGCACGGTACCACCGACCATGAGTACTACAAAAAATGATGAGATGACCACAAAATGAACACACAAGTGCCTGTTAGTGAAGTGCATTATTGGGTCATCTTCTGGAATTGTGACTGGAAAACTAGGTAAGGGAGGTAAGTTCATTTGCATGGTCGGCGACGGCGGCCCGCTCCGGGGCTCGCCACACACACTGCAGTTTTCCCCGAGTTGACTCCGGGAAATCCGTGCCCGAATCAAAGCCTGGCGTTCGGTATTACGCCTGAGTGCCGAGGCCTTTTCGCTGATTATTGCGACCGGGTAGTCGATTGCGGCACGCGGGGGGCTGCGCTCAAGCCGGATGGCCCTCACAGGCTCGGGAGCGGACCTGCTGGTACTAGGTTGGGACGAGGGGTCGCCTCGGTTCCCTACTGCACGTCGCCGCACCGTGTCGGTAAGAGTACCTATGATGCCGGGATCTATGCGTGGGAAGCTGATGTAATCCGAAGCCGGCCAGACGGTAGATGTGGACGCAGAATCCTGCGCTTGTGCTCTGCTGTCCCTTTCCTGCTGACGGAGCCGACGCATTCGTTCTTCTTCTCTGAAACGGAAAATATGCGGTTTCTTCCTTTAATTGTGTTTACTTTGCTTACTGTTCCTGTTGCTCTCGCTCCCTGGGGTCTGCTATAAATCGTACCGTGGGTACCGGTTTTTTGTCATTCTTCTTTGGCATTTTGTTCCCGTTGTCAACAGTGCAGCAGATGTGTTGTGGTGGTTTTAGTGAATTTTACTGTCACATATAATAAAAACGTTGGGATGTACGATAGTGTCCAAAAATTTTGCTACATTAAAAATAAAATCCATTTAACCTCTTAACTGTTTTAAAAATTCAATAATTTCTAAGACAAAAACGTTTCAAGTTCTAATAAATTTCTTGTCACAATCAATTGATTATAGTAACATGTATTAAAAAAATATAATTTAAGTAATTATATACTGTTTTCATAACCTAAATAATATAAATAAAACTCATAATAATTTATATATAATATACAATACAGTGTATGTCGTTTTATGTTACAAACAAATCTCTGTTTAACCTAAGTCATAATTATTTTTAAAAGTAACAAGTTTTAATAAATTTCTTGTCATAAATTGATTAAATAATTAATTTAATTTAGGTAATTAAATATTGTTTTTATAAACTTACATAAATAAAACTAATAATTTTTTAAATAAACAAATATATCTGTTTAACCTAAGTAATAATTTTCATTAAAAATATCCTTTAAAGTTTTGGTAAACCTGCCTCATTAGTAATACAAATTAAGTAACAATTAATAATATTCTTCACTTTTTATTTCAAAAGGAACAAATTCTAATTTTAATTCCTTATCATACACAAATTGATTACAGTAACATGTAGTAAAAATTACTGTAATCAGTAAATTTAAATAATTAAATAAATATATAACATCAATGAGAACAAATTTTTACATGAAACAAATATATCAGTAAATTATTAAGAATGTAATTTAAAATTTTAGTACACCTGCTACATTAGTAATAAAAATTAAGAAACAATTAACAATATTGTTTTCTTCTCAGAGTAGAAATTCTAGTTTTATTTCTTATCATAAGCAAATTTATTTCATTGATCATTTTATTCAATTATTACATTAAATAATTTTTTAAAATAAACAAATCTATATATTTAACCTATGTAATAGCTTTTATTAAAATATCCATTAAAGTTTGAGTAAACCTCCCATATTAGTAATAAAAGTTCACTAACAATAAAATATTGTATTTAAAAAGCAACAAGTTCTAATTTTATTCGTTGTCACAAACCAAATGATTTTTTTTTTAATTTAAGAAAATAAAACTCATAATAATCGTCATAATAATTTTATAATAATATCGCACACAGTGTGTGTCGTTTTATATAAAAATACATTTAAAAACAAATCAGAACACATTATTATACTACAAGTTTTTAAAATAAACAAATCTATTTGTTTAACCTAAATGAAAGTTAACGTACACCAAAGCAAACCACGTTAGAAAAACGACAGTGAAGATGGCAAAAAGACTTTTCAAAATAATGGTTACAATAGCAACTTGCGCAGTAGTTAACATGGTATCAAATATAAATTCAACCAGATGTCTAATCATGGCCAACAACAACATGACAATCAATGCAAAAAAAAATGTTTTAATAGTGAACCATCTTGTAACAATCTCTTCTCGAATCCTGTGATAAATCAGAAAGAGTCGGTCGACGGCGATTGGTTGTCTAAAATTATAAAAGGATCATAAGAAACTCGTCGAATTTGCTGCATATACTTACACTATCACAAAACGATCCATAATTTTGTTAGTTGAAGACGTAGACAAATTGTAACTCTAACTGACAGATAAAATTATCGACTGCTACAAAAATGTTCAGTTTTTTCAGTTTTGCCCCAAAAAACGTACGTCTATATATCTCTATATATATACAGGGTGCCTAATAGTTGTAGATAAACAAAACTGCCAATGTCAATTATATAAACCTATAATTGTATCCTTTATTTATTCAATAATTTTACATTTTACAAACATTAGCATTAAAATACATTAAACAGATATTACAAACCGTTAAAATTACAAAAATGAATGTCATACATATAAAATTATTACATTACAATTACAGGCTAACAGGTTATAAAATTCAAGTAAAAAGTAACACCAATTGTGTAGCTGCTGCGGCACCAGCGATGCATGTCATCACTGATGCTACGTAGGTGTTACATTTTGGAAATAAACTATACATAACAGAACGTACTGGTCCATCAATCAAAAAATAGAAAACAAATAACATCATAAGAGAAAACGAAAGTATAATTGGCAGGTAGCAGCACCACATGTAAAACCATTCGCACCAACGGCTCATTCTGACGAATAACGGCTCTCCTTCTTCACGTTTTGGGCTAGAAGATAAAATAATGTTCACTTTATGGTTTTGCCATGTAAAAAAACAATCACTTACGTGGTACACATAGCTGGTTCTCCCTACGAATTGCACTGTTTCCCTAGATTAACAAAAAAATGTAACAGTTTGATTAGAACGTGGACGGACGTGGCGCAACGCGAAGTTGCTGGAATCAAAGTGGACGAGGCACAGTTGGTTGTTTCATTTTTTTAATTTTACAGGATGTCTTCCAATTTTATGCTCCACACTAATATACAAGTTGTAGTTTTATGCTTTATTTAAACCACTGATTCAAAAAGGTATAATAATAATAATTTCAAAGAAAATCTTAATATTCTACCATCGTACCATCATAAAACATAAGTAAATGGTCAAATTAATTAAATCACAAGTGTACCTACCTATACCTTTGACTAAAAAGTTCTTGAGGTTAAATGTCGTTAGTTTGATAAATCGTCGATTCAAAATGACACAAACTTAATATTCTACCATTATACCTTCATAAAATATCATTAAAGTACTACATTAACTAAATGACAATCTTTGAACTTTTAACTAAAAATTGAGGTCAAATAACCAGTCTTTACTATTATTCAACAAATTTTACACTTAATTTCAAAGAAATGCTTAATATTCTACCATCATCACCATATTCATAAAATACCAACAAATGGCCAGAATAACTAAATGACAAGTGTGAATTTCTACCTCTAATTAAACAGATTCTTGAGGTCAAATGTAGTCAAATATCTGTCAGTTGGTCAAACCATTGATTTAAAAAGTTACAAACTTCATTTTAAAGAAAATATTAATTTTCATAATGTTACAAACTTAATTTCAAAGGAATGCTATGATGTAGAAAATATTCTACTATCATATCTTCATATAATATAATTAAAAGGCCGCATTAACTAATTGGCAAGTGTGAACTTGCACCTTTGAGTAAAAAGATCCTCGAGGTTAAATAAGATAGTTAAACTAGTGAAAAAGTGACTAACTTAATTTCAAAGGAATTCTCAATATTCTACCATCATACCTTCATAAAATGTCAGTAAAACGTCGAGTTGATGAAATAGTAAGTGTGAATAAAAAAAAATTTTTCAGGTCAAAGACAAACCATTGATTCGAAAAGTTAATTTCGAAGAAAAGCTTAATATTCTACAATTAAATCTTCATAAAATGTCGGATTAACTAAATGGCGAAATCTCTATTTTATGTCTGTCAAAATTAGTAATTTCAGATTAATAATAATTTTATAAAAAGTTTTCTTTTATGAAACGTATTATTTTATTAAATCATTCAATGATTGTTACAACAGTCGTAATAAAACAAAATGATCAGAAATTACTGCCGATGAAACATAAAAATTATTATCAAAATCAATAATATAACTTTACACTTGTCCTGACATTATCAAGAATTGAAACAGTCAGAGATAAATAAAACAATAATTCATTGCATAAGTAAAGTGTATAATATTACATTACAAAACATTAAAATAACACGACTTAAATCATGGCTTGGACTTGGGCAGCAATTAGCAAGCAAACACACATGATACCAAGTTTCTTTATCATCGAAAGTGATTCGTCAGACATATAAGCGATTTCGATGATGTTATGCGTTACTAATATAAGAGCAACCATAACCAAAGTCAATTTAGTAACAAACATGAAGGCGTTGTAAACCTCAAGGAATCTTTCTTCCAGGCCGCCATTTCTTCGATTAACCACATCAATTCGGTTGCGTTCCTCCATTTTCCTGCAAATAAAATGTATTTTGACATTAAATTTTGGAAAATATCAAACATTTTATTGCATATTTTGCATTGTGTCTCACTTACCAAACCTTTGTGCCAAAATGCTTCGAGTAACAAATTTAATTAAGGAAATTGTGAAAATTGTGAACAACAAATATTGTAAACGTATTTATGTGTTACACGCATCCATGGCAATTAGACATGTACCTAAAATCATTAAAAATTTTGTTAATTTTACACAAAATCAACAATTATTGATTAATAAAATGTCGTTCAGAAATTATTTTTTCTCACATTTACCATTAATCGTAATAAATTAATGAGTTCTTACTCGAAATATAAATTTCATGTGATTTTCTTCTAAAAGAACACTTTACAGCAACATCTTTACAACCAACAACGTTTCACGTGGAGCAGGTTAGTTATAATATACAGGTTGTTACAAACGAAATAGTGAGACTCTTATTAGTTATTCTTATCACAAAATATTCTTCTAGTTATTTATCTAATTTGAAATAAAATTATAAGATAAGCATCCAATTTTTTAATACTTTAAAGGAGCACTACGTTAGTAAAGATGTATTAAAATGTACCATCCTGTAAGCAATGTATAACAAACAAATCGTCTTTGGTTTGACCCTTTAACCTGTCCGACACGAACGCAGGATGTGTGCTCCAAGGTAACTTTATTAAAATATATCCATCAAATGGTAATAATTGCTCAACAATTTCCAGAAATTTTAGAACGAACTGTTGTTTAAGACCACAATACCGACCTATAAGGTAAGAATATTAATGACACAACATAATGGATCGTAATGTAAATTTATTTAAGACATGAATTATTGGATCTCATTGTGGATGTGGAAGTTGTCCAAGAGCGTCCTGCAAGAAGTCTCATGGATAGATTATTCTACATTCTAACTGTTACGTCAATAGTATTATTGATATATTGTATTATTTATGGCATTATCTATATTTACCGTTGGGTGGAAATGTTAATAATCAATTTTTATTTGGACTACATTCATTACTATGTTCGGACGGCGTTTTGGTTTATAATTGGCAAACTGTTTATTAAGGAAAATGTGACCTCTACGAAATAATACGTATGAAGTCACTTATTTTATAAAATGACTGATCTTAAAATTCTGTATATGTAGAACTAATTGTATTGTATTAATTAATATTCGTGTGTATTAAGCCATTTTTTACAAATATTTAGTTATATTTTACTATAGGAAATTCTTTAGAATTTTATGACTGTTTTTAAAAATTGTGTAGACTGTAAAACTGATCCATGTATATTGAATTGAATATTCGTGTATGTTAAGCCATTGTATTTAGTTATATTTTACTATAACAAATGTTTTAAAACCTTATAAATATTTTTAAAAACTGTAGAATCGATTGTATCTTAATATTAATGTCTATTAATTCATTATGTAAATGTAAATCGTAGAACTGATTATTTTATGTTAATAATAATGTGTATTAAGCCATAGTTTTTTACATAAATTTAATTGTACTTTACTGTAGAAAATTGTTTTTAGAAATTCTGTAATCTGTAGAACTAATTGTACTGTTTGTATTAAGCCATTATTTGTATCTTTACAAAAAATTAGTTGTATTATGCTGATATAAATTCTTTCTTATATCTTGTTTATAATAGCTTTTCTCATTATGTTTTATAAAAGATTTTATAAAATTAAACTTAAATCATTAGCTGTTATTTTATACATACATTTAGAATTACTTTTGAATTACCTGTAATATGTTTATTATTTAATAAATTTAATAAAGATATGGAAAAATGTTTCATTCATTATACGTCAAAAAAAGAACACGTTAAGTTATACAAGGTATTTTATATAATTTGGACATACCTTCACACATTACATAGTTACGTTATCAAGTTGAATAACATAAATTCCCTAAACAGAGTACACAATTACAATTTATGTAATTTGTTTACAAATAAGAAGTTCACTCGTTACAGAGTTACATTATTGATTGATAAAGTTATCCTATACGTCAAATTATACATATTACTTAGTCAAGTTACATACTTTCCAAAATGACAAACCAATTAATTAAAAAAGTTTAAAATAAATTCTACACATTAAACATTAAAAAGACAAAACGAAGTGATAAAAATATATAGAATTAAAAAGTTTGTACTTTTGAACATTAATTAAAATTATATATATTTAGGAATCATCATACATAAAAGAAGAACACATTAAACTTCAAAACATCAAACTAAACTGGTAATAATTCAAATAATACTTCACAAAAATTACAGAAATATGAGAAACTTTTATTTGAATTTTAAACTTTAAAACGTCAAAGTGATAATAATTTAATACATTACAGAGTAAAAGTAATAGTATTACAAAGAAAAGTATACAAAATTATAATATGCGTAATTTGTTTACTGACAAGAACTAATTAATTTAAAAAATATATAAATAATATACAAATAAAAATGTACATTTATCATCATTGTGAAATTCTACACAAATTCAAACTTTAAAACATAAAAATAAAGTGAATTTATAAAGGATTTCATCAAAATCTGTACGTATTGATTTAAACATGAATTACATTAAAAACATTTTACTTTTATATTAACTCATTTATACATAATACATAAAAAAACAAATTTCTATGTTAAATTAAATTAAACACAACATTACATTACAAACTACAAAAATTACAATTGGTGATTTAGAAAAATCATACATTCATTCCTGTTACATAACACAAGATATTTTGTGTAATTTGTACATAAAGCTTCACATTACATAGATAGTTATCAACTTGAATTGCACACATTTCCCATGCAACGAACACAAATTATGATTGGTGGTATTACACAATTAAAATTTGTATAACTTGTGCACATTACAAAGTTACTTTACGAAGTAAAATTAAAGACATTACAGGGAAAACTACATAAAATTATAATTGGTGTAATTTGTAATTAAGTTACATATTTTTCAAAATGATAAACTAATTATTTTAAAAAATATTTAAAAAATATACGAATAAAAACGTACATTTATGTCTTTTCAAAATTCTACACCTCAAAGAATGAAGTGATAATAATGTAATGATGTTTCTCATTATATTTTATAAAAGACTTCATTCAGATCATTTTACTCTTAAATTACCTGAAATATATTTATTACATTAATAAATTTGATAAGGAAATAAAACAATATTTCACTTCATACATTTATTTAGGAAACATCATACATGAAAAGAAGAACACATTCCTGTTAAATTACACAAAATATTTTTGTGTAATTTGTACATCAAGTTCCACACAACATTACATAGTTACCTTTTCAATTTGAACTACACACATTCTTTATACAAAGTACACAAATTATAATTGGTGATGTTACACAATTACGATTCATGTAAATTGTATACAATACAAAGTTACATTACATAGTTACATTACAGGGAAGAATTAAAAACATTGGAAAGCAAATTACACAACAGAATAATTTCTGTAATTTGTTTCCAAAGTCAAAATTCACACATTACGGAGTTACATTATTAATTAATTGATAAAATTATATTAATGTCAAATTATTGCTCAGTCACATTACATGCTACAAAATATCAAACTAATCAATATAAAAATTATAAATAATATACAAATAAAAAGGTGCATTTAATTTAAGTCATTGTGAAATTCTACACATTAAACATTAACACGCCAAAGAAAGTGTGACACGACAAAGTTACATATTACTAAAAGTAAAATAAAATGGTGCTGACTAGGGTGGGGGATGCATCTCAAATCTCTGGTCCATTTGTTCTTCGTATGTCGTTTCCGTAAATAAGCTAGTTTACTCCTGATGAAAAGCTGGATACATCCAGTAGCTGTAGAGCCTGAATCTTTCAATATCTGCGAAACAAAATCAACCCCAATTAAACCAATCAACAAAAACAAAGCAACCGTACCGTTAAACAGCTCTTCAAGCATTTCAGGATAGAAAGTCTCGATGAACATCATCTCGCAGAACATGACGATGGACAAAATTGTCATGTGCACAAACAAATACAAAGGTACCAGAACGAACCAACGCGCCCTCAGTCTCTTTTCTTCGTCTGGAATCACCTGCGCCAATGTTGGGGGAGGAGGAGTGGTTTCGAACACGTAGTACTCCGGGAGTTGGTTTCTTCTGCTCCTGAAACTAAACCACCAATGATTTGTTGCCCGTAATCCGTTTTAATCAATTTTATAGACCTTGTCATGGTTCACCTCCGCTGCACCTGAAAACGTAAATCAAAAAGGAAGAAAAAAATGTCGTGGGATATATTTATTTGTTTACTCCGGCTATTTTTTTATGTATAATATATACAGCATGTTACATCCAATAATGACAATAATGTTAAGTTGGTTATTTGACATGTTTCAGACTGTCTGATTTGAGTCAAGCGTGTATCGTTTTGTTCAACCTCTTCTGTTGGTCAATTCTCACCGTTTCTGGTCAAACTGGACCGTAGAGATTCGGATTTCGTTTTTGGCCATATGGAAGCAACTCCTTCCTTTCCAGCTCCACCAAATGTATCGGGACCATAAATACCATTCACAATTCCAGACACCTGACTTGTATTTCCGTCTTCATCAAAGAAAAGCTGTAAAATGTACACAATTTTTTCTTCGTTGACTTCCATTTTTAATACCCTGTAACAATTCATGCTGAATGGGCAAATAACAAAGAGCAAAAGGATTTTTTAATGCGAAATTTTACCTTCACAAGGAGCCATCTGCCAAAAAAATAATGAATCAAATGTGTAGGAAAGATACATGAATAATCTATTGTAAATTGTGTTGCCATTTATTTTGAGTAGCTAGCATGAAATAGGTGACCCAGGTGTCGGCTGTAAGAAATGCAAAGTACGAAAGAAAATGCAACCAGACATAATATATTGTGTGCACTGCCATATTTTTCTATTAGTTTTTACGTAGATGCACTTCGGAAATAATAAGCGCCGTCTCAATAATCATATTAGACGTCCACAACCCACAATATGCCAAAATTAACAATAAAATTTGCAAACTCACACAAACAATTCGTAATATGTATAAATAGGAAAAAAGAGGTCATTGAATTTTAGGGAGAATTCAAGCGTCACGTTGATGTATATTCTTGAATAAATACATAAACCTCATTACAATATTCATAAAATTGTCGATTTTAAATGCAATATTGCTTAAAATATTTACGACAAAAAAAAAGAAGATAGATGTCATGGCGTTTTATTGAAATAATGTCAAGCAGCAGGAATTTGGGTAAATATTTTATTTTATCGTCTATTACATATTATTTTTATTGCGCACTTTATTGGATTTTGATCGAATAAAACATGTTGATGTGGCGGTTTAATTGTTCGTAATATTGTGGAATATTATTTTTAGTTTTCAGATAAAATTCCAGATGTCATAGGTTTCCCACTGATTAATTGCGGCTTAATTAAATCGCTTTGATCTTAAACGTTAATTCTTAGATGATTTCTTTCGCTTTGTCCACGGACATATTATGGCAAAAAACGGAATAAAATTCAATCTAAGCTTTCTTTTACTGCCGCAAGACAAAAATAATATTTCAAGTAATGCCGTTACTTTAATCTTTTATAGTGGGCGATTTAATTATTGTCGAATTGAAGCCTTGCATAAATATGCACCTTAAAAAATTAAGGTACAATTTCTAAAAGTGTTTGATGTTTCCAACCACGGTTTTATTCTACTTCCTCGACTGCCTTGACTAAAATGCACTTTTGTTAAAATTTAATCTTTTTCCCATTAACTTTTATCACTTTACTTTGCTTTCAATTAAGTTGTTACATGAATACCATCAATTTGTATCAATATCTATTTTATCTTGATAATGCCAATCACCAAGTCGTTACTGACATATTTTATTTGTAAACCTTAGCTACCGTTTTAATGGGTTTATTAAATTATCTAATCTAATTAACGTTTAAATTGCTATTACATTATAAAATAAAATTCTATAATGAAATGAGTGTAGAAAACGCAATATCGGATTAAATATTTTATATAATTCGTTGTTATAAATAATATATCAGTGAAGCAAATAATCGAATTAATAAATCCATGTTTAAAACGATTCAAACTCTATTAATATTTCATGCTTTATTATTTATTTTTAATAAATTAATTTTATTTCGAAATTTAACGCGGAAAACAAATTTTATCTGTATTTTAATATAATTTAACTTGACAAAAAATAGGAGAGTTGAAATCTACATATTCCTGTTCTCCATTTATTACTTTTGGGAATAAAATAAACGTCCCTTTTGTTATATATCTAATCTCTCAAAACAAGATTATTTCCAACATCATTAGGAACGAAACAAGCTGCACAAATGTAGTGGTTACTCAACCAAAAAAAAAATAAGTGTAAACTAAAATTGTTGTTAATTAATTCCCGTGAAGTTTTGTCAAACTTAAATCGTTTAATGAAAACACTTAAATGCTCTTAATGGTACAACATGGTTTAATATATTTAAAACAAGTTTTTTGTTTGGGACCTAGGTCTACAAACGGCGCATCCACCAAAATTACAACTTTGCAATTATATTTTTTACTTCCATTTATTGAATAAAATAAAGCGTTGTTGCAACAAACTGATTTAGAATTTCAATTACACACTTAGTTTTTGATGTTTTGTTCGTTACATCAGAGCAAATTTAAAAATTAATCGATTAATATATTTAAAACATTCACACACACTCACAAGTTTTTTGTTTGGGACGTGAATCGACGCATCCACCAAAATTCCAACTCTGCAATTATAGTTTTTTACTTCTATTTATTGAATAAAATAAAGCGTTGTCACAACTAACTGATTTCGAATTTCAATTGCACACTTAGTTTTTGATGTTTTGTCCGTTCCATTAGAGCAAATTTAAAAATAAATCGATTATTTGAGTAAACAGTCCTCGGAAATTTTAATAAAAACAGCATGTTACCTGTTAGCCAATGGATAAATTATCTGCATATGATAGAGTGTTCTAATTGGTTCTTACATCGCTAAAATAAAATCCCACGCGCATAGAGTAGGGGTGGACAAGAACGCGTTGTTCTAGCGCCACTGGAACATATAAAAGAGCCAGAGGGACCAGATACGGCATATTGTTGCGAAAATTTTCCTCTGTAGTTCACATAACAGTTCAACCACCAAACTACCATGTAAGTGAAACATTTTAAGACTTTATGTATTATTGTAATTTTTATCCTGTTTTATTTATTTATTTTTTTATTATTAGTTTTTTTATAGTGTCCTTCCTATTAATGTATGCAAATATTATCTCACAGTGATGGTTAACAAGCAGATGTTTCAAATTGCATATCCGACTTTGTCGGTTTGTTTTTATGCACTCATTTCATTTTTTCTTGTATACATGTAACAGTTGCTTGTATAGACAACTTGGACTTGTGTAGATACAGTTTTTTAAAATAACCAAACCACATTTAATTTATTTATGTTAATTATTATATTTTTATATTTTTCTACTTATTTTAACATAAAATTGTTTGCTCAAATAAATTTTCAAAATATTATAACATGTTTATTTTAGTTACATACTGTAACTTTTAGTAACATATGGCAACTTTTTTTTAAATACATTTTAATAAAATATGTTATTTTCGTTTTTATTCTAATAAATTTGAAATCAAAATACATAGAAATATTTTAAGTTGTTTTGTTGTTGTTTTCTTATATTTTTATTTTAATCATATATTGTTAATATTTTTTGTTATTACTTAAGAGACGTTTATAATAATGTATATGATTTTGCTTAATACTTAATAAATTTCAAACTAAAATATTAATATTTTGAATAGAAATAAATATTGAATATATTTTATTTGTTAAGCATCTTAAGAGACGTTTATAATCACTTATGTGAATTTAATAAATTTCAAATTAAAATATTAATATTTGAATAAAAATAAAATAATATTGATTATATTTATTTTATATTGTGTCTTCCAACTTTTTATTTTAGTAATATATTGTTTTATTTTTCCTACATTTGTCTATGGCAACTTGTTTTAGAAGAATACATCGTTGAAGACGTTTATAATAAAATATTTAGTTACTGTTTTTACTCCAATAAATTTCAATATAAAAAATATATTTTTTAAATTGATTTTATTAATTATTTTAATATTTTTATAATCTCAGAGAGTTTTGGATTATATTTAAGAGAAGTTTCAGTCTTTTGATTGATAAATTGAATAATAATATTTTTTTTATGTTATAAATAATGTATGTATTAAAAACAACACAGATATTTACTTTAATGTTTGATCAAAGTTTATTTTTAAAAGCAAATAGAAAAGATAATTTTTTTAATAAAAAAAGGTTCATTAAAGCAGTATTTTGTCTAAAATAAATACTGCGAACACGTTTAATTTATAATTAATTAAGCTCACACAGAAAAATCAAGTAAAAGTTGTATTAAACTTTCACAATGTATGCTTTGAAGACCGAATAATATTAACATGTAAAATGTTAATTTGCTAACTGATACTGAAATCTGTTTGAATACGCTTTAATTACAACGAAAATATGTGTAAAATTATAATTTAAATCGTTATTTAAATTAATCCGAGATCAAAAAGATTTTCCAGACCGATTAATTGACAATTTTTATCTATTAACTTGTTGAACGAGTAATCATTTTGCGGAACAATTAATCCGAGCTCCTCCGACTCGACATCAAGATTTATTTTTATGTCCTGAACTCACGGACGCATGTAAATAGAATTCCCGGCTGATTTCTTATGGGTGAAGCGTAATTTTCTTATGCAACATTCAGATAACAGTACGAAAGTTTGCCATTAGACGCAGTAAAAGCTCCAACTTAATCATAAAATTCTATCGTCCAATGTCGCTTTTGCTAAACGTTAAAATTTTATGGAGTTGGTAAATTTGAACTGTTTGGAAAAGAATTATTGGACCAATATGTCAATGATGCCAACCGATGTTTCAATTACCTGACACACACACACACAAATCAAAGAGCTCTAATTAATCTGTTGTGGTAATTTTCATAGCCTCTATATTAGTCCATTAACTACAGTGTATATCTGTGTACAAAGTATGTTACTATGTACCCGTTCCTTACTGTCTCAATAATCGCGTTTTTAAAATCATTATTTCTCTAAATTGGCCTCGTTAAAGGAAGCAGCCTGCAGCAGATGCATATCTGTCTCTCATTATGTTTTAAATTGTAATTGCGAAAGTAGAATATAATATTTCTTTCATGTTTATAACAAGATTTCGTGAAAATTCGTTCTGAAATTCCGTTTTTTAAAATCAAATTACATTAATCACGAACTCGATGGTGCAGCTGGTGAAACGCAGAGTATGCGATTACCGATTACTTGCAACAAGTAATCCAGGAGATTTGTCCATCCCGTTATACAATACAATCAGTTTATATAACGATAAATGCAGTATTATTTCAGCTCTGTGACATTAATTTGTTCTACGTGACAAAGACATCATGAAAACGTGGATTTGCAATAGTTTGCGACCGATGAAATGTACGTTTTGTTTAAACAGTTTACCTAAGAGGATTTCGAACATGTCGCCGATAATTTGCCGAGGCTTCCAATTAAAACTGAATTATTTTATTTTCGAGCGATTGTTTGAACTAATAATCGTCGATCATGCATTCGTGCGGTTTATCTTGTATTAGTTATCTTTGTGCTCGCGCTGCAAAAATCCCGATTAAAATCGGCTTTGTTTGTAGAATGCAGCAACACACATTCGCCATTTTCGTGCTTGGAGTAGTGTCCGTTTTCCTTTCCTGCTCAACGTCCACAGCTTCCGTCATCAGCTGTCCTCCAAACAATTTGGAGGTCGCTCCGAATTTACGTCAGCTGTGCTATGCCATCGAGCAGGCCATCAGTGAAGTCCAGAACAACCAGGCCGAATGTAAGTCCGGTCTTAGACTTGGGGTGCGTTTCTATAACTCAACTCAACTCCTCTTTGTTTCTTACAGATCACTTCGACGAAAGAAATGCCCCAGGGCAAGTGGAGAAGAAGAGGCAGGATGTCGACCACGTTTTCTTGAGATTCGGGCGACGACTTGGATATTAAACATTAATGGGTTCCAATAAGGCTTCTTCTCATAATACCACTATATATATACATGATATTTGTGTTCAGTTATCTTATATATGTTGTTCAAAGTAACGTTACTGTTTGGGAAATTCACGCTTGTTTAAAATATGACTTTTCCTTACAAATCATTTCGGACGTGGTGACCATTACAATTTGTAGAATTGTAGTTGGGGTATTTCAAAATCCATTTAATTCTATTTCTTTAGCAAACTGTAGGAGGAATGTAGGTTGAATTTATTTCACACAAAGTCATATTTTAAATGCAATATTACTGTCTATAGAATTTGTTTCTGTCTGAATTATGAAAATGTTACAAATAATAATAATATATTTATAAATAGCAAGAGTTTTATTTTAATTTAAGCCCATTAACAACTTTAAAAAAGACAATTTACTTACCTTTTAACGACTTCACTACAAAGGAAGTGATATAAAATAAAACACTCATTCAATCCGAAATTTTTATTTGAGGAATTTATTTGAAACATTTTAATAGCAAGATTTATTGTGTGAACTTTAAATTCCTCCATACAACTAGTTAACGATAATATGAACTTTCATTAATATAGAAATGAACTCGATATTTTGAGTTTCCATTCATGAAATACACGTCTTAATTTATTTATCAAATCTCACTCAATATTGCACTTAATCTATTTATTTTAAGTTTGTTCCTTAAAATTTACTATTATATAAAAATAGACTGATTCAATTCTCATTGTCCCTAGCACTGAAATTACTTTAAAATTATATTTTTTAAGAACTGATCGATTTCGTTGATGTAGCATAATAGTGATGTTCATTTCTTTAACAATGCTTTATTTATTTATTAATTATTGCAACTGATTGATTATATATAAATATTTAAAGGGTAGTGAATTTTGTGAGGTATTTCATGAATAATTCATAATAAATATAAACAATAGTTAATTTAACAACAAACCAAGATAAATATATGTATGTATATAAACGAATAAAATTGAGCAACAATTGTATAACTGTGCATTTCGTTTACACTAATTACATTCAGATTGTCTGGTTGTTTATTAATTTATTTATTGCACCACATAAACGTTTCTAGCCTTAAATAAAAAAATGAAAAAGAAATGCACAGTAACAATTAGAACACAAAAACCCTGATATAAAACTCACTAAAAACAATAAGTACTTGGTTTAAACAAAACATAAAAAATACTATATAAACAATACAAAATAAGGTGTCGGCCTTTTTATATTTAAAATCTAAAAGTTTGGCAAGATAAATTGAGCAAAAGTCAATCCTTGGTCCAAATAAACAAAGTACAATGGCACATTTTAAGTACATCATCCAATTATTTAAAAGGAAATGTTTAATATAAAAAGGTCCGTCGTAACAAAATTAAATAAAAAGTAACAGAAACAATTATGTGTCTTCTTTAAAGTAAGAAACAAAAACTACATCTCCACCCACATTGATGAGGCATTGTCCCTGAAAAAAAAAAGAAAAATGTTAATTTTAATATAACTGTGTACATCCACCGACAGTTGGATTGGTTTATGAATGATAGGCGAATTATGCATTTTAAATGTAATAAAAATGTCATGTTGCACAAGGAAATACGTTTTAGACAGTTTAAATCCCGTAAGTTGTCAAGAAATGATGTATTATACGTGTCGTCTGCGATGATGACTACATTAAAAAACTAATAAATACAATACTTTTATGTTCCCGTTTAATTTCTAATGTTTATATAAATTCATGTTAAAATGTTGGGGATATTAAACTTTTTATTGTTCAAACTTTTTTAATAACTTATGAAATTCGACAAAAAAGATGAGGAAAAAAACTTTATGAGTTTCTAAATTTATGCCTAGACGTAAATTAACTACAGATGAGAGAATTATACCAGTTGGAATGTTGGAATTTAGAGTCAACCAGATCGAGGTTCCAAGTAGACTCAATGTTGCACGAAGTGTTATTTCTCGTTGTGTATTTGATTTCATCATACTGAGTCTACTTCAGTCCAAGGAGTGATAGACAGGTCTACCACACAGCTATCAGTGAGAACTTTGTTTTTATTGACGCTCTAAACGTTGAGTATTGAAACCTTACAACGTTACAAAATACATGAGACATACTAAAACGGCAGTTTTAGAACCATCAACCCCGCTCTAATACTCTTCCAGAGATTCGAGTTATAATTTTGCCGACATAGGCCAATACACTTCAAGAAGAATTGAATAAGCTTATAGAAGGAAGGCATGCAGAGGGGATGTCAAGCAGACAAATCTGCTATAGTTGAACATGCACTGTTAGATATAGATACTTAATCAATGGTCTTGAAAGACTTAACCATTACATCAAGTAGAACAACTTATATTTTAATATATTTTGATAAGTTGCAGGGAAGGAAGTAAATTTAGAATATTTACTCACCTGGTTCTTGTAGAGACTATAATTGAGGACACATTCAGTCATGAAATAGGCAACAAGGGCGTTACCTCCCAGGGCTGTTACATGTGCCCTCACGATTGCTAGCACCTCCGTCATAAAACTATGTATGAATCCACTTAAACCTCCTTCCTAAAATAAATAAATTCCATTTGAAAATGTTCTAAATCGTATTTTATAGATTTTACTTCTCTTATAGATGTGGTTTCTCTGATAAAGAAAAAGTTTAGATTGCCTAAATAACGTTCGATCTTTCCCCCAGGAACGTACGACAGAGGAGTGATGTCTACGCCATGTCGTTCTTTGTATGGTATCTAAATAAACATAAGGAGATCTATAATATTACGCCAAAGATTATAACAATCTTTAGTACTTACATGTCTTTGTTTGACCGACTGTGTTCTACTTTTTGATGGTGATCTCTGTTTGTTCTTTAATGATTGGGTACTTAAAAAGGTTTGATTTGTTTGAACACTATTGTTGATTTCACTTATTTGATCTTCGTCCAATTTAAATATTAGATCATCTTCTACAAACCACAATTGTTGATTCATTGAATTGAAATTAAAGATATTGATAACTTTGACTTACCCACACGCCTCGTTACAGGTTTTATTTTCCTACAAGTCTTCCCTAATCCTAAAGCCATACCTAAAAATAAATAAACATTTTATAACCGCCTGAATTAGTAACAGACTTATATTCACCAATCACACATAGTTGTATTTCATCTGGTTCCGGTAGATCTATCCTAAATTCTAAATCACATAAGGCACAAGGAACCATCCTTCTAAGTTTAAAATAAACCGACTCCAACAGTCGCCTGAAATGTTGGTTTAAATTGAACTGCGGCTGTATCTTAACTCTATAGATTTGTGTGAACATTTGTAAGTTCTTAACGATTTCCAGGTCCTCCAATCCCGGAACAGTTTCCGTGTTCACCACGTGAAACCCTTCCGGTGGGGGTCTTTCCACCAATAAGTTTATGATTTCTTCGTCCTGGGGATCGTCCACCTGTGAACAATACAAATTGAAACCAGACCGTTTGATGACAACCTTTTACCCACCTCCAGCACACAACAATCTTTGTTGCCCAAGGACAAATCCAAAGAAGACGGCTCATCTTCTGAGTCTTCATTGTCTGAGGTCCGACCGTTGGAAATCTCATCCACTCCTTTTAACTGATATATGTCTCTGTTCTTCCGAACCGTTTCGTGCAGTTCTTTTTGGAGATCACTAATTTTCTTGTCGTCACGGTCCGACACGATTTTTGGTATGTTGGGCGTGGGCAGGGGGGCCAAGAACAACGCAGTGCCCGTGGCAATACCTGTCAACATTCTTTCCCCTACCGATATTTTAATCTTCAACCCAAATATCGAATTCATGCCCTTGATTTTTAGTTTGTTTATAAGTAATCTGTGAAGTTCATACTCGAGAAACGGCAAACCATCTGATATGTCCTTTGCAATAGACTCTCCTCGTACATCCTTTAATTGTCTGCACAGGGTGGACTCAACAAAACAGCCCCGCCCTATTATCGGTAAGTTGTCCGGAGGCTCAATGGTCGATAGTAAAATGTCGGGAACTTTAGCTTTCCTACAAATTATGCGTGGGAGATATAAGTATAAGTTGAGGCGACACCAATTTATACGTACAAGCAGGAGCCGCATTTAAATCCGCTGGACCTGACTGACACGTTATTGGATTCGTAGGGAAGATGAGTAATTGAACATGGGGGAGTGTTGATCTGATGGAGAATGTGTTCTGGGCTCTCAAACAAAGTTTTGTTCGCCTAAAATTATTACAATACATTTTTGGTTTATACATACACATAGATTTAAAAATATTTTGAATATGTTTTATTTTAACCAGTAATATATTATTTGAATATTTGCAGCTCTAGATGGTCAGTATTTTAAATTTATTTTATTTACTTTTTATATATTTAACATATAGAAATAAAGAAGAGAATGCTTCTAGAGAAGAATGGTGAGCTATAGATCAAGAATTTATTCGTTCAGTAATTTCAGTATGCCAAAGAGGGTGGAAGTTGTTTGTAGAGTAGCAGTGTTTTGTGCATGAAATTTAGAATGGTAACACACATGCCAGGAAGTACTGTAGCTTTAAATTTCAGTGTGTACTAGTTCACTTTAGTGTAAACAAAGGAATTTTTATTGGTTGAAGATGTGCCAAATAAAGAGTATTTGCACTTTTTTATTCAAGCAGCTGAAGGACACAGAATTCTTGCAGTGACAATGCTCTGTCGGATACGACATGCAGAATCTGGTTTCGACGCTTTAAAAATAATGATTTTGAACTTGAGAACAAAGGACGTTCTGACGTATTGAAAAAATTTGAAGATGGATAATTGGAGGAATTACTTGATCAAGAAAATAAAAGGTTTTTTGCACCATATGGTGACTGACGATAAAAAGTGGATACACTACTACAATCCAAAGCGTAGAAAATCGTGGGGTAAGCCCACGTGGGGACATGCATCAACATCGTCTACAAACCAAATATTCATGGTTCGAAGCTTCTTCTCTGTATTTGATAGAATAATTTTTTACTTCAAAACACTCACACTGTATTTATCTACCTTTTCTTCTTTAGTAGTGGGTTTATCTTTCTCAATATTCCTATCTAGTGAAGTTGTCATGATATTTTTTGGTAAAACATGGGGCTTTGGTATCACAGGTAAATTGCCAATTGAGTCCTCAACTTCATCAACGTAGACGAAACCTATTATTGCAGCTGTGCCCGTTGCACTTAATACACAAACATCATCGCTGAAAATAACAATAACAATAACCGTCATACATTAGATTATTAAACACCCTCACCAAATGCTGGTCGTTTCAGAATATCCTAGAACAGCGTTACAATTCAAACTCCTTGCGTGTGACCTTATCTCCATTCTAAGTTCCGACCACCAGGTGTCACGTGACTCGGGCTCTTCTACGTTTGTAATCCGTTCGAGAAGTTTTACTGACCTCGCACTTACTGCACCGCCTAAGACAAAATTGTTTATAGAAGTTGAGGTCATGAAATATTTAATTCTTTAATTTTATTATTTATTGTCTATGGAACATATGGTTTACAGTGGGGAATTGAGAACCATCTGTCGTTTGATTTTTAAACTTCGACAACAGAACGAGATGTGATTGAGGAAAAAATGTTTTATTACAAAATTGTTTAATTACTAAATAAAAGATTTAATTTGATGTTAATGTTAATAATTAACTGATATTATTAAGAAATTGACATTCAATAAATTTAAATTTGGCGCACAATATTCCTCAACTCGTCCTACATGAGAATTACGCTAAGAGAAGGGCGTTCGTTCAAAGCTTGGTGAAGCCAGTCAGTCGATCGACATGTCCGCTCACATTCAACAACCCTACGAAGCCAGCCCCATGGCAAATTACAGCCACGTGTTCGTGCCGCAACCCGCGTGGTTGTTCGTGGTGGTCAGCACCCCGGTGATGTTGCCGCAGCCGGCGCGGGTTCACAGCCCCAGACGCCACCGCCATCGTCATCGCGGCCGAAGACACCGCAACCAGCAGCCGGAGGCCGTTCCGCCCAATCCGCCCAATCCACTCAACCCGGTTCAACATGCGCCGAACCAGAGGGTGGTGGCGCAGGAGCCCGGATACGGGACTCCCGTGGTTTACTACCCGGCGCCGATATTTAACCCGTGCGGCGCCATTTTCGTCAACAACATGCCGCCATACAATCCGGGCGAACCCAACAGGTTCGAGATAGAACCGGAACCAGAGGCGCCCGAGCCGTTCGGCGAACTCCCCACCAACGACGGCGCACCTCCTGGAGAATTGCTGCCCCCACCCAGGGAATTTAGTTAAGCAGCGATTTCTCAAGGACACACGTAAGGATAATTGTCGATAGTGTCAATTCATGTTAACAATACTAATTTTTCTCTTTAGCTCTACACACCCGGAAGCATCGGTCCCTTGCCTCACTATGACATGTAGTTTTAGAAATAAATTTAAGTTTTTTTAGAGAATAGATTTTAAGTTACTTAAATTAAGTTGTGTTCGTAGATGTCATAGTTATAGGTCCATATCAATTAGTTACATTTTAATGTTTAGTTATATTTAATTTAATTTAGTTAAGAACTTACGAAATAAAATAGTATTTTATATTAATTGGTTTTCTTAATAATTATATTTTTCTCACATCTCTTCATACACATCATAGGGGGCAATGAGTCTAGTTAATTTATTTGTTGAGTTGGTAGTTTGGGGTGGTACTTCTAACATCAAATGCAATCCAGTTGGCAGGAATCAACAAGTCAGTTAGTTCATAGATTGTTGGGAAAATGGCACCCTGTTGCCTCTACAGGGTAAACTTATTTGAAGAAGAAAGGTAAGTATGATATTTAATTTAAATTATTATTATTATTATTAACTTCCATCACCGTTAATCTTACACACCAACATGAAACTCAATATTTTGCAGTAAACTAGAAATACATACGATAGATAGTAATCGCCGGGTTGCTATAGACACAAATTGTAAGTAAATAATTCTACAAACGAGCACTTAAATAACATTTAAATAATCACTGTTTCTAATATAATTCATATATATTTATTGTTTCCAAGCAGTATCAGGCACTATAATAATCTTACACCATCCATCCATTCTGATTGTTCTGCTTGATCAATAGGTTAACTGATTTGAACGCTGTGATTTTTAGGGACCACAAGATTGAGGGACTGGACGCCCAATGGGACGTCACCCAGTTTGAGGATGTGCAGTTCAACTCGGTTTACGATCACATCTTGAGCGTCCTCGATCCGGAGACTCGTACCGGAGCAATTTGTTTCCTGTCCGATAGTCTTGCGTTTCCGAACCTCTCCATGTACTTGTATCACACCCACGGCGTCTATGATATCATCATATCCGAAATAACCAAAATCTACCCCGCCCTGGCCGATGGTACGTTGAACCTAACCCTAGCAAGCAACGCCCACTATGCCCTTCAACTGTTGGAGGTTATCGTGACCAATCGCAGACTGCAGGAAAAATTTTTGGAGGGGAATAAACCGGAATGCGTCTACCAAATTTTCATGAGAGAACCCACAACGAAATTCGAGGGATTGTTGCGCAGGGACTGCTTGAAAGTGTTGGACGCGTTGGCTCTTCATACTGGGTAATACATGTTATGTTTCACAAGTAAAATTATACAACTCTTGTTTTGATTTAGGTTGCCAGTATCGAAGTTCTTCATTGACACAAAGTACTTAACACTTTGCGTCACACTTCTCAAGTCCAAGGACTTGGGTGAAGTAGAAACGGCACTGCGCACTCTGAAGACATTCCTGCACTCTCCGGTTGGACCGGATCATGTGAACGAGAACGAGTTAACTTTACCATGGATTTTGGAAGCGCTGTCTTGTGCCACAACAACAGTTCTTAAGAAATCGGAAGCTGGTACTATTTCTACCATAATAATGTGCTATTTAAAGTTGGCGGAGGATCAAAGATCGATTTTGTATTTACCCCAGATGGTTCACGAAGATATATGGAATGGAAAATTGGATAATATTATCGAATGTCATTTGAAGCAATTCAGAAGATATTTGCTAATAAAAGTCGGTCATGCCGACTCTTTGTAAATACCTGAATTGCTAGTTTAAATTAATTTAAATTGTGTTAACATTGATAAAATAATTGGATTTTATGTTTTTTCTTGTAATCATTAAATTCTAAAACATATTCTTGTTTCTATCTATTAAAATTATAATGTGTAAGCGCATGTAAATGTTTGTTTGTTTCAGTAATAAGAGCACTAAGACTATTATTGTACAAATAAAATGTTCAAAAATTAGTAAACAGTAACTAGATTAGTTTATATAACGTAACAGTAATAGTTTTAATTTATATCTGTATTTGTTTGGGTTTGTAGGTCGACATTGATTGGAATTATTTCCTGACGTTTCGCTAGCACGAGTGGTCAGCATCTTCAGAGGTCTGATCTGGTTCGGGTTTCTTTGACATCAGACTGACAACAAAATGACAACTGATATTCTGTTTAGTGAACGCTAACCAGATATGAAAGTTATCTAAGTTGTCATTGAGTTGTCAGCCAGATGTCAAAGAAACATGAGCCAGATTAGAACTTTGAAGATGCCTCGTACTGGTGAAACGTCATGAAATTCCAAACAATGTCGATCTACAAACCCGAATAAAAAGCTTAATTTTTTACAGTAATAGTTTTGGTTTTAGTGACATGGTGGGTACTCAGGGGATTCAATGAGAGATAACCCATGGGTCTACGTGGTCGATCTACGTCTACATCTTGAGCATTATTAATTCATCAATTTACAACAGTGGAATTTGTCTCCTGTCGGACGGTCTTACGTTTGCAAGCTTATCCTTGTACTCCAACTGTTGGAAGTTATTCTCTAATCCCAGACTCCGGGGCAAGTTTTTGGAGAAGAATAAACCAGGATGCATCTATACACTTTTAATCAGTGTGCCCACAACGAAATATGAAGAAGTTATTTAAAAGTATTTGAAGGGTTGATTCTCCATTGTGTGTAATGTTTTATTTAAGGCTGACAGACGTGCAGCTCTTCATTGTTGTCTTATACCATAACAATTTAGTAACATAGTAAATACTAAAAACCAACTACTACTTTTATCTCCGTGGGTATCTATGAAGCTATCAATTCTGCCCTGTTTAAGAGTACCTGGACATAAATCAATCAAGTTATCATGTTCAATTCTAGGCTCCAGGAAAAATATTTCGAGCGGATTAAACCAACAACAATTTAGTAATATGGTCGATATTCAGGAGAACCGATGGGAGATCTTCAAACTGGCTTCTATTTCTCAAAAATCCATTATCGACTACACCTTGAGCATAGACAATTCGTCTCCAGTCAGATAATCGACTCTTCATGTACTTGTATCCACGTAGGTATCTTTGAAGCTATCATTTCAGAAATATTAAGAGACTACTCCTCCCTCTTTACGAGTACCTGGACATAAGCCAACCCAGCACCACACAGTATGTTATCCGACTCTCAGAGGTTGTAGTGTCCAATCCTAGGCTCCAGGAAAAAATATTTGGGAGGGTTCAAACCAAGGTGCATCTTGAACATGTTAGGTCTCCATTCTGGGTAACAAATATTTTCTTTTAAAAACAAACATATTTAACTATTGTTTTATTTGAGGTTGTCCGAAGGGTAATTTTTCATTGACACATGCTACTTTACAGTTTGTGTCATACTTCTCAAGTCCATGAATTTGGGTGAAGTAGAAAAAGCATTGAGGACTCTGGAAGATGTTCCTGAACTCTCCGATTCTACTTAAGTATATGAGTAAAAATGCATTAGATTTACCATGAATTTTAAAAGCGTTGTGTTGTACAAATAATAATTTAGTAACATGGTACCCCACCCTGTTCACAGGTACCTGGGTATAAGCCAACCAAGCACCACGAATTATGCTATCCAACTATTGGAGGTTAACGCGTCCAATCCTAGACTTCGGGTAAATATTTGAGCTTTCTGTTTTGAACAATAAATGCTTTGTTTCACTCAATTAATGCATTTCATAAAAAATTTGTTAAAAAATCAGTTATGTAACTACTAAATTTTGAAATACATTCTTGTTTTAGTCATGTTGCAAATTATGTTAAAATTCTTTAGAACAAGAAGATTATAATATTTGTTAACAATAAATAATCAAAACAAACGAAATAATGATAAGAAGAAACTATTTGTTTATATTACAATTAATAATGTCTAAGCGCATGTCAATATCAAATTACTAATTACTATTATAAATGTTCACAACTGTTAAAGCTGTTTAAACAATAGGTAGACCAAAACTATTACTGCACTGATAAATTTTCCGAATCCATAGTGAATATTAGTAGAAACGTACGTACAACAGTTTATGTAAAAAGTAACATAATAAGTAATATTTTTGATTTTAGTAAGATGATCGACACTCAGGAGAACCAATGGGACATTACCAAAATGGGCTCTATAATTGAAAATTCGATCTACGACTACATATTGAGCATCGCCAGTGCAGAGACACGCAGCGAAGGAATAATTATGGTGTCCGAAGACCTTGCGTACCCGAACCTCTCCAAGTACCTCTACCACACCGAGGGCGTCTACGAAGGGATCATCGCCGAAATATACAATGTTTATCCGACGTTGTTCATGAACAAGCTAAACATGCGACAGGCGAGCACCACCCACCACGCCCTTCAGCTTCTGGAAGTCATTGTGATCGATCCGACGCTGCAGTGGATGTTTTTCGAAAGGAACCGTCCAGGTTGTATCTATTCGATTTTAATGAGGACCCCGAAAATGGAGTACGAGTATGTGTTGCGACAGGACTGTCTTAAAATACTGGAGGCGTTGATCACCTACCCTGGGTAAACTTCCTTTCAATTACAATTCACAAATATATTTGTGTATATTAGGATTTGTTTTAGAGAACGTGTGGCGAAGTTCTTCATTGACACGTGCTATTTAACTGTGTGCATAATCCTCCTGAAGTCCAAGACCGTAGGGGAAATTCGAACTGGAATGAACACGTTGAAGATGTTCTTGTCTACCAGTGTGGGGTTGGAGCATATTTGTGAAACGACAATCACCATTCCATGGATGCTAAATGCGTTAAAACAGTCCGTTGCAACGTTAGTAACTAAACCAGATGGAGGTATTGTTGCTTCAGTAATTCAGTGCTATATAAAATTATCGGAAGATGAAAGATCCAGATCGTATTTATCTACAAATATACCTGAAGCAATTTGGAATCAGACATTTAATGATGTACTGGACGATTCTGTTATTCTCTTAAAGCAATATTTGCTAGAGAATTTGGAATAATAACTTATTCTTCAGTTATTAAATGTACCGAAATTTAATTTATTTGATGGATATTTTATTTATGTATATGGGATAAAACTATCACAATCGAAGACTTTCTGTCTCTCGTCTGAGTTTCTGACTACATTTCAAGAATATATTTAGTATTTTATTTTTATAATTAATTAAAACTATAATAATTGAAGACTTAAGATTTTAATTATGTTTTAATTATATGTATTTAGTATTATTATATTTTTATAATTAAATAAAATTTGATAACTGCATTTACATTGTCCTCTTCTCTCAAATAAGATAAAACTGTGACAATCGAAGACTTTTATGTTTCTATATATATTTGGTATTTTATTTTTACAATTAAAAAAAGATTGATAACTGTATTGACGACGTCATCTCTCAAATAAGATAAAACTATCTCATTCGGAGACTTTTAAGCTTCCAACTACCTACTTATATACAGTACTTATACAGTGGTCAGCCCAAAGTTCCGATCTAAACCCCATATAAAATCTATGGAATATGATAGATCTTAAAATAAGAAAAGCTCACTCAGGCAAATTTCAAAACTCAATTGAATTGTTTGAAGCTAGTGATAATATTTGGAATTCTGTTTTTAAGCAAGAGATTGACAACCTTGTTTCTATGAAAAAAAGACGTCAAGAGGTAATAAAAAATAATGGATATGCTACTTAATATTAATAAAAAATATTAAAAACCTAGGTAGTATTTTGACTCCTTGGTTTATTTTTTAATACTACAGTTCTCATCCTTTTTATTTTAAATCAATTATATATAAAACATGAGAAACAAGAAATTTTAAATGAAAAATGTTTTATAAATATTCAAAAGGACATGATGTAAGGAGTCGTTTTAAGACTTAGGAAACATTTTATTTTGTTGCTATAGATATTGACAGCAACAAAGTTTTTTAGAGCCATTGTATGTCTGCAGTTGGTACCATCAGTTAATTACTGTTACTACAACAACAATGCTATTGACATTTTAAAACATTTAGACAAGAAACTCCTAAACAATTTTTTCATGTACCCTTCCCCATGGCTTCAAATTACAACCTGGTCAACTATGAACGGTAAGAATATAAAATAATGCCTGGCAATATTTGAAATTTACCAAATTGTAGCCCTGAACCGATATACAACTACGACGTCTGCGACGTCTTCGACGACGACGACGACGAGGTAAGAGACGATTTGTATTTCTTTAGACGCAGATCTCGGAATGTCGATGAAGTAATGCTTGGCTTCATCAATTGTATTGGAAGCGACCCCACACGCGAGGTAGGAATCGAATTGTTAGTCCACGTACCCAAATTGAAAGACCTAGCCATGTACTTGTACCACACCACGGGAGTATACGAAGGACTCCTGAAGGAACTCCGCAAGCCTTTGATCCCGTTAGACCCTCGCATACCAAACTTCACCCATTATGCGCTGAGGCTTTTAAACATGATCGTGAACGAGCCGAGATTGGCGTCCAAGTTTATGGACGGAGACCAACCGGGAGAGATCCTGTCGACTGTTGGGGGCAAGAAGGAATGGTACAGCGATTCATACTTGGAACCGGCTGTTATAAAAATACTTTCTGCGGAGATCAAGAACCCTCAGTAAGTTAACTTCAAGTTAGTTGTTATTTATATGTGTGTAATGTTTCTAAGGGAGCAGGGGAAACACGTCCAATAATGCTCCTCAAATTTAAATATAAAAAATAGTTTTTCTCTAATATTTTCATAACCTTTGGTCCAATTGTCTTTAAATTTGGTAGGTATTATCCCAAAATACATACGTACAATTCATTGTAATTTCCATCAAGAAGAATTCAATAAAGTATCAGATTTGCCAAAGATAAGAGGGACCTTCAAACAGCTTCTGCGATTTGCCACATTCCTCTTGAGGAAAAATATACTACTACGGTACTACAAAACTAGAATTAAAGAACAGAAACAATCAGACAAGTCTGCTGTGGCAGAACATGCTCTGTTGGATGGAAATCACAACACAAAATTCTCTGAAACACCACTGCTTACCTTGACAAGTGCATATTAGACTAGAATGGTTAGGGAAGCAATTGAGGTCCATAAACACAGAAATAATTCCAATAGAAAAGAAGAAACACTAAAACTTGATAAAATATGGACGCCAGTGTTCAGAAACACAAAAATTACTAAGCAGATAAGAACGGTCACTGAACAGAACGAAATTTCTCGTTCATCAGTTGTCCAAGTTGTTAATCAGATGTCAAAGAGACACGAACCACATTAGATGTCTGAAGATGCTAGCCACTCATACTAGAGAAACATTTCAATAAACCTCGATATGGAAACCCAAACAAATATAGATACTCCAACAATGGTCACAAAAGCCTTAGCCTTTAAATGGGAGGATCGAAGCCATTTAACACTAAATCGTAACATTAAAACTAGGGCGAGGAAAAAAGGAGAGCTCTCCAGAATTTATGCTACTATTATATCATTATGGAAAGCATTTATTACATTGAATTGTAGGTATGAATTTAAGGGTAATACGTTCAAAATTTAAACACCGGTGGACCAAATATTACGAAAATATAGGGGAAAAACTTTCTTCATTATTTTGACCATTTATTTTGGGAACACTTCGTATAACTGCCGAACATATTGTTTTCAGGGAGGTGGTGACACCAGGTTTCATCGACACTTGTCACGTCTGTCTTAGCGTGGCCCTTCTTCCTACCAATGATTTGACAAAGATCGACAGGGGAATGACAAAATTGGCAGAAATTTTGGATAGCAAAGATGCATTGGAATTTATTTGTGGAACGCCAATGTTTACAGAATGGTTTGTAAAAGCGCTAGTAGATGCCAGAAAGTATCTGATGGAAAATCTAATATTGTCCCATAAAATTTTACCGAAAGTAGCTTCGTGTCACATAAAGCTTGCCAGAGACCAAAGGGCGAAGCCTTTTATGATCAAGTTGATTAGTCCAGATATTATGATACTAGTTGATGATTATTTGCGTTATTGCGATAAATAAAGTTTCCAGTTAATCGTAATTATTGTTTTTTTAAATCGGTACTTACCAATGTGCACAATAAATCCCGGAGGAAACTTCGACATGGTAAGAAAGGGATATTCCAACATGTCAAAATTTTCCTGGTGGATTTGCGACCGTAAAATGACATTGTTTCTCATAAAACATCCTGCTCCACCACCTGACCTGTCGCTTCCTGTTAAACTGTTTCCTGTGGAACATTTCATTCACAAAATCGAACAAAATAATAATAATAATAGTAATAATAATAATAAAGATGATACATACACATAGAACGGGTATAAAATAAATGCCTTCAAGTAGTTGTACGTTAATTACTGCGATACTTTCAGCCTTATTTATCGCTTTTATTTTTAATATATAAGTTGTGCTCACAATGAGAAACATGAGAAAACCTCAACTGATTACTAATCAAAATAAAACAACAAAAATATCTGTATGTCTTTCTTCTGTTTTAGTTTTCCATGAGGTTCAAACATGTATAGAATTGTTATTCTAGTACTACTTTATGATCTAGTGTTTTTAGTCACTTCTATATCAAAAAAAAACTTACCCGACTGAAACATGTTAGGTATTAAAACTAGTTGGATTCCAAAAAGTTTTCTTTTTTGCATTATGTAAACAGCTACAAAAATGTATACATTATCCATGGCCAAATATTGAAGATATGTTGTTTAGTGTGGTGTGTGTATTATCATCAAATTGGACACTTTTTGTTTAATTACAATTAGTAGCCGAAAAGGATAACAGTAATTGAAGGCGTCTACATGAAGGCTAAATTAGAGTTACTAGATGTAGTTTTAAAGAAAACGTCTAAAGATTTGAAGTAAAGTCGACAATACTCTGTGTCAAAGGATAATGAAAGAGTTTGACAACGTTTCATACTCACTTTTACTTAAAAATCCTATTTTGTCAGAAAAAAAGTTTTCATTAAATGAGTACCATGTATTTACGACAATATATGGAGCAATAAATTAGAGTGACTTAAACAACCGTTAATTTGTATTGTTTTATCGCTCCATATACATATGGTATGTAGATTCACACAAAGATGCAACAATTAGTTTCGCAAGCATCTTATACTCACTTTTCTTCAAAAATCCTTTTGACAGAAAATAGAGAAATTGATCATATTTAAAACGTGTCTGAGGCAGTTAAATTTTGTGTGGTTTGTCCTAAGTAGAGAATCTTTTGTATTGTTTATAATTTTTAATGTCGTTCTGTTAGTATAAATTTATGGACATCTTACATTACCCTACTTAATGCTTTTAAAATTTATAGCAGAAGCAACAGCAGCAAACTGGTAATAGATAAAAAAACACCTATAATCAGAAAACAAGCAACTACAAAAATAGTATTACAATTATAGGGTAATATAAAATATAGACAGGCACCACAACTCAACAGGTACTTACCCTTTGGGGTGATGCTCAGGTCAGAATCAGATGACCTCCGGTGAATGATGGCCATATTATTTAGCTTGGCTGGAGATTGTCCCGGTTTAGCCGATTGTTCGGGGGTGGCGTAACCATTGCCCGACTGTTGTTGCGGTTGTTCCGGTAGTGGCGACGAATTCCTATTCAGGGTTAAGCACGCTTGCACATTACTGTTATTATTGCTTGGTTCAATTTTTGTATTGTCAAGCTCGGATTTGGGGAGGTTGGGATTAGTAATTGTTAAATTGGGGGTGGACAATTGGGGAGCCTCCGGTAATGGTTTCAACGAATCCGCCTTGGACACGTTCTTTTCCGATTTGCTGAATATTTTCGACAGTATGTTCTTATGTTCTTTGGTTTCGTTTTCGTTTTCGGATGTCTTTCGGTTTCTTTTTATGAAATTAAACCGTTTTTTGTTGTTTATTTCGTCGGTGCTCTTCCCCTTTCTTTTGTGGTGGAACAAACTAAACTTCCTTTTGTGTTTGGGCTCATCAGGTTTATCCAGAGACGATTCGTAACTCCTAGTTTTCAATAGTAGGCTGAAGAACTTTTTCCTTTTTTTGTCGCTTTGGCTGATAAACGCATCTACAATGTGTTTGTGCAGTTCACTGTCCGAAAAACAATTGTGTCGAGCCTTCACAATTACGTCTTCGGGTTGGGGTGGCTTTCGAGATGACTTAAGGGAGCCAGAAAGGCACGGTTGGGACTGTTGACGTTTTAGTTCAGTTTTTAAATTGACAATGTGTGTAAAGGGAACCCCCAGAACCGTCTCATTCTTTCTTGAATAATTAGAAAATGATGCTGCTGTTGAAGACTTTTTCATCTTAATGTGTCCATTGTTCGTATTGTTAGTAAAAGGGGAGTATACCATGCGTGGTTTGACGCTTTCTGGTGGAACCCGACTGGTTGGTGAAGTTGGTGGTGTGTACGTTCCAATAATATTTACTTTTTCCAACAGAATGGTCTGCATTGCAGTCTTAACCAACCCCTTGGGTTTGATGGTTGAGCCTAAATTCACAGGGGGGATAATGGCAGTAACCTTTTTAGAAGTAGACGGCATGACAACCTGCTCTTTAACTTCAGCCTCAGGCTCCTCGTCATCTAGATCGTCTTGTTCCTCCAAAACAAATACAGATTTTGGCTCATCTGTTTCCGCATCAGCTACTTCTGGATCAGCATCCACGGCTGTATCTAGGTTAACGTCCTCAATAATGTCTGCTTCGCAAGGGATAATTTCCGAGTACTCAGACTCTGCGTCGTAATTCAAACTTAAATCGTCTTCACTGTCAGCCGGGAAGGCAAACACGTTTCGTCTGGAATAAGCCTGGTCTACGGAGGCGCTTCTTGACATCAAAGCGGGCATAGAATATTGTTTCTTCAGTTTCTCCTTTGGGTTATCCCTTTCCAGCAGTTCGACGTTACTTAAAATATTGCTGATGGTATCCAATTCGTCATAATTAATATCCTGATTCAAATCGTTGGACTCGCAATCGTAGTCAGAACTGGTCGAATCTGAACTAGAATAAGACCGTTGTTCGCTGATGTTGTCATCACTTATAATGTCGGGTTCGGATTTGCTGAGAAGGTTCGCCAAAGGCTCCAACTTGTCAAGAGTTTCCGACTCGGAGTCGGTGTGTTGTGGGGAGTTTTGCACCTCCAAAATGCAACTCAGACTATTGTGAGCATGGATTACGGACCTGGCCAGCAGTTCCGCCATCGCACTGTTGTTAGCGTTGTGCGTTTTCTTAAACATGCTCCTCTTCTTCGTCGCGTCTATCGGCAAGTACTCCTCAGTCTCTTCGCCGATGCCGGTGTCCCCCAGCTTCGCTTTAAGAGCGGTCATTTTTTTCGACAGTGAACTCTGCGACGAGTATTTCAAGTTCTTGAACCGCTGCGAGATTCCGTGGCCCGGAGTTCCACGTTTGTCTTCTTGTTTCAGTAAAGTTTTCAGCGGCGTGTGTTCGTTCAGTGACGGATTCGATTGAGTGGAACGTAAGTGTTCGTTGTACGACAAATGTCTGGTGAAATTGTAATTAGGTTTCACGAGGCTCCTTTCATAAATCTTTGGATGGAATGGTTTGGCGGGTGCGGGAAAAGGTATCAACAAACTGGAGTGAGCGGGCGCTGAATTTAAGCGAAAGCTTTTATCGCAGCCAACGAATTTTAGATAGTTAAGTGCACGACTGCATGCAAGGGAAGAAAAAACAAAGTAATAGTTAAAGAAATGTTTGTATTAATTATATATATACATATATACATGATGAACCAAGAAAATAACCAACTATTAATATGCAAAGATGTATTTTCTTAGTTCAATTGAAAGTTGACACAAAACACATACACACAGATATAACATTACCATATCCATAATGAAGACAACATAAATAATGTAAGCTATATTCAAATATAAAAATTGTTTACAAATGATCAGTCTATAATAATAAAATCAGAAAGATAATAAACATAAATAATATCTCAATATTAAAAAAATATAATACACAAGTACTACTTTTACAAATTAAGTTTAAATTTTAATAACAAATAAAATAATACAATATATAAAAATTAAAATACAAAGTGTTTCTAAAAGAGGTGGTCAAAATTTGGTACTAGGTAGGACTAGGTCCAATATTAAAGAAAATCTAAATATCTTTTTTCAGGAGTTATTCCTGAAGTAAATACAGCCTTTACAATGTCAACAAATTATGGAACAAAACAGTGCATATTTGACCCAAATCGGACAATCCGAAGCATATCAAATAAAGGCTTGAAATGTAAAAATAATGGTTTTCTTTTTCTCCCCTTCCCCTTATTGTCGCCTCTATTTTCCACACCAATGAATATTTTTTAAACTATTAAGAACTCTTCATATTCTTGGATAATTTTAAAGAAAAAAAGTACTTTTGATTAATTTTGATTATCACAACCGTTTTTCAGATACTTCAGTTTTAATACATGAAGAAATTAACACAATTTTCATAGAATATAAAACCAAGTAGGTATCATAAGGTATTTTTAATTAGTTTTGTTAATTAAAGAATGTAAAAATACATTTAGTATATTTTTTATTAATTTAATAATCATACATTTTATTCACATTTCAAGCCCTCCATAAATTTATTCTTTTTTGTAGGTATGTATTTTAGGATAATACATATTAAATTTAAACACTTTTGCATCACTTTTGTTAGGAAAATATGAGAAAAAAACAATTTGAAAGGCTATATTTTCTTTAGGAGAAACTTGAGAAAAAAAATATTAGATTTTATTCATTATTGAATGTGTTGAAATCGAAATGAAGAAGCGATTAATCAAAATTCAATAAGTCATTGAACACATCATTATTTCTGAAAATCTTTTGTCTAATCCCTCCTTTGTCTTTAGATATAAGCAGGAAGTAATGTAAAAAAGCACCCTTACTACAGTAATTGAGGAACTCAAAACAATAGTGAATTAAAGAATTTACTTTAAATTTATTAATAATAAATGATTTATTTTGATATTAGATTACTTGTTTGGACTTGATCTACTTCTACTTTGAAGCCCTCAATTAAAGAACATGAAAAATATAAAGGTGGAAAAAGCACCCATCACCTCAAAAATTGTACCAAATAAGTCCCCCAATTTCCCCCTTTGTGCAACATAAACCCAATAATAAGCACACAGTTACCTTAGAGTACTTACTCATCATTTTTCTCATCATTAACGACCGTTGAGACGGCACTTCCACACGGCATATCCACAGTTTTGACTAAGGTAACAGCAGTACCGATTCCTCTGGCCACAACCCCACACTCTCCCTCCAAATCGAACTGCTGATTGTATCCAATGACCGCGTTACCCCCCAAATTAATCGCTTTAACACCTATCTTTCGTTGCAACTCCCCGGACAACTTGAAAAATAACGTTTGTCTCGCTTCGTTCGAGGCTCTCGGCGTTCGAATTTTGTCGATCCACTGGTATTCTGGATCGTCGTCAACTATTAACTCCTCCACGAAACCGTGGATGACTTGAGCATAGTATCCTTGGGGCACAGTTGGAGCTGAAACAAAAATGGTCAATCTCTGACACTAAGCAAGATTAAAATTGAATACTTACAGCAATAAAACTGAACTCCACACGAGGATTGCCGATATCTGTTAAAATCTGAGAAGAGATCCACTTTGACGGTAATGTTCACCTCTCCTCTAATCCCATGCATTGTGTCATACACTGGAATCCACCCGGACATAACAGAACTGCCCACATTGTCGTGATTGCTGTTGGTGTCACCATTAAATCCATGCTTGTTTAGCTGGCTTGCTGCTGGCAGTAGTAGAGGGTTTAAATTAAGGTACACTTTGCCAATTGCATCGTTTGCTGAGTAAGTATCATGGTCCATCAGACGGATTTGTAAAGGCTCATCCTGAAGCTCCGAATCATCCACCTGGAAATTATGTTTGTAGGATGGAAACTTTTACACTTAATATTATTACCTCAAATCTGTACCATTCAGAATTCCATTGAGGATGTAAGGACTTTCTGCACACATCAGTTTTGTATGTGGTGCTGCCCAATTTGATTTCGACATAGGCATCTGTTGTGTCACTCGATCTGTCCATCACAGGCAAATTTTTGCCTGATATTATTTTCACCTTCACTTTTCCAGGCATGTTTTATTGCTGCAAACGGTAATTTCTGATTAGATTTAACGGCGTATTCGTCGTGGTGAAAGATTTTGTCAAATGACATACCTATTTACATTTTATAACATGAAATAGTTGTGCCAATGTGTATAACTCTATTTTTAGATTTAGCAGGTTAAAATCCAATTTAAAATAATTACCATGTGCACGTTTGATTCGAATTTATTTTTATAAAACATGCATACGAAACTCGTCGCTATTTACCTTGTTACATTGGGAATTATTACTAAATTGATCCAACTTATAGTTTCAGCATGTTTTGATTTACAGGGTTTGACATTTGACATGAATCTTGTTACAATTAGTAAAATGTGTCCCGGAAATAATAACAGCGCTTAATTACGGCTATTTTTAGTCTAAACTAATTGATAATACAAAATATAATAATATAACCTCATAGTTGTTCCACAAGTAAATAAGTTTCACGGACACTAAACGTTCAAGCATTAGAACTACGAATTAAATTAATTATTATTGCAATGTCTGTAATATAATTACAAATAATATTGAAAGCGATATTATATTTGTACTTTATTAAAACAGCGAAACACCTATTTAAAATACACAATTTGTGTTATATTTAGATTATCGGTAGCTCAAAAGACTCAAATGCTAGACCGGAATTTTATGCAATCGAATAATTCCATGAAGTGAATGAAACTTCTGGTCTCTGACTAGTAAACAATTATTATTTTTAAATAAATTCTTATTGTTTGATTTATTAGTAATATATTGTAGTAAGTAAAGCGTATTTATCACAACTGTTATGATCAGTTTTTTATTAGATATTAAGTGACAAAAATTTTTTTTTTTAATTATTTAATTTTGTTGTTTCTTGTTAAGTGCTATTTAATAAATAAAACTCTAAATTAATATACATATTTTACTTTATTAGTTGTAAAACAAATTAAAAAATCCATCACTATTCTGGGGAAGAAGCTGTTCACTCCTAAAACAAAAATGATAAATAAATTATTATCTGTACATTTCTAACAAGGATGTTCATTAATCATACTATTATAATAGTGTAATAATTGAGAATTATCACATTTTAATTTCTTTACATTGTCTACATTATTAAGGTGAATCATTTGAAAATTTAAACTGATTTAATTATGTTAATTTTTATAAATGGTGGATGCTTTCGCAACGTCGCAATTTTTGCGCATTCACCAAAATTTCCGGATAATATTCGCATAAAAATAAAAATCTAGTATAAAAAGTAGTAATAATCATTTTATTTAGTTTTAAGAATTCAGCGATGTCTTCCCCCACTTCAGTTGATCGGCGACAAGCAGCGCAAAAGTACGCTCGTCGTTCAACGCTCAAACTCTAGCTTCACGTCTTTGACAGTTGTGCCGGTTGAAGTCTACATAAAATCCAAGAAAAATAATGGAAAACGGAGACAACGGGCAATCTTCTTGTGTCCAACACATAAAAAAGTTTCATGCGTATGCCATGAGCTCAAGAAATCGCGTGTAAGTTATTATTTATTGCCGTTAGTGTCAATGAAAAATTGTTGCTTTCAGACGTGAGGAAACGGAAAAGTTTATAAATGGCGGCCAACTTCCGGAAAATTCAGAACCCAAAAATCACTTGAATTTGTTCCATTGTTTCGCCATTAATCGTGAACGTCGACTGTAAGTACTCACTAGTGGATTAAGCAAAATTCAAGTATACACCCAATCAGAACAATATTATAAAGTTGTATTGTTGTAGATTGATAATATTAATATAGGTTTTACATTGTAGTGTTTTTAGGGTACAGCGCGTTGAAAGTAAACCCAAAAATAACCCGGCCACCGCAACCGTACCGGAGTTCACCAACAACGACGGCCCCATGGCTAACAAGGAATGCCCACCGTAAGTTTAAATCATGTTTACACATAATAATTCGACAAGTTAAAAGGCACGATAAGAATTATGCAACTCAGGTGTACGTGTGTAAGTTTAAAGATGTAAATATCGTTAAAGTTTTATCAACTCAATAGCGTGATTCACAGATGGAATGCCTGCGATAAGCACTTACAGAACTAATAAAAGTTATCGATATAAATTGTTTAACTATAGCATTTACCACTGCTGCACTTCAAGCAATACATTTAATTTAAATTTAAACTTCTAGGGCACACGATGACAATGAATGGAATTTGGCTAGGTGTGAAGTATTCCCAGCCCCCGAAAAACTATACGAAAAAATCAAAACCATCGCCAAAATAAACCACGAGGTGAAGTCCATCAAGTACGTGATGAAGAAGCACAAGGAAGGGCCGATCAAAAACTTGGGTTTTTACTTGTACTACACGGAGGGGGTGTTCGAGTCGATTGCCAAGGTTATCTCGTCGGTTTACAAGCACATTGAGGAGGACAATTTGACTTGGGCACAGGCCGAGAGCACGGGCAACGCACTGGGACTGATGAAGGTGGTCATCAACACTAAAGAACTCAGATCGCAGTACCTGGAAAACAGCCTCGTCTCGTGCATTTTCGGCTTGCTCTTCAACAAATCCAAGCACGGATTGCAAGGAGTGCTCCACGAGGAGGCCCTCGGAATAATGGCAATTTTGGTGCGCACTCCTGGGTAACTTAACTATTCACACATTTGTAACTTCACTCGTGAACGTAACTCGTTTCAGTCTCCAGTACACCAATTTCGTCATCAACAGCATGTTCCTGCCGGTGATCATGCACCTAATTGAGTCCGATGACGTTAAGAAAATCCACATTGGAGCCGCGTCGCTGATGCGCTGCATGATGAGGAGCATTGGCTTGAACTATGTTTGCCAGAAGCCCAGCCGTTTGCTTTGGGTGATCCAGGGTCTCAACAACGCGGTCGAAACCCTTATCAACGATCAGGATCCGCATGCTGTCGTTGCCGTGACAATGTGCTACCAGAATTTGGCCATCAGCAAGAAGTCACGCCAGTTTATGCCGAAATTTATTCATCCGGCTATTATGGACGCCACCTTCAATGACGCCATAATAAAGGGAGGATCCACAATCCACTTTCGCCCTTTCATGCTTCAAAATTTGGGGGTCGAAGTTTAACTTAATTTATTCATTTCGTGGTAACAGTAAGTTATTTGTCATTTGACTAATCCCAGTAGCAGGTATTTGTGTCTGACTAATAACAACTTGTTACCTATTTGGGTACGCCCATTAGTTTAAGTGCCTTCCCCACCTCTATAGGGGTGGAAGCTGTATAATATTTTATTGTTGTGGCTTTCCGCCATCACTTGTGTTTGTATAGATTTAAAGTTTATCTCGTTCGTTAAATAAATAAATAATTTCTGTTTGATTTTATTTTTTAAAAGAACATTGGTCAGAGAAATAGCATACTACTCTTTATCGTTAATTAGAAAATTCACATCTCCAATTAAATGTGATCAAAAATTTTATATTTTATTTAAAATAATTACTTTATATTCTCTCTAGAATTATTCATTTTGTATTTAAATCAAAGTCATTTCCAGTTAAATTGGATCTTAAAATAGATGTGGCTGATCACAGATATAGCACATATTTAAAATATATATATATACAGTGGTGGAAAAAAGTATGGTATATTTTATATATATTCATACAAATTTAACAATAACTTAAATATCTAAATAATTTGTGGCGTAACCTTTGAGTTTTATCACTGCTTGGTATCTTTTAGGCATAGAATCTACCATCTATACAATGTGTTAACAGGAATTTGTTGCCACTGTTCCAGTATCGTTTGACATTCACATTTATTGTTGAGCATGTTATTTCGTCTTTGTTAATAACATTGCATATTTAGACCCTGATGTTTCATGTTAATGATTGTTTTCTTCTTATCACTAAATAAATAATCAATAAAATAATAAAAATCCTACTAAGAATAACTTCTTACTATTAAAAGTATTGTTAAATAGTTCCACAAAACAAACAATATATTTGAATGTGCTATTTGTTACCCAACCAAATCAGACTCTTATGTGCCTTTAAGGTAAAACCTCTGTCGTTTCTAAGAAAAAGAAAAAAACATATAAAGTATTGAAATATATTTTTATACTGATAAAATTTGTCTTAAATTATTTTATAAACCATCTTACAAAATGTTTAAAATTTAAAATTTTATGACATTTCTTTGTTCTCAACTGTATATTTAACCCTTAGATAATTCACTGTATTAAAATTAAACAAATATCTTTAAAACACGTAAAAAGTAGTATAACACTATTCAAGAATCGAATAATGTTTAATTTCAAGCAGAAGGTAAAAACATGTCTAATTTTGTATGTCAGGCAATCTATTTTGAAAAATTCTCAAAAGTGTGAAAAATTGCTTTAACCATTAAGCTTGGTTTCTAATGTTTTTGTATCCCTTTTTTCCCCCATGTCAAAGTCAAAAAATATATATAATATATATATATATATATATATTAAGAAAATTTAAATATTTCCTTATCAAAATTAGCTATGCTATTAAAATGGTCAATGGAATTGAACAATTAAAATTAAATAATAAATTAGATTTTTATTTTATAAAAGCAGGAAGTTTTGTTAGAGTGGGGGTGAGTTGTAATAGTTGGCAATCCTAACTAACGCTGTCAAAAAAAAAACTTCTCATTCCTCTCAGAGCAGAACAATTTTAAAAAAGTTATAACTATGTCAGCATACAGCAACAGTAATGGATCTGCTAATAAGGAAGCCTCAGTCGAGGAAGCTAATAATACTCCTGAAATACCACGGTAAGAATTCTAATATATTTTTTGTATGAACATAACGTTAGATCTTTCAAATTTCTTCTCGGATTGTCAATCCTGACAGAAAATAGTATTTTTGATAAATTGTAAGCAAGTCCTAGCACCTTTATCCACCAGTCCCTTCAGTTTGAAGCTAGGCCAAACCCCTAATGTATCTCATTGCTAGGTTACACAAATCAGACTTATTTAAAACAAACAATAGGTTAAAATAAAACATCAACAACTCCTGATCGAAGCAAAATCAAGAAATCACAATTAATGTCGTGTTTCAGGAATAAATACGACCTATCCCATGCCCTCGACGAGTTTGCCGTGGTGGTCCAATCAATCGGCAAAGCCGAAACATGTTCAGCAGGTATAGCCGACGTTCTCGAAAGATACGAGTATAAAGAGAATTTGGCGCAGTACTTGTTCCACACACCCGACGTGTTCGTTATGATTATAAGGAAGGTGGCTTCCACCATCATAGAGGCAAACGATTTGACCAATGATAATTTAGTAAACATTTGTAACGCACTCAAATTGCTGAAGATCATCGTCAGCTGCGACGCACTCGATTTTGCCTTTGTCGAAGATAGCTCGTTGGCGTGCCTCAACCGCCTGTTGTTACTGAAACCAGTTAACGAAAATCAGTGGTTGATCCATGGGCACGCTTTATACGTTACAAATTTATTGCTCAGAAATCATAGGTAAGTGACTGGCTCGTAAAGTTCTAACTAATTCGTATGGGTTTTAGCGAAAAGGTAGCAAAGTTATTTTTAAAAAACAACTTCTTCAACACCATAATGCACATGCTCAAATCAGGCAATACGGACGACATATACATAGGAGCTAAGAGTCTGTTCCTCTTGCTAACTTGTCCATGGGCAATAAACTTCCTGTTCGATTTACGTGAACGGATAATCAGAATAATTGAGGCCCTCAACGACTCGGTGAAGACTTTCGAGTTTTGCGACCAGCATCTAGTGGCGAACGTAGCGAATGGAGTTGCGACAGTGGTACGATGTTATGAGGCCATGATATACGACAGCAGAACTTCGACCCTCATAGCTGAGATGATGCCGGATGTTGTAGTGGGCGAAACATTCAAGACTACCCTCACATACAGCAACGAGGGCGCCCCATTCTATCCCTTTACACTCCATAATCTGTGCATCCTTGATCTCGATTAATTTTTTGGGTTTTTTCATTTATATAGAAGGCATCTGCGCCTTCTTTTTCCTTTATTCATCTCTCTTAAGTATATTATCAAATTCTTGGTACTTGTTGTTGTAACTAGCACAATGTAATTTTTTATTGTCTTTACTCTAAATTTTATTTTTGTCTTTTGACGCAACCATTAGTTTACATATTGTGACTTTTTTTATACAATAAGAAATCATAGGTGGACATAATGTAGTGTCTAGAAATATATTTTTCAATAAATTATATATAAACTTATATCTGTGAATTTCTTTTATCCTTATAGAAAAGAGCTTGTTCTTAATCATTGATGATGAAGATGAATCATTATTCCATCATGAAACTCCATTTTGAAATTCCTAAATTTGAATTTCCCGCTTTCCACCCCTTCAATTGTTTTAAAAACTAATAACAGGCACCTGTTGTGGCAACAAAACTAAACAATTATTTTTTAGTAAACTGTTCGACGAATAACCTCAACTGTTGTAAAAGATGGCTTCCAACAATAATACACAAAACATGTAAGTTTTTATACTTATTTTAAAACTAAAACTGAAATCAAACTGAAAACTTGCAGGCCAAACGAAACAAATAACATTTCAATTCAGGATGAAATTTTAAAGTTGTGCGACTCAAAAACGCGGCCCGAAGCCATCGATAACATAGTTGAAATTAAGAGAAATATACGTAATTTGCCTCAGCTACTTTTTCACACAACTAGCGTGTTCGATGGGATCATTGAAGAGATAGAATCCGTTTACGAGCTGATAATAAATGACAATTTGACCACCACGAAGACTTTGACGGTTTGTGGTGCCCTAGAACTTCTAACAGTCGTTGTGGCAGCCCCAGAGCTCGACTACAACTTTCTCATGGACAAGAAAGTAGCATGTATTGACGGCCTGTTGTGGATGTCATTCGATGAAGTTTTGAAAGGGACAATGCACGATTTTGCGTTAGGCGTTATGGGTTCAATGTTGGGTGTAATCTTGGAAAAGTACATAATGTAATATTTAATTCAGCGTCGTAAATATTGAGTTTTGCCTTTTTCAGTGAGAAGCTAAGTAGGTTCCTTAAAAACAACAAGTTTCTCGAAACTGCGAGGTACCTGGTGACCTCTATATATTCACAGGATATGTACGTAGGGGCAAGAATGATATGTGCCCTATTAGGAAGCTATTCCACTAGAAATAACATATGTAGACAGCCAAAAATACTACGCACCCTCATTAAATCCCTTAATAAAGCGGTTAAGATGATGGAGGAAAAGCGAGAACCAAGGATAGTGGTGATGGTACTTGGATGCTATCAATTACTGTCCCTCCATAAAGGAACAAGAGCATTTTTGCCTGCTATGTTTCCCCAATCGGTGTTGGACAAAACATTTGACAAAGCCATCATTGCTGGTCACAGTTGCACTACATTGCGTAAAATTATGCTTCGCAACCTGGAAGTAAATTTTCCAATGCTTCCCAATAATTTTATTTAAAGTGTGCCTTTGTACTGTTTAAATTATTTAATCTATTTTAACAATAAAAATATTTAATAGTGATCAATATTTCTTTTTAATATACTGACATATTTCCAAATATTTCCTACAAACTTGAAATTATGAATACATAAAAGATTGCTTCGATTATTGTTGATGAAAGTAATGTAAAATCTTATTAGTAAGTAACCACAAAAGAATCGATCAAATTAATTAATGTATTTTAACAATAAAAGTATTAAATATTGTTAGATTCTCCTTTTTAATATACTCATATATTTCCAAATATCTCCTCCAAACTCGAAATTAGAAGTGCATAAAGATTGTTTCGATTTTTTTCTTTTGATGAAAGTATTGTATAATCTTATTAGTTACCACAAAAGAATCAACCATGTCAAAAAATGTTCTAAAATGTCAATCAAATGCCCAAATATATAAAAAATGGCGCGAACCTAGCTGGTATAAAATGTGTCAGCAAATACTTAAATGAACACCACATTAGAATTTTAATGTTTACAGAATTTATATTTGTATTGCCAAAGGCATAAGGACACAAAATTAAAATATAATTAAAAACTATATATTTTAAATTTGACCACCTTAAGTTGGTAATTACATGACAAAACAAGTGTTGGTTTCACTGGCAACTAAACCATTTTGAATTAAACATGTCATTTCAGGACACCCCAACAATTATTTTGTCAATGTATGAAGCAGCCCACATCAACCCAGTTCAAATAGTTCATTTTGATCTGTTTCCAGGTTAAACTGATAACTTCTTTAGTTCCAAAATGAAGGAAGAAGTAATTGTCGTATCCGATGACGAGTAAGTGAAGGATAACCTTACGGTTGCATTAATTTTAAAATTTTTGTATTTTTCAGGTTACCAGTAAGACGCAAGGGACCCAGAATCACACAAGTGAGGGGCATGGTCCTGAACGAGTAAGAATATCGTAAATCGTTTGTTGTCTCGAAAGTCACCAGTTAAATTTTCAGGAAAGCAAAAGCTAAATGGGACCTAACAAAATTCACCGGACACATGGATTATAAGACCGGACGCATCCTATACATAGTCACTGAAAGTTGCCGCCAAGATGCCCTCACGTATGTGTTCGCCAACAGAAATAGAATCGAAGATGCGACAGAACATCTATTTTATACTGCCAACGTCATGGAAGCGATCGTCAAGGAAGTGCACAAAGGGTTTAAGGCTTGTCGCGATAACGAACTGAATGTATCCCAACTCGAAAGTACCTGCTTAGTATTGGTGCTACTACGTGAAATGGCATCTTCGAATAATGTCCGTGATGATTTCCTCTTAAACAATGTTCCTTCGTGTGTCGATGGTATAGTCTCCATGAAACCCAAAAATTGCAATCAATATGCAATGCGTGACTACGCGATGAAAGTCTTAAAAACAGTTTTCAGTCTTCCTAGGTATGTACAGCGGATTCTTATATTTCCATCTTTAAGTTCAAATTGTACTTTATGATGAATAGATGGACTTACAAACTTTTCCATTTCAAGTTCATTTCAAGAAACATGTATATGTACACTTTGCTAGAATATTTCAAATTTATTGAAACTGTAATGATCAGTCTTACAATTATTGTAGATGTCCACTACTCAGGGAATCTTAGCTTTCCTCTACCTGGATAAAAAATAACCAAGTAGGAAATGTGATAAAGCAACCAATTCATCAGCGATCTTGTATGTAGTTTTCTGTCTTGGTCTTAACAAACATCTATGTCGTCTAAGTGATTAAGTGTTGAAGATTTTAAATGAATTGTTCAAATATTCTAGATATTCTTTACGTTTATGTTTATCACAGTAATATGTATATTACCTACAAATCCCTCCATACTAATTATTTTGTCACTTTCTTATTCACTGATGGAGTTTCATACTGACTTTTTCGGTTTAAATGTTTCAAAACCATTTTAAATCTAATAATTATCCTTACAATTACTGTAAATGCCATCTACTCATTTGTTTATAAAAAAAATTTCCAGTTTAGAGGCTTCCGATTATTTTGCTCTACCTGGTTAGGAAATGCCTAAGATGTAAGATGAGTCAGCGAACTTCTCTGCAGTTAGACGACTTTCTTGGTCTTAAGAAACATTTTTGTTGTCTAAGCACTATAAAATTTATTACACTGGTTTAAATATGATTAAGTGTTGATGATCTAAATATATTCTTCAAATGTCCTAGATGTATAGTATCTTGGTTTCCATTTCTAGAAAAATTTTACCTTCTTAAGTAGTTTATTCATTTCCTCCACACCTACTATTTTCTCATTTTCTAATTCATTGCTGAGCTTTCTTGTTTTAGATAATTTCAAGTCCATTTTAATTATAATAGCCTTACAATTATTGTAGTATGCCCAGATAAGTTCTTCTGAATAGAGTGTATATATTTCCACTTTGCTAGAGTCCAAACTTTGGAGATTTACGTTAGGTTTCCTCTGGCTGATTAGGAAATATTTAAGAATTAAATGAAGTTCCAATGGTAATCTTATTCTTAAGACTACTACTTGTTGTCCATTTCTAGGTAATATTTTTATTTTACCTACAAAACTTCACCATTTTCTCCAATCCATTGATGGACTTTTGTATACTTTTTAAGTTTTAAATATTTCAAGACATTGTAATTGTAATAATTATCCTTACAATTATTGTAAATACCAAATACTCTGTTAATCTTAACATTTTTGGGAGTTTCTCTTCATGGAGATGTTTCTATCTTTAGGTAAAATTAGTATCTCAATTAGAACATGTTACCATTACTAATTAGTTCTAATACAATACTTTTATACAGGTTATACCCTTACAATTTTTTTCTCATTGGGCCCCTTCACCTCGACAATAGTACATTTTTATTTTCTTGTTTAGGATTTTACTTTATCTCAAATTTTAAGTAACTGTAAGCCCATTCAAGAAATTGTTAACAAATTTCTTGAATACTTGCGGTTTCTAAGTAACTAGTATAGTTTAACACCATAATCAAGAAGCAATGCCTCGTTAAATGCATAGATATTGAACTATTAAAATTCATTCAACTGTTTCAGCCCGACCCTATGCACGTTCATCATCAACACTGACTACACATCAAAGTTAGGAAACTTGCTGGAGTCCTCAGACTTGAACGACATCCAAATCGGCGCTCAGGGTCTGAAGTCCCACTTGAGCCTACCAATGGGAGTGAACTACGTCTGCTCTGTGCCAGGACGCATCAACTTCATGTTGACGCAACTCAACAAAGCCACTAAAACTATGTTGGAAAGAACAAGCGACCACATTATAGGTATCATAGTTGCTTGCTATCAAAAGATAGCGGCTGACAGGAGATCCAACGGCTATTCGCCAGAGAAGGTTCACCCAAGCATTTTGGACGACACATTCCTCGAACCTTTGAAAAGAGCACGCGCAAGAAGGTTTCGACAACCTCGAATCATCAATCAAATTGTTCATCAATAAATTGATAACAATTAACTTAAACGTTAAGGAATTGTTTGGCCTTTTAGCCATTGATTAAAATGTTCTTTTTCACTTTTTCATTACATGTAGCTGTATTTACAATACTCTGTATAAAAATATATGTACATATATTTTTCAATACAGGTAGAACTGTATGAGAATGTATGTAGTTACATACTTTTTCCTACATTACAGTTGTATGTTTTTTTATGTTTATGATGTAAATATGCAACTTAAATAATTAAGAAGCAAAGTTATAGTCATGGCTGTATTCAATAATGTTTACAAATGAGCATGCTTAAGATATAAGATATATATTATAATAAAAGATTCATACAACTATCAAATATTACCATCCACCAAACATCTCAAGTTTCGTTACAGATTTTATTGCACAAAATTCTGTTCCCTTAAAAACAAACTCTTAATTATTTATCATTCATACAATTCATTTTTTGTAATGCATATTTACATTGTAAACTATATAAAAATTTCGATTTGTTTAGTAGATGTAGTTTGTTTCAAATGTAATTTTAATACAGTTTCAATTAAAAAAACTATTTTATTTATTTTGTTACTTAAAATGAGCATGCTTAAGGTGAATCTTAAAATAATGAAATATACATACTACAGATGAAAGTTACAGCTACCCCAACCAAATATAAAACAGGCGTATATGATTAAATATATATCAAAAGTGATCTCAATTAGTTTATAATTTTAGTCTTTTATATTATTTTTTACTTTGAGTATAATTTACTATAAAATGTTGAAAAAATTACTACGCTAATTCAAGCTTGACAATTTTCTGCTGAATGAATGTGACAGTAAATGCAATGATTTTTATGTAGTTTAACCTAAATGTATAGTATTCGTTTACTTGAAACTTCAAAATAAAAAAAGCTAATTTTAAAATGTTTGTTGTTGTTAACGTCGTAATGACTGGGATGGGATATGATGTTAGGGATAATTATACAATTATTCGAAATTTATTTATGTATTTAAATGTTTATATTGCATAAGCTTAACTTTATTATTAAAGGGGAAACAAGAAAAAATACCTTAACCACACTAATGAAGCAAAACAGTTATAACATTAATTTTAACGTTAATTATTTGTTGAGGTTAAAATAAGCTATTATAACCATAACCAAATAAATAGAAATGATGCCCAAGCGAAATTGTTAGTGAAGAAACTAAAAATAAGAACAAAATAACAGCAAATTAAGATAAAACCATGCCACCACTCTTTAAAGCGCATACCTTATTTCGTTATTTGAAGTGAGTTACACCCACTACCTGAAACAAACATGTTTTGTTAGAATAATAATTAATATAGTTTAAATATATACTGACCGAATTACGGTTTCACATCTTTGCGTCACCCTTAAACTAATCCACATCGAGAGGGTAGCGCACAGGCGTACCAACCACAGAAAAACCTACTGCCAACAACAAACGTTAATCAGAATATGGTGTTATCTTTCTATTTTACGATCTATTTCAAAGACTACAACATAAGTAAATTAGCAAAAGTTTGTTTTTATTATAACTTCGTGTTCTGAAAAACTAATCGATAGATAAACCGATATTATATAGAGGGCGGATTTAGATGCATCAAACTTTATATTCACGCATCTTGTATGCGATGACGTCATAAAGATTAAAAAAAAACAAGTGTCAGAGGTCAAAGATAAAAAATTTAAATTAATAATTTAGGCTCAGCACTCATTAAGGAATGCAAGAACACAAATATTACACCTTTTTAATAAATAATAATAATATAAATTATCTATGAAAATTAAAGTACAAGAAATAGAATATTGTTTATTTTGGTCTATTAAATTTATAAAAAGAAAAATTAATTTAATGTACTATCAAGATCAAATATTCAAATAATATTAGTGAAATAGAAATTTAAATTATCCATTTCAAACAAAACAAATATAAGCCAAATTGGGCAAATGTTACGAAAATATTTTATGAAATTTAAATTTGAGGCATATTTATTCAGGAAAGATCATCAGTTATCTAAGTGGTCATTCAGATGTCCTGGAGACACGAATCTCTAAAGATGCTAGTCACTCGCGTAACAAAACGTCAGGAAATAATTCCAATAAATGTAGACCTAAAAACCCAAATAAATATAGATACCTTGTATTATTATTATTATTTTAAATTCGTGCAATTGAAACCAAATTAAATTATTTCTTAACTATACAAACTTATAAATAAGGAACAAGTTGGTGATTTTTAATAGTTTATTTTGTTCTAATAATACATAAATCGTATTAACTGATCATAAGTATGACAAAATTCTTAACAAACTTACATAGAGATTAAATCATTAGATTGCTAACACTTTGTCACACCAAATAACATGTAGCAAATGGTATAAAATGAGTTAGAATTTAAAATCATTTAGCGTCATTTTCTAAGTCACAATACCATTTTCATAAATATAACAAGTTTTAAAATTGTAGCATACAAAAGAAAAAACATTAGCAACTATATCTACTTTAAATCATTTCAAATAATACTCTTTTAGATATCACTAACAGTAAATATATTATTACAATGCTATTACAAATAAAAGACAACAGTATGCAGATGTAAATTAAATGAATTTCTAAAACGAAAATGTAATATGCTGTCATTAATTGAATTTAAAACTAATTATTTTGAAGATATGTTAATTAATGTTACATTTACACACAAATACGACAATGACTAGTACTTTTTTTGGCAAGCAGATCTCCCTGTAAATCTCAGATTCTTTTTATAATGATTACATTATACGTCAAGCATACGAAATATATTGTCTTGTATTTGTAATGTTTAATAATAAAACAAAATTTTAATACAGGGGTCATATTCTAGAATACATAAATATAATTAAGTTTGTACTTGAAAAGTACTTCCAATACTGAATTATGTAGGCCCTTCATTGCAATTAGTTCTGCCATATGTATGTAAATTACCATTAAATTATAATATTGATACAAGTCTTTGAAAAAAACATAGCTCAAATTGTAAACTGTTGAAACAGAAAAAAACAAAATTTTTAGAGGCAATTAAACGACTCGTAATTTGGTGTTATTGTGAGAAGTTGAAAAGAAGATGCTTAAAATAGTATCATTAATAAAATTATACAAACTGACAAACACAACACAATCATTTTTGCATATCTGACAAACGAATAATTTAAAACATAATTATGTCATCTAATTAACCATAACCACTGCCATGAAAAAATTCTACGTGAAAAAAAAACAGTTAAGTACTATCAGCTATTTTAAAATTTTGAATTTTGAGCATTAAAAATTGTTTTAGCAAAGTTTGTATCCTTATCTCTAAAATAAAATTAAGGCGATATTGTAGTTTGCATGGAACGCAAGTGCTATGCTCTTTCAAATTTAACACTATCTGGCGGAGACTAACATTGACTTATGCAGTACGTTTTAAAAGTAAAAATTGAAGAGCTAATACCTGAAACAACAAAATATAAATATGTAAATTTGTGTTATGGTATTTCATTTATTAAGTACCTGTAGTAGTTAGGCTTGAAAGGTCCAACTTTGTTTAATCCCATGTATTTAGCCTGTTCGTCCGTCAATTCCGTTAGATGTGCATCGAAGGTGGGAAGGTGTAAGCTTGCCACATACTCGTCTAAAACACAGAATACACATTACAAGAATAAGTTGAACTGTTATTAAACAACTTGTGGAAACTCACCCATTTTCTTGGGTAACAAGTAGACATCGGACTTATACCTTCCGGGCGGGGCATTGAACAACTCAATCAAGGCGAGAGCTTGGGTCGCCGACGTGATTGATACGACAAACGAAGGCAAACTGGAGAAGCTCAAATTAACCAGTCGTCCTTCGGCCAGAAGTATTATCCTTTTGCCGTCCGGCCAAATCACGTGGTCCACTTGGGAACGCACCTTCTCCCATGTTAGGTCAGGCGTACGCAAGCTATTCTATAAATGGGAAGAAACTTGTAATCTAAGTACATTGACGACATTCATCGAATTTACATACAATATCAATTTCAGTGTTGGAATGTCCCATATTGCACACGATGCAGCCGTTTTTCATTTTGTCCATGTGTTCCCTGGTCACAACGTTTTTATTTCCGGTGGCAGTGATCACGATATCCACGTTGCGAATCACCTCATTTAGTTTGACTACTCTGTATCCATCCATACTGCATTAAAAATAAAATAATGAAGGATCATAGTTTTGAAGTGGAGATTTAATCATAGTCAACGAAATACCCGCCTAACTTTGTATTCTAAATGAGAATTTATTCAAAGTATTTGTTTAGATTGCAATATAACATAATCACAACGTAATAATTAAAAAATATTTTAAGATCCATACATCAAATCAAGTATGAATAGTATTATCTGTCTTCCAACTAACTTAATAATATTTACTGAGCATGTATCAATTAAAATGAATGGTCAAGTTGACATTATTTATACTGATTTCTCGAAAACGTTCAACAGAATAATTCTCAACAAATTAAACTCCCTTAGATTTAACAATAAAAATAAATAGATATTCGACTTGACATGTGGGTGCCACAGGGATCCACAATTGGGCCATTTATTTTCGTTTTATTCATTAATGATTTGCCATTATCCATTAATTATAATAATCTATTGTTAGTATTGTTAAGTCACACAATATCTAGGTTTCACGTGGCAGGGACGACAATAACCAAGAGTCCAAAGTAGTGGACGTTCATGAATCGAAGCACCACTAAGAACATCGGATGCGATTCTTATAATTACTTTTTACTTTTAGCTATTAATTTTGATTAACATTTTGTATCTTGTACAGTCATTGGAATGTTCCATTGGGCAAATAAATGGTCATTATTATTAAGAGCAAAAGAACAACAGTTCATTAAATTGAACCATGGGTGAGTCTTCAGACAATGTAAAAGGGGCAATGGTAACTTCAATTAAATATTCGTATTGTATAAAATAAATTCTCGATTAAGAATTAATAGTGGTGTTTGGAATTTTGTTTATTCATTGCCAGTCAATATTCTGATTACTATTTATATGTAATTTTACAGGACTTTTCATAACCACAAAACAAAGAAAAATTACCTTGCTTGAAGGGCACAAATTGGGTCGATTTCGGTGACGTATACAACACATCCGAAACCTTTTAAAGCTTGAGAGCAACCCTTTCCTACTTCACCGTAGCCGCAGATTACGACCTGTTTTCCTCCAAACATAACATCTGTAGATCGTTTTAAACTACAAAAATATATATTAATAACTGCAGTAAAAAGCGGAGTTGAATGAATGAATTACCTATCGATGATAGATTCTCGACAACTATATAAATTATCGTATTTCGTTTTAGTGACTGAATCATTAACGTTCATTGCTGGGACGGTTAGTTTTCCACCTTTGGATAGCTGATACAAACGGTGAACACCTGTGACGCTCTCCTCGACTATACCTAAAAATTTACAACCAAAACAATAACAAAATTCAGAAGACAGGAACAGCGACGCACCTTTAATTAACTTAAACATAGCCGGATACTTCTTAAGCATGAGATGTGTAGCATCACCGCCATCGTCCAGAATCATGTTCGGTTGCCAATTCTCAGCGTTCACGCATTTATCTATGCACCACCAAAAGTCCTCCTCGGTCTCGCCCCTCCATGCGAACACCGGAAAACCAGCTTCGGCGAGTGCGGCCGCCACCTCATTCTGTGTCGAATAAATGTTGCAGGCCGCCCATCTTAAGCTGGCACCTAGGGCGGCCAGGGTCTCTATAAGTACGGCAGTTTGGGCGTTGATGTGGGTACAGCCGACTATTTTCGCGTTCTTTAGCGGCTTATCGTCGGCCGCACGTTTTCTCAATGCCATTATTCCGGGCATCTCTAAAACACAAATTTAGTTTAGTTACGGAATTTTTTAGGGGGAATCAATTACCTTGTTCGGCTATTTCAATCTCACGACGTCCGAAAGCATGTTGGTTGATGTTGCGGACGCAGAAGTCGGATTTGCCGGCTGAATTGTTCTGCACCTTCTCTCTGGGCGACACGTCATCTTCATCTGAACTGCTACCTGTGCACGAAGCTGCAACATACATTTATTTCAGTGTTACTTGTGTATTTTAAAATGTTCCGCCTATAACTTGCGCCTGCTCAGATGTTAGAGACATTAATGCAGCAAATGACTCATTCAAGTGGACTTAAATCAGTTCGTGACGAATGCAAATAGGAAGGTGAGCAAAATTAGAAATAATTTAACGGAACTAACGAATTAATAACAACAACAACAAAGTACCAAAAAAGTTGTTTTTTAACTTTTGCAGACTGTCTAATTAGAGCCAATTTATAAAACATTACGATAATTGTTACTGACGGCTTAAAATATTAAAATATTAGATTGTGACAAATATTTTATGCATTAATATCTTTTTGGGGCACCAGATATTTAGACTTTCATACATCATTAGTCTGCAAAATGTGACATTACCGCCGACATCACATGATTTGTCATTGAATCACTGTTATTGGTCAACGTATTATATTTATGCTTACTGATAAGGCCAAAAATTCGACGTTTTAGATAAGTTTAACATATCACAATTCGACACTTTTATTATGACCACTGATAAAAAATGTCCTAAGTAAGTATATTCACGGAGCATAAAAACACATTTTTAAACTGTTAAATATTTTAGCCAGAACTCTATTTGTTAATGTGAACTGTTATTATTTTTAAAGACTATTATAAAAATTATTATTTTGTTATTCTATAAAATGTTTCACATATTTTTCTAAATTGAACATCTTTTTAAACTGTTAAATATTTTAATCAGAACTCTATTTGTTAATGTGAACTGTTAAAATAATATTCATTTTCTATTATTTTTTACAAGTATTATAAAAATTACTATTTTGTTATCCCATAAAATGTTTCCTCCACAACCAACTAATGACACTTTGCAGATGTTTGAAGTGGTGCCTCAGTTTGTCTTAAGTAACGTTAAAACTGTCCCACCACTTGATTCATTCCTTCCGAAGTTAAATGAAAAAAAGCAGGATTTTTATACATTTTATAAAGTAGAAATAATGTTTAAAAGGTAATATAATATAATAATATATAATATTCTTATCGACAAGTAAATTTAAGTAATAGATTTTTATAAAATATCCTTAAAACTGAAACCATTGTATCTGAATACAGTAAATTTAGATTGAACAAATAATTTTCTTAGTCGAACGAAGGACAAGCACGATGCACATTGTAAATGCGCAAAAGCAATTTGTTAATTTTAATAAGGTGTAATTACTATTGTTAAAAATAAATTTTCATTGCCATTTTCTGCATTGTGTAGAAATAAATGAAAAATTATTTGAACGTGACCATTTTATTTATGTGTACATTGGAAAAGGCCGAGTGGAATCACGTAACATTAATAAAGTCCAACTAGCCAATTTACCTGAACTGTAGGAATCCGTTGATGAAGCGGACAAAGATCGGCTCCGATAGCGGCTGGATTTTTTTAAAGCACTTGATGTTGATTTGGTGTCCTGTAAACGCAATAAAAATTATTAGGGGGTTATTTACTGTTGGAATGAAGTAAGTAATTTGTGCGTGCGTTAGTGTGGGTAAAACAATAAATCAAATGTGTAGTAAATTAAGCAGCTAAAGCCTTGTGATAAAGCGCCTTAGGGGATTACGTTGCATTTATATTTATATTATAAGCTTGTGTAATTAATTACAAATAAGTTACGAATCTGTTATCAAGCACTAAGGCGGTTTAATTGATTGAAACGTCGAGATGTTCGCCGACTTATAGGAATATTGAAATTCTAGTTAATTAATTCCGACAACGAGAACAGGATCATTGTTGTAGGCAAGCATTCCATCAAGTTTGAAAAGAAATAAATGCTCATCACCATTATTACTGCAAATAAACGCAAATTCAAATTAGCTCGCGATATTAACTGATACATAGCCAGCTGAAATCGATTGACGGAAAACGAATGTCGAGGTGTGAATAGTAAATCAAACCATATTATGCGATCTAATTAACTTTTTCTCATCCAAGTCGACGAAATCAATCGATAAATAACGCACGAGTTAATCTCTGGGAATTTTATCCAATTATTTGTCAGTTTAAATATAGAATTAATAAAAATTTTATACATGGTGTTGATAATTAGCACATAAAAAGCCAATTTTGTAAATTACATGCAGAGCAGCCAGATTTTTTTCAAAGATGCACCACGAGTTTATTTAACAAGAGGCAGCCAAATATTTTCCAACTGAAATAAATTTATTGGGCACGTTTGGCACCTGACTATTTGTGACCGAGTCGATTGTTTACAACAAACAATAAAAATAATTAAAGGAACGATTCGTTTTTAATGCCAACAATTTGGATTTTACGTCTTAATGTTTGTCCACAACAACATATTAAAATTAAATAAATGCCAGGACAAGCAAGTTCATTAAAGGTGTCTCAAAATCGATAAATGTACCTTTGAAAAACGGTTATATAACGTCTAAACATGCCTACAGTGAAAACAAGCGAATAATAATGTGTAAAGCTGAAAAATCTGGCTACCAAAAATAAAATTACAATTATATTATATATATAAAAAATAATAAATGAATACAGAAAGACCTAAAGAAGGTAAAGCATACACTGAAGCATGTATATCTTACCAACTTAGACCTTTGACTGACAAAGGCGTTACTTCCTTCCAAACCCTAAAAATAAACGGTATAAATATATCGAGAGAATTCAATCAGTTTACATAATTTTATAATATAATCCTCATACGTGACCAAAGCAATACAATTCAGTGCGATTTTTATACCATTAAAATAGAATAAACATACATACGATATCTGTCAATGAGTTTCTGCTTTATAATTTATTGCAACCCGTTTATTAAACTCTGTCCTGTTGAAAAAATCAATAATATTGCAACATATATAATTGTAAGATAAAGTAAAGCCTTCTACAGAATTTGTAAAAACAAAACCAGGATTTCATTTGATTAACCACTTGTTGAACCTTTTATTTTAAAAAAATAACTTGCAATAAACGTGGAATACGTTTAAATTTATAATAATTTAATAAAAAAATACATTTGCAAGTAGCAGTTTTATATTTGTAAACTAAATGTCCAGCAACAACTCAGCAATTCACCTCCACAAAATGATTTTATTCAACAACAAAACTCACCTCAAAAGCAGTTCGAATCGCTAACATCGTGACATATTCGTACTCATGCTTCGATTTCAATTTCAGTAGATTGCCTATGATTAACCGGACGATTGACACAAGATGATTTGTTTATACTGACTAGCCCGGTGTGTTGGGGTTGAATTATAGGCATATAATGAAGAAAAGCACTTGCGTGCGCATTGTTTTAAATAATGTGTGGGATAGAGAGGCAACACTAAATCCACGAATGCAATTTTGTTCAAACAATTCATGTTTATGTTCCCTTTAATGGGGACAATGAAATATTCAACTTTTTACTCTTAAAATCAATTACTATTGTTAGAATCTGCATGGAATTGTATTTAATATTAATTTTCTGGTTGGATGAACTAGAATAAAATATTACATGCCCTCACTTAATAAATATAAAACAATTATAATATAAAACGAATGCAATATAAAGAAAACCAACGACCACATTCTATTATACGAATAGTTAATCAGATTATTTTTCCTATAAAATTGCCGGGTAAAGCAATAATTAATTCATTTTCAGGTAAAATAATTAAAAAAAAACACATATAAAAAGAAATGTTTGGAGGCGATAAAAATTTTATTCCCATTCAACCGTGAATAATTTAAAGACAAATTCGTACTAGCCAGAATAAATTAAGTGATCTAGTTCAGTAGAAAGTGATCACAAATTTGTGCCAAGGTGAAACATTGCAGTTTTTTCAATGAAAACGAAAACACCTTAATTCTGCAATAAAATTCGAAAAACGCACCTTTGACAAGTTGTTACAAATAATACCAATTAATATTTTTATTTAGCTTTAAACACGACTTGAGAATGACCGATAATAGTCACTTTAAATGCAGTCAGATGCATGTAATTGATTGAACGTTCAAGATTGTTTTCCTCCCCATTAATTTAGTTCATTGACATTTATTGGTTGGATTAAGCTTTTGTTTTGAATAAAAACGTCAGATTATTGTGCTACACTAAATAAATTTAACAATACAATAAGGTATAAATAAATTAAAGTTATCGTCAATCGATTCAGCATGTCATTTAGAAGGATAATGCACATATTTCTTTTCAAAGAATACAAAAAAGTAAATAGAAAGTTATATCATATTACTTACAGTCATGTTTGAAACCACTTCGAACAACTGAATTAAACTGACAATAACATGAAATAATCATGACAGTTTTATCAAATTGAGAACCTTGCATAACAAATAAAAAGATTTATTGAAAATGTAAGTTTACACCAAGGTGAATGATAACAAGACAATTTTTTTGAATTTCTTTAAATATATCACTTCCCCAAACTCCCTTCGAAACAAAATAAAAATAGGACCTATATTTACAATTTAATGTTTTATTTGATGTCATCAAATCCAATATCCAATCAAATTGAGTTGATAACTAAAACCAAATGTATTTTTAAAATTCAAATGGATTAATCCTATCTAATCATAATAAGTTACTGTATTTTATTATAGATAGATTTAACATGTTACTGTAAAGTAAATCAGAGAAGCTATATTAATTTTTAATTACTACTTATTAATAACTAATCACATTGATTGAATGAATATTTGACGAACAAATAATTGTGTGTATAATAAACTGTGGGAGAAATAAACTCTAATTAATTTAGGCACTGGATGAATTGATAAATGGATATATAATTATAACATTGATGCATTAGTTATGGTTAAACAAAATAGTTTATAACATATATAATAGACTGCTAAAATAAAAATCTAACTCTATGTAATTATTGTCTTTTCAGGAGGTAAATCAATGATCGAAGAAATATAAACAAACACTTATGGAATAGTGTAAAACACCGCTATAAACAAACAAATCAAATGAAAAAGTGAGAAAAAATGAATTGTTACCTTCCCAGAAGAGGCTGGATCTTGAACAGGACTGTCAGACACTGTATTTATGTTATTCCTGCTCCCAATAATAGTTCTTATTTCGATATTTTCTGACATAGTTACAGCAACAAACTAATGTTACGTCTCGGCCACAGCAACCTCACTACTAACAACAAAACATCCAGCTCGCCAAATGCCAACTCGGAAATAAATTCCTTCAGGCGTTAAGCCCAATATTTAATTCAATCCAGACGGCTGATCCCTTCAAAGATAACGATTGTTTTGGTGGTACTCATTTGTAACGGACATTAACAATATGTTGTTTTTATTGATTTACAAATGCGTAAACAACTTTTGCGAATAAAAACACATTTCTGTAAATAGCGCAAATCCAAGGTCATTGAATTCACCGGGACAGGCGGCTAACTTCATGTCGTTGCCCGAATTCGAAAATTTTTTTTTGCAGGGATTTTTTAAATGTCACGTTTGAAATATGTATGAACATTACTGAAACGTTGAAATTTAGCTCAATTTTTAAACATATTTTAAGTTTTAGCTGTGTGCTGAGTGTATTACAGTTTTCTCTATTTTCTTTAATTGTTTTTTGGATTTTCTTCTTAATGGGGTACCTGATTGTATCGAATAACTACCAGTTCCCAGCTTTTCGTAAGTTAATTCTGATAATCTAACGTTGTATTATATTATTTATTGTTGCTATTGAATTAAACAATGTAAAAATTTGAACATGTTTCTACATGTACTGTTAAATATATTAATTAATATATGTTGCCATTGGGCATAATTCAATAATGGAGATTTAATTTTTTCATTCATAATTTATTGTTTATTATGCACAGTAGTGGTCAGAAAAATAGCACAAAACTGCAAAATATTTCATAAAAGGATTTAATTCAAAATATGTTCAGTACGTATATAAAATATATTTTGAATATTCTATAGATTTTTTTACTTTTGTGACGCAACAATATATATTCTTAGTAGGATTTATTCTTAGTAAAATTTTTATTCTTTTATTGAATAACTCACTTTTAGTGAGAAAAAAGAATGCACTCAAGAGAAGAGGGAAATAATAATTAACATCTAATATCTTCAAAAACTTAGATACTTAATCAACAAAACTAGCAAGGATGTATTTCGGTAAAGAAATTATTGGTATTAAAAAGAATATCTGAACAAGACTAAAGTTTGCACAAAAACATTATCTTCTAGAATTTTAACATAGAGTACTTTGAAATGATGAATCCAACCTTAATAGAATAAGATCAGATGGTAAACAATACGTTCGTCCTCCAAATACAAGTTTGGATCCTATATACACCACAAAAATTTTGAAATCTGGTGGAGGTCCTTCTGTACCTATTGGTAAAATGAACCGTTTCGTGTAGACATTGGAGAGATGTAATCGAACTATTTATCAACGATAATTTATCAATTAAGTTGATTTTTATGCCTGAATCTACGCTTTGTCGTTTACAGGCGGTTACAAAAGGTATCCAACAAAATATTAATAATTTTAATATTAATAAATCGTATATAAATTATGAAATATATATTTATGGAATGTATTCTATTTCTGTGAGCAGCCACATTGTTTATTTATTTGGTTCAAGTAGAAATTATATTAATAAAAAATTGTAGAAAAAATATATGTATATTATTTTAAATAAATTACTGCATTTAATTCAGAGGTGTACAGACAAATAATGCTAAGGTAAGTTTGAAGATTTCAACAGTCAAAGTCAATCAACAAAGTATGGTAAACTAATTTATTATTAATTAATATATCTATACACATTCATTTAGTTATCGGGGATTGCTTCCAGACCCTAAAAAAAAACAAATTAATATATCAATAACAAAATAAATATAATTAATACTTACAACAACTTTGTAGGGATCACCACTGAGTCTTGTGTCTCTCAGATATTGAAATGATAGTGGTCTGTCAAGGAGTGATCTGCGGTAATACTAAAACAAAAACCAAATATATTTATTATATATATCATATTTCTAAGATATTTAGTATTTAAATATCTATATTCTGTATTTATAGTATAAAAATTCATTGACTAGTTGCTTAATGGTTGAATGTTAATGCAACACAATGTAACAGCAGTAGTTTAGTTATCGTGTGATAATTGAGAATATTGGTTACTAGATAATCTAGCAGAAAACACAATTTACATAAATGTTAATATGGATATATAACAGTAGTAGTTTAATAATTGTCGGATTATTGAAAAGAGTAGCTACTAGATTTATTTGGTATCAAACACAAATTACATAATTGTTAACATGGTTATGTTTACTCACATTTCCAACGACGAGTTTATTTAATACATAGGCTGAGGCATGTGGTACGGTCATGGCAACCATGATAATGCCGAAACTTGGTAAAATTTCATACCACATTTTTATGTATTTTTGGAGACCCCCAAATTTATTTTATTGAACTGTCAACTTGACAACTACAGGGAATTCAATTCATAGAAGCAGGTCTACCAATTGTCATAAAATGGGTTTTATTTTTAAAACAAAGATTTAGGCTTTATATTCATATTTAATAATATAATTAGCCAAAGTTAATGTTGTCTGATCGTTTCTCTGTTTATTTATTTATTATTTTAAATATCACATTATAAAATTGCTATAGCCAACTTCTTGACGTATGTGTGTACTGTGAGTTGCATATTTCAATTATTGTCCCTATAAATTTGAATTTCTGAATAAATATTTACAGTTTGTTATATTTTAAATGATTGTGAAAGGCTAACAACATTTTAATTAATTATAAGGTTATATTTATACCAATTAAAATAAAAAAAATAATACATGGTACAAATGAAACTAAGAAATTAAATTTTTGCAATTTTGTAAATTTTTGTTAAAAATAAATATATAAATTAAGTAAAGAAGTGTATTATTCTGATTTGTTTATTATATTATATTATATTATATTAATTAATGAATTTTTCATATTAATATGTTCCTGTAAGTAAGATTGGATTTATCCAAATTTCCTGTTTACTTTGCCTGTAATAAATTAAGCGCCATTATTTACTAATCATTATTCACTTGATTCAGTTACCCGAAAATAATAATCCCATTTACTGTTTCGATAAATCCTCCATATGGTTATTAGTTCACTTAATTAATAAATACCTATTTGTTATAATTAATTAAATAACTGATGATAAGGAACCATATAAAATCGAAAATTCAGCCCTTTCCAGTCATCAGTTCCTCTCTGCCTTTTGTGAATAGACCAACTAATACAATAAGGTAAGTAACTTTTTACAAATTTTATTAGGCTGTACTTTGTATTAAATAGTAGTGAACGTGTACAAAGTAAAGCTGTACTCTTTTTTATTTATTTTGTTGACCCTCAAACACCCAACAGGTGAAAATGCGTGGAATTATTGTTGTATTGGCCATGGTACTGGCAGTGACCCTCGCAAGGTACGTTAGGAGGCACCCAGCCGATGTGGCAATGACAAGAGCGAAGATTCACCTGAAGAGGAACATAAACGACCCCGAACTTTTCAAACAACTTGGCGATTTCTTCCACAGGATGCACTCCGCTTCGATCAGATGTAGTCCCGGACTTCTTGATGAAGGTAAACTGGCAGCAACAAAGCGGCCGCAGTACACACATTGACAGTGTATTTCGTACAGGTTGCAGCAATGGAGGAATACCCGGATCTGGAACCGATGCCGATTGGATTAATAACTACGGACCAGGCAAAAGGTGCGTCAACATCTTGAGTGAAAGTTGCGACAACGGCGGCATTCCCGGAGCTGGTTCCGATGACGATTGGATCCACGACAACTCTCCAGGCAAAAGGTGCGCAAACATTCTCGACGAGGGATGCAATAATGGTGGTGTTCCCGGATCTGGATCTGATGCTGACTGGATCAACAACAACTCACCCGGAAAATAATGAAAAAATCCAAGATAACACCAATTAATTAATCACATATTAGCTCTGAAGACTCCCCAATAACCAATTATGTTCCTTGATTCATTTTTGATGCAAATAAAGATAGTCGTCACTACATAAATGTTTATTATTTGAATTATTGAATGAAAAAATTAATCATTTATTATGAGTTACTTCCATATGACCAAACATTAAATTCTACTGTTTTCTACTGTCAACCACTGGACCGTTTGAAAGTAGCAATTGGCCAGAAATGGCGATAATTGGCCAATAGAAAAAGTGTTTTGTTCCATCAGAACAACCCCAGGCAAAAGAAGTTTTGATATGTCCACCATGTAGTCCGGACATGGCACCAAGCGAATACTATGATTATCACTTATGAATTGCAGCCGAATGGCTTAATTGGTTGTACAGAAGAGCCCAAGTAAACATATTATTCAGATATTTGGAGTGTGAGAAAGATATCATAAACAAAACATGTTTCCAACTGTTGCGTTTCGAGGTGGTTCTGTAATAGGGTTGGGGGACTGTTTCGAAATCTCTACAAATTTACGAAGCCACACCCTCTAAATTTGGAGGAGCTTGGTAATGTTGTTAGAAAAGATTGATGAGCTATGGATCAAGAATTTATTCGTTTTCTGATTTCGGGTATGTCAAGGAGTACTGATCGAAAAAATGCAGCAGTTAATATTCATTTAATTTTAATTAGTTTTATTTTATTAATTCTCCTAAAGAATTTGGTAATATTAGTTTTATTAATAGTTTAAAAGGAGATTACATAGTTTATTAAAACTTACAATACATAAGATAAACACTAAATAATTAACATTTGCGTAAAATACATACAATAGCTAAATTCAGTTATAACAGAACAAGAGATAGCCAAAACTATAACATTTTTTTTAGTATAGTCAACAGCACAAATTAAACAATTAGAACAATAATATTCAAAGAATATATAATTGAAAGATTACTTTCATAGAGGAATCACCAGATACCATGACTCACTGTATGTATTTAATATCAGATTATTAGATTTATTTAGATGGTACACAATTCGTCGAAGTCCTAATTTAGAGGAGAAGAAGTCCCTCAGAATAAATAATTATCAACGACCAGAACTAAAGGGTCAAAACATGAAAGGGTATTAGTATACACTAATACATTTATTTCCAAATATACTGCATATGGGACTGTTTTGTAAATGTATTTTTTAAAAGTATGACTTCTGTCACTCATTATGATTGAGTTAAATATTTTCAACAATATTGTATCAATTCATGTAAATCAACCTGTAAACATGTATTTTTAAAGGATAGTTAATGTGTCAAGATATATTTTTACTTTGAACAAATGGGCCAACCAATAAAAATTGAATTTATAATACTATATTGAAATTAAGGGTAATAAAGACTTTTATTTACTGACCACTATCCCAAAAACTTAAAAATTAAAATATGGTCGATAAAACGTTATTATGATAAAACTTTTTCACTCTAATAGTTAATCAATCATATTATTCTTTGCATCATTGTTTTTTCTAGACAGTAACAGCAAGTAGCATGTCCAAGAGGAGTTGTAGATTCAGCTCTACTAGCAGTTTTAGGAGTCTCACAAATTACACTCGGGAAAGGACTTTTGATATTTTGTCTGATAGGAAAGACATTTCAAACGTATGCATGCAAACGTTACAAGTTTTTATATCTTAGGGCGTCCACCATGAATTTAAATTTTCATAACTTGACGTCCCTCTAGCTCCATAATAAAACCCGCCCTGAGTCGAATATTAATATAATAAATTTTGATGCTTATAATTTATGTGTATTTTATACATTACCTTAATTTCTATCAGGAGGGAGAAATAATTCTGTTCCGGAGTCTTTATCGGTCTTGACGCTGTGTTATCCCAAGTTATTTTATAGTTTAAAAAAGTATTAAGTTATTTTAGAACCAGAAAGAAAAGTATAAAGGATATTTTATGAAAATCGAGAGATTTTTATTTTACATTTTACACCCCTCCCTACTATCATTAAATTCTGTAAAATTTATTATTCAGTTGTTTTTTTACGGGAGTTAGCTATAAATGATCAAAATTTCAATTCGATATATTTATTAAATAAAAAGTTACACTTTTTGAAGTGATACCTATTTTATTGTCACCAGTTTATATTTTTTAATTGATTATTATCCACAAAAAAATCAAAAAATTCTTATAAAGAATTGATCCAATTATATATGTATGTAGATGTAAGAGTTTTAACAAATTAATAATTAAATTAAGCTTTAAGTATAATTGTTTCTACATATGTATTTGTCACAAAGTGGTCTTGATACAGTTTTTTCTATAAAATTTTATTGTGTTTTTTGAAAGACCTTATGGAATTTTAATTACTGCATCCTGTGTAAAACATTCAGGAAGTAATTTGGTCGGTTTAACAACTAAGAGGATTTGTCGAGGATTTCAGGAACTGTTTCCGGTCAAAAGGAAGTAGTTTATTGCATTTACTTTCCATCCCTGGTTCTTTTTAAACATTTGCATAAATAGGAAATAGAATTTTATGATAGTTTAAGATCGCCGCGGCGCCGGAATTGTTCTCTTCACAAAAGGACCCTTTTCTTACTTCTAATCAGCTCTTAAGTATTACAAGGAACTTGCCGACAACAGTGTTATCAATTTTCGTCTATTGTCGATCGCTATTAAATTCGGATAATCTGCACACAAAAAACCTTCTTGAAAACCCTCAACAGTTATAACTCTATAATTATTTTAAAAGCACGTTTTTCATGAAACATCAGTAATAAAAATATTAATGATGTGTTATTAATACAAACATAATGTATGACGAAAGAGCATAATAAATAATAAAACTGATACTGTCCAATAAATTCCAATAATGTGCAATAAATTGTTTTTATCAAAACCATATGGTTACAGAGTACTAGTAAATAAAACATTTCACCAAATTAATTGTCCTACTTTTATCATATACTCGTATATACTGATAATCAAATTGTGACTTGAGTTGACTATTGTATTAAAAATTTAAACTGACTCCACAATTATTTTTTTATTTTAATCAGTAATTAATAAAAATTACTCAGCATAATTACCCTTCTACACTAATAGGTACACCAATATTTGGAAATATGCATACTCTCTATATTTACAGATTATACTTGTAAATTATAAAATTATCTATTGCCACATTAATGCTAAATAAACATTTTTTGCGTAGGCTGTCTAACAAGGATATAAAATTAAAATCGTGGACGAAGCAGTATTATTTTGCCTATAATTAAAATCTTGTTTGTTCACATCCACGTTCATCTCTAAACGCGTTTCTGATATTGATCAATAATATCAACTAAAACTTACACAAACTAAATGAAATTTGAAGTAACAACCAATAGACAAATGTATTTCTTGATTTCATCATTATTTTTAATTATTTAACAAAATTAATTAAATCTGATACTTATTTAATGTATTATTAAAATATTACCTTTAAGAATATTAGTAGACTTAAGACGAGACCATTATTTTTTTAAAAAATTAGGACTAATAAGATGAAAATATTGGTTAGACTAATTAAATTAATTAAATATATACTCGAAGTTAACAACCAATCAGAATATAGTATTTGTTCTTGCAAAAGCATTTCTCAAATTTAAGAGAAGAACATTTTGTACATTATTATTATTTAGTACTTTTAAGATTAAAATTTGATAACTAAATTTCTGATGATACTTCTTCAAAATATTATTTAAATTTTCCCTTTAACAAGATTACGACACTTAAGAAGAGAATATTTTATATTAATATTTTAAAAAAATTAGTACTTATAAGACCGAAAACTAAAATATAAAAATGTATTCGAAAATAACAACCAATAATGAAGTGAAGTACTTGTTCTTGTAAAAGTGAGAATTTCCTATATTTTAATATTTTTAAGCCAAGTTAGAATTTTCTGGTAGTCATTTATCAAAATTAATTATTTTAGATTCCCTATTTAAATTTGACATTTAAAAAGGTAACATTTCTTATATTATTATTATAAACAAATTTTGTACTAATAATATACATAATTTGATTAGATTAATCAAATAAAAACAATCGAAAGTAAGAACTAAAGAAGTACTTGTTCTTTAAAATGTATTTCCTGATTTTAGAAATATTCTTAATTTCGTTTGATGTATTAGTTAATACTATTAGAAAATCGTTAATTTTGTAATTTTTAAGCTAAAAGTTGGTTGATTTTCAAAATGAATACTGGTACTTTTTAATGTATTATTCCAATTTGACCTTGTACAGTACTTGCAGTTGCAGATCTATTTCTTCATTATGGATTTATTAATTTCCTTTGATATATACAGTCTTAACTACTACACTATTTCTTTATTTTATAATTTAATGCAAAGATTAAGGCTTTCGTGATCATTGTTGGATGATGTATATTTGTTCGGATTTGTAGGTCATCATTGAATGAAATTATTTTATTATTATTATCATTATCACTGCGGAAATTGTTAGAAAATCTTAAACTTAAAATTTCGTTTAATATATTATATCACCAAAAAAATTTTTGGGAAACCGTTAATTTTGTTTATTATTAATTAGTTCTGGTACTTTTTAATGTATTATTTGACCTTTGACAAGATTAAGAAAGTTACTTTAAAACATTTTTTACAATAATAATTAAAACATAAAGTACTTTTAACATTGAAAACTTGGTTAGAGTAACCAAAGTAAACGTATATATTTGATATATACAGTTTTGACCAAGAAACTGGTACATTTCAATGATTTACTTAAATTTGCATTTTAAGAGATTTAGAAAAGAAAAATTGAGCAAAAATTACACATAATTTTCACCATGGAGTGAACCAATTTACTTCGAGTTATCAAAAATTTCAGTTACTGAAGTTCGACTGTATTTTTAATTTTATTATAAAGTTGTTAGAAAACCGTAAACTCTTAATTTTATTTGATATGTAGAAGACAATTATAACTAACGAAATTATTAATTTGACAATTTTTAAACCAAAAACTAGGATTTTCAGTCAGTTAATTATCAAAGCTAATTATTTCCGATAATGGTAATGTATTATATATTATTAAAAATATAAGATACTAAAGAAGAACTACTAAATCATGTATATTATTTAATATCACATCATGTGTTTTTTAATATAGTACTTTCAAGATATAAAATTATAATAGATTAATTATGTATGTTACTTCTTAAATGAATATTATTACTTAAAAAATATAGCATGTATTTATAAGATTCAAACTATATGATATTTTTAAAGGCCAGTGCTAGAATCTACCCGTTAATTATGAAAGTATATTATTTTTAGCAGTGTTTCAAAGAATTGTTTAAATTTGACCTTTAAAAACAAGTTAATAATTTTATAAGAATTTACTCGAAACTCTCTGAGGGTATTTTTTACGATCACCAATCACGATTGACGGAAAAAGTTCCTCTTCAGCGTTGTTTAGATTATTATTAGAAGTCGGTTGTACAGTATAGTAGTGTAGTAGTGTCTACTTCAGGTGCCAAACGCAGGGATTTATGAATGGCTGAGGCGGACTCTTGTAATTAATTGTAAACTTTTCATTCATATTTACCGTAGATTTTACTATACATGTATGTGAGAGTACATGGTTAAGTGCCTAATTAGTCAGCTTCGTTCATTAGTCATGATATTACTACATACGTAGAAACGGAATTAAACCACATTACACATTACATGTGTACTTTGCTACTTTGAGTTTTTACTGCTTGTCCTTTTTATAGTGGTACTTTACTTTGCTGAAATTTCATTTAAGTACGAAGAAAAACGGGAGGAAATTACAAGTTTGAGTCACACGAACGAAATTTAGTTTTTTGGGAGTAAAATCACGAGAGCACCAAAGGGCGGGGGTGGGAGCGAAGCACCGTACACGAAAGAGTGGACCTTAAAGGTAGAGTGAATAAAGGTTCTACGGCCCGGCCAATGGGAGGGGTCCACTGATTAGTCGTGGTTGAATAGATGGATCCGTAGGTAGCGTTTGGGTGTCTACGTCTGGTGCCACTCGCAGTCCATTCATGCCTCGAGTTTAAGAACATAGTAGTACGATTTCTGAAATGAACCAAGTAACACTAGTGGACACTCTTAAAGTTACGCAATCCATTCAAGAATATTCGTTTTACGTGAGTGATTTCTAACTATTGGCGGTCGTATACGCTGCGTCCCGATTATGGTTCATTAGTTTTTCCATCATTGTTTTCGTTTCGTGCAATCAATCGTCTTTCCATTTATCGTCCGTTTTCGCCTTTATTTATTTATTTTTTTCTACCGGAAAAACATGTACTTGGAAAGCGTCATTTTTGTGGTTCTGCTGTCCTGCACCGTGAGCACGAGGCTGCCCCTGGAGGTGTTCCAGCACCAGCCGCAGGAGCACCACCACCACCACCGGCTCCACAACACCGGCAACTTCCACAGGAAAAAAGTGCAGGAGCCGAGCACCATGAAGATACTTTACCAAGTCGGGGTAAGTCCCAACAACGGCCAGTCACCGTTCACCAATTAATTATCGCATGCCATTTTACTTGTAACAATTATGTGTATTATATCGGGCAATAAATAAATCCGCTGTCATTGAAAACGTTTGTAACAGGAAAAGATTGTTCGTGTTTTGTAATAACACTTCTTAGGTTCAAAATAGTCGGCTAATTAGACGCATAATCACTATTATGAAAGTGCAAAATATGTTTTTATGGGTTTATGTAATACAATTATGTGTACGACCCGAAGAACGCCATCATCATTATTTTCAACAAAACGGAAAAATATCAGTAGGAAAACAAATGGGATTGGACAAGTTCACTGACATAAACAGTTTGTGCAATTTCGAAAACAACAAACAGTTACCAATCTAAACAACAATTAATTGCAATACGCAGCCTTATCTCCACTGTTTTTCTGATGACAGCTGACCGGGTACGACTTACGGCTTTAAACGATGGTGAATTTTTGGCAATGACGCCTTTTTATTGCTGTGGAGATTGGGTACTTAAAAGCCCACAGTAGTAGCAGTAGTACGGTGCCATTTAACAGTCAGCGAAGACTTTTAGTACCAAGTTTCCACCGACCAATCATTAAATTAATATTTAAACGTGCGTTCGTTGAAAACGTGCCAATAAATCATGGTAAATTAGTAATTAAGGTCAGCGATAAAAAGTGGTGATTAATTTTTCGCGTGTAAAACGTGTCTTTTCGTCTGGCGAATATAATTTACAAAAGAGCATAAAAGTAATGTATTGTTAAATACTTCCGTTCGTTTAGATGGACTATTGAATGGCTTTTGTAATGCGCTTAAGACGGCGCATTCTCGACGTCGTACTGAATATGTACATACGTACGTACATACGTACCACTACTCGTAAGTGTTGCATTGTTTACATTAAGGCGATAGTTTTAGACAAAAATTAATGGTATTAATCAGCGGTAATTTGCAGTAATTGCGGACAAACATATGGCATTTAATTAACATAAGCATGTTTACCAGTTTGAATAATTGTACAGCACACAAAATAATTTATTAAAGAAAATACAGCGAGATTAAAGATAAAGATCACTGGTACATGTGTGCGTGGGTGTATCTAATTGCGCCTGTGCTTAATTGTTTAATTGTCGTGAAAATACAACTGGTAATTAATAAGTGAAATGAAATATGACGTTGTGAAATTCTCGGAAAATATTACTGACACCTGTTGGTGCCCCCTTTGTTCCCCCATTATTTCTAATCGTCCAATTTTCCCCCTTTCCAATTTGTTGTGCCTTATTTATTTAATCAGACGGATTAGTGAGGAGCCAATAATAGAAGGCGCAAGTCACGGTTGTTTTGTCCTGCACAGGTGCCCCCTTGTCACCTTCTCGGCCACCACTCGGTTGCTGATTAAGTGAAATTAATCCGACGTCCATTATTTTCCGTCAGTTACATCACACTTTTGTTTGTACGATTGGCTCGAAGGACGTTGCAAGTCGATTTTTCACGGAACCCCCACAACCCACCGCAGATTGTGGTGTGTGTGTGTGTGTGTGTGTGTGTGTGTGTGTGGGTTCTGGGAACCGCAAACTTCTGATGCGTTTTCGGTGGTACGTTTTATCGGTACCCGTCTGAAAACAAACAAACGTCCAAACCAGTCGGACGAGTCATGAATGAATAGTGGATACGTAGTAGTAAAATAGTAGATAATAATAAAATAAAACAATCGTGGCGCTTGTTGCGGAGAAAGGACGCTCGCCTCCTCGTAAACGTTCTATAGAACGTTTTTTGAATGGAACGGAATGGTACACAAGACGCATGCTGTTGATCAATAAGAACAGGTAAAAGATGACGTCCGGTGAAGAAGAAAATATCCCTCTTTAACATCTTGCTCGCTTGATCTTGGTTCCGTTGCCGTTTGCCGTGTCAAACCAGTAATTCTCAATAGTACCGCGGCGTACCATCATGTTTACTATTTTACTACACCCATTTCGGGCATTCGTCTCGCTCACAATCGGATGAGACGCGTGCTAATCGCGATTTTTATTGCATCACCAATTGCGACCGACATTTCGCCTCGCACCGCACATCTCAACTCTAACGGTGATTGCGGTAATTAATCGTTTTTGGCACCCGCCAAAGGTTGGAGTCCGCGGGGACGGTGTTCTTCGTGTACGGTCGTAAAAGAATAATTCGAAAACAAGATAAAGAAATAATTGACAACATCCAGTTGCAATTACGTCAAGAATAGATGCGCAGTTAGGATTATAAATTTTATTACGACAATTTTTTTTTTTTTTTTTTTCTGAACCATCGAAACAGGAAGGGATATCGTATTATTTTTATTGCGTTTATTGGAACACCGAGCAGTAAGCAATAATTACAGTATCCTCTGGTTCTCCGGCTGTTCAACACAATGGTCGTCTTAAAGGAAAGAAAAAAAATCAAACAGCCTGCCGGAAATAGTCACAAGGCAGAATGTCCGGCATTCCATCACTCTATTTACTTAGGTGTCTTTCAGATTACGCTTTATATGGGGATAAGACGTTTTGAAAGGCGACTGAAAATCGGATATCCGACTATCGGTCGACAATAGACCGGAACGAAGGCGGAAAGCTCCGTTTTATTAATTCGGGGAATTTACAAATGACTTTTAAATAGGATTTTACGTTTAGCATAATGTTTATTGTGACAGAGGATTATTTATTCCCGATTTTGACAAAGACCTTTTCATCACATTTTATTAGTTCCTGTTCGTATGGTTAGGAACACGTGGCCAATTGTTCAAAATACCTTTTCATTTACGGAATCTTCCTCCATTCAAGTTACCTGCGTCCCAAATTGACTCCGGGCCAGGCGATTAATTGGCAGATTTTAAAAATTACCCAATTTTCTGTGTTATTTACACCTGCACGGAAAAAAATTGGGTGGGTACAAAAGTGTGAGGAAGTACGGAAACGTATTAGAAAGAAGAGAGAGGAAAAGAGAAATGTCCATAGAAATGTGATGAATTAACTTCCTCTCTATTGACCGTTCTCACAATGGATCTTGATAATTTAGGACTGGTGCCTTGGTAGTCCCTACTTCCGGTACTTCCGTTCCTTTTAAGATCTCTTTTATATGAAGATACACGTTGCTTTTGTCGATTTTATACATAAATCGTTGTCGAGGCATTTTAAAACCACCTGCAACCAATGCCGATAAATAAAAGTACTTGATACATTATATCGTAGCCAATATTAAATGAAGACAAATTCATCAACAGGTTTTTTCATGGTTGATGTGTTTTTAATTTGATAACCATCATGTTTGCAATCCAATATCTTAATGAAATCTCAAATGACAACTGCTCTAGTGTTTCAATAATTAAACAGGATCGATCCACGCACACACACACACACACACACAAAGAAAACAAAACAAAACAAAACAAAGAAGAAAAAAGGAGAAAAAAGGAGAAAAAGCCAATTATAAAAGGAAAATATGGTTATAAATAAAGGCAACATAAGTGGGCTGGCACAGATCAATTTCACCCTATAACTATGCATTCCAAGAATCCAGCGCAATTAGTAAGGAGGCGATACACAGTGGCTACCTGAATATTCTGTTAGGTCTTTAGATTTGGAGATTAACTCCGCTATAAACATAAATTAACTACCGGGCTTTAAAATCTACCTTTGAGCGTCGATACACTGACACCAGATTAGATTAACGACATTCCGTATATTTTGGGCGGAGCATCCGAACCATCGAATTATTATTACTGGCATTTGGATGGTTCTGAAATTAAATAAGGGTTACAAATTATACATGTAATTTCAATTTAATACAGTACATATAATTAGTTTATGGTCACTATAAACCACTAATACTAGGGTACTGAGAAAAACACATCACATCAAAATGAACTGGAGTTGGCTTCTGTTTTTAAAAGTATCCTCCACAAAGTCGAATACATAGACATAGTGATGTGTACAAATTAAAGAGATACACTCATATATATTTTTTTAAATTAAGGATAATATAGGCAAATAGTATACACAATGACTATAATAGTTTATTAACTACAAATATTTAAAGATTAAATGTTACTTTCTCGTCCCCCTTCCTATATATTCTAATTTTCAAGCATTAAGAAACAAAGAAAGCTGACCAAAATTATTTTTTACTTAGTTGATTGTCTAGAGGGCTCTTTTACAAACAAATTGAGACCATGGACATGCATCTAGTGTCACGTATACGATAAATATGGCTATTTTACCGAAAACAGTATATTATAACTACTTTTAGTACATTTTCCTTATTTGGTGTTTTAAGTGCAAATTAATCAATTCTTTTTTAAGTGTAGAGGAGAGAGAGATGAGCATTTTAATCCAATATATAAAATGACTACTATGATAACATAGTTTCTTGACTACAAGTATTTAAAGATTAAATATTATTTTCTCGTCCCCCTTTCTATATATTCCAATTTTCAAGTATTAAGAAACAAAGAAAGTTGACCAAAATTATTTTTTGTTTAGTTGATTATCTAGAGGGCTCTTTTACAAACAAATTGAGACCATGGACATGCATCTAGTGTCACGTATACGATAAATATGGCTCTTTTACTGAAAACAGTATATTATAACTACTTTTAGTACATTTTCTTTATTTGGTGTTTTAGGTGCAAATTAATCAATCCTTTTTTTAAGTGTAGAGGAAAGAGAGTTGAGCATTTTAATCCTTTATATAAAATGACTACTATGATAACATAGTTTCTTGACTACAAGTATTTAAAGATTAAATATTATTTTCTCGTCCCCCTTTCTATATATTCCAATTTTCAAGTATTAAGAAACAAAGAAAGTTGACCAAAATTATTTTTTGTTTAGTTGATTGTCTAGAGGGCTCTTTTACAAACAAATTGAGACCATGGACATGCATCTAGTGTCACGTATACGATAAATATGGCTCTTTTACTGAAAACAGTATATTATAACTACTTTTAGTACATTTTCTTTATTTGGTGTTTTAAGTGCAAATTAATCAATCCTTTTTTAAGTGTAGAGGAAAGAGAGTTGAGCATTTTAATCCTTTATATAAAATGACTACTATGATAACATAATTTCTTGACTACAAGTATTTAAAGGTTAAATGTTATTTTCTCGTCCCCCTTTTTATATATTCCAATTTTCAAGTATTAAGAAACAAAGAAAGTTGACCAAAATTATTCATTGTTTACTTTATGTCTAGAGAACTCTTACAAATAATTTGAGCCCATAGACATGCATCTAGTGTCACATATACGATACATATGACTATTTTATCGAAAACAGTAATAGTAACTACTTTTAGTACATTTTCCTTATTTGGTATTTTAAATGCAAATTAATCAATTCAAGTGTAGAGGAGAGATAAGTTGAACATTTTAATCCAATATATAAAATGACTATTATGATGTTACTTTCTCCTCTCCCTTTTTATATATTCCAGGCATTAAGAATCAAAGAAAATAGACCAAAATTATTTTTTACTTAGTTGATTGTCTAGAGTACACTTTTACAGCCCTTTTGAGCCCATGGATATGCATCTTATAGTGCATTTTTCTTATTTGGTGTTACTTTCTCGTCTCCCTTTCTATATTTTCCACCTTTCAAGCATTAAGACAACCAAATATGTTCTTTGTTTAGTTTATTGTCTAGAAAACTCTTTTACGAACATTTTGAGCCCTAGAGTGTCTAGTATATGGTAAATAAATTATATTTTATTTAATAAAATATTATATTTTAATAGTTTTTGTTTTCAATATTTAAATTAAAAAATAAATCAAAATTGACATGTTTGTAACATTTGCCTTTCATACATTGAATGTGACACCTTGTAAATCCTTGTCGACCTTTGTACAGAACCAAATCCGACAATAAACAAATTCGTTCGAACCCTCGTAAAAACATCCCGCCTCCCCCAACTTCCTCTGGCGAGCCCGAAAACGAGAAAAAAACCAACCACCACCTTACACAACCCTCTGATTGATATACCAGACGATCAAGTGTGCGTGATTCGTTCGTGGAATTTCGGGGTGTGGGCGTGGAGGGTGGCAGGCATAATGGCATAATGGCACATGCGGCTGCCGGGCCCACGACCCGATTTTCCCACGATCCCGATGCACAAGGTGTAGGAAAGTGCGCGGCACGCATTACGCACACCACGCACCCCCTTACACGACACCTGTGCCCGTCGGCCGGCGGTCCCGTCCAGCGGCCCCGTCCAGCGGCACCTAAACACCCATCCACATCTGCCGTGCCGTGCCGTGCCGTGCCGTGCCGTGATTTTTTTGTCCCCTTCTTTTTCTTCCCTTTCTTTCTCTTCCGCACTCTTCCTGTCTCACAGGAAATAAAGCAGTTGGTTGACTATCGGGGCTTTTTTTAAGAGAAAAAAACGACGTAGCCATGGGATTGCTGGTTCGAGGGACGGAACCGTCGTTTGAATTGGGTTTGGATTGGGTTACGATCTGGTGCACTGATTCATTAACTAATTGTTATTTTGTGGTTTAACTCTTTGTGCTCGAATGTGGTGGTGACCAGAGAAATAGCAGCTTTTTAGGCATTTTTTTACTATTTAGACAAATATGAAACTTTTTAAAAAATGAATACTGTTTTAATTTTTTTTATCTTTATTTTTACATAATTTCTTCAACTTAAAGCATACTGAATATTATTAAGATGGAGCTTTTTAAACAATTTTGTATAAAATTAAGATAATTTTGAACCTTTTTAAATAAGTTTTTAGTTAGTTTATAAATTAATTAAGATAATTATAAAAAACGATTCCTCCACCATGTTTCAAAGTTTTGTAGTGTCTTTGGGATTCAAACATTTATTTTGAGAACTACATCTGAGGAGTTTTTTCTTGTTAGGACGTTTTCTTATTGTATTTTCAATTGAGTATGTTGTTTCATATATGTGTATAATATTGTAAATTATTTTTTAAGATGTCAGCAATATTTAAAGCCTGATGTTTCATGTTTTTTATTATTTCCCTCTTCACTGGATTACAAGATTCATTTTAATTTTAATTTAGCAATTGTTGAATTTTAAAATTTGTGCCATTTCTCTGTCCATCATTGTACACATAACACATGTATATAATTTTAAAAAAGAATTTTAGGCCTGTTAAAAGGATGTGATGCTGAGGTCATCTCACAATTTAGTATTAATGCTAATATTATTTTAATGAATATTTAAAGAAAAAACCTTTTAACGTTTTTCATTAATTTTACGGCGGTTAAGGAAAATACCGGTATAACATAACACATAAACTATTTTATAATTGCAACAAAAAACATATAATATAAAATTATTCGTTCCCGTCAATACTTATTATCGTAATTTAAAAAGATTACAACCGAACAAAAAGTAAATTAGAAATGAATGTAGATGCATCCTCTTCCTTTTATAGGATTAAATTTAATTCCTTTAAAAAGTATCTCGAATTATATCCGGTTGTAACATGCCGCATTTCCTTCACACAAACACTTTATTTTATGCCGATATTATTTTCCAGTTAACTTAGTTTAACAGTACTGTGATTGTCCTGAATATTGACCAACTGATAAATATTATAAGAATATGTTTAGAACAGCATCCATTAATCGTATTATCATAAACTGATTAATAAATGGGCAATAAACAATTTGTTCAGGTGAAGTGCATTTTAAAAAGTAATGAATGAGTTCTTATTCATCTTATTTAATTATGATAAAACTGTAAATCAATAACTTTAATAGTTTAATTAACGCAGGATCAAAGATAAATTTATTATATTAAGTAGTTCTAATAGACATCATTAAGACTATCTTGGAATGAACAAATGTTACGGATATCCTTAAAATAATTACGAAGAAGTACGTCAGTGATTTAATTAATCTCGTAATTGGACGTCAAAAGTCAGCTATTTAAATAGCTTGCGACACATTCGAGATACTCTCAATTGGGCTTTCTCTTAGATTTAATCATCGGTATGAGATTCTGGGATGACTTTCTTAGAATAACGCACTCACGCACTCACAAACAAACAAGGCATTTAATAAATAGACCAGTGCTGATCGAATGTTGTTCCGTTCCAGTCTTCCGAAGAGGAGCTTCCATTGTGCAAGGCAAAATCCATATGCAACAAAGTCGACCTGTACGACACTCCATGGATCGAAAAACAGTGCAGGTGTCCAAATGGAAGAACCTGCTCAACTAGTTTACAGTACGATGATGGATTCACGTTCGTGGAAAAAACCAGACAGTACAAAATGTGTGAATCTGTCAAAAAATTGCCCAGGTGCAGGTAAGATCACGCTCGATTGCAAAAAGACGATTTGTCGCTGATTGTCGAATTTTTAGGTTCTTTAGGGACACCACGTGGACCATCACGTTGCATCCGAACAACACGACGGATCAGGTGGTGCACTGCCACTGTCCGAGGAACTCACTCACTTATCTGGTCAAGAGGAACGTCATTCATATGCCCAATGACCAGTTGACGTTCCAATATCTCTTCTCTTGTTCGCCGCAAATGGTAAGGATTTGAGTTGAAGCCTTAGTGAAATTGTTGGTTGGTCCAGGTCATGGTTTTATATTGTGATTAGACACACATTTTTTTGGCGACTTGGAAGTACTTTAGGTTTTATTATAATTAACTGTTCAACAAGCATTTATTTGTCTTAGCACTGAAGTATTAAAGAAATACATTAAAAAATAAATGTAAATAAATGTATAGAAAGTACTATTTTAAACTATAACCAATTTACATTTACATAATATATTTAGTTAATAGTCTTTAAAGTTCTTCTAATGTATCTTGGTTTCTCCCAATCAGTTTATTAAGTACTTTTCAAAGGTACATCCATATTAAAAATTTTAATAGCAAAAAGTTATGGGCTGTTTATAATTGCCATTTACATTTACCACATTTTATCGAAAAAAAAAATGAATAATACGAAAACTATTAAATATAGATATTGGACATGGTTCGACCATTTCACTCAGAATTTTGTGTGTCTAATGAAAGTGGTTACAGAACGACAAATTTAATCTTAATCAAAACATAAAACCACGACCAGAATGGACCTAAAGTATTTTTCGGGTTTGTCGCCTGGCCCATCGTTAAGCTCTTCCGAAAATCCCATGTGCGCCTCGAAGGCACCGACACGAAAGATCGAGTACTGCATAATGTAGTTGTTGGCAAACATCTGAGAATTGCGTTTTAATTTCACAGAGGCTGAGATGCCAGAGGAAGGAACCTTGTAGATTGTTTACAGTACGTAAACGTCAGGAGTTTTTAGACGAAGTGAACGTAAACACGTTGTGCCAATGCCCCCATGCGCACCGATGTCCGCACCATCACACGGATTACGGCGTAATAACGAGCAAGACCTACGACGAAGACACCATCAAAACCTACACCGGATATTGTCTTCCGTCTTAGGTGGTACCTGACTAGATGTCGCCGCTTACAGCAATCCACGGACGTGGTTATGAATCGTGAAAATGCTCCAAACGTTTCCATTTTGTTTTTCATTTCACATTTCGACCCACAACGAATACTCTGTAATCACGAGTTTTTTTACCGGAGATTTTTATCTCGAAATTGTTCTGAACGGTCACAGAAAACCACACCGTTCTGTTGCCGTTTAAATTTCGTATTGACTTGTAAATTTGTACATTCCAAAAATGTGCTCATCTGCATAATGACATGGAATTATTTAAGAATTAGATTTTAAGATACCTAACGTTATATTTTATATATATACCAATGTTATATATATACCAATGTTAGATTAGTCCTGTCCACTAGGGACCAAACTTTTACCAGATTTTAGCTTTAATGTTGAAAGTTGTAACTAAAATTAAGTTATTGTATATAGTATTTTTTATTTCTTAAGTATTGGAAGTCGAAAAGATCTATTTATTGTTTTTATTCTTTTACTCAAACGCTCATTTGTTTATGGTGGATGTAATTTGTCAAGTACATATTTTTTGTATATAAACCTAAGACATGTTGTTGCTTTTTCTAAATTGATGTATTTTAAGTAAATACTTAATTGTAGATAATTCAACATATTCTGCAAAGACTTGTACAATATTTTTAGTGTGTAAGAAACGTTGGAAACGTACAATAAATTATTAATATTTTTTTAGTTATAGGATATTTTACTCCAGAACCATAAATGATATTTAAATGTATTATTTGAATCATATATTTTGTAAAATGAGTTTATGTACATACAATTATCATAAAATATTTGATTTTTATATAGTTTTTTCATTAAATATTCCCAATAAAAGGTGGCTTAGTCTATTCAATCGTGGTAGTACTACAAGATCATTACTAACGGTAGGCAACCCAGTTTACACCTTACCATTAAGATCAAGTGGTACTCCCATTCATTACTTTACATTTGTGAATCCTTAATGAAATGATTAGAATAAATTAATGTTAAACAATAAATTATAAAGAAACGAAAATCAATACACAGTTTTAATTTAAACAGCAACATTAAAAAAGGACTTAGATACATAATAAATGTAATAGGAATCAATAAAAATTTAGATAGGTATTTTAAAGTTGCAGTTAAATTCAGCTACTAAATTTGCAGTTTTACATGGTTATAAAAATGTCAGTATCACCATATTATTTAAGTACGACTAATGGGAAGATAAAATTAACATTAAATAGGTAGTTAATTTAAAAATAAAACAAATAAAAATTAATTGGCAATATTTTAATGACTGACAATTATAAAAATGTACATAAACGGTTTTTATTTATTACTGAAGTCTGTTTAAAGTGCAACATAAATGTAAATGAAGTTTGTCGTTGGTCAAAATCGTCTGTAATAATCGAAACCCATTGATTTACAGTTGGACAATCTGTAATAATTTTAGGTTGTATAACAGACAGATGTCGTATAAAGTATTAAAGAAAATTGTGTATTATAATAAGTACAGACCCGTTAGTTATTATGTGCATGAATATTGCAATAAATGTCCAGTTACCGCAAAGAGTACATATTTCATTTAATTGTCATTGTACGTTTCGTTATATGCTAATGTGTAGTTACATAATCTGATTTTTGTAAATTTAAAAACGCTCTTCCTAACAGTTTTCTAACAGTTATCGTAAGGACTAGGCACATAAAAAATTTAGAGGAATTTTTCTTTGTTTCCGCTGTTCTGCACCGTGCCTCGTTATGGCATTTTTTTTCGTTTAATGGTTGATATTACCGAGAAGGATGACCTCAACGAATATAATGTTCTAGGTAAAAAGTAAAATTTAATTAATTTCTTCGACTGGCCGGCGTGCTTCTGCCGCACCACGGTCGTCGGAGGCGAAATAAAATAAACCAGATTATCGTACGGATGAACATTGCTCAATTTTCCACAGACAGTTTCTTCTGTTACAGTTATGAATATAATGAGCAAAAATAAAGTCCATGAAATATAGTTGCATTTACATATTACAGCCCACGCAATGACCTTGAATGCATGTACGGAGGCAGTTCTTCCTATTTTCTCTTCTTATCTTGAATTTACGATGTGTACTGGATATGCCAGGCAATAGTGTGTTATTACCGCCGCAATCACGGCCTCTTTCAAAAATGCCTTTTCCTATTAACAGTAAATAATTGTTGACGTTGCCGTGCAAGAAGTAAAACGAAAAAAAAATGGTCTCATCATTTTCGGCTCCTTTTATTGCATATCTGCCAACAACAAACAAAGAAATGCTCATAAAACTTATTCTTTATTCGTTGTCTTTGCAGATCTGTATGAACTTTCCTTTTCACTATTATTAAATTTGTTATAACTGGAAACAAACGTTATGAATCTTAATAAAAGTCAGATTTCAAACCAGACATTTACAGTCTCTATATGTGAGTAATTATAGAGATGGTTTTGTACAGATGGTCCTATCTATGTAACACTCATGACAACAATTATGATGTAGCAGTAAAAACTTTCATTTTTTGTAACAAACTTACTTACAAATTTACTTACTTACAAACTTACAAACTTACTTACAAACTTACTCACAAACTTACTTACAAACTTACTTACAAACTTACTCACAAACTTACTTACAAACTTACTTACAAACTTACTTACAAACTTACAAACTTACTCACAAACTTACTTACAAACTTACTTACAAACTTACTCACAAACTTACTTACAAACTTACTTACAAACTTACTCACAAACTTACTTACAAACTTACTTGCAAACTTACTTGCAAACTTACTTGCAAACTTACTTGCAAACTTATTTGCAAACTTACTTACAAACTTACTTACAAACTTACTTACAAACTTACTTACAAACTTACAAACTTACTTACAAACTTACAAACTTACTTACAAGCTTACAAGCTTACAAGCTTACAAAATTTACAAATTTCAAAATTTAATATAATTACGTTGTTCGTAGGCATGCAATAAAAGGAGTCGAAAATGATCAGCATAAAATTTAATTTTTATTCGCTCTCTTTGCAGATTGCTATGAACTTTCCTTTTCACCAGTATTAAATTTGTAAATGTTACAACGGGAAACAAATTTTATGAATCGTAATAACACTCAGATTTCAACCAAGAAATTTATATTCAAAACTCATCATATGTAAGTGAATATAGTGATATATAGTGTCTTATACAGGGTGGTCTTATGTCCAAATTTAAAATAAATCACTACATTTAGATGGCCTCCATATAGGAAATTATAGAAAAGAATCAAAAATAATGTTAAATGTTTTGGATGAGATACTCTGAATCGGAGTATCAAAAAAGATTAAAATATTATTACAGCTGCAATCACGGCCTCTTTCATAAATACCATTTCCTATTAATAGTAAATAATTATTGACAAAGAAATATTCATAAATGTTAATCTTTACCAGTATTAAATATTTTGATTCCATTTCTTTGCAGATTTGTATGAACTTTCCTTTTCATCAGTATTAACCTTGATTTGTGCCAATAAAAAATTGGCTCACATTTTCTTGAATGCCGTGATCAAACAATGGTTTCAACTTAAATAATCTAATTGGCAATTGAGAATGTGTCGAGATTGTTGTAAAAGGGACAAGAGAGCCGGTGTTGACCTAATTGATTTTTATGCACAACGTTGTAAATGAGTATTTCATACAAAAGCCATCTTTGGTCTGCGTTAATTGTAACACTATCGAAATAAAGGTCACCTAGATATTAATGGCTTAGATTAGTATTTGAAATTAAAGTATATAACTGTATCAAATAAACGTATTTATCTATAAATTGCACATTCTTCGTTTAGATTTTATTGCGGAGTAATTTATGGTGGCCATTCAGTTTTATTGTTAACAATAGATTGTTAATGAAACTTTTATTCAATTAGCATCTTTGATTATCACATTAACATCACAATAACATTCCATTAATGTTGTTCCATTATGTTTACAAAAATATAATCGTGTGACACCCTATTTTTGGCCAATTAAATAAATAAACGTGAGTCGGTCATAAACGTTAAATTAAAAGAAAAGCCACCATAATCATTCAAAAGCCATCTGTCGCGGCACACGAATAATTTAATCGTTGTTTGCAATTTTTTACGAGCTTTCAAAAAATCTAACAGTAAACAATCCCAGAATGATTGGGAATAATAGCACTTGCAATTAACAATTTTTTTCACTTTCTGTAACTCCATTATAGTTATAATGAGTGACAACGTTTTTACTTATAAATCAACTGTAACAGTAAATCGCAATTCAGTCGGTATTTTACTATTTCGACTCACTTACTGTACTTTACAGTACAACTAATTTGTTCTTAGCGAAGCTTTAATAAATCACATCTTGAGTCAATTAGTTTCAGACAAATTAACTGAACTGATTTAATCTGTTCAGAAATTGATGCAATATTGAACTGAATTATTGTCGAAAAAGTTATTTAAGTGCTTCACCTCTATTGGTTTTATTTTATCTCGACAACTATGATTAAAATAAATAACACAGAAGATCATTGCTCATATAGATGTTAGCTCCATATTTTTACTTTTTTATTTGCTAATTGGAATTAATTATCTTAAGTTAATTAATATTGTATTCCTTTTCAGTCAGTTTCCATTGTATCTTGTTCATTAATTATGTTATACACTTGTAACCTTAAGGTTACCATCTTAATATTCATAGCTTTGGTGGACCCACTATTAAGAAAGGTAAACACACATTAATGACATCAAAGGAAAAGGAAAACCATAGAAAGAAATGTTAGAAACCACCGGCTACATTTGATCCTTACAAACTTACTATTACTATTACTATTTATTACTATTACTGTACGATCTGCAAAATACCCAATGTAGGACACCAAATTAATGTAGTTTTTAGTGCCTTTAAGAATCTTATTATTTTGATTCATTATCTTCAAGTTGTTTCCATTCAGATTCCAAACTATTCACATTTTTAACTAATAAATTAACAGAAACAGTTACACCTACAACGAGCGTATGTATTAGTTGCAAATAATAACCCGAATCTGATGATAACAGTAGAATTTGGCGAATAAGGTTAAATATAATTGTAACAACACGGTTTTGTGTGCGACAAAAACAATTGAGAACATGAACAAAAACACACGCAGCGCAAATTAAGAATGGCAATCTAAATTCCATTTCGTGTGTAATAATTTGTTTCCTTTGCTCGCAGCAGCATTTCAGCCACACTTAATATTAATGACATTTAAAGCAATGCGTGAAGAATTTCCCGGAAGTCGATAGCCGTGACTGTAACCGAACGATTAGGCGGACGAATCTTGTGTGGATTTTTATAAATAGCCGTGAACGAGTTCGGCAGTTTTTTTTTTTTCTGTCTCCGCGCTCAAAAATTTGGTCGATCATTTTTGGAGACGTGCTGCTGATTGGTTCCTCGTACGGCACATGTTGCCGCCTCGGCTGCGTTCCGTCCGGGAGTCGTTTCGCGGGGCATTTTTTTTAACGATGCGACAAAAACGCTTTTAACGCCAATTAAAATTTCATCCGTCATTTTATTGAAAGGGACCCGATGATCGTTTTGAAATCGAATTCGATTTACATCCGTGGTGCATGTGATGGACGTGGTGATGAGAAATTTTCCGTTTATTAAAGTTTTCTGAATTGGAGAATCTTAACAAGCAAGCCACTTCACGGTTTTATGTACGGATTTTTTTTTCGACTTTTTATTGGAACCTCATTAAAGTAACCGCTATAACTTGTATTTAAATTGAGCACGCTTTATTACATTTTAATAAACCCGTGCCTTAATTTAAATATGAAACAAGTTTTTGTACAAGAAAACGAATTATTCTCGGTTTTCACTCAACGCGACTAATATTACTGATTTGACAGTTATTGGTTCTGTTATTAGTAATTTGCTTTTATTAGGTGCATCACTTGACAGTTATTGAAAATGGGGTTTTTTGATAGTTTTAAAGTTGGCGAGTAATTTATGACGACGTTTAGTTTTAGCTCTAGAAGCATATCTAGGATAAATGGTTCAGTATTCAATTTATTAGAGGCTATAGACCACACAAAGATCCCCGTATCTATCGATGCAAAGATTTATTATAAAATTTTACATTAATAATTGCGAGCAGTAGGTATATTAAAAGATATCCCGGAGAGAAACAGTAAGATAAATGATTGTGTTAATAAAATCACAATTCATTGTGTGAGAAGCATTTAATGATTTCGTTGCTATTCAAAAGTGCAGCAACATTCATTCAATTTAGTGTTGTACTAATTAAATTTTATTACTGGTGTATTTGAGATTTTTTTCAGATACCCTAAACATTTTGACATGAACAAAACAAAATACTCCCACAAGTAGTTTTACAGTAAGATAAGGTTAATTTGTTGTTTCCTATTATGCTGCGAAGATGTGGGACATTTTACATGTCTAAAGATGGAATTATCATATTGTACAGTTATTTTATGCAATAGGATTTTTAATTCTTGCACTATGACATCTGTTTACGTCCAATGAATGAAATAATACAAACAAATTAGACATATTGTTGCAATTATTGTGTAAAGTAATTTACGGTAACTCCACTTACTTTAAAACATAAATAAATATAGTAATTTTTTACTTAACTACCCTGAAACCATCCAAGAATATTCCTGCAAAAACGTATTTTCATGGTAATGCAGATATGGTGAGATAGTGGTTCTCGTTTTCATGACCTCGGGTGATACTCGTATGCAAATATGCACGAGATGGAAACATTTCGATACAATTCCGGACAAAACGATTGTCCTATAAATCTAAATATATCTACTTGTATACAAATAGAAAATAAGCTCAATATAAATTTTAATAATTGACAGTGTAGTTAAAATATATAGTTATAAATTACGTCCAATTGAAAGCATTACTCCAGAGAACCGGTGTGAGCCAGCAATCCAACACTAAATGGGTGCAAAAACTTTTCATTTCTCTCTTCTGTGTGTATCTCTTCTAATTTGTCAGAATGGTTACGTTCAAACATGTTACCAACACCATTAACTTCAAAATTGCAATTGTCTACCCATTACTCACATATAGGGAGGATGAAGAAATATAACAGTCCTATTTCTGGATTTTATTTATGTATTTGTATAAAAAATATTTATATATATTTTTCAAAATGTATAACAATATTATGTATAATTTTTCTTTTGGAGATTCATTCAGTTCTTGGAAGTGAAGGTTAACCTCAGTTTTGGCCTCTTATTCAGAATGAAAGTGTTTATTACTTCGAAATTAATTACATACAGGAATGAAGAAATAACAATCACATTAATGGAGTAAGTGCTCTTGTGCTTTAGCCAGGTGGTCTGTGGCACATATCTCTGTGGATCGATCGTTCGGTTAGTGTTTTCAAGTAGATACCGGTCAGTGTGTGCAGGTTTCTGATATACTCTATGGTTCAAGTATACAGAACATCCAAAAAAGGTATTTGGTTCTCCTTCTCCAGTTCCATTATGACTTTGATGTTATGTTGAGTGTTTAAGTATTTTAGGAACTGATCTAATTTTTCTTGTCCATGTTTCCATATTACATCTCCATATGGCTTATGTTTGGAAGTCTCTGTCGCTTTTTGTTTAAACTTCACTGAACTTAGAGGACTGCCTATTGCTAATCATTCTGTCTGTTCGTAGAATTTGTTGTTCCAAACTATGCCAAACTTACCAGTCTATCTTCTATATTAAAACGTAAATTTATTTTGGTGTAATTATATTTTTTTAAAAATATATCGTATTTTTGAAAGGTCTCTGTTAAAACATTGTAAACCAGTCGTAAAATGATAATGAAAAAGAGTGTTACCCATATATTTTTACATACTGTACAATCAATAATTTATAAAATTTCGTCAAATCTTATACATTACCAAATCAAATTTATTAAAGGTATCATATATTCAAATTCTCTGTAGATAATGTATGTAAACTTGTAGATACCAATAACATAATAAATTGTTTCGAATTTTATCTTTTTTTTGTTACCTCCATTTAATAGTCACTTCAGACGTCATACTTTTTTGAAAAGTTACAAACTGGATGACAGTCTGTAGACCTACAAACAAATGAAATCTCACTAGTATTGTTGTAGCCTTAGCGAATTAAAAGCCAAAATTGCCAACGAAATTCACTCCTGCTGGGTGGTATTTTTCGTTCGCCATACTTCCTGGCGGTGGACCCTGGTGCATCAGGGCGTCGAATTTGTTCCATTATATCACAGAGACGTCGAGCCCTAGCGCACTCGTTCTAATGGAACAAATTTCGGGAGTGACATTTTGGGATATTTGGGGGCACGACAGTATTGGTTGAACAGAATTGACTTTTCTTTGAGACCGAAACTCAATCTCGTTCCTGAATGGCGACGTGATTATGGGATTGCCCCTACCCCCTATCTCCTCGTCATGGGCTGTACTGAGCCCCCTAAAAATTCTAATCAAACAAATTCTGAACATAGCTAATTTCTTAGTTTGTTTGTTACTTATGGCTAACTAAAATGTGATTATTATTATCTAAGATCATATTGTCACTCCTGCGATTTTATTCGGGATGGAGAGTACCTTACATGATTCCAAAATACACATATACAAAATAGTTTATTAATAAATTATTGCAAATAATAATAATATTATCATATTGCCCTTCTATCTTAATTTAAATATTAAGTTGTATTCTATTTTAAGGATTAAAAACATAAAAAAGGATTTTAAGGATTAAAAACGTTATGTCTGATTAGACACCACTGGTTATAAAATACAAAAAATCTAGTTTTGAACTATAAGTCCGTATTATAGACTGTCCAATAACAGACGTCTCCAAGTAGGTTGGTTATATTAACTAAACAACAATATTTTTGTTTAATTATACTTTTTTCTAAATTTATTACTTTTGAAAGTTGTTTGTGAAAATATTGTTAATATTAAAACCAGTCGTAAAATGATTGTAAATATAGAACAAAAATAATGTGTTACCCTTACTTTTTTACATACTTGTATAAACAATAATTTATAAAATTTTGTCGAATATTATACATTAGAATATATTTTATTTGAAGAAAATGAAATGAAAGATTCGTAGATATCAATAAAATAATAAATTGTTTATATGCACAGGTGACAAAAACCTTTAAATATTTAATATCCACATTATATCTTAAATTTTTTTGAAAAATTACAAAATAATTGGTTGTCTGTAGACCTACAAATAAATAAAATGTCACTCATATTGGTGTGGCTGACGCAAAATAAAAGGCCAAAAATTCCCCAAGATATTCACTCCTGCTAGGTGGTATTAACCTGATACCTAAATACTTCCCTGCAGTGGACCCTGGTGAATCAGGGCGTCGAATTTGTTCCATTGGTCTACATAGGCCTAATGGAACAAATATCGGGAGTGACATTTTGGGATCATCGGGGGTACGACAGTATAGGGTATGGGGTGGAGTTAGACATTCCTTAGAGAACTTGAATCAATTCCGCTCCTGACTGACTAGGATTATTGGGGAATCTATGTACATATTTTTTACCATGTGTAAGATCCTGGGCGTTTAGTTGGGTAGCCTTCACACCAGCTTCTTTACCCCTTTTCTCCTAGTCAACGGGCTATATTGCGCCCCCTAAAAGTCTAATCAAACAAAATTTTTAATACAACAAAATTTTCATACTTTGTTTTACTACAAAAGTAACGTAAATTTTATACTATAAAGTGTTGACTGTTGACGAACATTATAAGGTCACGACTGTATCTTTATTGGGGGTGGGAGTCGCTTACTTGAACAACATTGATTAATAAGTTCATTGAGTATGAAACAAACAATAATAAATAAGACTTACACTAACTTACACTAACGGTGGGGGATGACTTCAATCCCCACATGATTATACTTGATATTGATATTTGACTATCATCATTTAAATTGTTAATATCTTCTCTTCTTATCACTAAGAATGTTTTGCTATGCAAGAAAAATGTGGCAAACGCTTGGTGCCAGGTCTGGTCTATATGGTGGATGCATCAAAACACCTCTTTTAGTGCGAAATGTCACCTTGACAACGAGCATCAATCTGGAATTGTTTGACAAGATTATCGATCGATACAATCATCAAGCAAAAAAATAATTGTTTGTTGTTTATTCTCATGACAGCCTGTACACACCTACACACCGATGTCACCGATGTTGATGTGATCGAAGTATTTAAAAGTGGCAAACATTCCGGAGGGTAATTAGTCACTACTGCCTTTTTAAAATATTATTTATTGAGCCCTTTTATAGTTTTAAATCGAGGTGGTTCCCTTTATATAAGGGCGTCGAATTTGTTTCATTAGTCCATTAGAGTTGTAGAACTCGTGCACAGAATCCTAATGAGACAAATTTCGGCTGTGACACTTTGGGATTGGGGGCACGACGGTATTGGTGGGGTTGGGGTCGTTTCTCCTCAGCATATCTAATTGAGGTATTTTGGAGAATTAAGAAACCTCCCCGCTCCTGAATGGCGACGTGGCTGCAGAAGGGTACCTATTTATGCGATAAGGCTTTTGTTGTGCTTTTGATGTTCTTAGGTTAAGTATGCGGCCGCTGCTTTACCCTTGCCACTCGTCATCGGCTATACCGCGCCCCCTAAAAGTCGAATTAAACAAAATTTTACCGAATAATAAAAATGATTGATTGATTGCTAAGAAGCCGTATTGGCAAACGAACGCAACATGACGTTTTAAAATCAAATCACGTTTTAATCGTGTTATAAAATATATTTAATTAAATTTGAATTGTTAATATCTTGCTGCTAAATTGATATTTATTGATGTGGATATTTTTTTCACATGCATCGGTTAATTTAAAATGCTTAATTGGCAAATAATGTTAATTTACTGTAAGGAAACTTGGATTATCCTGTATAGCATTACAGGAACTGAAATGCAGTTAGTTATTTTAGTTTTGTTATTACAGATCTGCCATGAATAATGCGTTACATCCTACAAAAATTTCTTATTAACACGATTCAAACGGATTTTAATGTATTTGTTATAGAAGAGGCAATTAAAGATTTTTTATATAATGATACATTTCCTGACACCTGTCAGCCTATATGAAATTAGAAATCAGAATCGGCGATGAGGTAGTTATTAATATTACGTCGCAATTAAACTTCGGGCTGCCACAAAAACCATTGTACATATATATAATATATAATCTGACTGTCAACATGTACTTTATTTTACAACACTTGTTGCATTTATAAATGTTTCTAATCGACAAACACGTCCAACAAAATAATTCAATACTACAATCATCTTTTATTTATATATTTTTTTAATTTTCATTATATTATTATACAATATCGCACAAAACGTTCTTCATCATATAGATTAGACATGTTGATTAGATTTATTAAGAACATCCATTGGCAAATTAAAAATTAATATAATACAAAAGTGTAGCAAGCAAAAAAATAAAGTAAGACAATGAATTATCAGCAAACTACTAATGTAAGACAGCACAAGTCAAGCAAACTACAAATAAATGTAATATAATAAAAATGCCTGCAAACTATACACATTAAAAAATGAAAGTTCTTAATAAATCTAATTAACATGATTATTTTGTCTAAAAACTTCAAAAATAAATTATTTTATAGAAGTATTCTTATTTTTATTCTTATGTGTGATATAAATGTTGGTTAGATTTTTTGTCTAACAATTTGTAGCAAAATATAAATTAATATAAGACAATGAAAGTTCACTAAACTAAAAATTGATGTAACACACTAAAAGTACAGCTGACTACAAATTAATGTAAAAGAATGAAATAGCAGAAAACTACAAATTAATATAAGATAACAGAAGTCCAGCGGACTACAAAAAAATGGAAGAAATTGAAATTTCAGCAAATTATAAATTAATGTAAGTCAAGAAAGAATAAATTATGCATTTTTAAACCATTAACTGCAGATCAGTAATTCTTCTATAACAAGTTTTTTCCAAAGATTTGAAGGTGCACTGTGAAAAGCAATGCTAGAAGCAGTCTCAAAAATAATGCGGCAGGGAGTGATACCCACGATTAAATTTACGTTTGAACGTTTTGAACCGGTACTTCCGACCGCACATGTCACAAGTAAATAAAAAAGGTAAAACACCGTATATAACGTAAAAACTAGATTTTAAACAATCATTATGATTAAAATTAAAAATTCGTCCGGGGTCAATTACACCATTTAATAAAGCCGTTAACAATAAATTCTCCAAGGTTTGCCTGAGTGCAAGGCCGTATGAATCAATTGATTTTCAGTCGCCTATTGTTGAATACCATATGAATAGTCATGTAATTAATAAGTAAGTGGTCGGGATTTCGCGGTATCATCGAGGGTGTTTGTTTTTATGCGCAACTTTCACCGCCTACAGTTGTCGTCCATTTGACATGGGAACGAATCGGTCGGTTTTAAAACAGATTTTTCAGCTAATTAGTTTTTCTCGGTCAATTGTTCTAGATCACTAAAAGTGGCGTGGTTATTGAAAACCGCACATTTTACAGTTTGCGCTTTTCAATATTCTTTAATAATAAGAACTATAATAAATAATATTTGTTATAGCTGCGCAGACTTTCATACCGCAGCAAAAATAATTATGTTAAGGAAACGGCATTGTTACTCAAAAACAATTTGTTGTTATGATCCATCAGTTTTACAGATGCTTATTTGATTAGTTCTTAATTAGGGTGTCCGTTTTAATCTTTGTTGCGAATCATTGGGGACTAAAAATCAAGATACCAAAACAACATGTACTAGATGACTTTAAGTGTTAAATTATAATTCTTAGGGGCACTAAGTACTACAACAATTTGATTTTCCAATTGTATGTATATGTGGATAATAAAAATATTAAATAAAATAATGATTATTTATTCATTCTGTACAAATACCTCTGAATACTCACTCACTCAGATTCATTCATGATGGTTCATGATTTTTTTTACAGTTTATCGCCATAAATTATAAATGGTTAATTGCGTGTATCATTAACAATTATTGATTATTATACTTCACTGAAAGGAAGAATTTATTGGATAAACGTTTCTGTTTGTTCGTCAATATTTATTACGACATCCACAATTAAACTAGAAAATTATATATTAAATAATATCATTTCAGACATATATGGAAAACTATTGTTGTTAAAAACGCGTGTAAAAAGTGAAAGGGATAAATAAATAAATGAAAACCATCTGGTGTTTATTTGTGTATCTTTGCAGTAAACCAATTTAATTCGAAATTTCAACGTACTAATGTAACTGAACTTAAAAATTGAATTGTATTGATATTTAAAATAGGCTTAACAGTATAACTTTATAGATATAATACCAAATCGATAACAACTGTTTAATGATACACACCGTACAATAACAAAAAAATTGCATATTCGGATCTTCTCTCACACACATCAAAGCGGTAACAGTAAACGTTCGAAGGAACACAATGCATTTTTGTTAAGATCGCGTTAAATGGAAACTTACGCACATTACGAACCGATTATTTCCTCTTCAAGAAACGAGAAAACAGAAATAAATATTGCACGCGGGAAAAATGTTGTGCTTTACAAATGTACAACACAAGTAATATCGACGATAACAATCTTGGAAGAGTTATTTCAATTTTGCACTGGGAGAGGATCATTTTGTTGGATGATAAAATTAATTTGCAACATAGTTGGAAAATTAAATAGTGTTCACGGTTATTTTGCCTCGACGTGGGAATGTAGGAACTTACCGAACACTTCGAGATGCATTTCCATTATTGAGTGAAGCAGTTTCAAAAATGATGTGTCTTTATTTAAAATATGTGCTACTTTTACTGAGAAAAGAATATTTCTTGTGCACTGAATGCATATTATTTTGGCAAAAACCTTTTATAATTGACGATAAAGGATGCAGATATAATTGTTCTCGAACCATTTTTTGTGTGAATATAATACAATGATATTTATTAATGTTTTACCGACTATGAGAAAAAAATAAATGGTGGAATTGGAATTTTACAGTTTTACAGTTTACGTTAAATTTACAATTATACTTTTATATTTATAAGTGAACGACCCAGTTTTTCGAAATTATTTTTACTAATAAGCATATTTTTAATTTTAAATGATAATTCAAGCTATTGTTTTATTTATTTTTACTTAGATCATTGTTTGCAAAATTATTCAAAAATTATAAAAATATTTAATAATTTAGAACTTTGAATTTACTATATGAAATAATAAATATGGAATATATGATATTGAAAATAGGTGTTTTAATTACTGTGAGATAAATATAAATGGTGGAATTGGACGACCTAACTTTTTTTACAAAAAAAAAAAAAAAAAAAAATAATTGTAAAATTTTAAAAAAATTTCAGTTGTGAGTTTAAGAAATGAAATATGGAATGTTAAGTATGAAATATGGAATCAGAAAACTGGAATATGAAATATGGAATCAAGAATATGAAATATGGATATTTTACTTGACTGAATTTGACAAATTAAATATGCAATGCGGAATATGGAATATGAATATGGAACATGGAATATGGAATATGGAATATGAAACATGGAATATGGAATATGAAACATGGAATATGGAACATGGAATATGGAATAAGAAAGATAATTCCATATAAGTTATGAAAAACATTCAATAATTTATATTTTAAATTGGAAATATGAAATATGGAATTTTAAATATTGTAAGTTGGAATATAGAATGTGGAATTTAGACCACGCAATATGTAATATGGAATGTTTAATTTGGAAAAAATAATTAGAAATTTGAATTATTTAAAAATAAATCATTTAAATTTAATTTCCAAAATCCAATTATTATTAAATGCCCTAAAAATCCAATTATCATTAAAAAGAATTAAAGTAAAATGCAAATCGAACGCATACCCCAAATTCAACATAACGATATTTTAAAATCACAATACACATTCATTGCTGACCTTATTCTAAGAGCAACAGCTTAAAATCTTACAAATTAGTTACATACTCAGACATAGTTAAATTAAATTTAATCCCATTGTATGGATTATACCGTTTCAAATGCAGACAATATTTAGTTAAGAAGGTTACGACATATAAAATCGATTAATCGATTGTTACTTCCGGTACATTAATTGATTTATAATAAAATTTATTGTTGTTATTAATCTCGAGTGCACAAGCTTGTCGCATGTTTCTTTACGGTATTGATGTCCTACTGTGCGGGGAATGTTTATGAATTTACTGAAATATCAGATTCAACTGGAAACGTGTTACGATGTACACGATGATAAAATTAGTTTTCCTGATTTACGAAAACCGTCGAGGTGAGGTCGAGGAACGCAATTTGAAGCGAAGTAGGTTAGGGGAAAATGCCTCCCATACCGCCTAATGTAATTGTTATCTGTTAGACAGTGCGAATGCAAACACACCGTGTAAGAGGGGAGATGGAAGAGTCGAAACAACGTCGGTACACGTTTCTCTACACCATATTAAGATATGAAAAAGTATTGAGTTATTTTGTCCTGAATGGCATCAAATATCCTAATTGGTGCGGCGTGGAATTGTTCAGTTATCACTGGAAAGAGATGCACGCTAGCCAATACTATACTACCCAACACTGCCAATACTGCATAAGGTTGACCCTAACTGTTAACACTGATTTATCTTACCGTTTTTCTTAATAGGAAGCGACACTCCATTAAGGACTAACGCACCGGACCACGAAAAATCTCTTGTACCACAAACAAACTGATGGTCTGCCCACGTCACTTAACAACTTTCATTGTTGGTTTGGCACACAATTTTACAATTTTTTACTCATCTGGTCACACATCTGTTCGGTGATAAAACCATAAATGTATTACATGAATGACTGAAGTTATGGTTAAATAGTAATTGATTAAAAACGTTTGTGATATGGGTTAAACTCTCATATTAATTCGGATATAATACATACCAGGTGTTTCACAACTAATGCACATTTGAAACACTCACTTAGTCCGATAGGAAAAGAGATAAAAAATAATAAAATTTTATCTTTACTGTTTGTAACCTTAATTTAACAACTATAAATATGAATGTTATAGAATTTTTGAGGATTACTATAACCAATCAGTTGTTATGAGAGTGACCCACCTTCAAATGGGCCACACAGAGCAGTAGGTATAATAAAACATTTCTGAAAGGTTAAAAATATATAATATTCGAAACAATAAGTAAATTTAAATAATTTATTTCAGCTTATAAAATATCCTTAGACTTTTCCTGTGTGTGTATTTTGAAGTAAAGCTTACCCATTTACTTTTGCTTTCATTTACGGATTAAGAGTTCAATAGTCAAATGTCATGGGTCAAAATCGTTGTAAATTATTGTAATCAATTACTGTTTAAACCCGCAACTGAAACGTGAAGAAACAGGACTAGAAATCAATGTGTAAATGCAAAATCTACATCAATTTATACTTACTTTGAAAAGAATTATTTAAATTAACTTATTAAAATTGACAATTGTTAATTATTGTTATTTGTATGTGTTATAGGTGTTTAAAAATATGTATATATAAGTAAAAACTGTTACTGTTGTTTGGTGGAACATTTTATTAATCCAGAATTAAAATAACTCAAACCAGTAATGACCTATATAACTTATTTGTCTTCCATTCTATTTGAAATTTATTTACAGTTTTCAATTTAATAACGTACATATGAAAATGTACCCGTTTTCTAGTACAATAATAATAATAACACCAGTATGTTTTTAAGTGTGGTTAATATAACTAATCTAAAATATTGTCATACTGTAAGAAAATCCACGGTTGAAATTCACAAATCAGTCAGATGAATCATAAAACACCACACGACACATTTACATAATAAACACTTTTAGAAAATCTGTTAAAAATCTTTAAACCCTGTGTGTCTACGAAGCGTTTTGGCCATTAAAATAACATTGCAAATTTGTTGTCCATTACCAAACTGTTTTGATTTTATTAATTTGTAAAAGGATTTACAATTAACAAACTACAGTTAACTTAAAGAATATATGCAAAAATTGAGTTGTTACTGACTGAAAAGTAAAGTAAAAAGTAAAATAAATAAAATTTATTTAAACGGGATTTAATACATTTAACATACATCAGTACTTTTTATTTTTGATCAACTTTACATGGCCTCCATGGACACGTCCTCTCCATGCTTTGTATGTCGTTATTCAGTTCTTCTTGGGGTATATTGACCTACGTCGTCAAAATTATAGCTCGAAGCCCTGGAAGAGTATTAGGGCGAGATTGATAGTTCGAAAGCCGCCGTTTTAGCATATCCCATGCATGCTAGATAGGATTTAGGTCGGGTGACCTCGGGGGAAGCCGCAAGGTATCAATACCCAACGTTTCGAGCCGTTCAAGCACAATTCCTGAACAATGCGAATGAGCATTATCGTCAACAATAACGAAGTTCTCGTCGTCAGTCATTTGAAAATTTGGTTATACATTAACAACGTCTCTTGCGCATATCGGACTGGTAATTGTGCCTTAACATATGTACAATTCCTTCTTTAGAGCCATTATAACAAATTTCTCCCCATAACATAATGGGTCAAACCCTTGAACTTAGAGAGACAACTTAGTGGAATACCTCGTGCGGGCCAGATGCAAACTCGAAGATCATCATTGACCAGCCCAATTCCACTTTCGTTTGTGAAAAGTACAGATTTCTGTTCTTCCGTCCAGTGAACATGAGACTTTACCTAATTTAATCGTTGGCAGTAGGTTTCCTTGGTCTATTAATCTTTGGTCTTTCTGACGCACAGGCAGTTTAATAAAATCGTTCACACAAGCGAAATAAAATATTTCATGCCACTTTGTGTCTACCTACGATTTCGACCTGATTGACACCAAATTTCAACATTCCAAGTACAATTATCCGAACAAATTTCTACAAATAGACTTCTTTAAACACATATATATATATATATATATATATATATATATATATGTATATATATATATAACACAGTTTTCTTTTTGTATCGAATTTCATTAAAATTAATAAAACCGTCAAGTACAATTAAAGTGTACATTTCAATTAATAAAAGTTTAATATATTTTTAATGTGGTACAAGTTCCATACTGGTTTACTCATTTTAGATCAGATAGATAATTATTACAATTAGTTTAATTACAAAGCAGTTCTCAATATTTGAACACCTGACCAATACATTTTTTTAATTGTACACATTTCTGGTTCAGATTGCATTCGATTCAAATAACATTTACTTGCAGCTCAAATAGTTTACATTGCATGCATTGGTAAATTTTTTCATAATTAAAATAAATATCATGACAAATCTATTTAAAACTAAAAGCAAATCAATTTAAAATGGAATAAATATGGTACAAACAAGTAAAATTATAACAGTATTTGAAAAAACAGTTTGAAATTAGTTGCATTGGCATTATCGAATAATAAATTTCCTCTTTAAAGCATCATTTATGCATATCGGGATCAAGATGCGGCAAACACTTGCATTTTCTTTGTGATCGCCTGACGAAATTGATGTCGATGATAAAAACAATGCCCGCAGTAGAATATTTATAATATAAAAACAGCAATTTAGGCCGGTTTCTCACAAATTATCGTCCCATTTATCAATATGCATGAGCCTGTTGTTGGAATTTTAAAGATATTAAGATATTTGCATTTAACACCTCCCACTTGTTACAGTTCGGGTTGTGTGAACTAATCCGTACCATAAAACCAATATTGCTAATTAAACACGATAATATAACATAATTAAATACGCTATTCGACAAATTGTTATTCTCACTAATTGTTTAAGTGTTAGATGTATAATTAAGTCGGTAATTAAATGTTGAATCCGAACAAATTAACAAGCAACAAGAATCTTGTTAAAGAAGACTTAATCCTTCTGTGACCTGGCTGTAATTGAATCAACCGTAATTGTTGATTTAGATTATTTAATTCTTAAAATTTGTATCGCTATTGTTACAAGATCAAGATCATCCTTCGTTATTTTTTATTAGTATTTCTTTGCTTTTGTCGTATTTTTAGCAATTGACAATTAGTCAATTAAAGACATATGTCACGATGACGGTGGACGAATGGGTCAAATTAATAATCCAAATCCGCCAGCATTTTTTACAGTTAGTAGGTAATGAGAGGAATTATAAAAGTGACGCAGTTAATAAACAGTATAGATGATCAATATAATATAGATTTCTTATCTCGTAACGCAATTTTATTAGTTCTGTCATAAAATATGTAGGTTACTAGTAACATTTGGCATGCCTATACAAATATGTTACTATCTCCTTCACAAAAGAAAAATAAATGCTCATTTGTTTAATATTAAATAGTTGCAAGTAGCGGAAAAGCAATATTGCTCTCTACATTGTAAATGTTTTATAATGTGCCCGTTACCGTAAAATTATACTATTAATATACCACGAATATATTTCATGATTATTTATTTTACGACTTCACTCCGTGACAAAATACACATCTATACATTTTAATAGCTCAATTTCAGGATTCTTTTGTTGCAGTTACTTTTTGTCCAATGTCATTCACATTATTTTTTTAATTTCTTAAATTTTACACTCATTTATTTTATACTTTTCTTAGTTTCAGATATAAACATTCTTGGATGTCTTCCTATTATTTCCTACTTTTATGATGCTACAGCATTGTAGCTGTTATGATTACTGTTAATATAATTACACCACATTCTTTCTACAATTATTTATTTTCTAACTAAATCGAAATAATTTCGACTTTAAATTAAATCTCCAATGTGACTGCTAATAGAAATAGCACACGTATAAAAAAAATTTTAATATTTTGTTGAGGACCCTTTGTTCGTTATAATCATCTGAGATTAAATTCCACGACTCTTCAATCAGTAACTACAATTGATCTAAATTTGATGGTTCCATAAGTTTTCAATTGGATTTAGATCGGATTATTATCATGGATAAATGGTTCACATTTTTCATGATATCTCCATACATAATAATTGTACTTTACCATGCTACCAGAAAATGAACTCCAAACCATAACGTATCCTCCACCATTTTTGAAGGTTTTTATAGTGTATTTATTTGGAGGTCGACTATCATCTTATAGTTTACCATCTGAAATAATTCCATTAAACTTAGGTTTATCATTCCAAAATACTCTTTGCCAAAATTCTGGAGGATAATGAATTTTTTTATAAATTTTTTGTGAACATCTTGTTTGAATATTCTTTTTTGATACCAATGATTTCTTTACTCAAATATGTCTACATCTACATGATTTCTTTTATTACTGTTCATAAGACCTAAAACTGTCGACGTTCGAAAATTGTCGGCTTTTATTTATTATTGATTAATGATTTCGAAAGTTTAACAAATCGTGATTATGATTGGTGGTATAATTTGTGTAATGACCCTGTTCCCGAAATAATAAATAAATTTCTGGAACGTCATTTGGTATTGTTTGTAGAGCAGAACAAATTTGATAAGTACGACCATTAAATAGTCGCGTTGCTTTTAATTTAATTTAGAATCTATAAAGTGATAAATGAAGGGATTGACGGATGAGTGAAAAAGACAAAGAAGATAGAAGATAATTCGTTTGGTACGGACGAATCAGTTCGGATGATTACAAGATAATTATCGGCGTTGGGTCGCGGCGGAATGTTATAACGGATTCCGACGCAACAAAAATGCAATTATCCAAAAGCAATTGAATTTTTGTTATCTTATGTAAAACGCCTAGTCAATTACACGGTACACTATGAATATTGATAATGTCTATTGTTCTTGAATTCTGTTGAATTCTTCATCTTGGACAGAACTGTAATCACTCTGAGTTACACAAATCGACTAACTAACTAACTAACTAACTATAGTACAACTATACTCCACTGAAATAAAATCATTACGTATATTATGTTATATTTAATTGTTAAGGAGATAACTTTCCCATCGGCAAGGAAACGATGTTCTAGTTAGAAATTTAGTTATTTTGTCAATGCTACACTTACTACACTTACCTCGGGTACTTACAATTAGATTGCCGCCTTGTTAAGACAATAAGTTATCTCAAGGAACGTTCCCAAGTAAAATTGTAAAATTGTACTAAGATACTTAACAATAACATTTAATGTAATTACGTGTACAATAAAGTACAGCTACTTCTTATTTATTCCGTTTATTTATTATGCAGCAATTTCTTCACACTGGATATTGCATAATTTGTGCATTATGCCACTACTTTTTAATCGGAATATTCTATTTTGAGGATAATTTATGATTAGTCAACATGCACACAACGCTTCATGAGATTTTCTTCTAATTTTCTATTTTCATTACTTAATTGACTAGTTGGGATATAAGAGAATTCCTCAAAACAGTAACAATTATCATCAGGACCGTTTCAGGGTGTTTCATAAATAAAAATTACTTGGTTTTATTGAGTTAAATGTTTATGGTACGTACCCCAGATGTTTGGTATAATGCATGATCGGTTATGATTTTTGTCGGTCGTAGATAATTTTTAACAAATTAATTACTATAACGACATGGATGGAAATCTTGGATTACAGCTGTCCATTTACTTCCGTTAGTATTCAGTATTCACTGGATTACTATAAACACAGATTTGATCCATTGTTGTAAAAACAGGACATCGCGGATCAAACTGCTGTTAATTAAGGCTAAAATGTAAATAAATATTTTTATCGATTACAAATTGATTGCCAATTTACAATACGACCACAATAACAGACCTACATACTGTGCTCAATTAAAACCCGTTGAATTTTTATCTAATTGCAAGACAAAAGGTACCTTACGGAGAAAGTTTATATTCCAACGCAAACGTAGACAAAGGGAAACTGGTACAAATAATATTATTTACTCTGCGGAAAGTTGATGGATTTTCTACAATGTATAACTAGATTTTATTTAATTCATACAGACCAGATGTGTTATAATCAAACAACGTAACGCAACAAAAAAAGATTCACCATTAAATTTCGCTCTTGTTGATCTAATTCCACAATAATAATTCGGTATTCAGGTCAGTAATGAAGCAATTTCTCAATTGCCAAGTAAATCGTCTTTTTTACACAAATTTTCTTGTACGCTCCACACTTCTTTTTGTTCAAATCATTTCCAGACATGGTTAATGTGCAATTAGTATTTCCAAAGGCGCATCTAGGCAAGCGTTTTACACTGATGGCAAATATCCGGCGGTTTTTCTCCAACATTTAATGACTCTTTGACACTGTTACACAAATCATGCACGTTCATTGGCAAATATTTATGACACTCCTGAAAAACTGGGTTAACATTATTTAATCGGAATGTAATTTGATTAATCGCAAATATGCGTTGTATGTGCGAGAATAAGGACGATCATTTATAACTGGTATCGTACAAATAAGCTTCATTTATTAGTTGGTGTGTCAGAAAAGCAGAAAAGTACATTTTAAATGTAACAGTTTATCCGTCTCTGCATCTGCATCTGGAATTGTGGAACAATTTGAAGCCAAGGCCGGCCTCAATAAAATACCGGACCCTTTCGTGATAATTTCAGAATAAACAGTGGGTATCCACATCTATTTAATTAACTGTGAAATAAACGGCAAAAACATTTTATTCTGCGGCAATTGGGAAATGAATTACAGTTAATGAATAAGCAAAAACATAAATTTATACAAACGTTATGTTTGATAGGTGACTTTTTCATAGTTCTCACACTAAGTGGAGTAATTTATTAATAAAAACATTTCGGACACACACATAATTTGTTATAATAAACGCGCAACGATTAGGCAGACTGAGACCATTAATGTGAGAATTGTTACATTAATTGATGAATAAAAACACTAGCGGATTTTTCCAACTTTGGACCGCATTAACTATTCGTTAAATGTTACTGTAATTTATGTTGTGACCCTCTTTGAAAAACGATTATATACATTTTTAACGGTAATTTTTTTCCCAAAAAACTATTGAAAATTTTAATCACTTTTATCAAACGTTTTCTAATTTCTAAAACAATTATGTACCATTTATTCAAAGGCAAAAACTGTGTGTTCAAAATTTGTTTTAATTGTTTTATTACAATTTTAAGAAAAATCATATTTGTACCGTATTAAATTTTATAATTAATTAATTTTCTAATTTATTTTGTGAAATTGAAAAACAATTAATACATTCTATACTATTTCTTTGAAAAACACCAATTTTCTATTTTTATTCTCATCAGATGTTACGTTGTTTCAAATATCTATATTAAAAATCAAATAACTAAGTTAAAGTTAAAGAACAGTTTGAATAAAAACATAATTATGATATAGTAAAATATGTTGAACATTATCATATTTATATAGCTTAAATTTAATTAAAAGATTATCTGTAATTTTTTTATGATTTATTAGATTTTCAATTTTAATTGTCTTAATTAATTATTATATTTCGTATTATTATATTTATTTAATTTAATTAATAATTACGTAGATAACGTTTTACCACAATATAATTAAATTAGGTAATTACTATCTAATGAATATAATATATTGTTTCAAATGTGTATTTTAAAAGTAAAATATGTAAGTTAAAGTTAAAGAACAGTAAAAAATAACAAAATTTGATATATGAAATTATTTTAAATGTTATCATATTTATACGGCTTAATAAATTTAATAAAAAATATATCTGTATTTTTTTAAATTCTTTAAATTTTTAAATTTAATTGTCTTAATAATAATAATTATTATTGTTATTATATTTCGTATTAATATAGGTATATAATATTCATAATAATTAAGTAAATAATGTTTTAACACGCTTATATTTAATTATTAGATTGTATAAAATTATTGAAACAATTAACTGTGTATAAAATAAAAATGTCTTCATGAAAAATATATTTTAAATTGTTTAAAGAATTCAACTACTTTACAAATTAAAAATATATTCATAAGAAATATTTAAAATTATATTTATATTTTGACAATTTTTCTACTTTTTATGTGTTATTTATATTTTTAATCTGTTTTTTTTTTTAAATGATTAAATAATATTCTATTAATTTTTTTTAATTGTATTAAATTAGTTAACGAAGTAAAAAATTATTTGAATTATATTTATATTACTGTTAAATTTAGAAAATATTATTAAGTGTTCAACTTTATGTTACTGTTAAAATGATTAAATATTTTGTTTCTAATTTTTTAGTAGTTTCAGTTAATGTGCATAACAGTAATTGAATATATGTTTCATTCATTATATTGTATTTGATGATTGTTTAAATTTTTTATAAGAATTTTACGACTACCTTATAAAATAAACACATATTCAAAAGACATTAAAAGTTCATAATATTTATTTAAATATTGTTACGCACGTCAACTCTAAAATCTATTAAATTTAAAAAAATATTTTTCTTATTTTAACAGGGTCATAAATATAATATAACCCAAATAATCATTTTCATTTCGGTGTTTAATTAATTTGCTACCAAGTAAAAAATGATTATTTGGGTTATATTATTTTTATATGATGTTAAAACAATAATTTTTTTTTAAAGTTAACGTGCATAACAATATTATATAAGTTTTTTCTATTTTTTATATGTATAAATAAATTAAAGTAACATTCTAGCAAGTATTTTCTATTTAATTGTGTTTAATTTGTTTTTGTGTTTAATTAATCAAATCATAAAATGAAGACGTATATTTGAAATTATATTTTTATCCTAACCATTTTTCTATTCTTTATACGTATGTGTATAAACAAATTAAAATAACACCTCAGCGAGTATTTTTTAGTAACTAGTTAACTAGTAAAGCGAAAATGATTATTTATTACGTTATATTTATTTTATTGTTACAATAAATAATATTTTTTAATTTTTTTTATAACTTCAATTAACAATATTTAAACGTGTCTAATGAATTTTTATCTCTCTGACTATTTTATTATTTTTTATGTTTATGAATATAAATAAATTAAAATAACCAAGTAAAGATTGTTTAAAATTGTCACAAGCAAGTTAACAAATAAATTTTGTAAACATTTTTTATGCTATACAACTTAAAGAAATACATTTATGGATATTAGTTATCCGGAAAATTTGAATAAACAATTTAATATACGGTATTACATTAATGTTACGGCTATATAAATTAATTTTAGATAACTAACACAGTAAGTAAAGTACCGTTTATGAATAGTAAATCGGATAAAAGTTAAGTGCCGTTTAATGATGAGCCCAAAAATGTACATAAAAAACTAAGTTAAAATCTCACAGTCCGTGAGCATAGAATTTGGCAAATAGGCAAAGAAGTACGGAGAGTGTTTGATTGGTTCCCCCTAGAGACGGTACCATTGGCTTAGAAGTGGGTTAGCTCTTCAGGAGCGACTTGCATCGTCTACATAGTGCATGCAGCTTCTGCCAAAGCACAGACCTTCTTAAGACATTGTCGGGTTCGAGTCAGGCCTCCGATACCACCACAGTCATCAAGGACGTTCACGAATTCGGCACATTCGGCACAACTGTCGCGGCGCAACTCGCGGGTTCATTTAATTATTTATTTATTTATTCGTTCACCACGTTTAGGTACGTTTCCGTAATCGATTTTATTTAAAATTAATAAGTAATTTCAACTCGAACCGAAAATGCGTGTGTTGGTCCTGTTGGCGTTATTGTGCGCAGTGCAAGTTGATTCGCAATTCTGGAACTACCCCCAGGAGTTTCTCGCGTCGTGGTTCCGCCAGGGAAAGACGGGCAACATACCCAGCGACAAAGTGTCCACACCAACCCCGTCAGCCCAGTCGCCCGCGTCGCCGCCAACCACCACAATCGTCACGACAAAACCGCCAATAATACCGATAAGCAGTGTGAAACCACCACCGAAAACGACCGTCCAAACGGGCACAAGCAAACGTCTGACGACCACCATCACAACAACAACAACGACGTCCACGACCACCTCGAGGCCGCAGACGGTGACGGCGACGGTGACGAAAACCACCCCGGTGTGGACGACCGTGCCGATAACCACACAACAAACCACCACCGTGAGAAACGGCACGCAGAACGTGAACGCGGGTAGCACCACCGTAACCGCGGCGTCCACCGAACCGACCACATTCTACGAAACCACCACGCACGACGTCACGGCCACCACCGAGGAGCCCCGTGATAATCATCGCACCCACGATTTTTATTTGAGCAAGAGGGAAAAGCCGCAGATCCAGATCAACCAAAACGCCACTCAGGTAAGTGAACATTTAACTCTTAAATCGATAAGTTGAGGTACGAATTTACTCAGGAAAAATAAGGAAAAAGGTGCTGGTCATTGCACTCAATCATTGAAAGAATACAGTGACAATGTTGGTGCAAAATGCAGTAATTAAAGGTGATGTACGATATTAATACATCGAGTGCGTTAACAATGCACAATTAAATTTTAATTATCCGTAGAGACTGATAGAAATTCTCTTATTCTCTTTTTCATACCTCTTAATCTAGTTATTAAACTATCAAATTTGGACTTAATTAAAATAATTATTTACCAGGCGCCGAAGGTGATTAAAACAAATTAATTGAAAACGATAATTAGTGCGTTTTAAAGGCAAATTATTTTATAAACTATAAAATTTGTGGATTAATTGATCAAATTATTTTTATGACGTCTTAAATTTGCCCTGTACTATTTTTAGACTGTCGACAGACCTTTTTAAATATTTTTATGTGTAAATTGTGTACTTTGACTTTTATTACTTATTAATTAATGTAAAATCTGTAAAAATGTGTAATATTTACAATTAATATTTGAGTGGAAAATAATTTTACACAAAATACGTTAAAAAATTTGCGAATTAATTGACTTAACACCAAATTATTTTTATGACGATTTAAATTTATTCTGTATTTTTTTAGACATCGACAAAAGATAATAAACATTTTAAATTTACTTTGTATTGTACTATTTTTAGATGCACATTTAGTAATTAAAATAAAAAGTGGCGCCCAACGTTTTCTTGGCGCCCAACAAAATTATTTTTATGATTTTTTAAATTTATCTCGGTCTAATATTAATTTTTAAACTAGTGATAAAATAGACCTTTATAAGGTATCTTTTGCATAAATTTTCTACGTTTATTTTTATTACACATTAATTAATAATCTGTAACAAATTTCATATATTTTTAAATTAATTTATTTGAATGGAAAACAATTTTACTACAAATTTATGGATTGACATCACCAAATTATTTTTATGACGTATTAAATTTACCTTGTTTTTCATCAATTAAAACAGACCTTTTTAAACATTTTTATGCGTAAATTGGGTTCTTTGACATTTGTTACTTATTAATTAACAACGTGTAAAAAATCTTTAAAATTGGTTTACTAGAATGGTAACTAATTGGATATAAAATTTATTGCCAACAATTTCTACAATTGCGACAAGTGTGTTTATTAGCAGGTTTTAAGCAAATTATCTTGAAATCATAGAAATAAAGTTTACGATTTATGCACTTAAATTAAACTACAGTGATTTATTCGTAAGTTCAAAAGAGTTTTATGATTGCGAATGAGGCACATAAAATTATGATTTACTTGGATATTTATTACTTTGGCCGCGGTCAAGATATGTGAGAAGGCCGAGATTTTCGCTGGAAAGGAAATCTGGTGTTGGTTCGTGTGAAAAAAAAATGAGAACTATTTATTGCTAACAGTATCGAATTATTTAATATTATTACGGTGTTAGCAATGAAACCGATATACATGCTTTGTTATTGCAACTACAGTTAAAATATCGTTGCTTCTGTGCATAATAAATAAAAAACACAATAGCGTGCAATAATAGTTTAGCAACACGAATTTCAAATAAAAAAAATCTGAATCCATAATAAATAAATGTATGCAAGATGGATAAAATGAAGTAAAGTTCCCCGCGATCTAATTGAATTCCGGAAACTATCGCAGGGATCATAATCAGTTAGAATTAATAAACAATGAAGGGAAAACGTAACTGTACGCAAAATACCAGTAATTTCAATAAAATTATTTTAATTGAAAATTCTTCTCCGCTGATAAATATCGTGGGTTTATTAACACACGAGGCTCCGCCAATCGTAAGTAATCCGACGACGTGCTCGTTACAGTTTTAATAAAAATGAGCCATTTAACGAGTTTTACAGCAATGAAGCATGTTTTGGGCGCATATAACCGCTGTAAAAGGGGCATTACTCTAACATTTAACTGTTCCGTTAATGCTGTTATTTTTTATTAACTTTAATCCGGGATTAGAACCGTTTCTGGATTTGGTCAAGCTAATCAACGTTGCAATTTCGGTTACGTTCCATTGATCGCCCCTTTTTTTTATTAAATCTTGCGTGTTAATCATATTTTTCGGTGCGGCCACAATCCTTTCGACACGCACAAATTGAACATTACCAGATTTACCTCAAAAATACGGTATATATACAAAGATATTAACTTAAATCAATAAAATAGTAAAATACCAAAGCAATACTTACATACTAAAAAGTAGACAAAAACACATAGTTTTACACTCCCCACATAACTGGAACCCCAAAAAGCTGATTGTCCAATTGAATGTATTATCTCTTTAACCTATTTTTTAAACATCGACAAAAGAAATCTTGTTAAACTTTTTTATGTGACATGTTAAATTCATTTTGTACTATTTTTAGATTATCTCAAGACACAATAATTCCTGTTCGACTTGCGTAAAAAATACTAAAATACGAATGTATATTGAATATACATATAAATTTAAAAAAAATGCATATTTAGTAATTAAAATAAAAAGTGGCGCCCAACGTTTCCTTGGCGCCCAACATTTGTTATATTAGAGACCAACATTTACTTGGCGCCCAACAAAATGATGATAAGAACACAAAAATCATCTTCAATTCACAAATACATTTAAAATTTCTACCTAATATATTTTTGTTTAGTCTCCCACATAGCTGGACAATATGTTTGGTTCAAAGGCAATCCATTGCTCGAGAAGAACTCCATGTTTTTTTCAGCTTCGTCTATTAAAGTATTTATATCTGGATTTATATTTAATAGAGAAATATCATACGCATAAAAATAATACAGAGAATAAATGTCTCCCTACGTATGTATTATACGGTACGATTATATCCGCTTTCTTCGACACATCAATCTTTACCTCTTTATCAATTTGATATTATTTGTTTCGTTTGGATTAGATGTAATTATTCAAATATTAACCCAATTCTAGACAAGTATTATTCACTTTAGGATTTTCTTTTTTCTGGTAAATTTACATATAAGAAATGGTCTCTTAAACTGGGTTTTAGATCTTCAATGAATTTAAAATGCTTTTAATTACTCTGCATTCAATGCAAAATACTCTCAAATATTAACTCAATTCATGGCAAGGATTATCAACATACATGAAATGGTTGAAAGATTACGTCTTTTAAATTGGTTTTTAATATGCTCAATGTATTTCAAAAACTTAAAATACATCCAAGTACTCAGTACTTAATGGAAAATACTGAGCAACGAATAATAATAATAATAATGATGCATACAAACAAAGAATGATGAGCTACAAAAAGCATCTCCAATCAGAAGTCCCAAGACAGCTTGCTATCGAATGTGACTCCCAAAGAGTTGATTGACTCATTGGATGTATTACATCTTTTCAAAGAAATTGTTTGCCCTTTAGCTTAGTTTAAAGGGAAACGATTGCTTGAGAACTACTCCATGTTTAGTTTCCTCAGTTCGTCCTTAAAATTGCTTATATCGTGAATCAAGATTAATGAAGAAGTGTCATCTGCATACAAAATATTACAAAGCACGAATGTCTCCCTAAGTATATACGGTACGATTACATCCGCGTTCCTCGACACGTAAACCTTCATTTCTTTATCAATTTGCTATTATTTGTCTCGTTCGAATTAGATATAATTATTCAAATATTAACCCAATTCTAGACAAGGATTATCACTTTAGGATTTTCCTTTTTCTGGTAAACGTACACAATCTCTAAGTTGCAAAAGTGTTCAAAACTGAGCAATGAATAAATTAATAACATATAAAAACAAAAAGCACCTTTAATCCATAAATACTTTTCAATTTTTTACTATAAATACATCTTTTTTAATACTTTCAGATATTTGGTCATTAATTTTGGTTCAAGACAGGCTATTGTTTGTAATAATTAATCAAATATTAACCCAATTCTAAACAAGGATTATCACACACACAGATTTACCTTTTTTTAATAAACACACTCTTTAATTTGTTATTAGAATTACTTCTATATTTTGGCCCAAGACAGTTTGCCATCCAGTGTGACCCCAAAAAATTCAGTGATTCATTGGATGTATCAGTTCTTTGCACGAGAACTACTCCATGACATTTCTTTTTTTAGTATAAATATTTTCCTAAGTATTTATAGTATATATAGTACGATTACATCCGCGTTGCTGACACGTAAACCTTCATTTCTTTATCAATTTGTTATCATTTGTCTCGATCGAATTAAACGTAATTATTCAAATATTAACCCAATTCTAAACAAGGATCTTCGATTTTAGGATTTCCCTTTTTCTTGCATGTTAAAGCACTTTCCACAAATGACATGCATCTATTTTACATTTTTTTCATTTCTACTTATAACAAATTTCAAAAAAATTTAAATTTATTTTCATTCATGTTTGAATATTATTATTATTTTAATTTAATGAAAACTAATAAAGTAAGAGAACTAATATTTACGTATATTGATATTTTAATAATAAGAGTCAGATTCCAATTTAGGAATTTTCTTGTTCTTACTCATTAAAATACTTTCAACAATTTATCTTACAGATACTAATTTGTATAATTTTAATAATCATTGAACACTTAAATATAATCTTAACATACTTTATACATAATCTATTTTTAAATAAACGAGTAAAATGGGTTTTGAAGTTGGCAGCATCGCAATTGGTAGATACAGAACAAGGCGACTTAGCATTTTTCTTATCAGACACTGAGTGCGTTTGAGCGACTGCTCCTTCTAATCAGTTTTTATTCGTTGTTGACGTTGAGCAGGTCGCAAGTAACCATAATTTTTTCAACATGTTCAAAATGCCCAATAAATGGCCGTTTAATCTATTCAACGAGGACGACGAAGAAGACGACGAGCCGCAAACCGAGATCGAAACCGCCGAATCGTCCGAAGTGTCGGATTGCGTGAGCGAATACATCATTTGCAAGACGATTCCGGAAACTCGCGCCCAAATCGAGCGACTCCAAAAGAAACTAGAGAAGATCAACCGGAAATTTCGTCTGGCCACGTTCGTCAAGGAGTACCTGAAACGGGACGTCGGCGACAAAAAGAAAGTGAACAAACTGATGAAGGTCGAAAGGAAGAAGATGTGGCAGGAGCTGGAGGATCACACGATGGACTGTGCTCTGGTTTACCAAAAAATCGAACTGGTGCTCTTCACGTTGCAACACACGTGTTGTTGCGTCGAAAGCACCGTGGCTTCGACCACGAACAACACGGACGACTCCTACGAGATCAGTTGTCTGAAGATGAAGTTCATGAAGCCGGAAGCCCCGCGCAGGAAAATCATTTTGCGCATCAAAAAAATTGTCTAAGAAATTCTCGACCTTACGTTACTTATTAGTTTAGTTTCTACAATTTTTTACAATAATCTCAGCTTCCCCATCTTTAAAAATTTTCATGGTTAATGGTGTTCCACCGTCTCCATTGGTGAGTAAGATTAATGCAACTACTTTTGATATATTTTGGATGTTTTGGCAATTTTATTGGTATTTTTAAATGGAAAGGAACTTTTGATAGCAATTTTTAACATAGGAATTTACAAAATGGAATATTAAAAACCTGATTCACTAACAAAGAAACAATCAATTACTTTTATGTTAGCCATGATTATTATTTAATTTTAGATATGCCTAAATTATATTTCTTTTGATTCTATATTATTATTATTTTATTCGCATTAATATTAAATAATAAAATTACTATAATTATCCTATATCCTATTATTATATATTCTTTTTATGGTATGGTGATTACTTTCATATTACTCATGTATGGGACATTATTTAATATTCGTACACTGAAATTTTAATAATACAATAATTTTAAAAAAAAAAAACATATTTTTATTAAATGTGTATTATTGTAAGTAAAACCAAGATTCTCCAGTGAAATTTTTATAAAACATCAAGTTCAAAATGGTTTAAAAATATATATTATATCGAGATTTCCAGTGAATCGAATGTCCGGAAAATAAATCACAATAAAAATAATGTAATATAATATCAATATATGAATTTGCATTTGAATAATGAACACATGACTTAAAACATATGACGTTTAGTATTTTTATTGTTATGTATTCTGTGTAAATACAGTCATTAACACTATGTGTAAATAAAACTTATCAACATTTTCGTGTAGTACAAATAATCATACGTGGAATAGAATAAAATGGTGATAACATTTTTAAAATATCAAGCTCAAACGAAACTTCAACAAATTCAAACGAAATTGGATCAGATCAGATGACAAAGATGTATTAAAAAAGTTAACATGCACATTACATGAAAATTCAATTACAAATAGCTGTACAAATACGTGGCTTGTTCATATTTGCATAAGTCTATTTGTTTCATGCATCCTCGATTTTTTACAACTGGTGCGTTGTTTTTCAGGAAAATTGCACGAATGCCTTTATAGAACGAATGTTTTTCCAGCGTTATTATCTTGCGCAAACAATCCAGAGACACGCAATTAACAACATAATCTCTATGCATCTTTTCAATTATGTCCAATTATAATAAACTGACGGCAAAAACTAAAGGATATTTATATTATTAATTTGTAAAATTATTTTTATATCATTTGTTTATGACGGCTAATTAACTGTTTGTGTGGTACTTTGTCTTCAACGGGGTAATTTGGTAATATGCAATGCGGGGAATTCAAGTGCGGGAATAAAATTTCAATTCGCAATAGCATGTGCGTATAAATTGAGTGCAGAAACTGAAATCGTATACGTATACTCTTCCCAATAAGATGCGAATGTAAATTTTTGCATATATTACAATCATAAAACGTCTATTAGCATTGAGAACTTGGTTTAAACGTTCCAGGTTCAGGTATTTTAAAAAGAGGCGGACGTGTTTTATGCTTTTCGCCGTTTTACTCTTGAAAGTTTACTTCGATTGAATTAAATCTACGAGCCTGCACCGCAGAAAAAATCGGAAAATTAACATGAATACCGCATAAAATTAGTAGCACAAGTTCGTCACCTACACTCGCAGATCCAATAACACAGATAAACAGTTTTCCGTGACAATTTGTTATTTTATAAGAAATAAATCAATACGAGACTTTCATATTTATTGCGAACAAGTCTGGACGACGTATATTAAAATAACATTTAGTCTCAGTAACGGTTCACACTGATAATTAGAAATGCGAAAATTATTTATCATACGTAATTAGAGAGCTTCGCCTTTTTTTTACTATCGATATGTCGGCATGTAAAATTAAGCACGTTAACGTTTCCTTATCGATGACATTAAATGACTTTTTGTTTCTCGTTGCACCGTCATTTATTAAACACGTTATCGGTATGCATTTATTTATAATTCCTCATCGTGAATGTACGAAGTTTGACTAACCAACTGGCTGATTCATTAACAAGAAACAATCAACTATTGTTTTTTTTTTTTATTTTTATTTATCAACAATTTAATTAACTGATGAAAACCGTGTCGACATCTTTTATAGTTTTCGTGTAAAAAATATTAAGTATTTAAAAACTTCAGGTAATCTCTTGAAGCACTGGGAAAGGAAACTGAAACGAGACAAATTAAATGATGTATTTCGATATTATTGTATAGTTTGCATGTCAAAAATAACGATTCAAATTTAATTTTTTTTTCAAATCAGTTACCTTGAGAGAAAAACACTTATTAATTTTGTAAGAATTTCTATTTAAAACTGGATGTATTTCATTTAATTTTGTAGTTAGAAATTAGAAGGAATTGTATATTTCAATATAATTCCCTGTTTTTGAGTCAAAAATTGTTAAATTATAATGACTTTTTACTTAACTATTTGATTATTGAAAAACTATAAGAAATTTTTCAAAATTTGAATATAATTTTAAATAAATCTATATTTGTTCAAAAATATAGATTTATTACTTTTAGAGAAGTTTTTAATTAAATCCTGACAAGTCAAATTATAGATTTTTTATAATTTTATAGTTTTTATCAATTTTCAATTAACTTTTTCATTGAAATATTCGAAAATTAAAAAAGTAAAAGGAATTTTTCAAAATATTTTCTGTTTTTGTAATCACTGTCCTCGAACTTAAAATTTTCTTCAGTTTTAGGTAAATTGATTTTTTTAAATAACCGTATACATTTAGGTCTTAAAAATTTGAAGGAAGTCTTAAAAAACTACAAGAAGTTTTTCAATTTTTTTTTTTTTTGGTTTTAAATAAATTTATATTTTTTAAAAACATATTAACTTTGTAGGAAAAGATCAAACCAATTGCAGGTGACATCAAATCAATTGAAATAAAACAACTAATAAAAATACCAGCACTTATCTGTCCAGCCATTAAAAATATGCATAAATAGCAAATTAAGGAAAATTTCTCCGGTTTGATGATTGGTGAAGTGATTGGAATGTGAAAATCGCAGTTAGACAAAACCAACAGAACTATAGCGGTCAAGAAAAGAAAATCGGATTGAAGTATTTCCGGAGCTGTTAATTGAAGTGTATAATTAGAATTTGCATAGGCTACCGTGATGCATATCAAAGTGTAATGGCTGCAGCAGCCAACTTCGTTGTGGTTGATCTATCTTGGGTCATTGCGCTTCACTCACTTCTCTTCGCTTCTCTTCGCTTCTCTTCTTCCCTTCGTCTTCGCCACTCCATCCATTCTTGCCGTTCGTTTTTTTTTTCTATTTTCTATTAATTAGTTTATCCTGGATGCGATAATTGATTGTTTTGCTATTGGGGATGCTGTAATCGTACAATTATTAATTAATTAACCGGCTAATTAATTTCTAGAACTGCACAACTTCCAAGTGAACCCCGCAGATCGACTTTCGCTTTTTCGTCGGTAACAGTTAAGTTGCACCCAATTTGTGTTAATTAGTTTTACCCGGTTCGATTGATGCATTCATTAATTCCTATTCAATATTTTATGCCGACAAATTAGCCGTTTTACTATGTGAAAATCTCTTCATTTTCTTTTAACGGATTTATTTCATGCAATTAGAGTCCGTATGCGCGGAGGAAATTGCACAGTTTTCTGGGTAAATCAAATTTATTGAGAAACGGTAATTTTATGTTATTATTATATTATATCATTATGTAATCTTATATAATTTTGTAGCTATTGTCAAAAATAATTAATTTTTAAATGATGTTTTTATTCAAATATTCGAAAATAAATATTTTCTATTTTTATAATCAGTATTCTCGAATTTAAAAATTATTTGGGTTTTAGATATAGTGATATTTTAAATAAATCTATATTTTTAGGACTTAAAAAAGTTTTAATTGAAAGTAGACAATTCTAAATGTATATGTAAAATGACTTTTCACTTAAATATTTGATTATTTAAAAACTATAATAAATTTTCTAATATTTCGATTTATTTTTAATAATATTTTTGAAAAATACATTAATAGTCTTGTATTTTCGTAATTAGTTTACTTGAACTTGGGTTGCTTGGGTTTTAGGTAAATTGATATTTTAAATAAAACCGTATTTTTTAGGTCTTAATAACTTGAAGGGAGTCTTGATTAAAACTAGATAATTAAAAATGTATATTTCTATATATTATCTAATTTTTAAATATTTGTTTATTTAAAAAGCCACCGTTTAAAAAAGACTTTTTTAAACGGTGTTTTAACTTAAATATTCGAAGTAAATTGGTCCACGTCCAGGGTGAAAATTATATGTAATTTTTACTTGATTGCTCGAACTTCAATTACTTGAATATCTTGATAACTCGAACTAAATATAAAAACTAAACTCCTCGAGGTTTTTCCTTTCCAATGATACATGTCTTATGTCCGAACGGCATTCCCTGTCGGCAGCAATTTTAAGACCCATTATCGATTGATTAGAATAATGCCGGAAACTCTCATAATTTACTTTATGATGTTTACATGATGGCAAGATCTTAATTTCTAAATGGAAGTACATTTTATTAAGGTTTTTTCAATGAAATGTTTTAAAGACAATACCTACTACAATGATAATGCTTATAATTTAGTACTTTTTTTTTTGAAAATGAAAATAAGAAATAACTGACTTTTTTTTGCTTTAAAATAAAAACTTTACTTAATATAACATTAATAACAATATTGAGTGTATTGTGTATTACATATTTTATAGGTTCCAAAATACTATTTTTGATAAGTAGTGTACTTTAGCAGTATCGTTTTTAATCATACTTACAAAATAAATACACAATTATAACTGTTATCAAATTTTGACTGTATTAATTTATTCCTGGAACTGCACAACTTCCAAGTGACCCCTGCAGATCAGCTTTCCCTTTTTCGCCGGTAACAGTTAAGTTGCACCCAATTTGTGTTAATTAGTTATACCCGGTTCGATTGATGCATTAACTCCTATTCAATATTTTATGCGGACAAATTAGCCGTTTTACCATGTGAAAATCTCTTTATTTTCTTTTAACGGATTTATTTTATGCAATTAGTTTATGTTTGTGCGGAGGAAATTGCACAGTTTTCTGGGTAAATTAAATTTATTGAGAAACGGTAACTTTATATTGAGTTAATCGTAACACAAAAGCAAATTGTAATGCAAAGTAATTTGCTTGCATAAAACATATGGCGTGACATAAATATTACATTTCTTTATTATTTCCAATAATTCCAGCAGGTTTACATCCCTGGGTTAATTGTGAACTCAATTTAGATTCAATTTAATTAAAATTAAATTGACGGAATCGTAAAACAATAATGGCACTACTGATTTGAGGAGTATGGCTTTTTAAATACCTCATATGCGAATTATCTTTCGCATTGAATTTCTGAAATTTATGTTCGCAATAACTGCCACGTCTATATATAGAAACTCAATTAAACGAATGCAAAAATCTTAACCCAATAATTTGATGTCATAACCGTTAGTTGTGTGTTTGCAGATGATTTAAATAAGGATGTTTGATGTACGTAGTCGTGTTTGCTTACAATTTCAGTAGTTTTTGACATTAGCAATTATCTTTCAGTACGATCTCCTTGCACATGCCATTTACATATGAATACATGTTTGTATTCAAATTATACGTACACACACACAAATGGTTAACACACTGACCCAACTATTTACATAAATTGCACATAATCCTAAAGTGTTAAACTTTATTTATAATTTATTGTGGCTACGCCAAACAGTCGTGCAAAAAGCGTAGTGCAAACAATGATAAAACCCAGATATAATTAACATGTTCACATTCTCATGCCCGAAGATCTCTTTGGTTTTGTATAAGTCCTTGTGTTCTGTGCGTTTTCCGAGAAAAATTTAATTGTGACCGTGATTAACATCAAGTTTACCTCTCTGTGAAAATGTGTTATTATGTTAGCATAACAACGTACATTCGGAACAATGTTTTTTCAGAAAACGACTAATGAACGTACATACATGTACATGTACAACGTACGTTGATAAGCAACTGTAATAATAATTGGATGGCAACAACAGTTAAACATGCACTTAAAAATTCATTATTTTGTTGCAGATCAGTCTGAAAAAAGTGACTACCCGAAACGGAAAAACACAGTGGAGATTTTTCTGTTGACCACTGTGAAAAACATCCGTTTAATTAAAGTCCAACTGAGAACGGCACGAACTTTTTTACGTTTTAATTCAAATTAATCCTCGTAAGTGAGCATGAAATTATTTTTGTGGAGCAACTTGTACTTAAACTTAAAGATGCATTGTTGGCTGTGCAATTTTATTAAAGTAAAAAACGCTTGCCAGGAATTAAACCGAGATGATTCACAAACGCCTAAATGATATAAATACGTGAGAAATACAAGATTGCTTTCCAAGGAAACCATTTTTTGTTAACAACGTACAAATTATGAGAAATTGTAACATTGTTATTTTTAAGTAATACCATTATTTTGCGTCTTATTCAAATGTAAATTGTACATTTTCACCAATGAAATGTAGGTTAATAGTCGTTTTGTTTATTTAAAAAATTTATTTTAATCATACTCAATTAATGAAAAAATTTTACCACAGAAAATTACCCTAATAATTAATACAAGTTATTTGAAATAAATATAAATATAAATTTATTAATTGACAGGCCAAGAAGTAAAAGTTATTATTAACTTGTTAACTTGAATTTCTAAATTCCAGGACTAAACTTAAAAAACCAGTATTATTTGTATGATATTCGTTAGCCAGATTTAAATGAAAGATTATGCAATATTGTTCTTTTTAAATAAATTTCTACAATTACAATTATTTTGCAATCTAACTTCTCAAGCAACAGATTATAAGTTCAAGTTCATGTTAGGATAATCTGTAGATGAGATATTCTTTTACTTCTAAATTAAAATATTATAAAATAATTATAGTTAATACGAAAATATTCATCTTAGAAGAAAATGTGGAATAGAACAAGTCCAGGACGATTACCTAAGAATATTCCCTTCGACAAGGAAATAAAACGCAAATAGACGAAACACGAAAATAATCTCATTATCCGCGAAAACAAAAAGAGTTACAGAACAATCGCATTTAAACGAGAAAATGCCCAGTGATTTTATCACCGGTTAATTTCATTGGAAACTCGTGTGTTGTGTTCAGGTTTATTCGATCGTTAGATAAATGCGTTTATCTTCATCAATCGCTTTGTTTTCGTTCATCGACAAAACGATTTATTTAATAATTTCGTCGTTTTGTGACTGGTCGAGCGTGATTTTAAGTAGCTGTTCCCATGTCAAATTGACATCGGGTTTTTTTGGTCATTCTCTTGTCACAATTTAATCAGATTTTTAACTATTTAATCGGTACCGATTAAAAACTTGACACGTTTTTTTCATTAACAGCGTTTATCATGCTTTGTAGCAAATCAAGCGGAACATTTACAATTGGTACACTATTATAATTGTAACACTATTTTATGATGGACTCAGGGCCGGGTTACATTGTATTATTAAATAAATAAGTACTACAAATATTTAGTATCTAAAATTATATATATATATTGCAAATAATAATAATAAAAAAGGAGAATTGTCATATTAGTTAAAAACAGATGTAATAAACAGGTAGACTATAAAAAAGTTAAAAAAATGTTTAATATGAACATTAACATAGGTATTAATAAATTCCATAATAATAAACCATAAAATTTTATGTACATATATGAGAAATAAAACATAATAAGAAAAATATATGAAAATTACAATAATTAATAAATAAATATAATTAAAATTAATATGCATAATTATTTATGCAGGATAATGCTCCTCCACATGACCAGGGTAGCCAAAAATTGTTTGGAAGTGGAAGTTGTGACCGAATTTAGAATGACCTTCTTGTTAGTAGGATCTTAATCCTATTGAGCACTTATGGGACAATGTTGAAAGAAGAATTAGAGCTGGTCAAAATATTCTTGGCAAAACAGAACAATTTATACCTGCAGCTTTAGAAGGAAGAATGGGGAAATGTTCCCCAAGAAGACAATTAATTTAGGGGTGGCAACACAACTTTATTGGATTAGCAAAAGTCTTTTATTTTTTCTTAAAATCTAATTTAATGTAAAATTTATTTTCAGAAAAATTCACATTTTTGTTATTTGCTCTATATAAAATTTGTTTTAATTATTTAGTCTATAGTTTTGTAGTAAAATTGCTTAAAAATACTTTTCTTCCCAATGATTCCATATCAGTTGTAATTGTAATTTTCATTCATCACTAAATCATTCAGTTTTTTTTAAACAAGCCCAACATTCTGTATAAGATCATTTAAAAAATCACTTACGTATTTATAACATTTACAAATTTAATTAAAAAAGTTTCTGTGGTGTCCCTTTAAACTTAAAGCTCTAAACATGGTCTTATCTTACTTAATGGTTAATCCATCACCGGACCCACTGCACAGGTTTCACTCTTGATTTAGCATTGAAGTCTCGTTTAAATTTTTTCATTATATTTTTTTTTTTCTCGCACGATCCTGTCGTGTCCAAATCTGGTCCAAAACATAATAAAGTAATTTGTCTGTACAAGCCCAAGTACTACCAATTATCAATTTAATAATACACAGTGTGCCTTAATATGGTAAACCACATAATGTGACCTTTTATCATTCGTAACCATCTCGCCATTAACAGTTACATGCAGTCGATCGAAAAAACTGAAGAAGAAAACGTTGTTTTTGCGTAATTACTTGTAATTTTTGGCAATTTATTTTTTACCATTAGCACCTTCGTGCAAGACGAATAACAATTATCGTCGGTGTTTGCATTTCATCAAGATGTGCCAAATCCTCATATTGTATTCACATTTGAACAACACGAAAAAACCATAATTAAGCACACAAATTCATCATTGTGGGTACGCAAGGATGCATTTATTATTAGGTTACCCAAATCCCATGGCTGCACATCGCCTAAAGACGAAAATGATTCGCGTGCGTATTGTTCAAATGCAGTTGAAAGTAATTCCTACGTAAAATTTACATATTTCTCAGGCATGATTCTCACAAATGAGTAATTGTCAGTTTGGCTGGTATGAAAAATATTAATTACTTTAAATAATGTGCCTAAATCACTTTGAAAGTGTTTCGTTGTTTCGTGTAATTGCCCCGTTCACGCCTAAGGTTACCAACAGATCATTCTTCTCCTTAACTTATTTATTTTATTTGCAAACCTTAATTTTATTGTTTGTTAACACAAAAACTACTTTATAAGTAAAAGTGGTAAAATTAAATAAATAGTAAGCATCTGTACAGAAAGTGTTTTTTTATGTGGCTCATTAAATCTGAATGCCTATTTAAAGAAGTTAATAGCAGTTCAAGAGGTTTAAAAACAAAAACTCTTAATATAAATGTAAAATGAAATGGACAACACTTTTAATGGCTACATAATTAAACCGGAATACCTATTTAATAGATCCAATCTGAACAAACAACAGCAGCAACAAACTAATCAAGAAAAATGTTCCTGGCTACTTTTTGTACACGTATTTTGTCATTTTTAAATAAGTTAATTGTTTCAGAATTTACACGTTAAAAAAGGCAAGTAATTTCTTTCATTATCGGGGAAAATAAGATTATTATAATTGAGATTATCTCGTGTCTCATCTATAAATACATACTTAATATACAATTACTACATGATGAGCTCTTATTATTTGAGTATCCTTGAAATATAAAATTCCACACCTGGTGGTCTAAATTATTATTATTTCAAATTATTCACAATTTATTTTATGTTTAGCCACTTTAATATGTATGCTATTATTTATATACACATGTATGTGTATACAAATAATTGGCGATTAATGAAGTTGTGCATGGATTGATAGAAAATCGGTACTGGTTAAGTTGAGCAGGAATCCGCTGAATCATTCGCTTGATGATCCATTACAAAGGCCGCAAAATTCCTAATACTACAGACGTTAAAATTGATAAATGCCGTATACACGTATTTGACAACCTGTTTATGGACAGGATTATTATGTGCATATTAAGTGCGATAATGATAACAATTTATCTAATAATATTCGAATAGTTCGTTCACTTGCGAAGAAGTGGGATATCGACAGTTTCTTGGAATGCAGTTATGAACACGATTAATTAAAATGTCTAGTTCCAGACAAGCATCTTTAAAATTAATCGGAAACATGTACAAAAATTAGAAATTCTTCAAAACAAACTTCACTATTTTAATACAACAATTACGAGTATTTATATAGTTTGAAATCATTTTTTAACTACAAAAGACAAGAACATCAAATTTTTTGAAAAATTCCATGATAATCAAAATTAAAAACATGGACATAACTTCTTATTAAGAAGAACTTAATTCAATAAAATTTTAAATAGATACTGAAAAATGTTTGATGATTTTTCGTAAATGATTAGATTTTGTTTGGGATATCACTCTAAAGTAATTTATAAGGTGATAATAAACTATTAAAATCTTTTAAACTACTTGTGAGTATTAAACATTATAAAAGGAAAAAACTAATTTAAGATAATAATTAATAATTGCCAAAGAGAACCAAATAAAAAGATGAGTACAAAAGATGTATCATATTTAAAATATGAATAATATGTTATGAGTATTATTTTATTTATTTAATCATTTAAAACAAATTTAATAATGTTATTTCAACAATTATAAGAATTTAAATATTCTAGAAAAAATTCTCAAAAAAATACAATACAAATTGTTTTAAATTGATAGTTAGTATAGTATCTCAAACATTTCAAAATTATTCTTTCTTAGTTTTAATTAATATGCATAAAATTTAGTAGCTTGGAAATTTTAAAGGTTTTACAATTCCAAGACAGTTCATCAATTTTTTGGATATTTTTAATTGAAAGGAATATACAATTTTTTTTTCAAAAATCTCAATCAAAATTGAAATTTTAATTAATTTTTTCCTGATGATAAAACGTGATTTTTTTGTGTCTCAAAATACGACATTATTAACGTATTAACGCAAAATTCGTATAAAAAAATTGCTTAGAAATCTTCTGTCCAAAGTAATTTGTGAGAAGATAATAAACTATCAAAACCTTATAAACTGTCTGTGAATATTTATGTTATAAAAGGCAAAAACTAATTTAACATGATAATTAATAGTGTAATAAATTGTCAAAGCGAAAGAAAAAAGACGTCGGGTAAATAAGAAGTACCATAATTCAGAATATGCGTATACCGGCATGGGTATCATTTTATTTGAACAACCCATCCTTGGGCTACAGCTCCATTAAATAAATATAGATTGCATTATCTATTTTAAGAGCATTATTGGTAGTAGTAGTAAGTTTTCGCTTATCCAATCGTCGTTACTTATTTGAAAATATCAGATGTGTGTATAATGTATATTGGAGAAAAGAATGTGTGTAGTTTAGCTACGTGCCAGTGCCAATAATGGAGTGAGTTTAGTTGCGGATGAGTGTGTCGTTATTAGATCATAGCGCACATAGAGTGGTTAAAGATTAAAGATGGTGGAGTGCTTTGTTTCTCGGCAGGATATAAGCGGTTTATAACGATTTTTCATTTAATGGCAATCAATCTTCTAATAGAACGAAGCTGGGTCACGTTTTATGGAAAATTACCAGAGTATTGCGGCACTGGCAGCACGAAAATGGGACATGGTTTTCTACGTTAATTAATAATTTTACTGGGGGTATAAATATGTCTTGGCCGGATTAATGTTTTCTAGCCGTAATAGAAATGATAACCGGATCGAAATAAAATTGTGTGGACACCTGTGACTTTTTACCAAGACGGTTTATTTATAGAAATAGTCCAGGTACGTATTATCGGTGTTCCTTTGCGTGACCAAGTAAACACTAACTGCCTTAAGTTGTGTTAAATTCAACTGCTACACGCATGTTCTAACAAATTAAACTTACTTGTTTATGTTTAAATCCGGAGCAGTTGAACGGTGGAATTGCACGCTCACAATCGGTACTCGGTGCCGGGAACTTCACATTGTGCACACGCAATCATCTCTTTGTTTATAATAATTCCACAAATTTATTCGTTACGTTCAAATAAATATTTCCATCCATCTCTAATTCTCTAACTTTGATTCCATCTCCAATTCCACTCGGCTATGTGGATGATGCACTGGGGAACTGTTGTGATAAAAAATTACACTACGTCCTGCCAGTATATAATTTAAGTAAGATCTGCATTATGAGTTGAAGCATAACGCTCTCAATTTTGTTACGTAAAATTACTCTCGTTTAATAACAGTCTTGCAGTACAGTCCTCTTGCTGTAGTTAACAGAAAATTGAAAGTCATGTGCATTTTGATCTACGTTTATTGCTCTAATATTATTACAATATGCCAATTAAACTGGTTATGTTACAACAAACAGTCATTTATAATCACATAAAAACTCTTATGGTAAAATACATGATTATTTAACACTTTAAAGCAAGTATTAGATGTAATTTTTTATTAATATTAGTTATGTTTTTAACTACACCCGTTATTTTAAATATAAATTTTATTCAATTCAATTCTTTTTAATTCAAAAATCTTGTATCCATTCAGGTTTTTTAATATATAAAATGTATATATAATACAGGGTTACTAAGGATCCTTAAATATTTTTAAGGAAAAAAATTATACGCCCCTGCTTTTTCTTATTATTTTAATATATCTTATACATATTGATTTGATTTTGATTTTCGAGTATAAAATTGAGAAATATTTCTTTGTATTGTCATATGACAATAAGATATTAATACTATTATTATTAAAAATAAAAATAGTTATATGACATAATATTATTCTTGAGAATCTATTTAGAAAAAAATAATTTGTTAAAGAAAGTAGGATATAACTTTTTACACCCAAACAGCGCCATGTGTTATTAAATAAAATTTTAATTTGTTTAATTGTTCATTGTTCAAATTTTTATTACTATGTTATTTTTTTTATTATGATTTAATATATTACTGCATTATTCTTTTTTTAATCTTTTATGATTTACTATTTATTATAGTATGAGGACATACGTTAATAAGATTTTTTCTTAAAATGAACTCAACTTAAATATTTCACCTTACTTTTGAAACATCTTGTTTGATTTAATTGAAGAGATGCTTATTTCATATTTTATATAGTCATGCTGTAACCTCAAACTTTTTACATTTACATGTAGACATGAAGTAAAAAGTCATCAACCATTTTAGTATTATAACTTTAACGACAGATATTTCCATATTTATTAGAGCTTTAATGGCTGTACTCTTTCAAAAAATTTGGAACCGTTTCTCATAAATTAAGAAGGTCGTAAGTAAAAGATTTGATGGAGAAAAATAAATAAAAGTGCCGATAAATATTAATGGTCTTATTAATATTAATATAGTCGCCTATTTTGCTTACCAATCTACAGCTATGTATAAATTTAGATATTAAATCGTCATTTGCAGCATTATGCAGTAAACCATATTTATTAAACGACAGTTATATTGATAGCACTTAATGACAATATTGAAATCTGTGGTTAATCATCGAATTGATTTAACTGTATCTACTTAAACAATAATTACTTTGATGAATTAATTATAATTTATTTAAAATAGCTGTACGCAAATCCCTTTATTTATTATTTGTTCGCATAACTAAGCGTTGAACTTTATTATCCGGTCAATTAGTACGATATTTTTATTAAACGTTTTAACGAATTAATTAGTGAAGTTGTGTTAATTAATTGTGTGTCGAAGTCGGCCTTATCTGCTGCAAAAAAATATTAAGCAATTAGTACCTGTCATTGTCATTTTAATATAACTTTTGACGATCGGCGTACAGGTCAGCTTATCTGACTGGTGTAAGTTTAATTGAGGTTTTAAGTGAACTACTACCGATATCGATCTAGAAATTTATTAGCAGGTTTGATATATATATAATAGGAACGACAGACGATATAAAAGCAGTCAAAAAGTTTTTGTACAGATATGTTTGGCTAACTGATACACATGTTCATTGACATAATTCTTGGAGTGATCTGAAACAATAATTTAATACTACCGTATTACTGAGCTACTGGTGCTAAGATAATTCGAGTAAAATGGCACTTTTGCTTTGGCACAGATATTTGCAAGAAACGAGGTATTCAATTACTTTATCACTTCCGCAAAGGACAAATCTAGTGTAACCGATCATTGTGAATATCTGTGTCAAATAAATGCATTATTTTCCATGTGGTTTGCCCCACGGAATAACCATACAAAAATAAACGACGTTATTTATAAGTTGTGCCAGTTATTAGAAATCACCTGCATTCTTGTGCGTTTCGAACGCCATTTTTAATTTAGCCCGGCGAACGGAGTCCAATCAACTGATGCAGATCAATCAGTCGTCGTCGTTGGCGACAATTGATGCTCTAACATTTATACGATAATTAGGTGGAAGCAAAAACAATGCGAGCGGTAAAATGGTGGAGTTCGCAGATGAAAAACGGAATCATCGGTGCATAGGATTATTTATTCCAAAAAATGCACAATGATTATCAATTATTTGTCTTGAATTGAACGCACCATTAGTCGGAGTGCAGGAGACAAAAACTTGGAAGATCATATACATTCATTGGCAAAATGATCTAAGACAAATCGATTATTTTATCGGATATATCGGTTTCGTGATAACATCTCGACGGTTCTTCTCGTGGCACTCATGCGAAACTACGTGTTTTGTCATTCTATGACGTAAAACAATGCACATGCATCTATGTATTTAATTCGTAATCGTACGGTTAAATGTCTACTTTTTTGTCCGTAATAAACCACTATGTGTGTCCCTGATACTTAAATAAATTAAAATTGAAATTGATCTTCTACAATTAAAGTAATTTTAGTTGTTAATAAGTCAACCATCAAGCAAGAAAAGCTCAAGCAAAAATTTTCTATAGTCAAATTTATTCAAAAATAAAAACAATTAGATTTGAGTTAATATAACTATGATCTTATGCAGAATGGTATCTTAGTTTGTGTCTCTTATTCTATGATCTGGAAAAAAGTGACTTTAATAGAGATAGCGTGATTAAGAAGTATTAAAAATAATTTACACAAAATATCAAAGAATCCAACTTAACAATAACTCTTCCCCATTTGTACGTTTTCTGAATTAAAATACATTAAAAATTCTAATAAAACAACTGTGCAAGAAGATAAATTGGGTTTCCTATCTCTATTAAAGATAGAAATAATTATATTACATAATATTAATCTTGAGGATATAATTAAAAAAAAAAATTAAGTTGTTAAAGAAAGTAGGAGAAAACTTTTTATACCCAAACATAGCCATGTCTCGTTAAATAAAATTTTAATTTGCCTAGTTGCTCATTGTTAAAATTTTTATTACTATGTTAATGTTTTTTTTTTTTAGTATTTTTTAATATATTTTTACATTATCCTTTTTTAACTCTTTTATGGTTTGCTGTTTATTATATTTTTATATATTAATGTCAAATATAGAATATAATTTAATCTATAATCACAATTGTTTCTGGAATACATGTCCTTCATTATATTTCCTATCTTCACCCATTTGTACTTGCGACGTAAGTTCAGTACATCAAAAGAGATTAAAAGAAGATTTAATCATAGAAAACATTATAAAATAATTGTTTAAGACAATATTAAGTATGCTTCTCCAAATGTAGATATGTTTTCATATTTTTAACATCAAAGGTCACAAATTGTAGATGTGTTTTCATAATTTTAACATTACAGATCACAAATTGTGTAGCTACACATTAATTTTCACAATTAAAATACAGTAAAAATTAAAAAAACAATTGTGCAGTTATTTTTAGTATATTGAATTATTTATTTTTTTACCTTAATTCTTTTTTTTTTTTTTTAAATTAACTAGAGATTTTCATTATACATACAATTTGACCAGAAAAATAGCATAATATTTAAAATTTAAACAATTTGTAATATATTTTTCTAATTTTGTATTTCTTTGACCAACCAAGTCAGACTAATATGTTCGTTTAAAGTAAAAAACGTACTAACTATTAGAATATATTTTTTTATAAAGACTGAACAAAATTAATAATGAAATTGAAAATACTTTTATAAATAGTCTGTATGTTTTTTTGTTTATTGCCACATCTTAAAAACGTTTTTAAACGAACATATTAGTCCGAATTAGTTGGTCAAAGAAATAGCAAATTAGAAAAAACTATTTTTATAGACAGACAATTTGGAAGAATCACGAAAAGAATTTCTTTCTTCTTTTCTAGACAAATAAAAAATGAATTCAGTGAGTCATACCGTATCAGTGTTTCTAGTAGAACACTCAGATGTCGACTGTTTGTATTTCAGTAAAACAACCATTGGTATCGATAAACAATATTTGAACAAGACTAAAGTTTACATAAAAATCCTTTAGAATTTTGGCGAAGGGTACTTTGGAGTAACGAATGCAAGTTTAAAGAATATAATCAATGGCTAACAATCTGTTCGTCATCCTCCAAATAAAAATTTGAACCGCAGATACACTAGAAAAACTTTGAAACAAAGTATGGTTTGGGGTTCCCTTCTTGGTATGGTATAGGACTATAGGTACAGAAAATTTTCAGAAAATGGACCATTTCATATATATGTAATAAATAGAACAATTTGCCAACCATAATTTACCAGTTACATAGATTTTTCTGCGTGATAATGATCCGGAGCATGCCCAAAATTATTCTGAATAATATATAAAAATTTATTAATTATCCTTTAGAATTTTGGCGAAGGATACTTTTGAGTCACATTGATTGTATTTTGTTTAATTTAAGTAAAAAATATTTTGATTTGGGTATATAAAAATAAAATTAGATGTGTGCTGTACTGAATATGGTATAGGGCACCAAATTATTATCCTTAAAGTCTCGAAGAGCCTTAATCCGGGTCTGACTGGCGGTATGATTTCTATTATATTTTATAACAGATTTTATTAATATACATATGTAAGTAGTTTTAAAGGATATAAAGATAGTAATGGTACTAAAGTGTTGAATAATTATCTGTAATCAACTTGAACATACTGATCAAAGTATTACATATTATTACTAGGAAATGGTCATAATTTTTTGCAAATATTTTAGAGTCGATATTAAATAGTAATTAATCGTTGTTTTTCCTGATCGTAATTCATTTTATTAGTACTTTGTACGTGATTACATTCTTGGCATTGTAATGAAGATTAATAACACCAATTAATTTAGTAATGCCATATAGACTTCATAAACATTGGATGTGATCAAACAACAGGCAACAGGCAAATTACTCATAAAACAAGCCCATTAAAAATAGGAATAAAAAGTAGGAAAATAGCAAGCAAGCGCATACATTTCTTGGACCAAGATCGGTAACCGAGGAAATGTGTTTTGGTCATAAATAAAACGACAGAAAAATATTTCTTTATATGTCTGTCCCACGTCAGAGCATTAACAAATGCGTCTGGCGGAATAAATCAAACCAAGCATGTGCTTCGTAGTCCACCGTCTTAGGACTTGGACTTGGACTTGGACTTGGACTTGGACTTGGACAGGACTGGAGAGTGGAGGCCGTAGAGTGGAGAGTATATCACGGTTACTAAATATATGTACAAGATCGGTTGCATAAATTTACTACCGTGATAATAACCGTAAAGCTGTCGTTTCAAATTTGCTGATTTTATTTGTCGATACTTTTATGCGTTTCTATAAATAAATAACTAACGTATGTTACTAGCAACGCGCCGCGTCTCGACATGTTTTGTCGGCGATTTAATTACTTTACAACTTATTGTGTATTTAATTTCGTTTTGTTTGCCTTCTAAGAATACGTCATTATACGGCTAGAAGAAGGCTCTTGTTTTATTACCTACTAATTTGCTTATCTTCACTATGCCTACCACAATTTTTTCTCTCCTCTTTTCTTTTCTCTTCTCTTCTCTTCTCTTCTCTTCTCTTCTCTTCTCTTCTCTTCTCTTCGATGATTTATTTAATTTTATTCTGGCTGAATAAAATCAAAACTGATCCAAAAATCGACACCTGATTAATTTTCACCTTAGTTTATAAGCTTAGAACAAATATATTAATTAATAAATCACTACATTATTACACGATTTGCCACAAAAAATTGGATTTATTAAATTAAATACATACATAGAAAGTTATATGTACAGTACTGGTAGAAAATAGAGCAACTTTTTTAAAATTCAAATAATTTTTGTCCTGGTTGAAAAAATGCATATTGAAATAAATTTAAAAACAACAAAAACATAAAACAATATAAACAATAAAAAAAAGTTGGGAAACGTTTAAGGGTTCATGTGTAACATTTTATTGAATAGAGAATAGAGTAGTGTTTATATAATATTGTTTAAAATAACAATAGTAAATTAATACTAGTTTACAGTTGATAATGACCACTAGTGCATATACATATTTCTTCCATAAATTCATGAATTTATATTCCTTCGAGTCATTTTTAATAAAATTGTGCAACAATCGTAAATAAATTTAAAGAGGCAATTATAACTTATATGTACACAATTATACTAATAATGTTTATAATGAGAATATTATTTGTAACAGTTCATCTTCAGAATAATTAGCATAAATATGATAAATTAATTAGAATGAATGAAATAAAGTAAAGATGTGATTATATAGTTATAATATATGAGTGAAGTAAATCAAATAAACTAGTTTACAAGCATATTTTCCATCTGTTAGTGGAGATTACCTTTTTGGATGAGTCCGCATCATCGTCGCGATAATCCAATTTACATAAATTGTAATGTAAATCTTTTGAAACGACACTAGTAAAGAAATATATATTAAGTTTAATACCATTTACATATCTCGAAACTGTACTTTTACGTTCCGGATTTGAGAAAATCAAAACTCACGAGCGTATTAAAGAAGAAACCGCATAAAAATGAAATTGCCATCTTTACCATCTCTAAGCGGAATCTACTCGTAAAATAGCTATAAAGCTAAACGCAATGTTTTGTTGTTTTATGGCCCGAGGCGGTGCATTGTTGACAGTACCGTGCAATAAAGCAATCGTCGAGGGCTGAAGTTCGATTTCATCGGTTGCTTACTATTTAATACGGTGTTTTATAACTCACAATTGACTTAAATCCATTGAATCGGTCGTCAATGTTCCAGATTAATTGCGATGTTTCGAAACAGTTTCATATAAATAAACAAGTCCGGCAACAATTTATATGTCTGGCTGGTACTTAAAAGACCTCTCATTACGTTTACGGTACTAATTAATGATAGGAGATACGTGGGAAGCTCGAAAACTATGCAAATTGATTTCAATACTTCGATTTGGTACCTACTATTACACAAAGTCTTCGTGGATTCATCCATCATTCACATGCAACATCGCTTAAATGTTCAAACGTTCTTAGCCGAAGAAATGTTGAATATATGGAATAATATGAAATGTCCGGAAGTCTGTTGCTTCTATTTTTCACGTCAAAAAAAGAAGGTTAATAGCCATTCTAAATAAAATATATTGAATGTAATCAAAATATCATTGATGGTATTTCTTTTGTGACTGAATTTTACCATTATTATGTCGATACCTAAAGTAACATTAAAGAATTAACAATTCGAATACGGAATATTCCATTTTATAATATTAAAAGAAATATTAATTAAGACATTTCATATAAGGACGGAGGAGGATCAATATGTATTGATTTTTAACTAGAAACTCATTATGGCTAAATAAAGCTGTTCTTTATACACACCAGCAATCATCAGTAATTGCAAAACATTTTAAACGTCCGTTCGAAACACAAACAATAATGATTGTTATGAAAGGAAATAAGAAAAGTTCAAATACCTCCTATGATCGGCTTCTTCGGGTGAAGCTAGGCAAAAAAAAATGCAGAGCAGGAATTTCAAAGAAAACGATTTATGTGATGAGTAAACAATATATATTAAATTACCTCAAACTGAGACCGACTTCCTTAATTATAATAAAGTAAATTAGTTGACACATTCCTGATATTTAATGAACATAAAAGCATGCGTAATTTGCTGAATTCGTTATCTAAATAAAAGCAAAATACATAATTTATCTAGGCAATAAAATTTCTGGAAATCCGGTGTAATAAAGTGTGCTAATCATAATTGAAGGTAATATACAATAACTGTAATTACCACACTTAGTACACAGCAAATTTTCCCTCCCTTTATTCGCCCGTCACATTTCGAATTGTTTGTTGTGACCTATTCAGTTTCTTTTTTTTTATTTCGATTATCTTTGCTCTGGTTTCCAGTTGTTTAAGATTATTCATTTGAATGTTAGTAATGAGTTAATTCATGTGCACATGGGAAAGAAAACTATGAATAATTTTTTATGGCCAATTGAAAATAAATACACTACAAATAAAGACCACAAATTCGAAATTAAATAGAATTATAATTATTAATGGGCATCCTGTTAATTGAGAGAAATTGACTCAAGAATTAAATTAAAACATTTATTAGGTAAAGTTTTGGATAAATTAGAAAAAATTTCTAGAAATAAATCAACTTAAAAACAATTTAATTTTATACGTTTATTGGGAAAAATTAAAAATATTGTATTCTTTCTTCTCCTGTTCTACATTTCCACCGAAATAAAAAATTTCTAAATCAAATAATTTCATTAGAAAAAATTAGAAGTACTGGATTGTTGCTTTGTTTTAGACATCAACTACAAATAATGATTTATAGAATATAATCAAGAATTAAATTTAAACAATTGTTAGAAATAATTAGAGACACTGGATGGTTGTTCTGTTCTTGAGTATTGGATTATTGCCCTGTTTTAGACCAAAATTAATCATACCTAAAACGAATTAAATCAACTCAACAATCGAAATTTAATATAAAAAAATAGTTTTCGTAAGAAATCAAGTGAACAGTTGAAATTTAACATACATTAGAAATTAATAAAAATAAAGTATCGGATTGTTGCTCCGTTTTTTGACTGAAATGAAAAATTTCCAGAAGCAAGAAATCAATGTTGTAGTAACAAAATTTAGATGGTCTATAAATACAATTAATTTTAATAAACGGTGAACATGTTATAAATGTCGTGCATCGGAAAGGAAAATCATGATATGATTAAGTCAGAATGCGGAAATATGCCGTAAGAAGCTTAAGTAAATGGTTTCAGTTTGATGTATCTTTTTTTACTACGCTCGCTTCCAATTTACTCCTTCTTCCTTGTCATATACATTTAATAGCTGCATCTAATATTATAATGAAAAAACTTAATTGTTATTCATCCTTATTCGATTACCTAGACCTCATTAATTTTAGTTTAGTAATTAATGCATATATGTATGTGAGACTAAGGCTATAAATGACCATAAACGGGTCAATCGATTAGAATTGTTGGAGGACTTTTTTGGAAATTCCTCTGCTCGTATTAATATATTCAAAGACGCGAGGCAATTTTAAGTTATGTGCATATACATTAAAATTTATAGGTAATAAATAACAATGTTAAATTATCATCGAGCAGAAACACAGTAATCACAAGTTTTTCAACAACACAAAGTCAACATCAATAAACGTACAGAAGTTGCCATTACAATGAAATACAGTGTTCAATAAATTTTATCTTCTATAGTTTCCTCTTGGCAACGTTTTAATAATTTAATAACGTAAACTTTCCACTTCAGATAACTTCAAGGTATTTATCAGTGGAGACTTCCTGAAAGTTATAGTTGTTGTTAATATTTATAATATTGACCGTTTTGTGTGCGATTCGTGTCTCCCCCTTTCTTCATCATCTTCATCATATCGTCACAAGCACCGCTGATTATACAAATTATAAAATCAATCAGTTAACATGTACATCAATTTTTTTCGATGGCTGCGTGTATTTAAATACCATTCGCAAAATGTACACTGGAAAATTATATTCCAGATTTTTTGCCCCGAACAATTATCTGGGAGGTGGCGTCCAAGTCTGCAGTGATTACTCGGAACAGTTATCCACAACAAGGTATAAACAGGAAGGCCACTCGCAAATGACGATAATTTCACTCAAATTTGCATCGAAATCAATCACTGCCCTTAACTTTTGCCATGACTAGAAGGAAATTATTTTTTATTTATTACCTTGTTTGCACAATCAATGTACCCAATAATAATAAGCATTTTTTATTGTTACAGGTCAGTATACCCATTATTAATCGTTAGGTGAGCAATTTACCATGATGGCACCAATGGAACTAAACGATTGGGCCTGATGATTTGATTTGAACAATATGAATCTGGTTTACTTTCCTTAACCTAAATTGTCTTTACAGCATCTACTCGTTACACAATTGCAATATTGCCCAAATAAAAAACTAACTGTACTTTTCATACGATACAATTGGGTAATTGTTGTCCTACTTAATGTAATTGTTCTCCGGTTAATTGTTTCATGATAAAACTACCGAAACTAACGTCGTCTTTTTGCCATAAAGGTAAACCACAAAATATAATAACATGTTGAGATCTCGTTTAAAAGATAACCAAAATTGTTGTTATCAACAGTTATATGTATTATATTTTTCAAGTCTGGAATCACGACGTGCCAATTTATAGACGTATATCACCCAATCTAATCAATCAATCAATAACAACAACAAGAACATATTTGGATGAATGCAATTTTTTCCCATGAAATGATTATGTACTTAGTTGGTTATTTAAAATATCACAGAGCGGAATGTAGATTAAAACGTGCGTTGCATGAATGGATGACAGGAGATTATTAGTACATAGTGATAAAAGTAAAAATATCGGTTAATGTCTCCCAAAGTCGTGACTCAAGAAACAAGACTGTTCCCAGTTGATTTTGATCAACATGACGAGACTGAGAAAACAGTAAACGTGCTAATTTGGTAGAAAATGTACATTGTGCAATCTGAAAGGGAAATAAGGTTGTGGCCCATTGGAAAACGCTCTGCGCAATTCTTATCGGTGGTTGAACCTTCGCAGAATGATAAAGTAGGAGTGAATATACTGTTAGATAAACAGGCGGTTGCAAATTGGCTTAAATAAAAGTCAATCAATATTAGATTTACGGAAACGAGGGCTTAGCAGCTTAGCACCGTGTTTGAACAAATTGCTTCCTGGGATGTTTGGATTTATTGCAATAGCTTCTTTGTGGTTGTTAATGGAACATTGATATCCTCGGAAAACTGGCTAATGGGTATAAAGTAAATTATTCGCCTCAACTCTTGAACTTCCCAAAGGTCACTTGCTGTATGTTCCCGTCATTATTAACAGAAGGGGAAAATGCAAATTATCCACACTCAGCAACGATGCTGATTTATTTCGCAGTATATACCATCTTTAGATGTTTAACCTAAATATAACACGGTATTATTTCATGATTATACATATAGGGAAAATTATTCGTTCGTGGCCTCAACTTTTTATTCCTTTATTCCACGTCATTAGGGTTACCGGCTAACTCTTAATACTGTCACATTAAGGCCAACATTACGTTGCCTTTTGTTGTACAAACCGCATAATAAATAACAAATTAACTCTATCATGTTACTTATTTTTCTCTTGAATAATTGATAATATATATACTTATAGACACCTACTGACCTAAAATTATTCTAAATCATTTTATGTATGTCAGTTATGTATTTATTATTTTTAAAAAATGCAATGGACAAAAGTAAAGCAATTATAAAATAAAACAACCTTAAGTATATATATCCATTATTCTCAGTAACTTCTAAACACCATTTTTCATTAATTTAAGTAGATTGTCAATATAATCGATATTTCTTTCCACTGATTTTGAACTTCTTCATTCATTCATATTTGACAGTTTTTTGCATGGATTTTCTCATCAATTTTGTCCCAAAGGTTTTCAATTGGACTGAGGCCTGGGCTTTGTGTTGGCCAAGACACTTCACGTATTCCTTGAAAACTGACCCATTCTTTAACTAACTTAGACGTGTGTTTCGGTTCGTTATCGTCCTGGAAGGTCTTCCTTAAACATATGTCATCTTCGGCAAATAGAAGCATATGATTCTCCAGAATATCACGATAAATGAAACGATCCTTTATCTTGTTTATCTTAACGGACCCATGCCAAACCTAGAAAAACATCCCCAAACCCTAACTAACGTCTCCTTCACCATACTTAGTGTACTTGGGATTATACTTTTCATTAATTGGTCTCCTCACCCATGAAATACCATTAAATTTGAATAATTATCTGTCATCTGTCCAGTTCACCTATTCTTTTACAAAAAGTAGTCACACTGCTCTATTTTTTGCAGAAATGAAGGACTTCTTTGCTGATTTTTTACCATAGAGACCAACGTCTTTAGTCTTCGTTTTGTAGTATTGACTAAAACACTGACTTCGTTTATTTCTTTATTTCTGCGGGATGCGCCGGTTAAAGGGTCATAAGCAGCAAGCATTTTTATTTTCCTGTCCACGACTTTGTTAGTCTTGCCTTTTCTACCACTTTTGGGAACTCCTTCCAGTGTAGTTCTTCTGTTAAAATTGGAAATCGTTCTCGACTGCAATTTAATCTGCTTTTCACCATTGTGGAACTTTTCTACAATTTGTTGTTTAATTTGTATTTAAAAAATTAAACATAAAAAACGAATCACTACTAATTAAAATCATAAAAAATAAATTTAATAAATAAAATTTATAAAATTAAAAAAAGTACCATTAAAAAAATTTTTTAATAATTGATAAAAAAATGATAGAAACCTACTGACCTTAAAATATCCTAAATGATTTTTTTTTTTTTTTTGTTTCTGAAACCAGTGAGAAAGTAATGACAAATGTATGGGATATTGAAAGGCAATTTTATGATTCCCTTAACACAAAGGAGGCATCTGAAAGTGGCAGATGAATTGTTCAATTGAATCGCAACCATTTTGCATGGGTTCCATAGATTACTATTGTTAATAATAAATCAAACACACTATTGTGCCAGTATGCCAGTAAGTCCGCGAGAAAGGATAATAAATGGTGGAATTATTTTAATCTGAACTTTGCTAAACACGAATTACTCATTTGGAAAATATTTAATTGCATAGTCCAAGATAAATACGACACACGTTTGTAATTTGAGAAGATGTTAAGATTGTTAAATTTACTGAACTGTACACTATTTGGTACGATAATAATATATAATTTCAGTTAATACCGAGCTATTTTATCGACTATATCTTTGTTTATTTCTCAACATACCAACCATATTTATCTTTCGCTCATGATTTTTATCAAAACAAACAAATCGTTGTCTTAAACTTTTCGATTTATACACACGTACATCATGACCATTCAATACTATTTATTCGAGCGAAACTTTTAGAAGGAACAAAGGAGGAAAGATTTATTAAAATTAATATTTAAGTATTTAAGTACGTAGTACATGCTTATCATAAATTATTGTTTAAGTTTAGAAATAACTGTCTTTTCATTTATAAAAATCGAATGATTAATATTCGAAGTTTGCGTATACAATTTCTTAGAACTAATGATGGTTGCTGTAAGAAATTAATGTAATCAATAGTGAAACAATCACAGAGAATAACATAGAATAACACAGATAATGGCAAATTTGTGTTTTTCAGTTTATTACTTTACTTAAAGCGGCATCCAGAATTAACGGCAAGCCCTATTGTAATTAATAATAATGTCGTCAGAAAGGTGATTAAGTTATGCATCCAACGGTATATAATTCGTTTTGGATAGGAAGCTACTGAATTACAGTTCTTCAAAATTCCTAATTTGATGCCTAAATTATCTACTTATCCACATTTAACCATTTTTCCAACAATAAATAATTAAAATATATCAAATTTTACATTTTTAATCGTTAATTTAATCAATTAAAAATATTTCAAGGCCTAGCAAACCAAAATTCGATAAAAAATGGAAAAATTCTGATGAAAAAAAAAAACATAAATTTAAGTCTACTGCTATATGGTATTTTTATATATTTCTTTCGTTACATTTTCAGTTTTTATTCAAATTTCGTCTATCAGAACTACATAGGAATAATAAATTAAGAAAAAAATGAATAAAAATTATTTTATTATTTTATTTTTATAAAATTTAAAAAATTAAGCACAAAAAATTGAAAATAAGCAATTAAATAAATAAAATTATTATTTCAAATTTTAAATTATTGAATTTAGAAGGTGAAAATTAACATTTCACTTGTAAAAAAATTAAACATCCCAGATTACTAGTGTTGTCAAAATTTGACAAATTTTGTAAAAGCCAATCAATAATAATTATCACTATAATTTTGTATCATCATAAAAATCATAAACGGTCGTGTTATGCAAATGGGGAAACATAAAGTGAAAATTTTAACGCTTTAATTACAAGACTGAATTGAACGTAAATAATAAAAATAGAAAATTTGCAGTTATAAGCAATAACCTAATCAATTATGTATAACTTTTTCTTCAGACGGACGGATATAAGGAAGATAACTGAACATTTTTTATATTTAAATTGTAACAATTATCCACGGTCTCTATTCAAGATGTAACATCTGATCACAACCAGATTGTTCCCACATTGTGATGAATCAAACTCGATCAGTTAGTTAGTTGATGTGTGAAAATGTTATAAAATTCTGTCAATAACGTTTACGCGAGTTTTTAATCGAGAACTTACGTAATGGGAATCAGGAATAAGGAAATGCAAAACGATTTAAACAACATGATACAGATGAAGTGGAGAACAATAATGTTATCGTATAATTACTTGTCTATTGTGTTCGTAATTATATTAGTAAATAAATATTCTATAACGGAAACATATCATCGCATGCCATTAAAATTAAAAGCTTTAATTGAGTTTATTTAGTTAATAGTATATTTCAGGAAATCAGGAGTTAGTTTAATTTTTAACAGGCGATTATTATGCTGTCTAGATAATTTTCTTTTCATTTCTTACAAACCTTGTAATTAAAACTAACGGATATCTTATGAACTAATTTCTTTTTTTTTTTTTGTTCAGTTTGATTTCGAGATTCCTGATTTTTTTATTAAAATTGTGTTTAAACCGGCACTCTTAAACATTTCGTTCTACTTCAAACTTGAAAGGAAATGTTCATTACTCAGATTTATGGTAATAAATTGTAAATGTTAAAGATATTAAGAATCTTCATAAAACACAGATTTCATCCAAGAAACTTATCATTTATATATGAATGAATATAACGATAACGTTTGTCTTTCATGGTAAGATTTTGGTGGTTAGGATTCCGGGAATACCACGACGTCAGTACAGAACAATTTAATTTCATATAATACTGTAACCGTTACCACACTCAATACAGTGATAGTATTTTAAGATTTTTTTTCTTTTATATTCAATAGTGTTTAAAAGAAACGTCGTTAACCATATTTATTATTCTATGATTTGGGCTTGTCTACACAAAAAGATGTGTGATTTAGAGGTGCTCTGCAATTAATTACAGAAAAAAAGCTAAATGTTTTGGTGGAGATACCCAGATAGAAGCATTTAAAATAATTTTTGGAATTATATATAATATTATATATTATATTATATAATTATATTTCTTATCTTCCCCTATTGTACGTGTATCCTATCTTCAAGGCATCAAAAAAGTATAAAAAATGGACTTAGCTGAACGTTCATTTTCACAATTAAAATACTTAAAAAACCTTAACAAAATGCAACAAGGAATTGTTAAGGTTATCTAATTAAAAAAATTATAGTATCTAATTAAAAAAATTTAGTTGATAAAGAAACTAAGAGAAAACTTTTTAGACACAGAGCCATGTTTCGTTAAACAAAATTTTAATTTGCCTAATTGTTCATTGTTAAAATTTTTATTCCTGTGTTAATGTTTTTATTATTATTTTTTAATATATTATTGACTTTTTTTAGCAATTTTATGGTTTACCATTTATTATATATTTATATATTAATGTTGAATTTACACTTCATTTTATCTCATTATATTTCTTCTCTTACTCATTTGTACTTGCAACGTATGTTCAAAGCATTAAAATAGGCTAAAAGAAGATTTAATCACAGAGAACTTTATAAAATAATTGTGTAAGATAATATTAAGTATGCTTGTCCAAATATAGAAATAAATTTTCGCATATTTTTAATTAATTAAAATACCTTGAAAACCCTAACAAAACAACTGTGCAACAAAATAAATTGGATTTCTTATCTCTATTAAAAACAGAAATAGAATTACAAAGTTCTTGATGGTAAAACACTTTTTAAAAAATGAACAAAGGTTTAGGAACTAGACTGGACTAGGCAGCGTCACAAACCTACGCCTTTCTGGGAAGGTTCATGCCAGCTTAACAAAATACAAAGTGGCTATTATTATGGATTTGGTAATTATAGTTATATTACATAATATCAGGATCTTCAGGATCTAATTATAAAAATTAAATTGTTAAAGAAAGTAGGAGAAAACTTTTTACGCCCAAACAGAGCCATGTTTCATTAAATAAAATTTTAATTTGTCTAATTGTTCATTCTTAAAATTTGTTATTACTATGTTAATGTATTTTATTATTATTTTGTAATATATTATTGCATTCTTTATTTAACTCTTTTATGATTTATCCTTTATTATATTTTTATATATTAATGAAAATCAAATGATTTGATTGAGACATCCTAACTAAGTAGTACTAAAAATAATTTACATACAAGATCAAAAATATTGAATCCAATTTAACCAATAATCACACTTATTTCTGGAATAATGCATATCCCTTATTATATTACCTCTCTTACCCATTTGTACTTGCGACGTACAGATGCATCAAAAGAGACTAAAAGGAGATGTAATCACAGAGAACTTTATAAAATAATTGTGTAAGATAATATAATAACAAGCATGCTTGTCCAAATATAGAAATAAGTTTTCGCATATTTTTAACATTAATGGTTACTATTTATTTAGCTGAACGTTCATTATCTGAATTAAAATACATTAAACACCGTAGCAAAAGGTGCAACTAGATAAATTAGATAGATTTCTTGTTTCTATTAAAAATAGAAATAATTATATTGCATAATATTAATTTTGAAGATCCAATTTAAAAAAATTAAGTTGTTAAGGAAAGTACGAGAAAACTGTTTACATCCACACAGCCAAATAAAATTTTATTTTGCTTAATGGTCACAAATTGTTAAGCTCAACCTTCATTTTCTGAATTAAAAACCCCAAAAAAAAAACTGTGCAATAAGATTGGATTTCTAATATCTGTCTAATATCATTCTTATATATTTTTTACTTTTTATGATTTATTATATTTGTTTATTAATTAAAGTGACAATCTTAACCCGTACAGCAGATACGATTCAATAAACTTTCCAAAATAATCTTATTAAATTTCTTGTGTTTAAGGAATTTGCTTTTGCAGTTTAAAATGTGATGTGCAAGATTATATTTCCAAAGTTATAATACCTTATTAAGTAGTTACAAGTAAGGCGGTTGTGAAATGTAGGCAAAGGTGCGGTTAGCAAATAACGTGACAGGAAAGACTGCATTTTGTTCCGAACTAGATGCATTATAAATTTACACTGTCACACTCATATTAATTAATTAGCGGTTTTAATATCCAGGATGTCCCGGCAATCTCGGTTTCTCAGTCGCTCAGTTTCACAGATCACAGAACCTACATTTACGGCTGAACGTTAGAAACATTTCGTCAATGATGGACCGAAAATAAAAAAGTAGCCAGATAGAATCTTGCGCGATTCATGTCAATGTTAGGCGGAAAATGGGCACGAGATAAAAGGCGAACAGCAAAAGAAGACACATCCAACATCCAACATCCAACATCCACATGTTATACGTGCTCGTCGATCTATTCAGATATGCGCCGAGCATGAACATTAAATAGACGACAAGCTACCGTTTAGTCCGGTGTTCCTTGACTTGGGAACCAACATCACCATGCTAATAGAAAACGCTCAATCCTTTTTCAAACCCACACAAATATCCACTCGATTTATGCCCGATTTACATCCATTTCTCCGCTTATTTATTTATTTATTTATTTATTTATTTATTTATTTATTTAAAACAATACTTCTTTCTTGTAATCTCGATATTTGTGGAAGACCAGTTATTCCTGTATGTCACTACACCTTTTAATTTCATTATGTATGCTTGAACGGGCCGGTTTCAATGCATCATTGCGGACGGTATAAATTTATGATGTGTTAAAAAATTCAAATCGAATTCTAAATCCAGGATACACAGCTACCTGAGCAGGCAGCTTGCAGATGGTCGGTGAGCAACCAAATAAAAAGGCTGACATTAAGAAACGGAAGTGGAACAGTGCATTTTGTTGTTAATCGTGCTTTGATCCTGTGTAACCTACCTACCATTCAACTAATCACTGCGTTCCCAATTACTCTTTTAATTGATCGGAATAATGGGATTTTGTATGCCATTATGTTTGGGTGATTAATTTTGAAACGAACAAAATATTTAAACCTAACGTTAACCTCAATCAATTGTGTTTTATTTATGCGTTGTCATTAATTGTTGCGTTCAAGTTTAGTTTGTGTGTGCTGTAAATGTTACAACAGTAAACAAAGGTTAGAAATCTTAATAAAACCAAGCAAATTTTATTCACAACTCATTAATTATATTTGAGTATTTGAGTGATCTCACAGAAAAGAAAATAACATAAAAATAATGTATCAGTAGCATTACACATAAGTTAAAAAATATAGAATCCAACTTAAACAACCACACTTCGATCCTGATAATCTGATCCCTGATTATATTTCCTGTCATTTTTCATTAGAAATCACTCTTTAATAATTTTAGACGTGTGTTTGGGATCGTTGTCTTGTTGAAATATCCAGTGAAGTGGTATCTCTTCCTCGGCAAATGGAAAGATGGTATTTTTCAGCATGTATTGAAAATGATCCATTTTACCCTTTACTTGAACCAGGGATCCAACTTAGGATGAAGAAAAACATCCCCAAACCATAATGCTTTCGCCATTTTTTTAAAACATCCCATACTGTTTTCACCACTGAAAGAGATTTTATTATTATTATTACATTAAATATATATATTTTTAACTTTTATAGTTTCCCTTGTTTTAGTTGTGTTCACTGATATGATTTTCTTTAAATTTAATTTAAATTAAGCTGGAAATAAATATTCTAGTAACAGGTCAGGAGCAGCTGGCTAACATCTCAGAGTTCCACATTCCCTCATGACTTCTTTCCATCTTTGAAATACCCTGATAGATTCTCTCACTGTGCTCATTACTTAAATTACCACAAATTTTCTGAAAATAATCCAGATAAGAATCCAGGAAATGAGTTTTTAACGACATAATACACTCTAGCTTTTGGTAACACAAAAGAAGTTAGGCAACCATGCTTTTATAGTTTTCTGCTTTTGTGTTTCCCAAACATTCTAATCGTCCTTTTATCGGACATTTTTATTCTTCACTTGAACCAAGGATCCAATTTTGGATCAAAAACAGCCCAAAATCATAATGCTTCCGCCATTTTTTTAAAAATATCCCATACTTTTTTCCACCACTGTAAATATTAATTACATAATTTATTTTATTTATAAACAAAGAAGAGAAAATCTTTTATACACAAATTGAGCTTTGTTTCCTTAAATAAAATTTTAATTTATTTTATTGTTTTTGTTGTTATTGTTAGAGATTTTATTATTATTACATTAAATATTTTTAACTTTTATAATTTATTGAATAAATATTCCTTATTAATTTTATTATTATGATTTAAAATGCATTGACGTGTATGTTGATTATGATTAAGTTATTGGGTGTGAATCGTACCTACATGTGTTAAAGACTGGTGCGGATATCTACTTAAGAAATAAATTTATGGTGAAATTAACCCGAGCATAAACACAACAAGATCAATTAACATAGATTTTCCCAAGTTAAAACAGTTATCCATTGAGAAATTAATTGAAAAACTTTTATTTATTGCCTGCCTTGTCTATTGAAATAAGTGGAATTATGTTAAGATCAGGAAATGAGCATATGCATATATTCATGTTTGTTAACATTTTTCTTTATACGTTGACGAAACGAATTTCGCAATTATTCCATCAATTCAACGGCAATTACTTAAATTATTCAGATCAAAATGGTCGGGTAAGAGGTATGTACGGGATAAGATACAACACGTCCTATACAATTATAAAGGTTTTAATCGACCTGCTCATTATTTACATGTCAGTTTTGATCATTTCACCTGCAATGTTTTTCTAAGCAATAATCACAGTTTGAGTACAAAATTGATTCGATCATTTATAATAGATGAGAACAACTTGCGTCAATGTTAAACGGAAATGAAGCCATTACAACATTTTCAACTATTTTAATAAAGACAAACCGAAAGGAAAACCTTAACTTAACATCTCTCACCGTAAATTTTTATTAACTATAATAAAAAATCAAAGATTTCGCATAACAATTAAGTTAATGCTGGTTATAAATAGTATTTACGACTATATTGCTTGAAATGCCAAATGCTAAATGAATACTATTTATTCATACAATAATAATAACATTGACAGTTAGGTTTAAGTACCTGTAAACATTCGCTTTAATCTAGACATTAAAATGAATGAATGACTTAATTATTATTATATAGTAATTGGCTATTTAACAAATAAAACGCATTTCATAATATTGATGTAATCAGGTTGCACCGACCATTTTAAGGTATATTTTAATAAATAAATATATAAAACTTATTATAAAGGATCATAAATTGAAAGTGAACTAATTAACAGTTTTTAATTAAATCTGCTATCGTAAACATGTATTTATTACGTTGACTTTATTATCCGAGCACTGTTAGAGACTGAAAACCATTAATTTGAGATCTGTGTGGTCGCCGCAGATAAACTACTAAACCGAAGGATCAAAGTAACGTTCAATTTACCAAAGTGAAATAATTAAGGTACGCCAATTATTTGTACAAATGTGTCCACTGTAATTTAAATGGTTGTTGCAACAGAGAAAGAAAACGGCAGTTCAAATAAAATGAAAATAAATTATAAATAGTGGCAGCAAAATTAATTGCATATTTTAAAACCCACAATGCAATTAATATGCAGGACGACCCAACCTAACAGATTAATTAGAGGTTTATAGAAAACTGAAAGTAATAATCTGCATAATCTGAAATTTTGGATGCAGTTGAAACAATGAATCAATCCTTTTTTTTAATTTTCAATTCTAGTTACATTACACAATTCAACCAAAAGTGAAATTAACATTATTTATTCAAAGGGAACCCCCACTTTTTAATTCTACAAACATTTAGATAATTAATTAAAATATATAAAGTTAAATTGTTAATCTTAGTTTTTTTACATTAAATTTTTTATTTAAATTTGATTAGCCATTTTTAGTTTTTTGAATTTCACAAATTTATTAATTATTTTTTAAGTTATATATCACTTAGTTGGACTAGAAATATAGTTTGAATCATATTTTTAGTAGTTTTTAATATTTTGTATTGGAAAATAATAAATGAAATGTTGCAGAGTAATAGAGAAAATATAAATATATAATTTTGTAATTTTAATATCCATTTTTGTTCGTGCAAATAAGTGTAATCCTTTTGCGGTAGCAACAAAAGAACTGTTGGATATTGGAATTTCTCTGTAAATCGACATACCATTTTAGAAGTCAGATATGTTATCGAAAGTTATTTAGTCTATTTCTCGAAGTAAATGCAGTCGTGTTGGAGTGATTACATAAAATTATTCAAAACAATAGATTTCGTGACAAATCGAAATTTAAACAATACACTGCGTATCTGCATTTAATTTTGTTACACGATGAGAGATTTTACAAGAATGTTGCCCCACATTGCACACAAACATCCTCCGATTTCAGTCGCATGGACTGATTTCGGTGCCAACAACGAACAAACTGTGCACAATTCACATGTCCCGATCAAGTGTGATTAATCGAAACCGTAATTAAATTTTGCTGTTTCGATCTGCGTTTTCATATATCATCCTGTTGAATAATGAGACGTAATGAAATAATAAGACGTGTCGGAATTGTAAGTGCACTAACGGCGAGATAATCTGGGTCAAATCGAATATCACGGAAACCAATTTTTAAGCTATGAAAAATGTGAAGGTCTAAGTATGGATGTATGACCGTACGGCCGTATGGCCGAAGAATAAGTGAAGTGGCGTCTGTCGAACGATTTCCGCGTTTCTCGATCCGATTGCCTCGGACACATTTCGCCGAGATTGGTTTGTTTTCGATCACCCGGCTCATCTCCGGCTCATCTTCGGCTCATCTCCGGCTCATCTCCGGCTCATCTCCGGCTCATCTCCGCCACAAATAAGAAAGGAGAAGACCAAACTACGACGAAGAACAGAGAACAGAGAACAGAGGGAAGAAAGCGGAGTGCAGAGTGCAGAATGCCCACAACGCGACTGTAATTATCGTTTACATCAAGGCGGCATCGGATACCATAGCACGGCATAACATAGCACACTATATACTATATAGCAGCGTACCTATAGTATGGCGTTGCGCCACTATATGAAAGATGAATCGTGACTTCGCCGTCCTTGGCATTTTACCATTTCGATCATTCTTTATAAAGTGCATGAGATGTGCAATATGTGGATCTACCACCAACTACCAGTGGCGTGGCTCAAATTCACTATTTTCAAGGAAACTTCTATTCTACACAATATTTGAATAGTTCTGCCGAAGGAAAAATAAATAAACTTTTTCTTGGGAAATCCAAAAATTAATACTAAACAATTTTCGATAACAAACAAAGCAACTTTAACATTACTACAAATTTTTAGAGTTGTAGTTGAAAGTTGTCCATAATTGTTGCTTAGATTTAATTTTTGAGAGTTGTGAATAGAAAGCTATCCAAACTCTCCTTAAATTAGAGTTTGAAGACATCCCAAGAAGGTAAATTATATGTTAACCTGTTAAATTCTTTAAAAATTGTATCTAAAACTCTTAAACTAGTAATTTTTGAAAACACTATGGTCCAATTAAATTTGGTTAAATAAAATGTTTCGATCATTGCTGCCAAGAACACAATTTTTTATTTAGTTTGTCTAAAAATTTCTTAAATACCTAGTTATATTTTCTTGGGAAATTTTTTAAACAAAACAATTTATTATAAATTAGTTATTTTTAGAGTTACAAAATCCTGCTTAAAATTAAAGTTTGTAGACATCCCAATAAGATAAATTATATTTTAATCTACTAAATTAATATAATTAAGTTATTTTTGAGTTGTGAATAGGATTTTATCCAAAATTCTCCATAAAATTAAAGTTTGAAGACATCCCAAGAAGTTAAATTATATTTTAATCTACTAATTTTTTTAAAAAATAGAAAAATTCTTAAACTAGTGGTTTTTGAAAACAACATGGACCCATCATTGTTGCCAAGAAGAAATTTTTATTCAGTCTAAAAATTCTTTAAATTAGTTATATCTTCTTAGGAATTTCCAAAATTAATTCTGAGCAGAGTTTTCGATAAAAAAACAAAACCATCAAAAACTTTTTATAAAAAAAATAGAAAACTATCGAAAACTGTATTCAGAATTAATGTTTGAGTACTTTCCAAGAGGATACATTCTATTTTAACGTAATGAATTCATCAACGATCCAACTCCAAAACACGACTGAAACGTGTAAGAAAGTTAAAAAATTCATAATTAACATATCCATGGTTTGCTGGTGGTAATTTTTGAGATCGCAAAACAATAAGAGGAATTGCGAAGTTGTGATGTCGGAGATGTTAATCTGGCCGCGGCCGCGGCCGCGTCCGGAAAATAAGGCGAGTAAAAAGTGCTGATCGATAATTGGAAAGCAGTTGCTGAAACAATTGTTGTGTTAACAATGGGGCCAGAAGTAAGTTACGTTTTGTAGTTTCGAACACAATTTGTCATGTTCATCAACTTAATTATCCTGTTGTGTTTAAATTTAGCGGTGCACGACCGCCAAGCCGAAGATTTTATCTGACGGAATATCGAATAGCAACGCGAATTTTGCAGTTATAGTAAGTTGATTTTTGCATCGCAAATGTTCCATCATTTTAATTTATCATATCATACGATTCCGGGATTGAGACTTGAAAGATTAACCACTGGAATTACATCGATATGATTGACGGCAGAAAAACATCCGTTAACCATTCTTATATCCATACCTATGGACATGTTGTGGTTTTTGTGGTAGAAAATTGTTTGCTGGATTTTTGCACTGAATGACATTTAATATTACTTTCGTTTAATGTTTATTACAGATATTTTGCATTTAGCATTTAACAACAATGCAACAATGTATCCTAAAATAGATAATAGGCAGCATTAAAATCGTAATAATCCAGTAGATACAAAATAAATAAAAGTGCTTAATATATATTTATATAAGATCCGGTTCTGGTATAAACATTCTTGTTTCGATTTTCGCTCAAAGGCAGTTGCTTGTAATTAGTAGTTCTCAGGATTTTGCATCACAAACGACTTAACTACAATCTACGTAAATCATTGTCAATTATTTTTGCAATAAAATGGTGTTTGTATATAAAGATATTAAAGCAACTCGTACACAGGCTTGAACAATTTTCTGTGTGATTGTAAATGAAGGGAACTAAAGGGACTGTCAATATAAGTACAAAATTATCCAAAATACAACTTAGATTTTTTTGAGAACTTCCCGTGAATATGAATTATATTTTAATATACAGAATTCTTTAAAAATAAAATTTAGAGGTGTAAAACTTTTGTTTTTGGACTAAAAACTATGGTCAGAAATATATGCAATCAAATTTGGTTTGATAAAATTGTATAGTTGGAAAATCCAAAAATTAATTCTGAGTAGAGTTTTCGACAACAAAGCAACTAAAAATTAATATAAATGAATTATTTTAAGGGTTGTGAGTGGAAAATTGTATAAAATTATATTTAGTATCAATTTTTAAAAGCTTCCTTAGAAAATAAATTATATTTGAACCTACTGAATTCTTTAAAAAATGCATTTTGAACTCTAAAACTCATTGTCAATTAGTTTTGTACAATAAAGAAATTAAAGCAACTCGTACACTGGCGTGGACAATTTTTGGTAGAAGATTCGTGTCGATATAGAAACGATGTGGGTATTTAAGGTGTGCCACGGCAATGAACAATGCATCGGACCACTATTTTACAGCAGATGAAAGAAACTAAAGGGACTGTCAACATAAATTTAGCTGTAGGGAGTACATGAATATTGCTCGTCTGTCATAGCGTATTAAAGAATATATTTTACGCCTTCAGTGCCAATTACTGAAACTGGAGACGCTGCAAGTAATGTTAACATCCACTACCAATTTAGAAACTCTTTAAAACACGTTGCCAACTGACAGTGTTGATAATGTAAGTGCCGCATTACCAACAATAAAATATAAAACAACTTCGCCTTTTTACTTTTTCCCCTGTCCCTCTAAACGTAATTAAATTCTGAAATCTAAAATATGTTTAACATTAAACTGGTAGAAGATAATGGCCGACACAAGTAATCACTTTTTATAGTAGTGTCTGATAGATTTTTGATGACTGCCATTAAAACCACAAGGCATTATGTTTCAGAAAAAACGAATAAGTAATATCTGTGTGGTTGGTGAATTCTGCACACAAATAATTACGATTTTCTTTATTGAAACGCAAACACATCGATCATTAGTTGTGATCATTTTCTACCTACCACTCGAACAAAATATTTAATATCTTTAAAACAAACTTAAATTGTACAATGGACGAAAACTAACGGATGAATACAGTGTAGTTAAATGACAAAGGATCAAATTGAGAATACCTTATAATCAACTTCAATCAATACAAATAAGGAAATAATAAGTAATTCAATGTACAGTTGGACTCGTAGCAAGTATGTATCTACGTTAAGAGTAATTCCGATATAATTATATACATTTCCCTCGAGTGTTAAAAATTATTCTTATTTCGGCTAATTATATAATTGATACTTTTAAAATCTGGATCGTTTTTTGGGAAATTATGCTTATTAAAAAGTAAAAGTACAATGAAACTAATACAGTTACTTCAATATCTGGAATGACAAAGAACATATGGCATGAGATTATGCAATTAAGACACTTAACACTTGTAGCACTTATGGTACTTATTGTATAATTTGATTGGATTTTTATAATTATTTGTGATGATTAACTAATTATTACGATCAAGAACCGTTTGGAATACATGAGGAAATGTTCATTAATGTAACCGACACTTCTTCAGCTCCTAAAAATAAAATTTTTTCATTTGATTTCTGAATTATAACTATCTGGGATTGTAAATGAAGGAAACTTAAGGGACTGTCAATATAAATTTAGTTGAATATTGCTCATCTGTCATATGTTATATTTTAATCTACAGAATTCTTTAAAAAAATATATTTAGAACTCTAAACTTTTAATTTTTGACTAAAAACTACAGTCACAAATATGCAATCAACTTTGGTTTGATAAAATGATTAGGTCATTGCTACCCAGAACACAAATTTTTAATCAGTTTGCCTAAAAATTTGATTCTTTTACTATAATTCACTGACAACCTCAATGTTTCGACCATCACTCAATGCTAGTATTGAATTATAATCAGTGCCAGGATATTTTAAAGTAACGATACAAAGTTCCTTTCAACACGTATATAAATCTGTTAAGGCTTAACCTTAGGTTACACGAAATCAATTACAGAATTGAAAATTATTAATATAACATTTTCACACTGTAATTTACCCATAATAACCATAATTTATATTCATTTTAGCTGTTAACACGATTTAAAGGAAAAATTATAGATCATTATTGTTTTATTGAGTAACCATCAATTACAGCATTCGTAAGTAAAACGTGAATTAAATATGAATCCTTGAAACATCCGAGTACCTTATAGATGAGCTTAAACCAAACAATCGTCATATAAATTCAAGAATTACAGACCCATAAAGAATTTTAAACGTCATTTTTCAATTATAATTGAATGAATCGACAGGACAATTTAAGCTGTACAAGGCATTAAGACAACTTTGAACGATTTGCTGCATCTGGAGTAAAAATTGTAAGAGAATTTCCTTTTGTTACAGAATTTAATTCCACTGCCAGCTGGAGCCAGTGCTGCCTTAGTTAAGCCCACCAAGTACCACTATTATCCACACAACCAACATATTTATCTGTTACCAGAATGTGCTATCCAACAAGTAAGTATCAAGCAAAAAATCGTTGCATTAAATATTCAACCTAAAGATTTATCTATGCGTGCCATAAGAGAATTGAACTCGTTAATGTTGTTTACGGTTATGCAGAAACAATCGCGATGTGTGAAATGAAAATATTGAACGTGCGTAGCCCGTTAATGTTTAACAGGATGTGTAATTATTTTCAAGTGTTTAAAGGAAATCTCGAAATCCATCTGTGGAGATAGATATTCGATGCGTGTCAATGAACGTCATTATAATTAATAAACGTAATCCGATTCGTTTCAGGTGTGCAATGCCGTTTACGTGAGATTAAACTGGACCCAACCGCTGTGCGCCTGTCCATCCAGATACAGAGACCCGTGCTCCGCATCCCTCAACTCCGACGACCAGCACACCACCGAACTGATGACCGACAGGAAATCGAGAGTGAGTTTTTAAAATTGCTACAGGACTTGTGTCAGTGTGTTTCGAGGTGGTTGCAGTTCAATTGCAACTAGGTAACCTCCTCGAAGTGAAATGAATGGTTTATGGTCCGTTAGTCGCTGATACTCTGCTCCAAAAAATTAACGCACCACATCAATAATTATTGATTATTAATATTTTTTGAAAACGGGAAAAATAAACGGATACACGTATAATGTACAGTACTGGCAGAAAGTAGAGCTACTTTAAAAATGTTGTTTATGAAGAATAAAAATTTGAATTTAATTTGGAGTATTTTTCATCTCTACTACGAATGACAGTTTCATATGTTCTGTTCATACTCAAAATCTGGGTTCAAATGTCATTTTGGTACAAATTCTCTGAAATTTTGAGAAGAAGACGTTCCACATCCCACTATTAAGTTATTTGGACGGTTAGGATGGCCACTTAAACGTCTCCCAAGAATGACCCAATGGGCACATGGCATACACCAAACCTTTCGGTTATTCTGCGGTAATTGCAAACTTCTTCCAACTGATACTATAAACTTCTTATAGTCATAAACCATTGTCTCGAAGTTAAAAATCTCAAAAAACGATTTTGAGCAGAAGTTGTAGCACGATTTCTACCCTGCAACATACAAGCAATGGATATATGGGATACATCAAACCTTTCGGTTATTTTGCGGTAATTCCAACCTTCTTCCAACTGATACTATCAACTTCTTGTAGTCATAAACCATTGTCTCAAAGTTAAAAGCCTCAAAAAACGATTTTGAGCAGTTGTAGCAGGATTTCTACTCTGTAACATAGATGCAATGGATATATGGGATACACGAAACTTATCGGTTATTCTGTTCCAACCTTCTTCCACTAAAACGACAAAATTATAGGTGGTGCGTTATTTTTTTGGAGCAGCGTATGTGAATCCATATGGTGCGGAGCGTGTGGGTGTTCCGATATTGTTATTGCACATATAAAAACACAGAATTCAGACATCTGTCCAAGGTACGGCGGTACGACGGTACGACGGTACGACGGTACGACGGTACGACGCTACGACGGAACGATCACCTTTTAATTGGAGTGGAACGTGTTAAATTGTGGGCGGTTTTTGAAACGTAAAAAAAACGGACGGCTTGTCCCATATTGAATTAATTGCTACAAGCCTACCGTGCTTCCGTGCCGCGGCCTTAATCATTTTATTTATTCTTAATTACGTACGAAATTAATGGTGTAAACAGTCAGTTTGCCCACTGACATGTTTTATATTATCATTTCTGGTGTTCGATCGTTCACTTAGGCACAGCAAGTCGGCGGGACGGTGCAGCAAAATGAAAAATGCAACGGTTTATGATCAAATATTCATTTTGTTAGCAGCGCTACTGGCATTTGCACTGATGTAAGATTAAACGTGAAGATATCGTGAATTAATTATCATTTCAACTAGCTAAGACCATTTCACATTGAAACACATTCTTTAAATATAATTGGTTGCTATGCCATACAACCGCAACCATAATATTAACGAAACAATTTATTTGCCAATTATACCTAGCCTTTTTACCATAATAATTAAGTCAATTTAATATTTCACACCATTTTCTTTTGACCTAATATTAATAGGATGATGCTACTTCCTGAGAACGTCTATGATCATCGAAGACCCATTATTGTTTAACGGCGGGATCGTAAAATGCAAAACACATTAAGCGAACTCATTTAGATTTTATGATCGAAGAATGAAATATTTGAGATTTAATCAATAGCTACAAAAGAACCGATTACCAATGGCGGCTACTCGATTTGATTAGCTTCATTCCTTATTCAACCAGATATTTGATAAGCGTTCCATTAATTGTGCATAGTTAAATGTAAATTACACGACAGTTAAAATTTTATGAATTTTATTGTTGGAAAATGCTTTAGTTGGAAAGACGTTGTCTGAGAGCCAGGAGTGGGTATATTTCATTGAAGGCACCCATAATTTTATGCCGGGTAAAAATAGCGGCCAGGGAATCTGTATATGTAAAGAGTTCTTTATATGTATGTATAAAACATTGTTTCATTCTCTGAATCCCATTTGAATTCATTTTGTATTACAGTGTCACTATAGCACTTGGCAATAGTGGAAACACAACTCTGTCTATACTGCAGTGTATGTTGGTGTTCTCTAAAGCTATATTCTACATTCCTTTTAGCAGTTCGTGCCTTCGCATTTTTCCCTATTCTTCACTATGATCTATTGTATTTGCCATTATAATATTTGTTGTCTGTGCAGTTTCTATTTTGTCACGTCATGTTTTAACAACTCTCTCGTTCTCGTTCTCGTTCTTATTTGGACGCACACATTTCTGAAAACGCTCCACGACAACGAAACTAAAAGTGCTACATAAATTGATAGTTGATATTGTCAGGCTGGAACGAGGGAGTCGTTAAAATATTTGTACGGCAACGTACGTAATTACACTATAACATGCAGCCTCCGTAGAAAACGAAAATGAAATCCTACATGCGATGTGTAATTCTAGTATAAGGTAAATAAATATTTATTTAATGTCTTAATCGCTAGCAAGGATGATGTTGGGCCCTCACCACCTCACTAATCACTATAATTTTTGTAATTTTTGATGAAATTGTCGTTTAAATTGGCGCTATCCCATTTCAGAGAGCCCTAACCTTGGTAAAAACTTGTGAATCGACGGGCGAAATGAGAGTGTGCCGTTCGCCGAGAGACTGGTCCCTGTTGGCTCTTCAGAACATCCGCACTGGAAAGTCACACTATTTGGTGATATGCAGGTGTCCGGAGAGCAGTATTCTGGGTAAACTGATTCATTAGGTTAAATTGGAACGAAAACCTGAAACGTTGTTCTTTTACAGAGGGACCAATGTCTCACGATCAACCGACTTACGCCAGCGTGCCCGGAATTCGGGTCTATGGAATGATGTGTGTGGACAACAAACGCCGGGGACGTCCATTGAGAAATTCCAGATCGTTAGAGAACCCTCCTTTCCCTTGGAAGAAAGCCATAGAATTAGCCGAGACAGCATTGTGGGATTAACTTTTTAATTATATTTAGTTTATTGTGATGATTTAGCTATTTTTTGTCCGAACGTGTAATCGAATTTAATTTATCAATTATTATTTTACAATTTCATTTGTATCATAGGTTTTAAGGATATTTATAATGCAACGACTATTTATTGCTTGCAAATGACTAATAATCTTGTAAGAGTAGACTTGTTCTAATTGTTCTACCTTCTTACAATTTTGCTAAAACACTACAACGGTTTTTGTTTTAGTTAGGTAAATTATATTTCATTGGAGCCATATTTAAAACTGAATATTACTTGTACTTTTAACCACTAATTGTTAAAATTAGAAGTAATGCAACAAAATAAATCATCTGCTTTCAAATCATTAATTTAATCCTTTCAAAAAAGACGCATATTTTAAAAAGTTACTTTTAAATATGGCCAAATATTGGGTTTAATTCATTACTCTTCATATACAGGATGGGGAAACTGTCATTATTTATTTACTTATCAATTCTTTTATCTTAAGTATTAAATTTAGATTAAATTTGCTTAATTATAGGAAATCACCTTTTGTATATACCGCTTACTTAATAAAAACTATGGAATACAATTTATTTTTTATTTGAAAAATAGTCCTAAGATAGTTCCACAACATATATTTAAAATTGGGTAAACGTGTATTAAACGAAAATGAAATGTTATCAACTTAGTTTTAAAATACGTTGTTTATAAAAAAAATTAAGTATTTTATAGATTATTTAAAAATACATAAGATGGTATAAAATAATATTTTTATTACAAAAGTACACAAAACGTATATTTTTATCAGAATAACAAAAAAGTAATTCTTACAAACATAGAAAGACATATAAAAAACGAAAATTAAATGCGATGTATACGTAATTCTACTAATATAAAGTAAATTTATATTATTTTAATATCTCAGTCATTAGTAAGGATAATGTTAGATCTTCACCACATCAATAATTACTATAATTTGAAAAAAGTGTCATTTAAATTGGCGCCGTTGGATTTCGAAGGGCTCTAACCTTGGTAAAAACTTGCGAATCAACGCACGAATTCGGGGTGCGTCGTCCATCGAGAGACAGGTACCTGTTGATCCCCTAGAACGTCCACACGAGAAAGCCCCACTACTTGGAAATATGTCAGTATCCGGAGAGCAGCACTGACGCACGAAAACCTGAGACGGGGTGTAGTGCAGTGTTTTTACAGAGTATCTATGGAATGATGTATGTGGACAACAATGTAGCGGGACAGCACTGTAGCATTAACTTTTTATTTACTAATCAACTCTTTTAATTTAATCTTAAATATTACATTTAGATTAAATTTGCTTAATTATAGGAAATCACCTTGAGTACATACCGCTTAATTAATAAAAACTACGAAATACAAAGTATTGTTTATTTGAAAAATAGATATAAGATAAAGTTATTTAAAAATATAGCTGATCTAAACACTTCAAAATACTGCAACATACATATAAAATTGGTTTAACGAGTACTAAATAAAAGTGAAATGGTTTAAATTCAATTTTAAAATACACGTTATTCATAAATTATTTAAAGCTAGGTAAGACGATAAAAAATAATAAAATTATTACAAAAATATAAAAAACATACAATTTCATCACAGGAACAAAACAAAAAAATATATAATAATTGATGACCATCAAGGCAACACGTTAAAAAACATTATCGATATCACTGACTTTATTCCGTCTCAGGGGGACGCGCCGCAATTCGTCTTCCTGCGCGTACAAATTTCCTGGTGACCTGGGTATTGGCCTGCTGTTTACGCGGCTGTGGCGAGGGCACATCCTCACGACGTAACCTCTTCGGTGCGTAGGGCTTGTGACTAGGCACAATCTCAATGATGCCTCTGGTGACGAGGGTTGTGGGATCAACTCCGCTCGTAGATGGCTTGTCGTATTCATCGAGATCTGTATGCGGAAAAAACATTGCTTCTAGATAACGTAATAGTGTTGAAAGAGAAAAAATCTTTTGTGTTGTTTTGACAGTTTATTCCACAAATTAATTGATTAAAAAAATAAATTCATAAAAAGAATATATTATTAATTTTTCCACAAAATTATAAATATGCATAATCTTTTTATGAAATTAAGTGTATATCTATTTCTGAGAGTCTGTCTATAATCGAGTGGTATAGTTAAATATTCTATAAAAAATTGCTAGTATGATAATAAATTATCCTGTAGGTTTTAGTTTATGGCCAAAAAATCAGACAAATAATATAAATTTTATAAGTGTCTTCTGCTTACAAATGGGCCACACTGTACATGAAAATAGTTATTGTATATTAATTTTATCTTGTCTGGAACCAAATTTTTATGTGTTTTTCGAATAAATTGGCACTTTTTATAGAAAACTTAACTACACCACTGGGTTCAGCACCTCTTGAAATGGGTATATACTAAATTTCATAAAAAAATTATGCACAATTCAAACGGAGCACACTGTATATTTCAAGACGTAACTGAATATATTAAACAATTGGAACATGCTTTTTGACAATTTTGTTTTATTAATCTTTGTACAACGCACCTACAAAAATGTTAGTTACTCCCCCAACAAACTAACTAAATAGTTACACAAATACAGTATACACGACATCCATAAAAACGAATAATGTTAACTCCCTTACTGTTTCATAGTTTTTAATTTACCTTTAATATTTTCCAATTCTGTTGGAATGTTTTTGAGGTTAGAAGCTATTTGAAAAGCCTCCGTGAGTGTCGATTTAAGTTGTTTAAAAATAATATCATCGGACATTTTGGACATATTTAAATTTGAAACTGGTACAAATTTGCTTATGAAGAATACTTGACTGGCTACTGAACCTTTAGTGTTAAATTACCTGCAAAATTGACCAAAGACGTTAGTTATACAATAGTATAGAAAATTTGGAATTCTCATCTCTCACACTATTAAATATATTTCTAGAGTAAGTTTTTGTATTGTTTAGTAAAAGGAATAATTATTTTTTGGGTGTCGCATTCTGTTCTAGACGTAGAATAAAGTTGACCGTTTAGAAAATAAAGCTCAACCATGTCTCAAATTATTTTATGGTACTGTATAAATTGTTATACTGGTGACATGAGTTCTCTCTATTATACCTCTCCATAGATTTAAAGACATAATAACGTATCTATAATATTATTGGATAATTTTAGAATAGTCATTTTCATATACATTTCCAGCAATATTCAGAGCCTATGTACTCCAGAGTGTATGATATGTGGACCTAATGCACATGCGGCCTGATTACCAACATAAGAGTTGTGATACAGACTGTATCATACAGTGGCAACGTCAATGCACGTAATGGTTGTTCCATCCAGAGAAATATCTTGGTTCCGACTACACTATCAGCGTTTATTATCATAATTAACAATCTCGATATTTATGTTTTTGTTCCATATAATTTGCCTCTAGGGCCGCCACTGACAAGAAATAATGAATGAATGAGTCGCCATAGTTTTTTAGAAGATCATAGTCGGTTTCATGAATACTGACATCGGTGATGTCTGGTGAAATTATGATATTTGTTGCAATTATTAAAATGGATTAGGTCCATTTCATGAACAATTTATTTAATGGCATTGTGAATACGAAATCTTCTTTTATCTGGAACCACAACATATATAATATTTTTAGTGGTCATTGTTTCTTCATTTACATTTAGTAGGCGATTAAAGTATTGGTGAAACTAGAAGACGTTATTAAATGACTAATCTAGGAAGTTTCAAGAGTTAAAAAAAGTTAGTAAAGAGTTGCCACCTATAGGTCAGAAGTGGAAGTTAGTGGACGCCACCTAGAGATAAAATGCCAAATTAAATAGGAATCTAATTTTACGACTGACAGTCCGGCACTGTCAATAATTTAGTCACAGACATGAATTTAGTCAGTGTTACTGTGAGAGATGAGACGTTAAGAAGCCGCACACAAAAACAACATCTTGCGGAAAACTGATTGATAAACAATTATATGTAATTAAAACAAGAAACATTATTAATTAAAGTGTAGGTTTAATTTATAGTTGAATGTGTTACATTTAGTCAGAAAAATCAATGTGAAGCATCATGCAAACATATTTTCATGGATGTATGTGCTGCAAAATCACAATACTCAATGCTACCAACGATATTTGATCTTGCTTATTTGTTGTTAATTATATATGCCTTGTAATTCCCATAAATTATGATACATAGCATGGGATTAAATTCATATTATTTTAGGTATAATACCATCTGTATAATGATCTTATATTTGAAAACAAGAAGAAAATTTTATGAATTGAAGGTAATATTGGATGTAAGGCTTGAGAAAAACACCCTTACTACATAAAACAATTTTTGATGAAACATGGAAAGGGGGCCAAAAATGTAAGTGTGCAATTTCATTGAATATTAACTATTTATTATTTATATTTTTAATTAATTAAAATAATATTAATTCTAACAAATGAATGAAGTAAAAAAATTAATAGGTTAATAAACAAATTTAAATATAATAAAAAATCAACTAAATACTTTTTGATTCAGGTATTGTAATTGCACATTTGTTTCTTCTTATGCTCAAGATGTTTTTAAAATAGGTAGTGAGAATTTGGGGGCAGGTAGAACACGTCCTGAATAAAATACAGCCCCCGCAAATTTAAATTTCAAAAATTCAAAAATCTTTGGTTCAATCGTGTTTAAATTTGTTATGTGTTATTCTAAAATATATGTCTACAATTCAATTTAATTAACTTATTCTATAATAAGACACTAGCCTATAATTATTCTATAATAAGCACTGGATTTTTAAAACAATGTAGAAAAAAGGTATTCTTAACTAATTTTAATTATTGTGCTACCAATTCTGAGACTGTGTTGAATTTTTCTTGTTGGTTTGATAAGAGTATAGACATAGCTTTAACAGTCTTGAGCCCAATATGGTATTCAATATATCTTCAATTTCTAAAGACACGAGTTCCTCAAAGTTATCCCACCGGACAGAAGACGTGATCTTTCGTATATACATAACGCAACTTTCCCTAAATTTTCAAAATCAATAGATTGACCGTGGTATGGTAAATAAATTGACCTCCAAGGTCCATAAGATTTCTAATGTGGGATCAAATAAAAGAGAAAGTCTATGATCTGCCAGTCAATAACAGAACAATTATATCAAAAAATTGAAAATGCATTTAATGAAATTAGTGAAAAGCAAGAACTGGACCGAATAGTATTTTCTCTTCAAAAAAGAATAAATTAATGCAAACGTAGGAAATTTTTACTTTTCTTTAAATATCAAAAGTTGATCACAATCATCATCAATTTGTATTGTATGGAAATCACTGAAACTTTCTTCAAACATTAAAACTAAAATATCTCAAAATTAATCAAGAATAGCTTTTTTCTACATTATTCATAAAATATGAAGAGCTTAATAATTTTTTTTAAAAAAAAAACATTGATTAGCGTAGAAAACAGTTCGAGAATAGACCAGTGTCTAGGCAGTAGCTTTAGTACCCTTATGGGTTATTATACTGAATTGTAGTATAAAAATTTCAGGATAACACAAAACTTATATTTGAGGGGATGTATTTTCTTAAAGAGAAAGCAAAACATATTATTTAGATTTAGTTCATTTTTGGTCGTGTTCTACTTGGTTCAAAATTTTAACACCAATTTTAGAAATTCTTTGTAAATTTTAAAACATAAATGTTAATGTTATCATATCAAAATGTGCTAATTCATTAAATCATAAAATTCCAATGATAAAAAGATTAAAATAGAACTTATTAATTGATAAATTACTTACCACTTAAATTTTAAATATAAATTAATAAAGTTTTTTTTTAGCAATTTTGAATTCTAGGAACAACTGAACAATAGTCTTGGATAAAAAAGTCTATTGAGATCCAAGCTATGCAAATCAAGATGTCTTCTAATTCCCAACGGCTGGTTTTAATGCAAATGGTCAAATTGATATAATGTCTTGGTGAAAAAGGTATGAAGAAAATTTAATTAAACAACCATACTTAAGAAGAATGTATATGTGAGTGTTTAATGACGAACCAAATAAATTAATCATTATTATTACAGTTTAGTAACAATTCATGTATTAACAAACATATGTATATATAAATATCTAAAAATTTGGTTCCAGAAAACGTTTTGGAGCAATAAAAAGGCACACACATAATACATAATTTTTAATATAAAGCATATCAAGTGATAGTTCAAAATAAACATTGATAACAAGTGTAAATTGTTAAAAAAGGTGTTATGTGCCACAAATTAGTTTCAGTTTTGAAATGCAAGTTCTATAAACACACTACTAATGAAGCTTGTTTGTTGAAGTTGATAACTTATCTCATAAACGCTGAACAGTTTTTTATACGCTTTCTACGTCAAATATTGTCTTCTTTCTGAAAAACACTACAGTTTACAAGTAGCAACTTTTAGGCTAGTGATATAACTGAATGTCTATATTTTATTAGTCACTAATTGGATATTTTAATTACTGTTTTAGATAACACGTCAACGAAATTGTATAATGAATATTAATTTATTAAATAAATTTAAGACGAAAATATTGCCGTTTCCTATATTACAACTATTGTTTTGGATAACGAATAAGAGATGGCACTAATGCGATAGTTTATTATTTAAAAAAATGATTATTTTAATTTACTTTTGAATGGCTTGATGTTTATTTCTATATATCTTTAAATTTAAAAGGAGACCATAAAAACAATAAGATCATCATGGTGATGAAGTTTATCCATCACCTTTTATGCATTATATTTTAATAAGTCGAATACCTGTCATAACATACAGATGTGGCCAAAAATATATTTCATATGATAACTGAAAATGTACAACTAATACTAATAAATTAATTTAAGACGAAAATATTACCGTTTCCTATATTTTAACTATTGGTTGAGGTAACGAATAAGAGATGGCATTAATTATTTTAATTTGCAAATGAGATTAATTTTTATGTCATAATCTTGACCACCATTGGTATATTGACATTAAGATTTATAATTTTTGCAGCCTATCCGCAAGCATCAACACTAAGAGAGTCATGTCAAATGTGAAGCAGTTTCCGAACACGTCGAAACAACAAGAAAGACAGTCCGGCCCTCAGATTACCACATCACCGAAGAAGAATTCGTCGACGTCAAACGACCAAAGCGACGTTGTCGTAATCAGTGATTCTGAAGATGTTGTGCCACAGCCAAACGACATCTCCGTCGACCAACTGGTGTCGACGTTGAACAACGCGGCCAATCTTCACGCTGTCCACGAAGAACCATCCTCGACAGGAAACAAGCGAAAAATTTCGATGCGCAGCGGCAACAACAACAAAACGTTCAAGAAGCAGCGTTCCATTCGCTTTGGTAAGTTGCACGTGTTGTGAAATTGTTGTTAAATCATTCATCAATCACACATCTTGCGGGTCATTAAAAGATTGCAAAGGATCCCTATAGATTAATTTATTGATGATTTTACACATTACAACGAGTTAGTGCCAGTATTAGTTGTTTTTCTTAGGAGATTCGAATGAAACGTCTCGAAATCAATCTTTGGATAGTGATATTGACGAAGACGAAATAGATACTACAACCCATAACGCAAATCAAGAATTAATTGTTGTATCATCCGACGAAGACTTCGATTCGTTCTTATCGTTACTGAACGAGAGCATTAAAAGATCAAACCGTGGCCAAACGGTCAGTTTCGGTAAGTTTCAAAGCGAAATTCAAATCTAATAAACCTATTAGATTCGTTCACTCGAAAATGTTCGTGTCCATTTACCAGTTGTCGAGGCCAATACCATCGAGACAAAACACATATTTTATATATCATATTTTTATTTAACGTTTCTTGGGTTTCGACAACGGTTTTGTGACGGATGGAATTTTTATTTTTAGGCACTGTTACAGAGGTGTCATTCAGACGGGAACAGAGTTACTGTAGCGTACCCACAAAGGGCGGAGTACCACTGGGAATGGCAAGCAAACATTGTGGCATAGAGCATTTCACCATTGAGGATTACGAAAACAAAAAGTTGCATAGAATGGGCAAGGAACAGCAAAACATATCTAGTCATACTAATAGGCACATCTGTGATAAAACTTCTCTGCAACCGATCTCTGGTAAGGACCGTTTGGCTATATTGCGAGAAGCCGGCGTCGTCGACATCGACGACGATGCGAAGGAGGATTGCAATTCGATTAGAACGTCCAGATCGATGTGCGGCTGCGACTGTCGCGATTATTGCGATCCTGACGTTTGCTCATGTATTTTAGCCGGCATTTCCTGTCAGATTGAAAGGGAAAATTTTCCTTGTGGCTGTAAGGTGGATAATTGCCAGAACCCGAACGGGTGCAACACTTATAACGAGAATAATGTACGCGGCCATTTCGTTAAGACCATCAGGAAGTTACAATAAATCTGATCATTTTATTTATTTCACATGATTCAATTTACATATATATATATATATATATATATATATATTTTTTTCGCCATATTTTATATGTTTTAATATGAATTATAGTAGTTTTACACAATTTACACTCCTGTTATTACTTATTTCGAAGAGTATAAAGTATTCTAAAGCTACTACAAAATTCTAAAAATTTGTACAATGTTGAGTGTTAGTTTATATGAAAGAAGCAACATTTATTGGTGATTCCACCCAATAAAATTAGATAAAACATTCCATTATATTTATCTAGTTGCTCAATTATACCTTGTATAAGTGCTGCCACTTCTTGACCACAATTAACGGTTATATTTAAAGTAAAATTCTAGAGGAAAGCATAATATATTAGTAACATTGTCGACAACGGGGGAACATTAACTCAACCATCATTTAATTTCAAATTCTTTATTTTTTTCCAACAACACCCCACTATGGTAAGAGATCTAAATGAAACTGAAGTGTTGACTCCTTACTGACTGTATATCTTTTATACTAGTGTCCAAAAAAAAAAAATACAGGAATCTTGTTGTGAAATGAAAAATCTTATTTATTCTTTCAAATTTATTTCATCGCCTTCAAAGTACTCCCAAAACATTTATTCCAACGTTTTATTTTAAACCTCGAAGCACTTCAAATAGTTATTTTCCAGAATAGCCTTCGACACCTTCAATTCGGCTTCAAAACGATGTCCCAGGAATGGTCTTTTGAGTTTATCTAATAACCAGAGGTCAAACGAGGCTAAATCAGATGAATACGATGGTTGTGGCATTTTTGGGGAGAAACTCTCGTAAAAAAGTTCAGTATTTTCGATACCAAAATAGTGTTGACTGATCCAACATCATCAGTAAGGTCTCTTAATATTGATAGACGATTTGCAAACACCAATTTCTCTTTAATAATTACCTGTGTAGTTTAAATAGATGTACCTTCAGCCAGATTTAATAAGTTCAATTATGGACCAATTTGATAAATATTATTTTAAGTATAGAACTGTAAAAGAGGTGGACGTGGCAGCCCTTCCTTATACACATATATAAACAAATATTGATAGATCTCATCTTACAGAATCATTGTTAAATGGAAGTATATTGATGTTTTAAATGAATGTTTGCACTGAAATGAATACATCCACTCTATACTAACATAAAATAATTTTTGTTTTTGAAAATTTATCAAATGTATTGATAAATTTTCATCATTTTAAACTACTGAAGACTGATTTCTATGTTGCTTTAAATGTTACTAATGTAAGACTAGAAATATGTTTGTATAAGTGTATATAATTGTTATTAGTTGTAAAGATTTACAGAGAGACATATATACCGGTGTTCATATTTGATATGACAAAACTACACATTTTAGGTTACTTCAATTCATAACTCTAAAACGTGTAGTATATTTTTACAAGTATTTAAATATATATAAACATTTAGAGAAATATTTTAAACTATTGTTATAAATAGTTTTTTGTTATGACGTTTATGTTTCTTTAAATTCGGTATAATTTATGAAAATGTGCAATTATTAAGTTTTACTTGATTTTAAGACCATATAAATCTTTCACGGGCGAAAAACAACATCGAAAATGCTGATTTTACTGTACCTTTTTGTCTAATTTTACTTATATTATGTAAGTAACAATTTAAATATTCTATTTTCTTAGTTTTCTTGTTTATTCGTTGTTGCCAAAATCAATATCAAATCAAATTGAAACTTATTGATTTAATTTATTAGAGAACAAGATTTGAATTGAGTTCTGAAAATGGTTAACCACATGGTTCATAAAAATATAGTATGCAAGAATATACATGCTAAATTTTATACCATATAACTTCTTTACAGATGCAATATTTTCAATAAAAAAATTAATAGTAATTAATTTTAGTTGACTATTTTTAACCACTCTAATAGAGTGACTATTCAATTAATTTATTGCTTTTTTGTAATAGCCTAAACCATATGAAATTTCAAATCAAATTAATTCATTAATTTGAGTTCAAGATATACATTGAATTCTGACTTCTTTACAAATACAATATTTTCATTAAAAAAATAAAATAACTAATTTTAGTTGACTATTTTCAACCACTCTAATAGAGTGACTATTCATTTTATTTATTGCTTTTTTATAGTAGCCTAAACCAATTGAAATTTCAAATCAAATTAATTCATTAATTTGAGTTCAAGATAAATTGAGTTCTGAAAGTGGTGAACTACATCGTCTATTAAAAAGATAGCATCTAAAAATAAACATGCTAAATTTTATACCTACTGACTTTACAAATGCAATATTTTCATTAAAAAAAAATTAAATTGCTAATTAATTTTGTTTTCTTTTGAAGTCACTCTAACGGAGTGACTATTGTTTTTATTTATTGCTTTCTTAAATTAGCCGAAACCAAATGAAATTTTAAGTCGTATTAATACTTATTTATTTAATTTATTAAACTTCAGTAATAAGAGTTCTGAAACTGGTTAACATGGTCTATTAAAAACATTAGTATCTGAAATTATACTTGTAAGATTGTATACCCACTGACTTGCTTAAAAATTTAAGCAAATTTCAAATTAAACTCTTCAAATTCTTTTTAGGTTATTTAACGATTGTCTCCTTAAATAAACCTATTTCAATATTTAACTATTAAAAACTTATTTAGCAAAACATTACATTAAACAGGACTTTGCGTGCTGTATTAATAAATATAAATAATGCAACAATCTCAAGTCAGTGACTGTACAATTATTCTCTAGTCACGCAGACATTATTGTACAAAAAATAAATGTTAACTGTACCTAAATTCCAAATGTGATGTTGTCCTGGCCTAATATCCAATTAATGGTTCATTCATATGTAATACTAATAGTTATTTATGTAGATCAGTGTCATATAAGTCTGGTACTCAAATCCATATCTGAAATTGTTTGTATTGACGGAATTTATGGAATGTTTTTAAAAAATATATACAGATCGAATATAGTCTTGTAAGGTGTTTTATTTTATAATAAAGTCATGTACTAATATGATTCCCAATTCAAAATGGTAAGTATCTCAGTAAATAAATATCTTTTTAATTTGTAAAATGACAAATGCTTTTTTAAATGTAGGTTATAAATACAAAATATTAACCAGTCTTTAAAAAAGATACCAATAAAATTCTAATAAGATTCCTAATTGAAAATGGTAAGATCTCAATCAATAATAACATTTGAATTTATAAAGTGGCAAATATTTTTTTAAATATATGTTTTACATACAAAATCTTTAAAAATGTAAATTTAAGATCCAAAATTTAAAATGTTACATGGCATAATTTAAAATCTCTCACCTGTTTCAAATAATGTTGCCAAATATTACGTAGTCATTTCATTTAAAATTGTTTATTTTAGCCACAAATATTTTGTACCCACAATCAGTGCATTAAACTGGTTGTCCACATACTATACAGTATGTAGACATATACTTCGTTTTTATATAGATTCATAAAAAAAAATTCAACGGATTAATCAGGCATATTCACTGGATAAATTATTTGAAAATCATCTTGTCTGGTCTTGTTAATGGGTTAATTAGAACAATTTATTATAAAAACAATAAATTGAATATTAAAAACTGTATTGCTAGTGCTTAGTGAATTATGTGAATAAATAAATAAATAAATAATCTTGAATAAAAATAAAAAATTTCAACTAATATCTTAATCTAAAATTTTAATAGATTGTATTATTTGCAACGCCACTTTTGTTATTGTTTGTATTCTCATGTTTACACGGTTTATAATTTAGACAGGAGAATACCAGGTGCAAGAAATAAAACACATGACGTATACGTAACCCCGTAACAGATGATGATAACACTGGCCCATCTAATGCAATAATAACTTGTAGATTAATGCATATTTTTTCCAATTGACAGCTGTCAACATTCACCGTGTTTCTAAATTATAAGAAATGTATACAATATTGATTTCTGTTCGTATGTTATAGGAAAGAATAATGAACTCTGTGATTTTATTAATATTGTAAATTTAATTTCTTTATTTAGATAGTTAAATTATATATTTGATCATTTTTATATTTTGTGTTTTGAACAATTTTTCTTTTTTTGTTTTACTCAGTTACAAATTTCTCTGATTTTAATTAATTGATTAATATTTATTTATACTATAAACACACAATTGTTAGATTCCTATTAAAAGTATAATCAGAGAAAAAGAGACAATGTCTCAATTTTCCAAATAAGTCCAAATAAAAATCCAAATAATATTCAAGAAAATAAAAATTCAAATTAACTTCGATCGTATTTATATTGAAGTCTCAAAATTTCTCAGAAAATCAGGGGGTAGTAGCCCTTTTCAACACCTCTGTCAATTCATAGCATTTCTAAATTCTCTCAAGTAACACAGTCAAAAAAATATTGATAATCTACTTTTCAAATTCATTATAATATACGAAAATTATTTAATTGCAAGTTTTAGTTAGGTTATCAGAGAACCACATCAATTAAGGGCCGAAAAATAACTAAAATGCTAATTTTTCATTATATTTATTGCTTTTTACGAAAACTAATATAAATTTCAAGTTATTTATTTATTTCTTATTATTATTACGAAAATTAATATAAATATCAAGTCAAATTAAAATATATATTTAATTAGCTGATTACAATGTTTTTATAAAAAAATATAAAGAATTTGTTAAATTCCTAGTTAAGAGTACAAATAGCAAAAACAACAACGAAAAAGAATATTTATAAATTTGAAAACTGCTGCTTATCAGCAAATCTTGTTTTTTATCAGATAAGAGCAAATCGGTATAATACTCTAAAAAATGGATATTTTTTATGGAAAATCTGGAATTGCTTATTTGTTTTTAAAAAGACCATATAAATATTTAAAGGATGAAAAAGAGTATCGAAAATATTAATTTTATATTTTACTGATTTTATTTTTATATTAAGTAATAATTGAAATATGTTAATAAATCAAAAAAACCATATCGAATTACACTTTTTCTTGAATTTGAAAACTGGTGTTTATAAGCAACAATTCTTTTTTATCAAATAGGTTCAAATTGGTAATATTCTGAAAAATATCTGTTTACATAAACTTCCACATTATACTAGATCAAAAAATGCAGTGGTGGTAGCTTTTATCGAGACCTCTGACAATTTGTGGTAAAATGCAATTAATTCACATGCTTTAAAATCTATCAAGCAACACAATCAAAAAGTAGGGCAAAATGTTGACAATCTAATTTAAAAATTCATTATTATTTATGAAAAACATTTAATTGCTAAGTTTTAGTTCGTTCTAAGATATTGTGTTTTTTCTAATTTTACTTATATGTTATATAAATAATAATTTAAATATTTTAATTTCATTTTATTTATTTTTTCTTTTTATTTATTTCTCTCTTATTATTATTTGAAAACTAATATAAATTTCAAGTCATATCAAATATATATTTAGTTAGTTGATCACAATATTTTTGTAAAGTACGAATCGCATTAACCATCTCATAATTATATACAGTTTGTTAAATTCCCAATAAAGAGCCCAAACAACAAACATTATATTGAAACAGACTATTTCCGAATTTGAAATTTTTTTTATCAGATAAGATCAAATGGGTAATAATACTCTCGAAAATGAATATTCAGATAAACTTCGACTATAACATATTAATATCATCAATTTATAAAATATATATACATCAATTTATAAAAAATATGCCATTACTAAGTTTTAGACAGAAACCCTAGAAAACCCTATAAATATTTAAAGGCGAAAAACAGCATCGAAAATGTTAATTTGTGTAACATTTTGCTAATTTCATTTGTATATTATATAATTAATAATTGAAATATTTTAATTACGGTTTTTTTTAAATTTTTCTTCTTTTTATTTATTCCTTTTTTATTATTATTAAGTTAAATTAAAACTTATTTATTTAATTATTATATAATAATCAGATAAATTTAGATATTATTTATAGTATAATATATATTTTTAAATTAAAAAACATGCATGTATTTACAATCTGATTTACAAATTTAGTATAATTAATGAAAAATGTGTTCAAAAAGCAAAAGCTATTCTTGAATTTGCAAACTGTTGAGTATTAGCAGATTTTTCTGTATCAGATCGGGTCCAAATCAGAATTAATTTTGAAAAATTAATACTCAGGACGTTAGGAGGATAAGAATATTATTAACAATCTAATTTACTAATTCAGTATAATTAATGAAAAATTTTCGATTAAATTTTTAGTTTATTCTAAGGGGACATCAACATTAAAAAAGTTGAGTTTCGGAAGCTGATTATTATTATTTTTTTATAAATACAAATACCATTAATCGCTTATTGGTTATCGGTAAAAATTCACAATTTTTAAAATTCAAAAACTGGTATTTATCAACATGTTTTTTTATCAGATAAGGGTAAATAGGTAATATTCTGGAAAATGAATATTCAGATAAACTGCGATCATATTTATATTGCCACTCCAAAATCAGAAAAATTGTAGAGGTAGTACCTTTTATCACAACACCAATAATCGTAAAAATGAAATATTTGTACATTATATATAAACCATCAAGCAACACAATCAAAAAGTAGGACAAAAACATTGACGATCTAATTGATATAGTTAAGTTAGAGATACGGAAGTCCCAAAAAAGTTATCAAGCAACGGAAAGTTTGAAAAGAAGGAAAAGAAGTCACATTAAGATAATAATAATAATAATATGTAATAACGGAAACGGGATCGGAAAATACATATGTACCTATGTACATGTACATAGGTATATCATGTACGGGTGTAAGATGTAATGTGAGCATGGAGTGTGTAACATGTAAAGGGAAGGAAGGAAGCAAAGCATGGTGTGCCTGTTCGCCGGTTCGCCCGTTCGCCCGTTCGCCCGTTCGCCCGACGAATGGCGGGGATGAACAGAAGAGACACGGAGAACGACGCGGCTCCGGACTCCGGAGCAGTCAAAGCCAGGAGCCGCGTCAGGACGGAGCGACGCGACGGCACAGCTTAAGGATCACGTGCGTCCGCCAAAAAGGAAGGAGCAAGGGCGAGCGCGGCACAAAGTGCACCGGGTGGCGAAACGTGTTCGGGGTGTTCGGTGTTTTCGGGTGCAGTGCGAGAGGGACAGTGTGGAGAGTGCGGGCAGGACGCAGAGGGTGAAGCGGGGGTAGGGGGAGAGAGTGGGCAGAGAGAGAGAGAGAGAGAGAGAGAGAGAGAGAGAGAGAGCGGAGCGTAGGGGAGCGTAGGGGAGCGTAGGGGAGAGAAGATAGAGTTCAGGATCGCGTAACAGGGGAAACGGCGTAAGAGAGGAAACGGCGCGCAGCACGAGGAAAGCGGCGATCGCGCAGAACCACCTGGCGTCGCCCATTCCCCTATTCAATTCACTATCGACCGGCTGCTAGTAACAATTTCACCACGGTTACAAATCGAAATCGGGTCCAATAACATAAGTCGGCACGGGCACGGGCACGGGCACGGGCGCGGGGTTAACAATCGAAGTGAGCATGCGATCCGATGTCATCATCAAGCATGTTTTCCACTAGTGCCGTGTGTGCCGGTGAAGTTCGACCGACTCCATCCGATTTTCCTTCGGCCATGGGTCCGTCATAGGACGTGAATTGTTCGTCGTCGTCGTGTGCGGATCAGGATTTTAATTTGTTCGAGTGCGACAGTGTTCTGAACCGTCTGGGACGTTGTGATGAAGGTCCTGGTGGTGGAGGTGAGATTGGCCGATGGTGAGCGACGTCGCGACGCGTCCTACCAGTGACTGGCTCTCCGCAGAGTCCGTCATGATGGATAATATTGGTAAGATGATCGAACAGCAAGCACTTGGGGAACAAGCGGTCGATTCTCCAAACAACAACGCGCATGCGGTGACAGCCGGTGGCATGGAGACGCAAGTCGTCCGTATGAGACTCGTGCCGCGTGCCGTCGTCGAGCGTCGTTTGGTTAAGCAGGAGGATGCTGATGGACAACTCTCTGTCATTGTACAGCCGCAAGAAGACTCCAGGGACTCCGAGCTTCTCAGTCCCGGAAAGCTCTCACCTACCTCCGTCAGCGTCGCTAACATGATTGACGCCGCCGACTTTCGAACCATGAATCCGGAACCCACTTATCAAACCTTAACCTCCGTGAACGGGAGGATGTCTCCTCCGGGCTACAGCCCCAGCTCATCCTATGCCACACTCACACCGCTACAGCCTCTTCCGCCAATCTCCACCATGTCCGATAAGTTCGCCTACGGACACGCAAGCAACGTGACCGGCTCCTTCACGGTCATGCAAAACAATACTCTCGGTATTGGATTGGGATTGGGTGTCAATTCGAATACGTCCTACACGATGACAAACATGGGCATGACTCCGCCGCACAACTATTCCTCGCCGGGAATGGGCATGCAACAGCAACCCAGTCCGATAAGCCCCCAAAGTGCGTACAGCCAAAACGGACTGCCCTCACCTCAAAAAAGTATGTCCCCTCCGAGTTACGATTCACCTTACGGCACCCAAAGGGACATGGTGGCCCGAAGTTTGCACAGTCCACAGTTAAGCCCTCCCTCTGCCTCACTCAACTCCCCAGACGGTACCTTAGTCACCACCTTCAACAGTACCACCTTAAACGGTCTCGGTCTCCAGAACCATCCGCCTGCCCTGGTGCAAATCGCACAGACCCAGAGGGACTGTTCGCCGTCACCTCCCGTCGTCACGTTGCAACAAGCTCCGCCCGTCTCGCAACATCCCCAACAGCATCAGCAGCAACAGCAGATCTCCAGCAAGAACGCCAGTCCGGGTTCGCTGACGGTGCCGGCGATCGCTGCGGACGTAGAAGAGATCAACACCAAAGAGTTAGCCCAAAGGATCAGCGCAGAACTGAAAAGATACAGTATTCCACAGGCGATTTTCGCCCAGAGGGTACTTTGCCGATCACAGGGCACTCTCTCCGACCTTCTGCGGAACCCCAAGCCGTGGTCCAAACTTAAGTCTGGACGGGAAACGTTTAGGCGAATGTGGAAATGGCTACAGGAACCCGAATTTCAAAGGATGTCTGCCCTCCGACTTGCAGGTACGTTCATACCACCACATACATACCCTCGACGTTCCCCACAACAAACAACTCTTTTGCTAGAACCAAAACCAACGGTCATTTTACGTCATTTTGTTTAGCATTCAAACTTAACTTAGTTCTACAATAGATAATCAAGTCGACAATTCTCCTTATTTTCACCCAATTTCCATAAGTTATTGTTTCAAAATACAATAAACCGTACTGTATTGTTTACATAGATCCAAGGATGATTAACTAAACTAAAAATTGAAAGGAAACGAAAAGAACAAAGCTGACAATTGACTATGGGAAGCCTTACAAAAGAGGAGGGTTACATAAAACAGAAATGATCAATTATATATATGCTTGCTTTAAAACAAACAACTTATTGGCTTCTTTAATAAAATTCGATATTTTTTCAAGGCACTGAAACAGATACAAATCGAAATGGAGAATTTCCTTCCGGAATCAGTTATTTTGGCCCGAGGAAATGCGTATCAAATGTAATACATAAGTAGTGGGACTATAAAATATTCCAACCCCTATGCTAAGCACACCTCTGTAAAATTCGGGGTTGACGACCCTTCTTTTTGGTAAAGGTCATTTTGTTAATGGCACCATACGACTATACCCACCGTGGGGTGAACAGACAATAGCAATTTTCGAATGAGTTACCGGACCCTCTTGGTAAATTTAGTTTCTTCGGCCACATTCCTTCCATGAACAACTTTATGTGTAATTTTTAAACAAAATTTGTTTGTTTTCTGAGTTGCGTGCCTTTTATTTAAATCTCCGAAGGAATTTGGATAATCCTCGGTGTTCCGAAGTTTCCGTAATTCCTTATGAAAGGAATGTGTTAAAATACGACCCCCCCTTTTAATTCAAAATGATTATTCCCAAGTTTTAATTGAAGATAAAGTTTGAATTTGGTCCCGATTAAACAACTTCGTGAACAAACCAAAATGTTTGGGCCTTGCGTATGCCGAAAGATTAGGGGTAACAGCCAACACAGACAGTGGGGGGATGAACCTTCTTCGCGCTGAACGTGAACGTCACGCCAAATCTGTTTAATCACGTTTCTCGGGCGCTTCCGACAAATGGCACTGTTAATCACACTTCTGTTGCACAAAACGCATTTTTATGATGCGTCCAATTCGTCCAGGAGTTTATCGGTTTATCTTCTACAATGTCGTTAAAGTTGTTGCAAATGTTTTTCGACAACATTATTGTTCAGTTCGTACATTTAAAACTGCTAGACAATGGAAACTTTAATGTTGACATTGTTCAGTAGCTTCACAAAATATAACTCGTAAAACTTTTTAAACCTCGAACAAGAATACGTCTTAGAATTGCATCTACTTTGGTTTATTACTTGTTTTATTAAGGAATTTACGATTTTATTGATCCGTAAAAATTTATATCAGTATTTATATTGTTTTCATGAATATCACATCACATTGTAATTATATCAAATTTAAGGATGGATTTATTAAAATAAGTTTAATAGAAAGCTTAAATGTGCCTATTTGGATATTAGTGCTTATTACCAATTGAATATAATTTATACATATACACATATTTTCAATGTATTTTTACAATGTATGTCAAATCCATTTGAGTATAAAGTATCATTAATTAATTAAAATATATATAATGTTATAATAATATGGTTATATTTTGGCACATCAGTCGATAAGGGGAATGCTGCGTTACTATGCTACTTATTACATTATATATATAATCATAGGAGTATATAATGTAATAAGTAGTATAGACAGGATATTTCAAAAGAAAAATATTTAAAGAGGTATATTGGGATTCATGTTAAGAATAAAAGTTCATATAAAAGTTTGTTCTAAATGTCTCAAATTTTGAGATACAGGGTGGTAAAATTTAAAAAAAATATATCTTTTTTATAATATTAATGGTACCACTGTAGATATTTTAATGAAATTTTATTCACAGCTCCTATACATCATACAATTGTGGCATGTGTATTATTATTATTAAAAACTCGTTTTTTCCTCCACATTTTAACACCCCGGGAAATCCTAAAGAAAATCCACATATCTAAGAAATTTTTTTTCTTCACCAAAGAACTCGGTCCTGCAAATCTTTTATCTTATTTTTAAAACTAAAATTTAATTTAATTTAGTACACAGTTACTACGAATCAAAAATGATTTTCTGATGCTTTTTTCTTTCACACTTCAAAAAGTATCTTTATATCAATTTCTACGTTATAGTCATATGACCATGTAGATAAATATTTGTTATTTTTTTACACGAAATCTGTAAGTTGGTGGAAAAATGTCAAGAGATCAAATTTGCTCAGAAGTGAATAAGCATTATAAAAATAATTTTATATTTTTTATAAAAATAATTAATTCAAATCCTGTACGAACGTACAAAAAATTGTTGTACATCAGAAAATGCCTCTTGATGCAGACGAGCTCTGCACCAAATTTCATCAAAATATCTATAGTGGTATCATAGATATTATATTTTGAAAACTACTCCTCTGTATTTCAAAATTTAAGACTCTTTCTACATGTTTTCGTATGATATTTTCTTAAAATGAACTCAAGAATCACCCTCTTAAATATTCTACCTCACTTTTGTAACACCCTCTATATACATATAAGAATACAACAACAATAAATTCTATTTTATGTTTTAGTCCCATATTTTATATAAATTGACTCGAATTTCTTTCTTATATATTATCATATTTGTATACATGTTTCGTGCCAAATGACATAAAAATGTCGATTGTACCATAAATTCTCTATAGATAAATTATAACATTTTTTGTACATTTGGAACTATTTAAATAAGGTAGAAAATGTTTTGTATAACTACGCATCAGGTAAAGGTTTATTTAATGTCAGAACAACGTAACAATTAACGGCTAACCCCGTCAAACAAGACTCAAAGTCAAAGTAGTTAAAAGAAAGAAATATTGACGGAGGAATTTGGACGGTGTTAAAACGAACGTAGTCTCTAGACCTCTCATCATCTGTTTGGGTCGATGGCACATTTGTTACGAGGAACGGAAAACGCATGGAAAATATCGATTAGGTCGGAGCTCCGAAGTCCTGGAGTTTGAAACTCCTGGCTACACAACGTGTAGCGGCGGCTAGACTGAATGCACCAACTTAACTATATTCCATATACCGCACACTTTGTTCTTGGAAATTAAACTATCTTTACCGACATTATAAACTTGATCTAATTGTAAGGCTAACTTACATCCACTTCACAACTGGTTCTAACATTAATTATTGTAATATACAAACTTGTCTTGAGAACAAAACTCTTCGGGGGAAAACTCCCTGACGTGTAAATTTTCTCCTTTAACCTCATAATCAGCGTTATCCAACCAAATATTTATTCAAACTGTCAACGACAATACAGTACGATAATTATTGTTGGCATGTCCTGAAGTGAGTCAGTATTATCGGAGTTCATGTTATCGTAAATTAAATACGGGGAAAAAAAATATGTGTTCGGCCACAGGGAGTATTTAGGGTAAAACATTACGTAGCACGGCGAAGCCAAATGAAGGCTTCGTTCCATCGTGGCGACAAAAGCCATCCCCCCTACCATCGCTCCCGTTTCCCCTCGCGCCCGTGGAAAGTAGGGAAAAATCGATTATGTCTGATGATTCACCTTCGCATGATCCCGATGCCGATGCCGATGCCGATGCCGATGCCGTTTCCATCGCCGATGACGATGACGATGACGATGACGATGGCGATTACTGTGACTTCTCATCGAATATTCCCTTTACACACACTTCGGTTTACTATTTTATCGCCCTCCTGCTTCTTTATTTTTCATTTCGTGTTTTTGTCTTCGGCCGTGGCAACAGACTGCGTCGTTATCTGTATGTTGCTTATGGTTTCATCGATAAATAATTATGTATTATGTTATTACATGATAAATCACAATGACAATACAGGTGAAACAGAAAAGTTTTACCCGTAAAGCAAATAATCTTTACATGATTAATCGTTGTTCCATTTATACAAATAACTACACGGAAAGCTTGCACAGCATAATTTCACTGATAAACAATTTATTTAGAACAATTGCCGACTTGCAAGACTCCGATTAATATTTATGGATTGTACAAGCTCTCCAGTCCTTTGACTTCATTCTATTCCAGATCGATATCACGTGATTTGGTTTTGATGAAGTTTTGACTTTTTCATAATTAATATTACATGTTAACTTTGAAATTTGAATACCTATTTGTCCCAATATTGCAGCCCAACGTCAAATTACTGAGGTTTATCGAAATAGACCATCGCTCTTAATAATTTAATACCATTAGCTCACATCCAGGATGGATGATGGATGTACGTCATTAATTGTCCATGGATGTAAATAATAACTTCACATTAGAACAGACAGTGACAAGAACAAAGGACATACACATTTTTTAATATTAAAATCAGTCGACACGAAATATCTGCTACAATTTGTTAGAATTTTAAAACACAAACAAAATAATTGGCACCATTGAAGTTTCCCCCCAAATTTTACACCTCATCATAAACGAGGACGCCAGTGAAATTCCCAAATGAGGAAACTGCAAATCGAGAGCAATTTCCTTTCAACCGGTTGCATAGCGTGTAACTGAAAACAAAAACAATGGGACCAGATAACCAAAAATTGATTTACGTTTGTAAATATCCTAGGGGTTAATATTCCCGTAGTTGGTGCCGGTGGATTCGTATCGAATGCACAAAGTGGAGTGACGATGTTTGTAAACGTATTGATTTTACTTCAGCGTCCTTTTCAGTCCGTGTTCCACTTTTCACAAACGCGCTCCTCGCTTACAACCAACTTACGTCGCTGCTTAATTATTTTTCCATTTATTATTTAAATATTTTATATCGCGCTTATTATGTCACACAAATCTGCACATAATAACCAATGATTTTTTTTTAATTAACTTTTCATTTGCTCCTGTTAAATGGAATTTAATCAAATTACATACAACGAATAATGTTGAAATTATTCAGAACCATTCAGAAAATTGTAATTAATAATTATTAGGGCTTAAAACGAATAATCAATAGTAAATATGTATAGGTTAATTAAATTTTGCCACAAGCATTCGTAAAAACAAGTAAGGTTAATCAGTATCGTACTAATATATGTTCATTTCATTTTGAATACGTTAATTACAGTTACTTGTTTGGTTTTCATACTAGTTAGTTTGAAGTGGAGCTTAAATCGTTACGCAGCTTCAAGAAATTAAAGCACCACAGCAACCATAATTGGTTTATTATTAATTTTTTTCTGAAAACTCAAATTATTTAGTCATTAATTAATTTTATTTTATATTGGGTATTTTCTTCTCTATTCCATATTACAGCCTTACATCGTCTGTAGTAAAAATCAGCTTTCGAATTTCGTTTTGAATTTCGACAAGAGTGTCGTCCACTACTTTCAAACTCTTGGGACGTTCCCTTAATCGTCTCTCGGTCATGTCCGAGATATGTTCGATTAGGTTAAAGTCCGGGCTGTGGAATTGGAGAAGCAGAACCAAATACCTTTCTTGGACGTCCTAATAACACGGATTGGTGAACCCTTATGTCGTAGAGTATACTGGAAACCTACACACATCGATTGGTGTCAACAAAAACTATCCAATCATCATCAAAATTGAAAACAAATGATCATCAAAACACTAACCGAACGAGTCAAGAGGATATGTACCACACTTCACTTGGATAAAGTACTGGGGCACTCATGAACAATGACACCTCATACTAATAAGAAAGAACCACCTAGTGGGCCCAAAACAGTAAAAGCTTTTCTAAGAAACATTAATGGTTGTCTCGACAAGTGGACATCACACTAGAATGGTTAGGGAAGCAATTGATATGCATAAACGTAGAAATAATTTCAATAGAGAAGAAGAAGCCTTTAAATTTGGTAAAATTTGGACACCAATATTTTCAATATCACGAAATTTCTCAAATATCAGTTGTCTAAGTCGTCATTCATTTGCCAGTCATTTGACGAGAATCTAGAAGAATCTTCAAATCTTTTCAATTTTGCCTCTTCTGTTTAGTAATAGGAAAGCATTTTATTGGTCTTTTAGAATGTAAATTGTCTTCATATAATTCGTATCTTGCAGTAACCGACTGAACACTCTAGAAAATCTTCATATTATATCAATTTTGCCGTGGGATTTCCTTTAGTTAGAGGATCTTATTGGTCTTGAATATAAATGGGACCAGTTAATGTCATATATCGACGATTCTCAAACATCAATTGTCTACGTCAGTTCTCCAGAAAACACGAAGCAGATCAGACCTCAGAGAATGCTTGCCACTCGTGCTAGTCAAGTCAGCAAATAATTCCACTCAACATCGACCTTCAAACCCGGACAAATATAGATACTCAAACAATGGTCACGAAAGACTTAGCTTTTGCAATGTATGGTCAAACATATGGCACGACATATTCTTCCAGAATGTCCAAAATGTAACGCTCAGCATTATGTTATACCCAACTAAATGAATACCTGCTGATACCAAAATATTTTCTCCAAATAAAACGGTATTCGTTAATTTACATTGGACATCTCTCTCATGTGGCTTAAAAGCAAAATATAGACTCATCCGTAAAGAGAACTTCTTTCTTAAGACGTTGCTGAATTGTTTCAGTACTTATTCCAACAACTAAGTTTTCTAACAGTGATTGTAACATTCTGGTGGTTACAAATCGTTGTCTTAAAACTGGAAACTTCAAAAAATTGTTGCTTGTCAGTTGTGGCAGTATGTCTGAAAATTGACGTATCAGATACACCAAACTTTTCGATTATCTTTGGTCAACTCCAAGCTTCTTCCACTAAGAAATGAGTTTAGGTACTCTTGATATTAATTGTAAATAACATTGATAATTTAGTTCTAACCAGGATTGGTATATTGAACAAGAACCTCTTGTAAAAAAGCGTATACACCGTTTAAAATGCATGAAAGGTATGAAGATGTTCCAAAATGAACAGAAACAGTTTGCTATTTACTTTCATAGAATTTTTTATTTTAAACACAGTAAGGGATGCGTTAATTTCTTGGACCAGTGTATTTAACCGGTCCAAAATCTGAAACGCACTTTATTATAAATATCAAAGAATTCGAAGAGGAACAAATCCGGAACGAGATCAATAAAAAAAGGAAGCGAGTACCGTGGCACCGTAGACAGAACCCGTACATAAATAAAGTCGCAAGTACCGTTAAAATGATGGTGAATTTTGAGTCTGGTTAGAAATGTGCATTGTTGTTGACATTGTTGACTTCTCTCTTGTTTCATTGCAGACTGCCAGACGCGCAATGTAAACGTGAGGGCAGTCAACTCCACTCGAAGAAAACCATCTTCACCCCCGTGCTTGTGAGTTCTATCTGTCTGTCTGTTCTGTCTGTCTGTTTCGATGTGTTTAAAAGCGCGAATATATTTATTTCATTTTTTTTTTGCATGCCGAAACGCATCCGTTAGAGCCGAACGATTTTTTTGTTTTTTGGTTTTGTTTTAGTTGATGTGGCATCCCAAAAGCATGCTAACCGTAGATTAATCAAAGATGGTGCCCTCTCATTCCTGTCAATCAGTCGACTCAAAACATGAAAATTAAATTTGTTTTATATATTTGATGCTCACTCCACACACAGTATAATAAATAATTCGGCTTGTTAATCTCAAGTAAATAAAATGAATTACATTTTATTTATTAAATACAGCGTTACATTAAAACTTGTTTAATTAAATCACGTAGTTTATTAACATTTTTCCAATAAATGTATTTATATATAATTATTAAATTAATTTAACAATTATACAAAACAGATTTAACTTAACAGTCAACGATTTTATGTTTAATAATAAAATGAGCTTTAGTTAAAAAACTGAAACAGACTCAAAATTCAATTAAATGACTTACATATATAATTACTTCAAAAAGTAAATTTGGTTAAAAGTATTTACCATATGTAATTAATGTAATTAATTGATTATCGGTGCTATATATTTTCCCTTCTCAACTAACGTTAATACAGATACCACATAATATTAATTATAAATGGACAATCAAGTTATGTTAATGTCCATTTTTTATTGACACGTTGATGAATATTTACATATATTGTATAATGTTATATTATATTTTAATTATGAAATTATTAATTTTTTAAGATAATGTCCACAATTTAGAATTTTTAATTTATCTTAATTATCTTAATATTTCACTAATTTATTTTAAGCTTATTTAAGAAAAATTAATTATTAACTATAACTTAAGACATATTTTAAAAACATTATTAATGTTACAGTAATTAAAATTCAATATTGTAAAGAAGTAAATTACTCAAAACTTTGACAAGGCAAAAAGTTTTCCTGAAGAATTTGAAAATAATTGGTGAAATATTGACATAATTAGAACTTTTATTCAAGACCATTTATTCCATCCCTATAAGAATTTCAAGAAAAAGTTGGATGGACCAAATTAATTAATGTATTTAATAATAATTTAAAAATATTTAATATTATTAGTATTATAAATTAAATTGATTTTATGATTGGGACAATTTTTAAACAAATATTAAAATTAGTATTTATTATTGCTGCAAGCTGGATAAAATTATAATACCCCATATTAATTAATTTTACATTAATATTTGAAATTAATATATATCTGTTAGCTTTATGGGGTGTTCGAAAGGAAAAATAATTTATATAAAAATATTGACATAAATAAGTCTTTCACTTAAGATCAATATCTCAAAAAGTTAAGAGTTACAAAATGAACTTGAATGATCTATAAATTGTCTAATTAATTAATGTTAATAATAATTGAATATTATTAATATTATTATTATTATTATTATAATTATTATAATTATTAAAATTGGTAATGTATGATTCTTGTTGACATTGAAGAAACTAATAAATATTCATATTAATTAATTTTATATTAATATTTGAAATTAATAAGACGTTTATAACATGTAATTACCTCCTTAAATATTTGACTTTATTTTTGAAACATTCTGAATAGTAGGATTCATTAATTAATTAATGAAATATTTTAAATATTCGAAAATAAAAAATAATTTTTGATTATGGCCCACTTTTTGTACCGTTTTTCAGACAACTCTGACTGACGAAATATTCCGGGATTAATTAAAATATTATTAAGCCATGTAAAATTAAGACACCGAATACTCAATATTCTACAAAGTTTATTAAGAAGAAATGAATTATTAATTACAATATTACTTACATAAACAGTGGACATATTTTATATTACAGTTATTTTAAAATTAAAATATTATATTCTATAGAGGTTCGACAACACAAAAAGTTTTCCTGTGGAAGCTAAAAATTATTAGCGAAATATTCACACAATTAAGACTTTTATTTACACATCACTATTTCAATAATTAATAATTTAAGAAATATTAGATTGTATAGTAGGTAAATTGTGAATTTAATTAAGTTTAATAATAATTTAATAATATTATTATTAAACATTAATTAAAATTGAAAAGTTAATTAATTAATAAAATATTTTTTAACCCTCGTCTTAACGATGAAAAATAATATTGTAATTAATGAAATATTTCATATAAGTAAAAGAAATAATTTTGGAAAACGTCGCGTTCCTTGTGGAATTTTTCAGAGCACCCCCGCCGGCGAAATAATTCGTGATTAATTAAAAAATTAATAAGCCACGTAAAACTGAGATAGCAAATGCTCCACGACTATGAAAAGGAAAATTCCCGGCCGAAATATTTTAGGTTTCGGGGACGTGGTCGATTTATCGATTACCCTTCACTGGAAATTATTTATTCTCTCCGGCGAATAGAACTTACCCGACTGTAATCCAATATCGTGGAGTATCTTAAATACTTGTCACACCTTCAAAATTATTACTGTTTGAATTTCATTTAATTTTATTTAAATTTGGGTACATAATCTTTGTACTTCGGTGTATTTTACGTTTCGTTTAAACAAAAACATTGAAAAGGTAAAAAACTATAGTATGAAATATTACAGGAGAAAAAATAATATACTTAGGGGCAATTCATCACTGTAAAAATTGATCGACACACATTTTAAAAATATGAAAAACCTTTTATTTAAATTAAATATTCTAAATTTACCACTTGCGTCTCGTTCAAAACTCAAAAACTAAATTAATATTAAATCAATTAATATTAATAATAATAATGACAAAAAATTAAAAAAGAAATGTTTTACATGAATATTGGCCAGTTTTTGGAAATGTGCCAAGTTCTAAATACAAATAGGTTCCCGTCAAATATACAATAAATTGAGTAACCCCGAAACATAACATAATTTAAGAAATTGAAAATTTATGTCTTTAAATTATCTGACCACGTATTTTATGCTCCAGTTATGGAGCACTTATGATGAGGTTGCGCAAAAAAAAAATACAACAATGTAACAAACATGTCAATTTGTTAAAACTAAATTATCTTGTTCATGACACGTTTATTTTTTATTAAGCTTTTATTAATGAATAAAATATTAATTATAAAATGGTCTTGACAACAATACTAACTCACAATTTTTTGTTACAGCTGCGCAGATTCCACAACGAGGCAGTAAGTATTAATTTCAACATTATTTTGTCGTTAAATTGAGTTAAAAATTTTACTTTGCTTTTTATTACACAAAACATTGCCATATTTAACTCACACAATCCCATACATAAAGAAAACACCTTCAGTGTATCAGATTTGCACCAACCTCAAATTGTATGTACATCAATGTCAATATACTCGTACAATACTCGTACATTGTTTATATTCAGTTGGGGTTGATTCGTAATTACCAGTTGTCATCAGAACATTTCATTAAATGTTAGTTGTTTTATAGTTCGAACCTCATCAACAAATGTTAAATATAAAAGCGGTAAATTCGTTCATGGGCAATTGTTTTTGTTATTAAAAATGTAATGTAACGTTGTGAATTACTTATTGTTTTGCATATCATTAATTCATATCGATTTTTTCTTTAAGGTGACGGGGCTTCGCCATATTTAGGTACGTCGAAAATTTTTATTCTAATAACCATTTTTATATACATATGTATGTGTTTGATTATTTAAAACGGCTTTGAATCATCTCCAAAAAAATATTATACAAGGAACTGCCACTAAGTTTGTTGCAATAAATTGTCCATCTTATGACTTTTTGGCCTGCCCTCGTATAATTTAATTTAAACCAACCAGTTTAGACTGTAGTAAATTTTTATTAGAAATTATCTTTCGACACCAATTCCTAACAATTGTGTTCCGTTAGAGGGTTTTAATCGATACTTTCAAACTTAATATATATTAACGAGGGTAGTTTACGTTGTGAAGGATAACGTCCTGTTTTAATAAAAACACCAGACTTCGGATAAGGGTTTCATAATAATGTTGTCCGAGTTTTGCCATCTAATCAACATTCATTTCATTTTTAATCAAGGTCTTAACTTGAAACTTAATTAACAGTTAGTTAAAATATTAAAAAATGTTTTACTGGAATTTTAAATGATATACAGATCGAAAAGTGTTTGATCCTTCTCAATCTTAACAGAGACATGCACGTTAGATACAGTAAAATTTACCCCGTAGTGGGTGTCGTGCATGACGTTTCTGTCAAAATTCAGACGGATCAAACGTTTTTCATTCTGTATATTTGTATTAATATTAATAAGAATTTTGGACATTTAGAAGATTTTATGCAGCACTTTCAAGTTTAATTTATATTTTAATGAGAGTACTTTACTTGTAAACGTCATTAAACTTCCTGGATAAGCATTTCATAAAATTGTTGTCCAACTTTTGTTTGCTAATTAACCATCATTTCATTTCCAATAAATTTAAGTTAACCTCTTAACTTAATTAACAGTTTAACTACTAAAATATGTTTCTGGTGTGATTTTAAATGATATAAATTATATATATATATATATATATATATATATATATATATATATATATATATATATTTGTGTTAATATTCCTAACATTTGTGTTCCATTAGAAGATTTTAATCAATACTTTCAAATTTAATATATATATTAACGAGGGTAGATTACGTTGTAAAGTAAATGCCTTGTTTTAATAAAAAAACTAGATTTTTTATTGTAATTTTAAATTATATTTGTATTAATACTTTCTAACTTAATATACAATATACATGTATTAAGGAGAGTAGTTTACAATGTAAAGGAAATCTTCCTGTTATTCAACTCATCTAGTCAACACCAATTTTATTTCTAATACATTAAAATCAAGGTCTTAACATGGAATTTAATTAATAGTTTAATAATAGAAATGCTTTTACATGGATTTTAAACGATACAAATTATATTTGTATTAATATTCTGAACAATTGGTGAGATTTTTTGCCATCTAATCAACAATCATTTCATTTCTAATACATTTAGATCAAGGTTTTAATTAACAGTTGAAATAATAAAAAATGTTTTATATGAATTTTAAACTATATAAATTATATTTATATTTTTTATTATATTATTAACAATTGTGGTATTTCATAAAAAGGTTCACCATCTTTTGTCATTTGATTACTGTTACATTTAAATCAAAGTCTTAACTTTAACTTAATTAGCTATTAAAATAATGTTTTTACTGAAATTTTCATGGATATATATTAAACTTGTATTTGTAATCATGAAAATTGTAGACTATTAGAGAATTATTTAATCAATACTTTTTAAAACTGACACACTTTTAAACTTAATATATATTAATGAGGGTGGTTCATGACATAACAGAAAACGTCTTATATTTGTATTTATGTTCCAAACAATCGTAGTCCCTTATATGATTTTAATAAAAACATTTTTGGATAAATATTTCATAAAAATGTTGTCCAACTTTTGTCATTTAATCAATAACCATTTCATTTTTTATACATTGAAATCCAGGTCTTAACTTGGAACTTAATTATCAGTCAAAATAATATGTTTTATTTTAGAATTTAGAAGGTTTTAATCAATAATTTCAAACTTAATGTATAATCATAAGGTACCTTGTAAAAGAAAACGTCATGTCTTTATAAATACACCCAAATTTTTGGATAAGCATTTCATAAAAATATCCAAATTTTGTCACCAAATAAACAGACATTTCATTTCCAATACATTGATATAAATATAATTCATTTAAATCAAGGTCTTAATTAAAATTTAATTAGCAGTTAAAATAATAAAATATGTTTTACTGGAATTTTATTTGATACAAAATATATTTGTATTAATATTCCTAACAATAGAGGTCCATTGGAATATTTTAATCAATACTTTCAAACAAGGGTAGTTTACGTTATAATATATAATATAAAATATGTTTTAATAAAAATAGACTTTTTGGATAAGCATTTCAGTATAATGTTGTCCAACTTTTGTCGACAAATTAACTGTTACTTCTTTTCTAATACATTTGAATCAACTTGTATCTTAATTAACTATTAAAATAATAAAATATAATTTTACTGTATTTTTAAAAAACAAATTATATTTATATTATTTATAGTAGCTTTAAACATACTACATAGGATACTTTTAAATTTAATTTGATGATTTGATTAAAGAACAAAATTAAAAATTGTCCTAAAATTAATTTATATTTCGTTAAAAACAGGATAATATAAATTGTTGTCTGTTGCCTGCTGTTAATTAAACATACTTGTTTTTTAAAATTTTTATTACGTTATGTAACGTATGAAAATCAATATTTACTTTAAACAAAAATTGTGCATTTATTTATTTTATAAATGTTGTACAAACAAAATATTTGGCGCCAACTGTACATAATTCCGTATTCCATTCCATATTTGTTGTCATGTTATTTATTATTATAATGTGTTCATTAATATAGTAGTAAATAAATTTGCCATTAATATCCATTACCAGTACTTGCTTGTATCCATAAATTTGATATTAAAAATAAATCAGTATTAAAATTAATAATATCATGGTAGGTAGGTAGGTATGCAGTATTATACAACAAACGAAAATAAAACACACATTTAGTACGAGGCAAATTGAAATTGTTCGACTGGTTCGGATTAGAGCAGATGTCCCACAGCCAGGAGGGGGACCTGTATAACACAAAAGGTCACCTGCTTGAAACCATACAGTTTACAACCACCCCACGAAAAACGTAAAAGCGGTACAGTTTTATCAGCTATGCGGAACAATATATATTTGTATGTATTTAGTTAAATTAAAAATTAACGCTGTACAAAAAGGAAACGTTCGGTATTTAATTTGTTTTAACTCTGTAGGTCAAATTCCTGGACAAAACGACACAACAAGTAAAATGTGACATTTTATAAAATATCACGCAATTTTTTTAATAATGTTAAACTGTCACGGTAGCTTTTAAATTACACGATAATAGTGCTTCGAAATGGAATGAGTTTTTCACAGGACCTGCTTGCTTTGTAGAATGTTCTAAAAATATTACCGGTTTCCTAGTCACTTTTAAAAATGAAAATCTCAAGTAAACAACAACGACCTACAAGTTGTGTAGGTGGTGGGCGATTTTAATTGTTCTTAAACTTTCGAATTAAAACAACAGTTTCGTTGAAATCTTTTAAATTGGCAGTGCAGAAGAATTACAACATATTTATTATACATATTACATATATTATTTATACTAAGACTGTACTGCACATAATAAATAATTCTCATCATATTGATTATTAAATAAATTATTTGTGAGAATACATGTATTTTAAGGTTGAGGTTATTGTTGTATTAATATATGATATCAACTAGTTCTCTGATTTTCATTTTATAAATTGGTGACTTTCAATAGTAATTTTTTTATGTTCATCACCTCCAGCCAAGAAACCGTTTGAATTAGAAAATGAAGAATAAATCCTTGTTTTAATTTGCAGTCGCTTTACTTAAAGAAAAATCAAGAAAATACAATACATAGAATACATTAATTCTTTCTCTTAACTTTTCTGTTAAACTTTTCATAAACGTTGTCCAATGCATTATTTAACCAAAGACCTTCTATATTTAACATACATTATTCTGAGGTCCTCCAACACATGAAAAAAATTGATGTTAGAAGTTAACTGAGGAACAAATTCATAAGTTGTATGTAGATGCGTGTATGTACATCGATCAAAACGCTCGTTTGAACGATAGAGAAGCATGCTGATCGTTGCTACTGATGTCTTCACAGGTTGCAAACGGAAAGAGGATCCTTCGAGCAATTCGGACCAATTGCCTACTCCGAAGAAGCCCCGATTAGTGTTTACAGACCTGCAACGTCGCACACTACAGGCTATTTTTAAGGTGAGTCCGAGGGCGAAAGGCGCAAGAAAGTCTTTAAAGTGGACGCGTTGTTGTTGCAGGAAACAAAAAGGCCATCGAAAGAGATGCAGGTGACCATAGCACGACAGCTGGGCTTGGAACCGACAACGGTTGGGAACTTCTTCATGAACGCGCGAAGAAGATCGATGGACAAGTGGAAAGATGAGGACCCCAAGGCGGCGGTGACGGCAATCATCCACCAACAAATGTCGCCGGGCATGGACGACGATTTGGAAGGTGACGGTGATATGGACGGCGACATGGATGACCAAGATGACGTATTGTGACATGCATTTCGTGACCGTCATTTGTTACTGCTGTGACACTAAAAAATGTGACGGCGCAAATAGAACAATTAGTTATAGTGTAGATTGGGTATTTGACCTACGAAGAAACTTTATTGTGATTTGAGAGTAACATCACCAAAGTTTATTTTTATGTTTTTCATTTTTGACCGCTTTTAACCAGTGTCGTCGATTGTATTTTTTTTTTATTATTATTATTATTTTATGTGGTATTTTGCGGAGATGCGCCAAGACAGTAGGATAATGTTGTGCCATGTGATAGAAGATTTCGAAAGTTTTTCCGTCTAGTCAAAGTTTGGGAAAAACTATTATTGTGATTTTAAGCCACCTAGTGGCAACATCATTCCAATTTATGTTCGACTTAGCGGTGGTATATGTTGTGTTAGAAGTGCCTTTTTTATTCTAACATTCCAATTTACAAATTAATTAAGCGAAAGAAAACGTACAAGAATTAATTAATTAATTAATTAATTTTCTTTCGACGATTTAACATATATTTATTTTTTCTTTTATTATATCGTTTGTTCGTATTATTTGTATTTATTTTATTAGGTTTATTAAGATTTTAACCAGCCAGCCAGCCCGGCTTAATTATTTCTTTAATTTGATCAGTTTTTATTTGAAATGAATTTATTCATTATTTTCCTTTACTCAGTTTATTAATGTTGTCATAACATACATAATATTATTTATTTTGTAACGAGACAAGTCTGAAAAATATGGAGTTTTGTTATATAATAAATAAACTAGTCTGTCATAGAAAAAGGAGATATTAATTTTCTAGATAAACCGAGTCCGGATGTTAGTGAGAAACGGTAAACATGCCCCAAAAAGAATAGCAACCAGTTCTAGTCAGTAAAATCAGCGAATTAACATAATAAGTAGTAAGTTAAGTAGTAGCTGCTTTCTTGGCGTAAGGCTTCCCCAAAATATTCCACGAACAATGAAAACCAAACAGAATCGGAGAGCAGAGTAGCAAAGTTAGCCGAGATTCATTCAGCCATTGAATAATTTGATAGGACTTTTATTTTGACTCAATTTAGACTTTTCCACTGAATTTAGAAGATCTGTCACCAACAGTACAAAATTAATATTATCTATAATCAAACCTTCACGTGAGCTTCCGAACCTATAAACTAACTTAAATCAATGATATAGTGGTGGAAATCGAGTTTAATTTGAGGCAGATTTAAAATATACTCACAATCAGCATATTTATGTAGTGAACCATACATCTTTACATTCCATTTATTGTTGTGTCATTGCAATTTATATTCAAGGATTGGAATAGGGTAAAACTGGACACATACACAGCTAAAAAGTATAATAGTAAATAAAAATGGTGGTTCAGTTGTGACATGAGCAACGATTTGTTGAGGACAACGTTCATCCCTTACGTACGAATATTCGGCACTGCACGTGGATAATTTAGATTACACGGACGGAATTTGTATTTGTTTAGTAGTATGTGTACAGTTCTATTATTTGTGTATAAATTGCTTACTTGTGTACCTTTTGTTTTATTGCTAGTCATGCCATTATTTATACATATTAACAGAAAAATAATTATTTTATGTAAATAGTTCTTGTTATAAATATTTTGCCATAACTTATTGATATATTTATTAAACTAAACTCTTAGTCTAAACATCTGATTTTAGGTGGTGTATTTTGTATTTTTTGTAATTAGTTGCAAACAAAAACAGATTTAGTTCTAGTGAGTTTAAACATAGTGTTATTGTGATTACTTAGTTTTGATCTGTGATCTGGTCAATCAGATACAAGTTCTTTACACAGGTCAAATACGAATACCTAACTAAAAAACTTTCTACACAAAAATTGTATAATATCAATGACGCTATATTTTGGTAAAAATCTAAAATATATTTTAGCACAAATGATAATCTGTAATGAAATTGCAGATAGATAATAATGTACAAAATAGCATTCATTTTTCTTTGATTTTGTATGAAAGAAGTAGAAAATTTTATAAGTTTAGGGTTCGTCATCTCAAAAGATGTGCCCCATATTTTGTCTATCTATCAGTTTTTGTAATATACTTTTTATAAATTATTTAAAGAAAGTATATTTTTGACGGAAAGTAACATCGATGATCGCCAAACAATCACCTTGTGTAAAATACAAAAAATTTTTATTGTAAAAACAATCATTGCTGGTACTTTTCTCCTCGAATTTTGTGTTGAAAGTCTGTGACAGTGAGCATAGGACATATTTAATAGGTACTGTTAAATCTGTGTAAATATTACGGGACAAAAGTATAATATTTATATATATATATATATATAATACCTAGTATTGTTGGGATCACTTTTGCTATGAAAATCATGTAAACTCCTTACCTTGTTTGTCTATCGGCTCTGTTTCATTTTTATATTCAAATAATATGTGTAAGCTTGACTCTCATAGCTACTCTGTTAGACTTTGTACAGGTTGTACCAAATTTATCGAAATTTACGTCATCATGTGCAAAAACCAAACGACTACAACTATTATTTTTACTCGCACTCAATTCAATAATCCCATCAGCCCCAAACCTACATATTGTACCTACAACTACAACTACAACAATCCAATTCAGTTATCACTTTCAGTTATTGTCAGCTATTGTACTTCAATTAGGAGATTCGATGATAATAATTTTCATTAAGATTGTAACAGCCTGTAGTCTTATTTTTTAGAAATTTTAACACCTTACCTCGTGACAAATTTAGTAGATCACGAATTGCCTTAAATATAACTAAACATGTTAACTGTTGTATAAGTCTAGTCAGCACTCGTCAGACATGTTCCTTTCTGTAATGTTCCTTTTCTAGTTCTCGTTTTTGAATTCATTTCGTTCTCACCGATGAAACAATACTCTTGCGACTAAATGCGACTAAATGCGACTAAATGCGACTAAATGCGGCGATCAATGTTAATCAAACAATTCGAAAAAATGAGCAGCAAAAAAAAAGTGACGCCAAGTGAACAAAGATAAGTCTCTGATGCCACCACAGTTAGCGGGTGAAGAGCTAATGTGCAATTTTGATAAATATTTTTTGTATTAACGAGTATGTGAACCCGCTAATGGGGTCGATTCTCCGACTTTCCCGTTAAATTTTAAGCACCCCTTTAAAAAATTCTAGCCAATTATCTCGGTGAATTGGTTAAAAGTTTTTGGCTTGGCGTTTAAACATTTAACGAAAAAGTTACGGAACACATCCCCCGATGTGTGTTATGTACTTATATAAGTTTTGCACGATGCACTTTTACTATTTTTCATTTGACCGATCTCATCTACTGTATAAGTAAGTTTTTCACAAAAAAAAAATGAAACCGTTGATTGGTCATCACTACCCAATATAATTTTTAGTGCAATAGTAAAACGTGTAAAAATGGCAATACCATATCCCATCTGCGTACGTCGTGATCTCACGATTATACACGCGATTCTGTAGAAATATAGCGTTGATTAAAGAAATATTTAAAGTAAATGTGTTTGTCTTATTCTAGAATAAGCTAATATACCTTTAACGTTCTATTTAAATTACAAAAAAGTGACACAAGAAGTTATTTATTTTTCTCATCTAACCATTTTGATGCACGTTTAAGTTATCGCTGTTAAGCTTTATTTAAAATATAAATAACAAAAATATTTCTCTCAAAGTATTATCCATCATTAGCCACTACTTTATTGCATCTTTCCGGCAGCATATAAATTCCTCGTTAGAAAAACGTCTTCTTCTCTTTTGAGGCTATTCAAAAATCTATCCATTCTTTGGTATCTTCGTAAGAATGTAAATGATACTCAGCCATTAGAATAGGTGAAAATCTGAAAGGTGAATACATCGAGTGGGATGAATTTTCCATTGAAACGTTTCCAGGTAGGTTTTCACTGGTTTTGCAACATGAGGTGGAGCGTTGTCATGTACAACATCACTTTGTCGTGTCCCTGTTCGTATAGCACCTCGATTTAAACGCTCTATTGTAGTTGGCAGCAATCTCCCTTGATAGTCTCATATAGTTTGAGCAGCTAATAATAAATTATACCCTGCAGATCGTACCAAATGCAGAGAAGAAGCTTCGAACCATGAATATTTGGTTTTGAGGACGATGTTTATGACGATTATCCCATGATTTAATTTGTGCCGTTGAAGCAGTAGTTCACACGTGAGAAAACATCGTTCGACACCCAATGTTCTTGCTTCCGGATCATTCCTAACATTTTTAAATGTGATGATGAGTCAACATCTACTTCTAATGTCTTTGCTAGCTTCTGACATCGGTTTTAATAAAGCAATTCTCCCAATTATTTGTCTTAAACTTCTTTCGGTGCGCCAGAAAGTTCTTTATCTATGTTCAAAATCATTATATTTGAAGCGTCGAAACCAGTCTTCGTATGTCGTATTTGATAGAACATTGTCACCACAACAATTCTGTGAACCTAGATATCTTTTGAATAACAAAATACACTTTATCCCAAAAGTAAACACTTTCAGAACCAATAAAAAATACTTGTTGTTCACAGTAAAATTTAAGGTCAGTACGTTACCATTCGAAATTTCATGCACAGAGTACTGCTAGTGCCACTTTTAAAGAAACACCGAGAACTTATTCAAGGTCCTAATAATTATTTTCTATGAGGAAAAATTAATTCACCAAATTGATTGCGTAAAAAACGTGTTTTTTAAGACACTTTTTGTTAAATTGGCCGTATATGATTTATATTTCGCATGTTAGAAGGGGGGCATCTATTCTTTTTGTGCCCTCGGGATACGCCCATGGCGTGTCTGGACATTAAGGTAGGGTAGTGTCCTCTTTTATTCAAAACATAAATCACACCATATAAAATATTGAAATTGATTTTTGAAACTTCGAATTTTAAGTTTTGAAACCCATAAACAGATGGCGCTGGAGGCTATTTTAAATAAATCCCATCCCTTTAGTAATATCATTTTATGAAATGTCAATAGAATATTTTTACTATATGTAGGCGACATTAAAATAAATTGTCTGAGTTTCACTGTTTGTTTTATTTATTGAAATGTGGGTATGGCAGAAAATAATTCACTGTAAATAAAAATAAAATAAATTAAAACAAAAACAACAGCATAATATTATTAAAACGAATGTGCCGCAGTAATATAATTAGTGTGCAAATTAGTTCTCGATAATGATCTGAGTATGATTTTCGTGTTAAATACTCGTGTACGTACCCTCGTCCATAATTTGGGTCGCGGTAAGCGTTGCGTTGAAAATTTGATCTTAAGGGAGTGTGCAGTTTAGCAATTAAGAGTAACTTAGGTTATTACTCCTAGGACGCCCTAATTATCTGGCTTTAAAGCAAATTGAAGTGATAAATTTGCACTGCGCATCTATTGAAAATCGTTTTTGTTTCAACAACGTGCGAAATGATAAATTCGAATGTAGGTGGAAGATTTCACGATGAATGATTCCGCTGTAAACTATTTCCACTTGTAAATCATAATTAATGTTAGTATAATTATTTGGTAAATCATTGCCAAATGATTTTTGAAACAGTGCCATAACGTAAGTATTATGTTTTACAAACATACGATTATCCAGTTTAAATTCAGATCAGCTTTGTTATGTATATATTTTAAACGGTTATTTGTTCGAATTTAAAAATAGTCGTGATATTGACATAGTTTTATTTTATTTTATTTTATTTTATTTAACTTACCGTTTTGTGGAATTAAACTCACGTTCAAAAGTTAGGGACATTAAACTTTTATGAATTATAATGGTTCCACTTTATTTGTACTTGATTGTACATATAGACAGTCATTATTTTATTCATTTTTATGAAATTCGATACAAAAATAGAATAGAAAATAGAAATACTTCATAATAGTCTGTATTCTGTATAGATAAAAGTGGAATTGGGATATATTATGATGATGAATAAGTTAGCGTCTAGTTTAGACGAGCTGTTCCTCTAAATCGTCTAAGAAGTCAAGAATTTTATCTATTCCATCCATTGGTTTTATTTGTATATGTTTAGTACATTGACTAAATCTTATTTTTTTTTATCTCTGTTTATTAAGACCTCCGATATCACCTGTCAGTCCTATCGAACATACTTGTGAACCTTATAGAAGGCAAGTAGAGGAGGTATTAAGCAGTAATCGATGCCCCGGCACAAAAATAATAATATCTTTTGAACTTGTAACTAAATAAATTTAATTTTTTTAATTTTAAACGAAAATTTAATTGAAATTTAATTCTAAAAAATTCTAAAAAATAAAATAATACTTACCTTGTGTGTCTTGTCTGCTGTAATTCAAAAATGTTGTTGGTGGATAATAAAGGAAGTTTAATTGTGGAAAATTTATTGTTTAAACAATTACCTCGAAAAAGAATGAATAAATTTGGTACATATGAAGGAAACAAACTATCTATACAAAAAGATGTTTTATGTTAAAGTAGTCTATAAAGTAGAATTTTACAATAGCTATACTTACAATCATATCAGATTGAACTAATTATCATTTTCTGAATGTATGTATGTTTGTATGTATGTATATTTGTCACTATAGAGGTATTGTGCCTGTTTTCTACAATCTAGAAAACAAATTAAACGATAACAAAATAATCCTTTACAAAAAAAGTCAAGTTTGCCAATAATCAATAAATTCGGGAGTTCCTATATTTAATTTATGAGTGTCCTCAACATTCGGGAATGTAATTGCTAGGGTTGTAAAATTAAAAAAAAAAACGATTTTAAGTAGAATGTTATTGAATAGTCGATGCATTTTGAAGTCCACCTCACAATCAGTGTTTTGAATGCATTGACTTCAAAGTGGCACAAAATACTTAAGTACTTAAGTACATGTACAGTACATATGTATGTTATATGAATATAGCGAAACTATAAAAATCGTTTATACGCATATACAGAGTGTATCTGAAATGAATTCAAACAATTACACCAGTCAAATTAGTTTACATAAAGATTGTCTATATTTTACATATCAATATTAATTTTGATTAGATTCTTGTCGTCATTTTTGTTTGTTGTTAATCGTAAACAAAAGCTTGGAGGAGCAGTTTATGTTTACAATTATCGTGGAACAAAACTGTGGTAGTACATGTGTAAGTAAGTACTAGGGGTTTGACAAGTATCAATTTCAAAATTTGTTCTTCATTTTGAATACAATCTGCAATAATGAATAAGCTATTTATAATTAAAATTTATTGCAATTGTCCAAATAGATTCGTTTGTTTGGCCATTTTATTTATAAATAACTTTCTATATAAGTAATCTATTGAATAAAATATATAAAAACATCAAAAAGTTCCTTTCTAAAAGGAAATAAGTGTCTGTATTAGAAGAACATTGACTGTTCTAATTTATTTTAAAAATTATTTAATTACATTAGAGAAATAAATACTATGATGTAGTTCTAGTACAACAATTACATAAGTAAATAGTAAATAATTTCGTATTTTGGTGTTTATTGGAACTACAATTCCTCAAACAGTACTCCTATATAAGTATTACTCGTTTCATGTTCACTGCTACTTTGTAACATCTTTTAACCGCATGTCTTTTCACACTAACTAACTAACTAACTAACTACCATGTAAATGTCACTAAGTAAAAAGTAATTTTGCTCGAACATTTTTAAGCTATTACATTTGTTCTTAATATTAAAATTTTAGAATTTATGTCACTATTACTGTTACTATTATTGTTGCCGTTACTGATTTCTGAAAACATTAATCTGAGAAAATATCTGCACACTTGGCAACTTAGTTTGAGCACGCTGCGTTATTGACTATTCTGCAAAATCTGTGATAAATTCCATCTAGGCTTCTTCTATTGACACAGGTCCGGATTAAACGGCTCGAACGGCTCGAACGGCTCGAACGACTGGAACAGTCCTAAGCTAGATATCCTGTTTCCTCCTCACTCTCATCCTTTTTTCTCTTTTGCTTAAATATGTATTTCAAACAGTCATACTTACTTACATTACTTACGTTTACTAGATACGGTACATACACAGATTATATTGTTGAAGAACTGCTGAAAAGTTCCCTCTATTATCTATTACGATTACGTTTAAGGCGATGTACAAGTGGTTGTTTTGTTAGTTGACTAAATTATCGGGAAGTGTTTTCAACTACGTATGTATTCCAATATACATATTAGTAAAGCTAAGTTCTTGTACACCGTAACTTTCGATTAGTGTGAAAAGACAAATAATTAGAAAAATATTTTAAATTAATTTACAACCCTAAAAAGGCTACAAATTCGGTCCATCATTAGCCATTGTCAATCAATCAATCAATTAATCAATCAATCAATCAATCAATCAATCTATAAGTCAATCAATAAATGAAATGCACTTCTATTTTACTTTATAGGAATCCGTGATCTAATATACAGGATGCTCCTGCCAATATACCAATACAACGATCATCCCATTCAAAATATACCACACACACTTTCATAAAGGTACATTAATTGGTGAACATTATGTCAAATACCCTGTATAAGTCTAAAGGTAAGGTGCGACTTAAACTAATTGTAAATAGATTGTATTGTAGTAGATATCCTTTGCACGGAACAATGTTTCCAATTAGACTTACGGGATGCTCAAAAAATCTTGATTTCCGATAAAGAGAAATTAAGACATTTTCTCACCTGACCACAAAAAATATTGTACAGCTATTGGTTCACTACTTAATGTTGTATGTCTACAAAATGATCGTGATATGAGTGAAAAATGTATATTTCAAAAATTATTTCATTTTGTACATGTAAAAATACTATAGGTATATAAAATATATTTCTAATAAGTGTGTGTAATATATTTTAAAAAGCTTTATTTATAATTTCAATATTCTATCTACCAGTAAGTAAGTATTCATTAAAAGACTCAAAATTCAGCACTGTCGACGACATTTTACGTACTACACTTTTAGAACATGTATAAATGAAAGAAGAATCAAGACAGATATCAAAAAAGACGTGACTCATGTTTTGAATGTTTTCCAAAATGTGTCATTTATAGATGTTCTAGAAAATAATAGTAATGTGCACATTTTTAAGAAAATGTGGCCGTTTGTTGTTTGGTGGTGCTAGTAATGCTAGTTGTAATCGATTTAAGCACTTACCTTTTTGTCACTACTCAACTCTTAAATTATAGTAACAATCTCCTTGGCCGGAGTATCCATTCCATGCAACACATTTGCAATTAGTTTAAATAGAAACACGTAGAATCAATGAACTGTTTTCAATTATTAGCTATATCACAATTTATGCTACACAGTTTACACAACAGTATCGATGAAAATGTTAAAGAACGTAAATTTTTTTTTTTTTTGCGAGACTCGAACTGGTTCTGAATATCATCAGTCAGTAATTTTATTTATAACATTTCGATAAGGAAATTTACACCAAATTTTTGGCAGACTTAGTTATGAGAAACAACTATTTATCTATGAATGCAAATGAAGTCAAAATACTGGTTTGGTTTCAAAGCATCTCTACCTCCTTCACCTCAAAACTGCAGCCTCGATCACGATCTGCAAAAAGCAAGGTGTAAATTCCAATGTTACATGCGTGTATGCGTGTAAATCATCAAGTCGGAGGCCCTGCCTGCACCGGTGGTCCTGTTGAAGGCAACGGATGAGGATGTCAGTGATATGTCTTAGAAAGACGCCTCAACGAGATAGGTCCCGTCCATGCCGCTGCCAGTTTGGTTGGTTTGGGCCGCGGAGGCGGCCGGCATGTATTTACCGCACGCCTGCTGGTATCTCCTGGGGCAGCATCTGCCGCAGCACGACTGCAACAGGCCCATGGAGACGGCCGAATGGGCCGGGCTGGCCATCGGCGATGGGGAGCCGGGCCTCTTCGGGTGCCCGTTGTAGGGCACCTCCAGCTCGACGAATTCGCGGTCGGTGGTCTTTTCGAGGCAGCGCAGCAGGTGGTGGTGCTGCAGCTCGAAGATGTCCTCCTCTCTGTAGTTGTCGTCCAGCTCGATGCCCGATTCTTGGGCGGCCAGTCGCGCCTCGGCTGCCTTCTTCTTGCTGACGAACGCAGCGCCCGACGACGCCTTGGCGATGCGGATGCGGGCCAGGCGGGCCTTCTGCAAAAGAAACATTCCACTTCGAATCGGATCCGGACAAACACCTAATGATGCTTCTCTTAGTTTTTTATGTAGGATGTTTCAAAACTAGGGTAAATTATTGGCTTCATTTAAAAAAAAACTTCGTCCCAACCTAACCTAAACTAAACGTCATACATTTTGAAATACAGGGTGGTACAGTTCTCAAAAACATCTTTTTTATAATATTTATAATACCATACCAATAAACAAATTTGGCATATAGCAACAATAGTTATTTTCTGATGTACATTTTTTTTCAGTGGAGTTCTCCTTCAGGATTTGAACTAAATATTAATAAAAAAGTAACATTTCTCTGAATCATCTTGCAAAATGTGTTTTAGAAGTAAATAAAAGATTTGAAGGAGCAATTTGTTTTGCAGTTTAAAAAAAGAGTTCCTAGAAACAGTGGTGGACAAAATATAGAATACACTTAATTTATCTTTCAATTTATTAGATTTATTTGTATAATTTCTTATTGAACAGTTACAACTGCATACTACATATGTAGTTGTATCTGTACACGAAATAAATTTGAAAATAGTTTATTTATTTAATATTTGGCAGCATAACCATTTTATTTAATAACTTCTCGACACCATCTGTTCATAGAGTCGACAAGATTGCGACACAATTCCACTAAAATGTTTGTCCTGTACCTTTGTTTTGATGTTTATTGTCGAAATTTTAATTCCAGATGCTGTCATAGATGTTCATTTGTATTTAAGTCTGGACTCTCTGAGGGCCATGAGAGAACATTCTCCATCTGATCAAACTTTCAAGCTACAAGCAAAATATGTTCCTCAAAAGGCAGCATATGATTTGCCAAGATATTTTTATAGACAAAACTATCCATTTTGTCTTCAATTTGAATTGCAGTACCAGTACTAGATACCGAAAATCATCCCCATACCATAATGTTTTTGTTACCGTCTTTAAATGTTGGTTTCTGGTGTTCTTAAATTTACTCAGAAGTGAATAAGAATTATAGAAATATTTTTTGCTATGAAAAGAAACTACTATATTTTTTCCTAAAAATACCATACGAACGCCATTAGCAGAGTTAAAAATTTTGATGTACATCAGAAAATTTCATAAAAATATTTAGGATGAAAATTTTTAATCAGAAATTTGATAAAATTAAACATTAATAAAAATAGTAAAAATTCAATGAATGATGTAAATAATTCTTGTTTTAGGACATTCACTTTAACTGGCACTAAAACGAATAAGGCTCAGATACATGTATAACATTTATGTTGATTTTTTTTTGTTAATTTTACATCAGCAGTCGTAAACTGGGAAGTAGATGGATGCACTTTATGGACGTCGACGTCGTTTAATGTGCATCATTTATGTTATGCCGTATTTATTAAACGCAGTTATTCACATTGATTACAAGTCCTCTGTTACCATTTACCATTTACCAGCATGAAATCAATAGAAAACGTATAAAAATGTTTTTTTTTGTTTCTTGTGCTCTTGTGTTTCCACGTTTCTAGTTTCAATTGCCAGTTGAAAATAAATTGTGAAAATGCACGGAATCCTGCAATAATAGATGGAATCTGTACAATAACACCTGTTCCTTTGTTAAGACTTTATTACTTTCCTTATGTTTATAATCATCAATTAAATGGTTAATGCTTGAAATTACTTGACTCATTCGGAATATTTCATGTTTGCAATTAATTTATAGAATTTATGACGGAAGGCAATCGATAAAGCATGTTTTGGATTATTAATCACTTGTAACTAATTTGGAGTTAACATAAAGACACGAAAATTTACAGAGATACTAATTAACACACTTGGCACTTGGTTAAACTCGTCGTTTTACAACATTGAAATAATTTGTTTGAAATTTCTGAACAAAGTTTCTAATTGAGTGGTGTTTTTATTTGGAACATTCATTGTCTTAAGAATTTTAGTTGGCGACGTTTCGTCTGGTGTTGAATCTTAACACATTTTCAGTCAATTAATTGGCATGTCCTAAAGTCCTAAACAAAAACTCTACTCAATCTAAAATAATGATTCACTGAAATTAAATACTATATATAATAAAAAACAGATAACATGTATTACTATTAATGTTATGTATTCGGTTAAGTAATTATAATAAAATTTGAACGTATATGTTCGTTTGACGCTAAAAATTGAAAATTTAGTTTAAAATTAATGGTAAAAACATCGTTAAGTGCCAAAAAATATATCATAAGTACATAACGATTGTAGACAATGAAATGTCATGTAGAAATATAAACAATTAGGATTAATTGGAAAAACCAATGCCTAGTAATATATCTTTTTTCCAGACTAATCAATTGTTTGGAATTTAAATTAAAATATTTACATTTATATGTGAAATTTTTCATTACTAGTGGAAAAATAAATATTTTTATAAAGTTGTTGATAGTCTATTAATAATTTGATATGTTTAAGTCGCCTTAAAATCTTTGACTGAATAACCGCGAACAGACTGTATATGTTGAGAATTAAAACAACAATTATTTTTAGATTGTCGAAAGCAAACCTGTCTGTTATTATACTATTTTTAATAAGCGAATTTATATTTAAAAGTTAACCGTGATTAATATAGGTTAAATGTAAAATATTTAATGACATGGAAGTATAAACATACCCTTTGCGCTTTCCTCTTGTCGGCCCGTTGATTCTGATGGTAAATTCGACTAAAGTTCGACACAATTACAGGTACTGGCAAAGCGATTACCAGCACACCACTAAGTGAACAGACACCTCCCACAATTTTACCAGCTATAGTTGCAGGTACCATGTCACCATATCTGAAACAAAACAACATTATTTATTCTTCTAAGCACAGCCAGAAAAAGGAAAATAAAACATTCTAGGACTATATTGATTGATCATGGCTGACATAATTATATGGTGTAAAATCAATCAATGTTACATGCGCATAAATTATTTTAATAAAAACCGCTGGTACTGATTTTAAATTAAATAAATATTTACAATAGAGAAGATTATGATAAAATCAACTTTCAGTTTCCTTCAAATATCTATTAATTTCCTGAAAATTTATTTACGAAATGTTACTCAAAATTTTGCACTGAATCTTGTGTGTTAAGTTAATGAATGTTTCTTAACAATTTTACTTTGTATTCGGTATGGCTATTTCTTCTAAATGATGATTGAGAGAAACTTCATGATTATCTTTGGTTTTCAAAGGCTGGACACTTCGTAAGAATATGGTTCACTGACATTTTTAAGTTTATTCACGTTTATTCTTCAGATATTTTAAGAAGATGTTCATGGATTAGTTTTGTATCTAATTAATTTAACTTGTTGTTTGCATTTGGTAAGATGGCATTCAGAACTATTGTCTTCACTTCTTTTCAATTTTTGTGAGTGTTATTTCAGGTAATTTATCATTCTTCCTATAAAAATTGATTTGTGTGGTTGATCAGATCCTTATACCATAGTTTTTTGTTCAATTTGTTTAAAGTGATCAAATTTTTAACTTTCTATTCTCCTCTCCAAAGGAAAATAAATTTCCTTTCTTTCATTTTAGACTTTTGATATTTTCTATAATTAGTCTGTGCCATGTGCAGAATTGACTGAATAAGTGATTTCAAGATGACAAAGAGTTCACTATTCACATTATTGTTTTCTAGAGCAAATATTACTCCTAATTCTTTTTGAGGTTGAGGAACTCATTATTGTAGATATCTTTATAATCTGTATAATTGTTAATATTCTTGAATTTGTTTTTAATGTTGTGTAATGTGGAGTTGATTAAGTTGGTTAAATCTAACACTTAGTTAAATATTTAATCTATTTTTATAATAAGAGAGCAATGCATTTTACCTAATCGAAATGTTTATAATTAAATAAACTAAACTGGGTTAAATCACTCACCGAATGAACCCAATTTAATTAACACATAGAAATAGAAAATGCATTATGACGATTCTTTTATTCCATAAACGTTTCGTATTGATCTGTGATTAATATAGACTGACATTTTTATTTTTATCTCCGTTTTTGTCTCAATCGAACGGAAGTGAGAAGTATCCAGTTATATATTTATTCCACAAGATTCATCTCTACAAATATTCGTATGCATTGCGAAGTTTTTGAAAAAGTTTACATATGCGAACCACTGAACAAATCGTAAATTTATCCTCGTTTGAGTGGAATTAAAACGCAATAAATAGACTGTTATCGAAATTGAAATCGCTTTTATGTTGCTGTTTACACAAAAAGAACCATCAATGCCATTTTACTATTCGAACGTAACAACAATGTTTTTCAGGATTTTATCAATTGAGAGAGTATGTTTATTTCGGTTCGTTGTGTTTGTTTAATTTGTGTTGTTCTTTTGTAACAAAACATGAAATATTATATTCTTACTTGAAATTAAGATTAACGGGTCAATTAACACAATGTAGGGAATATCAGGAACTCAACTATGTTAAATATATTTTAGAATAATCCTTCCATTGATATTAATTAATTGTCGTTATAATTAGTGGCAATTAGTAATTGACGTTGAATGGTAAAATCCACAAATAGAACACTGCAGAACATCTGATTAATTAATGCAGCTGCTGTTTTAGGTTTCCGAGAGTTTGTCAACTTCCACCCATTTCAAATTCAGCGTTCAACCTCCTCGTCGTCATTTTGCTACTGTGCACGTTAAATAAAATATTATTATTTACGTTCAAACAAACGATTAAATCGAGTTAAAACGATAATTAATAGTTTCCGTTTGCCAATCAATCTTGGGCGTCCAAACAGAAAGACAGAGGAAATAACTTGATTAGTTGGTGCAATATTTAGATTTGTACGCGGCGCTCTGTATATTTATCGAAACGCAAACTTAATTTGATTTCATAAATTCAACTGCACCTAATTGTGAATAACGAATTTCAAGTGAGCAATCCCAAAATATTTTAAACAAACAAATTAACTAGCTTGGATGCCGTTTATTTGACAAATATTGCAAATTGATTTGGATAATTAATTGATGAATATTGAGTATGGGTGTTTCGTCATCAACAGTGGAACCCTGAAGCATTGTAGTGCATTAATTGAATTAATTTTTAGATTGATTTGACGTTCACTATGTTATTTCACCTAAAATAGAATTTCAGCCGGCTAACAACCAAATTAAATTTATCAAAAGACTTTTAAGTGCACTTTTACCTTTTCTGCAGCAATTTTAACCTATTCAAACTACGTTGTAATGAGAAAGAAAGTACAATTCATGCATTTATAAATGGTACACGCTTTAAACTGGAAATGACAAAAAGGAAAAATTATTTTTCATTTCGCTTCTATGCCATGTATTTATTAAAAATATGTTCACGTAAGTTTAGTATAATTTTTAATTGGAAACCTTTTCATATTGAACAAATAACAAATAATGTGTTCAAAAAGGTAAATAAAGTATCAGATTGTCAGTTATTTCAGTTTTACGACGAGTATAAACACAGTCTTTTTGCTCACATTTTTAATAGAGCTAAGTTGTTTAACGACAGGTGTACAGTACAAGTGTGCATAAAATTTTTATCGTTTTTGTCGTTAAAGTTAAAAATTGACTGATGGAATACCAGTGTAGTTGCTAATCTAACCCAACCCAATCAACTTATGTCGTTGAAATTATTCATTATTTATTTGGTACCCAAATTAAATATTATAATATATTAAAAAATATATATTTATTAAATAATTTAAGCAAAATTGTTAGTATTTCGTTGGGTTCAATTCAATTCATCTAAATTTGATGGTTTTTGGTGTTTTAATCGAGACATCATGTCGTTTCATAAGTTTTCTATTGGACTTAGATCCGGACTTTGTACTGGCCATTCGAGAACAATGACATAATTATATTTTAAATAATTTTGAACAACTTTCGAATCATTATCATGCATGAAAATCCATATAACTGATGATTTCATTATATCTCTCATGATATTTCTAAGCATTTTTTGTAATGGTACCATACCTCCACCGTTATTCAAAGATTTTGTGATGCAACAGAAGGAGTTCCCAAAAATTGGCAGGGAAATAAACGTCAGTGTTTCGGTGAGTACCATAAAACGAAGACCATAAAAGAAGATGAGGGCTCTATGGTAGAAAATCACAGAACTGGACAGATGGACAATGGAAAACAATGTTGTTTTCCTATAAAAGTCAGTTCCAATTATTCAAATCTGATGGGCGAAAAGATCAATTAATGAAAGGTATAATCCTAAGTACACTAGACCTAGTGTGAAAAATGGTGGAGGAGCCGTTGTGATTTGGGCATGTGTTTCTGGGTTTGGCGGTTAAGCCTCAGTCCATTTATGATTGTATATTTTATCTGTGTGTGAGAGTTTAGGTGTTTTAGAACTGACTGATCTTTGTTAGTTTTCTTCATTTCATCGACGTCTGATTCGTCTACTAAACAAACTGATTTTGTATGACTCATTCTTCATTTTATGTTGATCTGGAATACAAAAAGGAAGAAGGATTTACTGATTCTTTCAATTTCTGAGTCTATAAAAGGAGTTGTTGTTTGTTTCTAATGATCGATCGTGTTGTTCTTAAGTTTTTAGCAATATCAGGAATATTTAGACCTTGATGTTTCATATTAATTATTATTTCTTTCTTCTCCGGAATGCATTGTTTCCTTCCCATATAAAGTGAGTTACTATTAAGACTACTGTTAAATGGTGCCTCAAAACGTAAATATATTTGAATGTGTTTGAAGTAATATCTTGTTTATTTTAAGATGTGTAACAAAAAAAGTAAAAAATGAAAACATAGAGTATTGAAATATGTTTTAACATATATACTTATTGGACAAATTTGGAATGAAATAATTTTATAAAATAAATTTGGTGCCATTTCTGTATAGAAATTTATTAGCTGACAAAGAAGCATAAGTCGAAAACACAGTTCGACGCTATCGATTTAAGGGGGCGTGCATAAATTGCCGTCAGCAAGAAAGTAAAAGTGATTTTTCGTCGCGGGACACAAAGTACAAAAATGACATGTCAGACATTAGACGGCATTGTTGAGGTTAAAGTGGAAGGAAGTGGAATTGAAACGTCGACGAATGCGAATGCGAATGCGAATGCGAATGCGAATGCGAATGCGAATGCGAATGCGAATGCGAATGCGAATGCGAATGCGAATGCGAATACGAGAGCGAGGCGTGGAATTGTTCCGCGGGTCGTATTCCGCTTATCCGGCGTCGATCCCTCCACTGTGCGGGTTCAGCTGCGTCGTATTGATTCACCGGCCTCAACCAAAACGAAACTGTTTACATCAGAATTTTAGTTGAAAATACGGTAGTCCCACTTTTTCATATACTGCAGTCATTCTCAAATGGATTTCCTTAGGCCTTTTTCCATTCTTTCTGGCTTTCCTTTCGAATTCTGCTCTTTGTCACGTTTGGATCATGTTAAAGTTAAAGGATGAATGTAGCTCTACATGTATGTATATATGTACCATTGTGTGACATACGGTTTCGGGGTTAATTCATTTAAAACGAATTTATTTATATATTTTATTAAACGTTGAACTAAATAATTATTTTATGTGTAACAACGAAAGCTAACACAATTACACTGACAACTGGATACCCATTCCCATGCACGCTAAAATTTTTCAATTATTAATATCAACCAGAACTGGGTTGACATTATCATTTATTTAAATTGGTTTAATGGATCATCGAAAATATAAATATTTACAAAGTCTACCACCCAAACATAAAATATATATAAAAGATATTAATTTCAAAAATAAGTGGTCAAAATTTGGTTGCAACAACACTTCCAATAATAAAGAGAATCTAAATAATTTTTTTTTCTAATGTTTCACCTAAAGACAATACAACCCTTCAAATATAAATTTCAAAAATATTTATTCTCATATTTCCAAAACCTTTGATTCAATCATATTATCCTAAAATGATTACCTATAATTTATTGTAATAAGCTTTTTCCATAAATATATATGAAGATAAATTCTGAGGGGTTGTTCTCCTTTTTCTTGCTCCATTTTCTACGCCACTGATATTAGTGATTATCACAGCCGTTTTTGAGATATCCATAGAATAAAAAATTCAGTAGCATCTTCAATTTTTAGTGACAGAACTTTACTAGCTCCTCCAAGATATCCCACCGAAGAGAAGATATGAGCTTTGGTATTTTAGTCGGCAATGTGTCTTTTAAATTGGCCTCCGAGATCACCATACCCTAATCCAGATTTTACAGTGTGGAGCCAAAGTCAATAACAGAAAAATTACAACAAAAAATACAAAAATCAAAAGCACCTTATCATACTTAATTTAATTTATATTGTACGAAAATTACATACAAATTTAAACTGAAATATATAAAAATCACCTGTTACAATCAAAATTAGTCAAGAATACTTTTTTCCAAATTGTAAAATTAATATGGAAAACTTAATAGTTTTAAACAATATTCAGTAGCGTAGAAAGTAGGGTGAGAAATAGAAGAGGACCCTCGAGAACCAACGCCTCAGTATTATTATGAAAAAAATTTAACAGATTAGCTTTAGGATAATACATACGAAATTTAAATATAATTACGTTACAGAAATGTGAGAGAAAAACAAATTTTGAGATTTAAATTTGATGGGCTATATTTACTTCAGGAAAAAATGTGTCTGCGAAGTAGCTGGTCAATTTATTTTCAATCTTTAATGAATACATTTTTTATTTTTCGTAAATTATTTGCCTTATAGTATATTAATAATCCATGTGGATTCAGTGGATTATTTAGCAGAGATCTTTATTATAATTATTTAATAAGGGATCCATGTCAAACTGTATCATGAGCTGTAAGAAAAATTGTAATTCAGCCTTACTAAATCTGAGAGAAATAAATTGATAAAAGTTTACACTTAAAAAGTCGGTCATTTTCTATATTAATAAAAAAATGAAATATTTGGGGCAAGTGTCATCTAAGAAAAATATTCAGCGATTTCGAATAACTTTAAACAATCGATAAATGTATAATTCAGTGTCAAAAAACACTTCATTCTTATCATTAACTTAAATTAAAAACAATCTGAAGGTAATGGGACTTGTTGAAATTTGGTTTATAGATTGAGAGAAGAAACTTTGTAGATGGGAATTTGTTTGGCTAGAGACCTATAACGAAATCGCTTCTTTCTACTAAAAATGTTAAGACCCGATTTGCTCAGGATCACGTCCAGTGGAACATTTAATTTAATTAATTTCTGTTCAAGACTAGGGATATATAAAACAATACTTTCCTCATATTGAAGAACATGGTAACAATCCCAAATTCAAATCAAAAATTGTGACGTACTGGTTAAAAGATGAAGCCATCAATGTTTTGCCTTGACCAACGTAATTTTCAGATACCAACCCCGCAGAATACATGTAATGATTATGTACGTTGATAATCAAATTCGATAGAAATATTATACAAATTTAAAACAATTCAAGAATCTTAGAGGAATACATTATATTTAAAAACTGCCTGATAAGACTGAATCTTGAGAGAGACATCATGCACGACAGAGACAGTTAAAGTCTGCAAATTTGCTTTGTAGTGAGAATATTTTACTGTCTCTGTCATGCATGATGTCATACATGTTAAAATTGAGTAGGATCAAAGGATTTCCAATCGGTATGCTGAAATTATAAAGCAAAAAGTATATTATACAAAGTATTAATGATAAATTAAACGTTACTCATATAGTAATTAAGAAATCGTTTCAAAATTAAAGTTGCTATGTTTATGTCCAGCTCAATTCAAGTAATAATAAAGTAATATTAGTTTTTTGAATAAAGTATAAAGCAACATTAGTTCACATTAAATAAAATATAAAATATTTTATTTATATTTCAAAAAGTTGCTCTAATAATGATTATCATTGAAATATGTCCAATATAAAGTGCATTTTATGGAAATGTATGTTATAAATTTATGATGATTATTAACAATTTGAAACAAACGACCAGTGTTGATTTCATATATATATATATATATATAATTTGTTACACCCTTCGATTATTTGATCGAATTGGTTGTCAACCGCTGTAACGTGTTAAATTGATTATGACGTTCTATTGGCGATATAAATTATTTGAGCAGCAAATTGGCACGCACCAAATCAAACAAAAATAAAAACTGAAATCTTGGATTTCACGTATTTAGGTATTTACGTGTGTGTGTGTGTGTGTGTGTGTATGTGTTTCTATAGTAGATTCGTAGTTTTCGGATTAATCATTTTAGTTCAAAAACGTTATATGTTATAATGTTGCTTGGATCGTTAAATAAATATGTGGGCACATCAAAAATAGCGAGCCATGAAATCCATACGTTTGTTAATCATTAAAATCATGTTTTTGTTTAGATTGGTATCTGCATCGTTTGGTGAATTTATTAAAGGTGCTAAATTTAGTACCTCTTCTAGACGAACTTCAATATATATATATATATATATATATATATATATATATATATATATATATATATGTATATACATATAATGAAAAATATAAATTAACTCATAATAAATCGCCTACATTCTAGGATCTATTTATTTACTATGGGGATGTGCATAAATAATTTGCGCTTGGAATTGATATAATCACCTACACCGGCTTAAAATAGAAATACTTATGATATTTTTGTTTAACTAATAATATAATTTTAGACATTCCTGTCCGTTTAACTGATGCGACATGATCCGCATTTTTTTGCTAAAATCACAATTTGTATAAACATGTTTTTCACTGCGATACGTCTAGTTTATATTAAATAATTTCGTGTTTATTTTTTTATAAGCAGGAGCTTAAAATGTTGCAGTTTCATCAAAAGCGTTCCGCTGATAGGTGTCTACTCAAATTTTTCTTAACGTGTTTGTTTAACCTGTTTTCTTTAATTTAATATGTAATAAAATGTGCTTCGTCTGATTAATTGTTAACTTAAACATCTTGAAATGCTTAAATGCTCCTCTCTCATAAAGTGTAAATAATTTTGTTTATTCATTATCTTGTCTGGCAGGAAAATAGCCTCAAGTCATTAAGTTCCTTCCCCCATGTTTAGCCGTATCCTTTAATTTTTAATTTGCCTTCTTTATTTGGCCCATTTTGTTCTGTACGAAGCTTTCAGTGTTCCAAAAATAGTACATTTACATCCGGCCCATGCAAATTACTTGTTGTACGTGTTGTCACTAAAGTTAGGGTTAACTTTTGCATATTTTGTATATGTGTACAAGTGTCCTTAAAAATAATAACACACATACATATTTGTATAAGTTATTATGAAAATATATCAAACGAACATCGTAAATAATATGTAATGATGAAAAATAAGGGGCCATTAGTGACTTGTCCTTGTGTCGGTTGTTACAGTGAAATCGATATAGAAAAAGTGGCAGAAATCGCCGACATAGTATATAACATATACTTATATTTTTATAGGAAACAATAAATAATCTTCCCGTTCCTTTGAGCATTTTTGCTCGGAGCATGGCGTTCAATAATGCACAATACGTCGCCTCCCTTTTTATCAGTTAATAATTGATTTGGAGCGACAATCGCAACGGCGAATTGTCTTTTATGCCGGTGTGTTTCCATTCGTAATGTATAATTGAAAACGGTGCTTACCCTAATGTAGTCATGGTGACGATGGTGTACCAGAAAGCGGCAGGAATGGATGTGAAGGTTTTTCCAACGTTTTTCTCTGCGTAGAACATGACAGTGGCGAAAATGATGATTGCCATAGCGAGAGAGAATACGAGGAAGCCGAGTTCGGAAGCACAGGACTTTAACGTGTAGCCCAATATACGTAGACCCTGCGAGTGTCTGGAGAACTTGAAGATCCTGAAGACCCTGAACACCCTGAGGGTGACGAAAGCACCGGACACGTCGTCGTTGTCGGTGATGCCCAAGCCGATGTAGTAAGGTAGAATGGCGACGACGTCGATGATGCTCATGACGGATCTGACGAATTTGTAGCGATTGGGGGCGGCAAACATTCTGAGCAGATACTCTGCGGTGAATATCATCACGCAGGCGGTATCGAGACAGAAGAACACGATTTTGTAGCGTTCGCCACATGGCAAGGAGCCCGCACCACCCGGTCTGCTGCCGCACGGCACCGTTTCGACCACGTTGGCCATCACGGAGACCGCGATGAAGAATCCGGTCACGTAGTAGAAAACTAAAGCGGCCGTCGATGTGTGCGGGTTCTCGAAGGCCCTCCACATCTTTTGTCTGATGTTGGTGAGCTGTTGCAGATGCTGGTCACCATTCTCCGACAGTTTATCGTCCATCAAACGTTCGGCGTTTTCGCGTTTCCTGTCGCGATAGTCCTCGTAACAGCAATCACCGATCACGTCCGGCAGAATGCCGAAGAAGGCCAGCTCCTCGTCGTAGCTGGTCAGACACTCGTGTTTGGGATAATGGAGCTTGCCCGTTCTGTAATAATTGAGAATGTGTCGGAAGATGTCCGGATCGCGGTCAAAGAAATACTCTTTGCAGTCTTCGTCGTAGAAAAATTCACGTTCGTTCGAGCCGAGCAACGTGTCGGGATACTTTTCGAGTGTGTTCCTCCAGGTCTCGAAACGGCGGCCGGACACGTTGATCAGTAACTTTTCGTCGTCGGTCTTCCGACGATCCTTGGGTATCGGGGGTGGTGGCAACGGATGAGTGGCGATCGGGACCCATCCTATGGCCGCCGCCCGTGCAAATGGCAACCAAGCGGCGACCGATGCCATACTGTGCGGCGGAATGTTCGGTGTTCGCACTCACGGACCTCCAACACTCACACAACTCACTACTTTAACTACCTGCTACCTGCTACTCCTCGTCACGGGGAACAGCGCCGCTTCCTCACTTCCTCACCCTCAGCCGCTCATCTTCGGCGCAACGTCACTCTGCTGCACTCCTGCACTAATTATGCATTGCAATAATCTTCGACGGTTATTATTATTTTTAGTTGATCGGCTGGCTGGTTGATTGGATGATTGGATGATTGGATGATTGATTGGATGATTGATTGGTTGGCTTAACTGGCTTACTTGCTTGGAGTTCTTGCAGCGGGCCTGGCAGTAATGCAGTATTGCAGTATTGCATGCAGTATTGCAGTATTGCAGTATTGCAGTATTGCAGTATTGCAGTATTGCAGTTTAGCGGTGTAGCAGTGCTGTAGCCTATTTAGCAGTCAGTCAGTCCGTCCATCCGTCCGGTCGCGCTGCTTGAATCAAATCATCACCGTTCGTTGTCCAGCAAACTAAACAACATATCAACAAAAATGACGTGTTAACCGACACAGGCCTATTTCAGGCACGCGTGCAATCATGTTGGTGTCTGTTATTGTCTCTCACACTCACTGGTAACTGCGGTCAGTGCAGCACAGACCGACAATACGGACCGACCGAATCAGCGGCAGAGCGTCGAATTTGCCCCGCGATCTACGCGACGGCCACCGACGTCGAACGATCCGTCGCGACGCTCCGTTTCACCGTTTCCAGTTCGGTTCTGTTGGATCGGCTGCGGCCTGTCACTTTACGACCATGACGCAGGACCACTTTCATCGATTCACAAAATTTACCATTCCACTACCTTCTCTCTGCTATCACGGTTACACGGTTATCTCGCGATACTCCAAAAACTCACTTTGAATTTGCCATTAACTCAACATTAACGTGCTCCCCATCATTCTTTCAATCAGATCCCTGTTGCTGCTCATTTTGGTTCACTATTTAAAAATACATACACACATATACCGACTATATTTAGACGCCAAACTTTATTCATATCATACACATTGTACCAAATCTATTATCGTAGGAAACTGTGCATTATGTGTCTCATAACTGTTAATGTTCTCATGTTCATTTCCCTCCTTCCAGATAGGACTGGGTTTTATGTTACACTCTAAACTACAATTAATATGTTCAAACATTAAACTGGTGCCAGTACGTAACATTATGGTACCCACACACATCCACCATTGATTTTTCATTGCAACGGACCTCCATAAAATCTTTCAGTCACACATATAGACACATGAAAAATTTAACTACACATTTCGCAGCGTTAATTGCAACATCAAACAAAATTGTCTTTATTGGAGCAATGAAAATCCTCATCTCATCAGAGGAAATCGTACCCAGTGTTTTGAAAAACTTAATGTTGGGACAGAAATTTTAGATTTTATTATTGGTTCTTTATTTATTCACCAAAATTTAAATGAATTTATGAAACAATACTGTCACTACTAATACATGAACTGAAACATAAGAGGAGAGAGGATGAGGATGGAAATTTATTGCATTACATATAGACATGTCTGAAGAATGACCTCCCAGATCTCCATATCTGACACTCATGTTTCATACCAACGGTTCACCATAAAATCATTAAATCACACATATAGACACATTAAAAATTTAACTACACATGTCACACCATTAATTACAACATAAAGCAAAATTGTCTTTATTGGAGCGATAAAAATCCTCATCTCAGCAGAGAAAATCATGCCCAGTATCTTGAAAAACTTTTTTTATTTTATTATTGGTTCCTTATTTATTCACCAAAATTTAAATGAATTTATGAAACAGTAATGTCACTACCAATACATGAACTGGAAGATAAGAGGAGAGGATGAGGATGGAAATTTATTGCATTACATATAAACATATCTGAAGAATAACCTTCCAGATCTCCATATCTGACACTCATGTTTCATACCAACGGATCACCATAAAATCATTAAATCACACATATAGACACATGAAAAATTTAACTACACATATCACAGCATTAATTACAACATAAAACAAAATTGTCTTTATAGGAGCAATAAAAATCCTCATCTCAGCAGAGAAAATCATACCCAGTATCTTGAAAAACTTAAATGTTGGAGCTTAAATTTTAGAAGATTTTATTATTAGTCCCTTACTTATTCACCACAATTTAAATGAATTAATGAAACAATATAGTCACTAATAATACATGAACTGAAAAATAAGAGAAGAGGATGATCAACTATCTTTAGATAGAAATTTATCATCTATCACATATCACATCTGACACCCTCCATAACAATATATAGAAATGCTTCGACAAATATTTCAAAATGTACGAAGAAAATTTGAAAATAGAATATTGTTTACAAAATACTGGATTTTATGTTACACTGTAAACTACAATTACTATGTTCTGATATTAAACTGGTGCCAGTACGACGCATTATGGTACCCACACACATCCACCATTGATGTTTCATACCAACGGATCACCATAAAATCATTCAGACACACATACAGACACATGAAAAATTTAACTACACATTTCACAGCGTTAATTACAACATCAAACACGGTAAAAATTAGCATTGCATCCAGAAAATTCAGCACACCTCGCAAATTTTAAATGTATGTTCAATATAATAGCTTTATGTCCCGAATAGTTTTTGGCACAGTCACAAGGGATGGCCGGTCTCATTAATATTGACGCAATATTACTCGTTTCCAATTTACAATGAATTATTCGTGTATGAATTTGGCAAATCAGTGTGTGGTATTGTGAAAATGTCCATCAATTTGCCCATAATCCGTTTCGTGTTAATTCCAGAACATACATGTGTGTGTGCGTATTCGTAGGCGATTAATTATTGAAAGGGTCCGTGTCAAATGATTACGTTCCCGTTATCCATTTCAATGGTGGCGCCTAATTAAAGGTAAATTTACATTAAAGAAAAAAAACCGGGCTAAAAGACGAAAGTGGGCAAAGAAATGTTTTTTTTTCGTGAAAAGCTTTTTGATGTCGTAATTTTCCTTTATTTACGTTCAATGTCTGAAAACTTGAGTCGGTGAGGAGCAACAAATATGTTCAAAAAATATTTTAATTAGAAAAAAACGATTGAAAATTCTTCCTATGTTTTACTAATTTAATTTGAGCTTGCAATACTTCTTCATTGGAAATATTTTAAAAATTACTATTTAACAATACTAAATAAAATATTTATTAATAGTTTAATTTTTGAGGAATATACAAATTAATTTTTATAATACATTATTATATTATATTTATATTTGTTAATATAAAATTAAAGCATTTTGTAGCAAATAAGGTCTTAAAAACAGTAAAAACTGGATATTATAATATAATTTTAACAAAAGTGTAAAAAACAATATTCAGGACATTGTTTATTTTTAGGTTTTTAAATTAACTCCCAAAAATCAACTTTTAAATATGTCTTTTATTATTTTGAAATTTTTGTCTGTAAATATTGTGTTGGCTTTATTGAACAATTTTAGTCTTCAATGGAATGTCTTTATTTTTGTTGGATTTATAAAAACTTGAAAAAAACAGAATCTCTTTGTAACTGGGATACTCAATGAAACCACCCATATTGAGGTTCTTGATCAGTTTGACATCTACAGTCACAATATATATTCATCACTAGATTAACAGAGCTTTGCACTAAGTCTGTCAGAAAGGTGTTGAAACATCATAAATTCCACCCATCCAAAATGCTTATTACACAACAGCTTGGCGATGAAAATACAGACAGGCGTTTAGAATTTTGTCAAATCATGAATAAATAAATCAGATTCAAATACTAAAAATCATTTGTTTCAGCGATAAGTCTAGCTTTTTTATAGAATTGTTAGCAAACAAAATTGTTTTTATTGAAGCAATGAAAATTCTCATTTCATTAGGGAAGATCCTTCACAGTATCCTAAAAAACTGAAGAATTATCCAGAATAGTGAATTTTTAGAAAAGGACCAATAAAATGACTTCCAAGGTCTTCAGAACTGACACCATTATACTTTTTCTTATGGGGTTACTTAAAATCTGTCGTATACAAAACTCAGTCATCTCATTCTATTGGATTTACTATAAACCTAGGCTAGTGCAGATTTTTGTGTTCATACTGATTCCTCTTCCATATCCTAGAAACGGTTTAGAGTAAAATTTTGATAGCTTCCTTAAATCCATTCTTATACACTCTGTATAATATTCCCCAGTGAGTAGGGAGTCTCTCTTGAAGGGATTAAATTATGTTCCGACTGTGTTAAAATTAATTTAAAATATTGATTGCTTAAGTAAAAGCGTCTACTTTAAATTTCAATTAAGTTCCTCGAGATGTAGCTTTTCTGAACACCTTGAAATTTAGGTATTTATTAGCATGCATGTGAATTTATTGTATAAAATCTCTCTCATTCAATATGCTCACAAAATGGGTTTGCGGTAATTTTGATTGAAATCCATGTAGTAGGTCAGACACGTGCAGAAAATCAAAACCGAATTTCCGTTTGACGTATTTACACAAAATCGAATTAAAACACGAAATAATTTAATTAAGTTCACATTTAACTGATTAGCTTAAAGCCAAATATCTCTTTGTTTCAATATTTAAGTTAATAACGAAAAAAATAATTATCTTTCATTCGACTCGTGCAATTTTTTAAAGCTTTTAATGAACATAAATATATAATTTCATTACAGTCGTATTTCAAATAAAAGTTTAAATCAAATCTTTTCAACAACGCAATTAGATCAATTTCTATGATAGTTTGCAGAAAATCTATAAAGACAATATTCTATCCCATTAAAATTCGGGCACTAGTCCAATTGGCATATTTTATGTGTATCACAATTGTAATTTGTTTAGAGAACATTTTATATCCCTATTAATATATTTTGTAGATTTATCGTATAATCAAAACTACGTCAATGTGAAGGTGTAGATTTCAAAACATTGAAACTATAAAAATCAATTTTATTGTCTATTGTTTATACCCTTTCAAATCGTCAGTTTATGATGCTCAAGAAACAAACGCAAATTGTCTTATATGCTCCAACTGTTTCAGTTAGTTTAATTTAAACAAAGATTTTCTAAATTCATTTAGTTACATTGTACACTAAAATATTTAACCAAAATTGGTATTGCTAACTATAACTAATTATTACTAAAAAGCTTTATTTATTTTAATTATATATTCGTGAAACTCTAATAAAATCAATTAGCTTCAACATGGACAATTAAATAGATAACAGTGTAAATGTTTTGAAAGTGGGAAATGCACTTCCGAATTTCCACAAACGAAGGAATTCAATAAAATTAAACCAAATTTATTTTCATACGCACCTCATGACTGGAATTTTAAATTGAATTCTTTATTTATATTCAGAAAATTATTCCTTGTCTGTCGGTATATCATTCCAACAGTACTGCTTCTGTACACATCATAATTCTCGTATGTTATGTTTGTTTGATAGAACGTTAAACAACGCCTACAAAACCAATTAGAAGTAAGGAAATTATCGTTTACAGTTTTTTTAACATATATGTTGATAAACGTATGTATATTAAATTTACAATTTCCTTCCTTTGAGAGGCCCAAATATCAACAAATCGCAGTGAACGTCTGAAAAATATTATGTCAGTATTTCCACACACATGAAAAATCTGAGGATATATTATGAAAATCCAGATAAATTTACTTTTTGTTAAAAATATATATATTGTTATATACATGTTCTTCTTATTAGTACTACAGTAAAATATTATTTTTATTATGTATATCGTATATAATTTGTATAAATGTGCAGGGTGTCCCTAAATTGAGTGCACAAAAATTAACCACATATTCTTGAATTGTATCTCTATCTGTATTTCTTAGCAAGCATATTGGTCAATAATATGTGGTTAATTTTTGTGTACACCTTGTATATAAGCTACTCAAACATTTACGATTTATTTCACTTTACTGAACTATTTATTCTATTCTATCAAAATTATTGTTTTACAACGGAAATACGTCAATTTTGGAAGAAATTAATGAAGCAGTGGAACAGCTTCAAAGTGGCTTTAGGCAAATTGAGGTAGCTGAGAGGTTTAGTGCTCCCTAAAGTGTCAGTTGTGGAGGTCCCTTAAAAAAACTGGTAATCAGATACAACACCAATTAGGTTCAATATTTACCATTAACTGCTCGAAGACTTTTCTTCTTTTACTGAGTAGAAAATAATTGAGCAACAGTTATATTCACCAACTTATCCCGATTTGGTTTTCATCCAGATTCTCATTCAACAAGAGTTTGCAAAAGGAATTTAAAATCAAATTGATTGTATATGTATATTTTATTGAAACCACAATTTATTTAATCGATAAAAAATAAATAATAAATAAATATTTAGCTTTTGCAATCACGAGAGTTAGTGGCATTAATTGTTAGGTAGTCATGCAACACACCTTCAGATATTCTTTATCATCGTGACCCAGAGCAAATATGCCAAAAGTTTCTCGAATCAATGCATTAATATCTATTAAATATTATATTTGAATAGTATATATTGATTTAAACGAACAAAAAACACTTCACCATTTTGTTACCGTGATTTGATAAAAGAAGATAATATTACTGATTGAACAGAACAATACATTGGGAAACACATAAAAGAATAGAAAATGTAAGGCTTAATTTAATGTACATTTCGACCTTTGACCGTAAGAAAAAGGCGAAATCTGAAGTGGCGATTTCATCTGATTACATACATAACTCCGACGTTGAAACTAGGTTACTCTATAGGTAGAAAGAAAATCAATATTGGTTGATATTGTTCTCCTCTTCGTATAAAACTATTGCGATATTTCCTGGTTTTTAATTACAATTAACTTGCTCATATTAATCATTGACATTGCTTTATTATTTGAGGAACGAGTGGTCATTAAAATTTTCTATAGGTAGTTTGAGTTCATTTAATTTTATTAAGATTATACTAAATATTATTAATATATGTAACCCGCGATTTAAAATTATTTTATTTAGGTAGATAATTTAATTGTACCATCAATAACTAAATTATTATCCTATTTTACAATGCTTTTAAATAAAGTTTTCCGAGAATATTTTAAAAATGTAAATGTAATTACGTTCAAAGTAAGTAATTAATTTCAGTAACCACAAATTCTATTTGTCTTTTAAAGCTCATAATTAATTTCCCGGGATAAAACACAAAAGCAAAAACACTGTTTATACAGAGTATTCTATCAAGAGTTATTAATAGTATTCACAAATATTAAGCAAAGTATTTGGTTTGGTTTTTTTCCCCACTTTATTTTATCATTATTGGACACTGAATTACTGTTGTGGTTATTACATTATATTGTTTCTCCCTTTATTCATTTTATACATAAATCAAAATAATTTTCACTTAAACAAACTAAATGGGGCTGATTACAGAAAAATACACTTTTTAAAAATATATATTTGTTAAATAATTTTAATAACAATAATAACATTAAACAAAATTGTTAATATTTAGTTGGGTATCCTTTGTTAAATTTCACTTAATTTCATCTAAATTGAATGCTTTTTGATGTTCCACAAGTTTTCAAATGTATTTAGATCCAGATTTTACGCTAGCCAATCGATTTTCACAACATTTTTATCTTTTAAACAACTTTAGATGAATGCTTCGTATGATTATCAGCATAAAAATCCATTTCTCTGATGCTATTCCCTAAAATTAAAATGAATATTAACATAATCACATTGATTAAAGGGGTTGCATATCAATACGATTTTTCAAAACGTCAACATACAACTAACATATACCGTATACAATGGCTATTAGTGGTTTGCGTGTAAAGTTTTGAATTAATAACGCTTTGTCGCTGAATTAATTAGAATAGCGGGATATTTATTTCAATCTGTACTTACAAAATCTGACATCCCCACAGGAAACATTGATTTAAGTACTCGTACTTTATATAGGAATCTAAATTTAGAAGGAGATATTTTAATATGCGTGTTGCATGCTGTTTTAATAATTTAACATGTAATATTAGATTTTCCGTCGCATTGCACTTCCAGGTGTATCTGTTTATGTGAAATATTATGGACAAATGTAATTTTCAACTGCCAAGCGTTCATATTTATTATATTATTTAAAATTATGTTGTATTTTTAAATTTCGCACTTTGCATACGTTCCTCAAAAGTAATCATATAAAACAGCGAGTTGGCACTCTAAACCCAATCAACTTAATTACTCGCACCCGTATTAAATTTATGACAACTTATCGAATGCCCCTTATACTTCAATTAAAAAAGCGGTAACGCTTATGATTAGTGTTTTCAGCGTATTCATTATAGATGGCGCTGGAATTAGGGAAAAGACAATTTTTATACAAACAAATATTCATTGAAGATATAGAATTATATTGGTATACACTGTTCCATTTTCCTTAACTGCATTGACATAACTCGTAAATTTCAAGAATATGACTGCTCCCCAGCGTTTCCACGAACGTCAAACATTATCCCCACCTTCACACTCTAGGTACTGTGGACAAAACTAACCTAATATTCTGTCAATAAAACAAAGTGCATAAGAAGTTGTTTAACAGTTTATGTGCACTTTCCTAATCGTCACTACCACAGCGATTTGGTAGCAATAAATTTTATTAATTAATATTGTAATATAAGTTGATCATGAACACTAAAAGAACTTACGTTATACCAAAAAGTGCTAGCAAATACAATGGAAAACTTAAAGATATTTTGTCCGCATCAAGGAGTAAAAGTGAATCAAAACCGACAGAGACTGAGAATAATTTGGCAAATATACCACTTGTTAAGCAGGCTGACACAGCACGGTTGTTACCAAAATATCAAGCAGGTATTCAGTTTATGAAATGTAAAACAATTTCATGTTAAGGCTGTAATTTTTGTAGTCCTCTCGAGATCATCTGAGGATGGAGTGAATATGGATGAATTAGATCAATTACAGCAAGATTTGGAGAAACTGTTGTCCACCAGTGCTTCTAGAAGTAGATTTTTGCTGGCAGAAATTGAATCTATAGATCGTGTTGAAGAGAACAGAGATAAAAAGGATAAAAGTCATGATAAGGTAAATGTTACATGCAAGTATTTACACCAGTATTAACATAAAATCGTTTAAGGCACCACTGAAACGAAAGCGTCCAGATGAAAAGCCAAAATGCAAAGATGTGAGGAGTAGTGGGACAAGAGTATTTAAAAAACACTGCGCTCTACCAGTTAATAATTTATTAGGAGATGGTCTCAGGTATGAAGTTCCCAAACTGTCGTTGCCCAAAAATGACAATTCTGACAAATTCTGGGCGTCCATCGAGCCATATTGTGCCAATGTTAATGCAGAAGATATTAATGTAAGTTGTTCCCAAATTTGGGCTCGCACTGTTTCTATTCTGGGCTATTTTAGTTTTTAGATGGCCTCATAAAAGAATTCTCCAAATGCATTGATGCAAAGGTACCAGAAATCGGCAACCACTATGCCCAAGAGTGGTCAGAAGAATTGGTATCAGAAGAAATGAATCTAGGAAAATCCCCAAAATCAAAACACGGATCCACAGATGGAAAAAAATCGGGGCTGGCAGCGTTAGTATTAAAACTAAATTTAATATGGCACAATTCTGTAATGTGATTTTCAGATTCGTGGATTCATTAACAAACCAACACACCCAAAAATTAGTTGCTGCTCTGATAGAGGAAAAAGTATTCGCGGCATTGCCTAATATAGAGAAAATAAAATGTGAGTATATAAAAAGCAAAATAAAACTAAATACAAAAAATCTGTAAAAAATGGTAAATAATTTGTATATTAAAAAGTTTTTGTATATAAATTAATAATAAAAATGTATTTATTAATCATCGTCATTTTCTGAAGATGACACACAAAATGAAGAATGCTGTTTACACTGATAATTATTAATGTAAATAATAACATGGAACCATTATTAATATTATATGGTTTTGCAGCGGATTTAAATTTAAAAAGCAACGGCCCCCGAGTAGGGGTATGCATGGACAAGAAGCTGGAGCAGGCCCTCCTCAATTTGGAGGAACTACAAAAGAATCCGGGTGACGACGAAATCCTCACCGAAATTAAAAAGTGCCAGCAAGAATTGAAATCTGTCAACACTTACAACTTGAACGAACTGACGAAGTTGCGGCGGGTGGTGCAGAACGACATCCAGAAGCAGCAGGTCAAGGAGGAGCTGGAGAAGGTCGATAATCAGGTAATGATGACTTAACATGTGTCCGAGTTGTTTTGGTAATTTTGTTTTTGTGTTTTAGGTTTTGGACTTGTACAATAGGTTCTTGGTGGCCAAAAAACAGGCTCAACAATCGGATGGTATCGATTTTGATAAGTCGTCCATTAATCAACAAGTGGTAAGTGATTTTGAGGCTGAGGCGGACGAATTACTTAAACAGCAAAATATTTTGCACACGTGCGCTTACCCGGAGTTTAACACGCCCGGAACAAATAACGACCAATATTTTTTAGACCTATTTTAAGGGGACTAGCATAATTTGCATTAAGTGATCAAATAGAATTTTTGCGATGGGAATATTATCGGTTTAATTAATTTTTTAATGTTATAGATGAATAGTGTGGTCGATAATTATTGAAATTTGATTGACGTGTACATAAATTTACGGTTGATGATCATATAATTAATTATTAAGTTCAATATTTATTGCGTTCATATAAATATTGTATTAAGTGTGATCTATATGTTATCTTAATATATAGTATTTTATTGAATTTGAACAAGATACAACACTTGTTGAATCCATCTATTTTCTAATTGTTGTGCGTGTACACCTATGATCATGACTAATAAAACTGTATTTTCAAAATTATGGTCATAGTATAAATTAAAAAATAGATGGGACATTCAACGAGTAGAAATAATCAATTAGAAAAAATTTAGGATGTGATTTATGACGTGTTATAATTTTATTAAGTACAAATCCCGAATTTTGACATGCATGGATTGAAATTAAATTTAGGAATTATTGCACAGTAAGTATTATATTAATTTCGCAATATTAATTTAAAAACCATTTTAATGTCCTTTTTTATTTTGCAACAAAGGATAGTTAATTTTGTGATGCATAATATAAAATAATAAATATTTTATTAGCAAGAGACATTTAATTATGCCCACCACGTGTACCTTCCTGGACTACGTTAGTCACAGCTGGCGTCATCTGTAGGCCGAAAGCTGTTACTTGCTCATATCCTACCCCAGTTTTTTTGTAGCATACTACAAAACAAAGCTTCCTTACTCAGGGGACAATGTTTTTAGACAACCCACCTCACAACTATGTATTATCGAGTTGCATAATAGTAAAAAAATAAAATATACATTTACTAAGTTGTAATATTTAGCATATTGTAAAAAGCATGTATTAGTCGCTTTTTTTTGTCGCTATATTAACGATATCCGAATTACATCTAACATATATATTATATTTTTGTTAGAGTTCACTTAGAATTTAGTAATTCATTAAATATATAATAAATTATACTATTATTATAATATAATTATAAAAAAACAAAATATTATAATGAGATTCAAGAACAATTTATAGAATATTGAAAATCTTTATAGTATAATTTATTTATAATTATTTTCGGTTCTTTTTCAATTATCGATGTTTTTTTCTTTTTTCTAGTTGTACCAAATCATTGCGGATTTTTGGTTTTATGTATGTTTTTTTAATTAAATATTTTTATAGAAATCCTCTGTTTAGAGAAATGTTACAATAGTAACTCTGATAGATGGCGGCAGAGTGTCTAAATGCTTGGGTGGGCGAAGCCAACCATTTAAACGGGTTGGGATCGGCTGGGTTGCATACAACACTCAAAAAAGTACGAATATACTTGTATTAGAAAGTGGCGTTAAAATTTTTTCTTTTAAAACTTCATGTTTTTACTAATTTTAGATTTTATACAGTAGTAAAAATGATTATTAAAACTCATCTATGTAGTAGACAGTTTGTTATATAATCAATTTTCATTATATTAACGGACACTCCAAAAGCAGTAATTGCTCTATTAAAATTTAAAACACATAACCATAACTATGTGTTTAAATTGCAATTGAACATTAGAGAAGCAATGAAATAACATTCAATACAATAAAATTTACAACTGACGTATGAGCGTGCATAAAATGTGATGTTCTGCACGTTTGATTTTTCTCGGAAAGATTTTCTTATTATGTATTTACTAGACACGATGAGTATTCTCAAAAATCATCATAATAAATAGAAATACGGTAAAAAACTGTTTCCAAAGTTAATTATGTGGAATTTATTTAAACACATTAATATTAAATAAATAAACACTTTTGAAACGTTGATATTAAGTGTGGAATAAACTAGAACTTTTCAATGTTTGGCAGCATCGCGCCTTTAATCATCACTTTCTGTGGAAGTATTTCCAAATATTTGTGTTCAACACTCGATCTATAATATGAACTTTTGTTTTCATAACAATGAATATTTCATAACAGTTAATAAACATTCCTTTGGCATTTTTGCATTTAATAATTGAATGTAATTTCCAGGATGTTGAGGATGTTCTTTTACGTGTTGAATTAAAAAGAACTGCCGTTCACAATATGCAGGTCTCTGGTGGTTATCAGTCCATAAACAAGGAGCACCAAATCTTGAAACGGAAAACGGACTATTTAAAATCTATGCTCGGAATGCGCGTATTGTGTGATCCCATACAGAAAGACGCCAGACCGAAAGCTTGTAAAACGCAGTAGTAGTCTGGAGAAAAAGCGATCCTCTCAAATTGTTTAAAGGGTTTCATTGATATTTTGTGATTCAACTTAGATGTACTTACAATTAATAATTATTTTACATATATATATATATATATATATATATATATATATATATATATATATATATATATATATATTCATGCATATACAAATTTATACATACATATAGTGAGAAAACCTGTGATGTTTAAGTTTTATATAAAAAAAATATTTTAAGAAGCAAATATAATATATAAATGTATACATTGGTGTTTTATTTTAATTTACAAATACTGCTAAGACAAACATAATATGTCCATAACCTATTGCATTTTCATGCAAGAAATGATATATAAAATATTTGACAAAACCGAAGTAACACAATGTAAAAATGCAGCAATAAATCTTCAGGAGTCCTCGGTGTCAGTATCTGGGATGTCGGCGGTTACCTAAGATAAATATCTACAAACATGCTATAGTATCACCTAAAAAGGTTGGCGGCAATAATTTATATTCAAAGGGTTGTTTCATCGTTTTGTCCCAATTTTGAGGGAATTTCAGCCCCCGATGTTATTTAAGCGCCTAGATCTTATCTCATATAATTGGGAATGGCGGTTTTGCAGCGTCTTTCACATGCACAAGGGTTAAATTAAACTGAAACAGTTCCAAAATGATTGTTAATTAGTGTTAGGATGAAGTCGTTGGACTTGGCTTACTAAATATGTCATTACCATTGACTTGAGGCGTTTAATTATTGGTCCTCTGTCTGATTACCCAACAAGCATCTTAACGATCTCTATATCTTTCATTTCTAAACCAAATTTAACATTAGTCTAAAAATAAGAACGTAGGGCATAGCAAAAAGTATAAATAAGTGTAATGTATTGTATTGTGGGACGGAGATATATTAGACAAATTATAACATCAGACCCATTTTAAAACGCATTTTACGATTCCTGGTGGAATTCTATCTACTTACGCACCCCTCACACATTGACAACCCATTTACGGCATAAATTTTTATTAGGGGGCTTACGCCTGCTCCTCTCTGGGACTTCAATATTTGACATGTCGTAAATACGGCTCATTTATTGTTATTGAATCGGTTTATGCGGACTAATTGTCTGTAAAATGTGATACTGACGTTAATTTATTATTTAATTTTAAGGAAATATTTTGTAGTTGTGTACGTACATGCATAATTTTTAGATAATTGCAGTTTAGGTCGTTGACTTTGTTAGCAGTATATATGCAAAAAGTCATAAAACGCGTATTTACGTATTTTATGTAATGATTGATATGCGTACGTCAAGTTTCGTTTACCTCAAAAAGCGTGTGACAATCTAATTGTCGTACAAATATATTTATAATATTTATTCAGGCATTAACACCTATAGTATTGAACGTATCCGAATGTTTACACACATGCAACAAGTTTGTAGAGAAATATGTCATTTTTTTAATGACAAATCCATATTTGCGAATTAAAACGTCATGTATGGTAAGTGCGTGAAACGTTCGAACGGGTACGGTGTTGAGGATGCATTAAACCGTTGTCCGAAAATAAATAGAAATAAGTGACAAGAAGATGTAACAGTTAGCCGGTTTAAATTTAAATCTTATGACAATTGTTTAGTGTGGGCTCGAATTAGAACAAGACCACTTCAGTCTTATGTAAATTTACTCGAAGAAAAAAAAATCAGAGTAATTTTTAAATGGGTCACTGTAAATGACCTGAATAGGAACGGAGCGTCTTCATTAAGATAAGTCGGTCCAACAATACGAATCGATCATAACATTTTATACCATCATCAATACTTATTAAAATATTTTAATACCTGGAAGAACATTCCTCTAGGCTTTATCTAATGTAATATTAAAATTAACATAGTGCCGGGCCGAGATTAGGTTATACATATTAAGGCTCGCATTAAACGATGTCACAGGCTGAGGAACTATAGAAACACCCATAATTAAAATATTGAAGGTCCGCTACCACTAGGAAAGAAAATTGATTTACTTTCGTAGTAAATTAATGATCTAACTGTAAAACATGCCACCGCTCATTCATTGTTTAATTAGGGATATTTTATTTATTGAATTACATTCTTCACAATTAATTCGGGCCAACGAAGGTACCTCATTAAAATGTATATTAATATTTTATGGAAATTTTATCTTACAATTAGTACCATAAAGTTTTAATGTCTCAATTCGGCTCAACTATTTCTCTCAATAAGTAAGAGAAAGCGCCTTATTTCGAGAAAACGTCCGATGCGCCAGCACATTTCTCAAAACCTAAAAAGATAATAAAAGAGGAAGTTTAGGGTGAAAAATAGTCGATAAAAATCTGAAATCCAACATCTAATCGGCCATTTTCGGTGTTAGTACAAAGATAAGTTCCATGTAGGGTAGTTAAATTTTATTACACCCCTGCGGTGTGACAAGTGACAGAATGTATAAACTTCAGAAACCTCTTAACTAAACCAACAACCCTTAATTTACCTCGCAGTCACAAAACAAAAGAGCCAAAATAATACAATCCGATTTAATTATACACATAAATTCATTGGTCACGATTAGATAACGGCCCGATTGCTTATCTGCTAATTAAAATTTCGTATGTTTCACTAAAGCCATTTAGAATTCGGAATCACTTTCACGTCACACTCACGATGTACATCGTTTTCGTCTCAAAATACACTTCTGATGTTCCATTCTTTGTCTACATTAATTGATTTGCGAAATAAAATCACTGGGACTCTAAATGCCTTAAATCGACTGTGTATTGAGTTAATTAATTGATGGCTGTGTTTTAATAAAAATTAATTAATGATTATGTTATGAATGAGTGCGAACCATGGCCTAAACTTAGGCTATTGACCGTATCTATTAAACTAATATTAACTTCTAAGAATTGTAATAAAATGCTAGTTTATGTAAAATATTTTTTTAAATATTAACTTCTAAACTGACGCCCGCAATTAACACTCTTAATTGCTACTCTAATATGTTTGTCGGTTTCTTTAAGTGTATTTTGCGAAGTGTTGAAACGTTTAACAATCATGCGATATATATGGATAAAATTGCTATTTGACGTAATGGCCGAGATGCGACCGAAAGAAACAACGACAAAGTGGAGAGTTCGTTTGATTTATAAGATCCCATAAACGATCTAAATCTGTACAAATGGCTCCATAAAATAACAATCGGTTGGATTGAACAAAAATTGGTAAATGCAAGTGAGGATAAAAAGTGATTTGATTCTTTCTTCTTTCGTATATTAGATTATGGGGCTCAAGCAACGGCGATTAGGGATGAACCGAGATGAGACGGAGAGCAGGGGGGTAAAAATGATTTTCGCTTTTTCAAAATTGTACAAATGGCAGCGCGCTCATATTTCCCATGACAATGAAATATATCAAAAATCGAAATTAATTAACTAAACCATCTGTGGTATATATTTGGGATATTTCTCTCATTAGGGGTGTCAAAATCGGGGCGGCGTCAATTAATAAAATACTAAGATTGTTTTCACAGACGACAGGCTCATCATTTATGATTTTCTTTCTGTTAACTATACAATGTGTTTTTCTTTGGGAGCGATTTAATTAAGAGAAAACGTTTGCACGTGTAAATTGATAGATGCAATCTAATTAATCAAAGTGACGCCAGATCTACGCCAATAAACTTTGAAACACAAGTTCTGCTTAATAAATTTTACTTACTTTCCGTGTGCACTTCGCTTTTACAACCCATTGTCTGATTTCTGCGCTTCCGAATCTTCATTTGAAAAGTGCAATTTGAAACAGTGACGTGTTTTTTGTGCTTTTTCATTTCTAACTTGGTCACATATAAAAAACGAATAAAATGATTCCTATTATTCTTGACCGCAGACAAGATACAAATCTTATTGTATTCAAATACATCAATATACATTTTTCCAAGATTTTGCACCTTTTATATTGTTTACAAATACAGATCGAATAAATATGCGAAAGAGCGCGGCCGGGCCAAAGTTCGATGATTAAGTTCTGAAAAATTTTACTCGATTTAGTTTCGTTGTTTAGACTTCACGTTTCTTCCCTAATAAAGGCCTGGATTTTGATGGGTCCATAAAATTATTCATCCTCTCCGCACTTCAAATGGATTTCTGTTACTGTGTTTACATTGTTATAACTTAATTAATTTTCTTATGTAAATAACATTTTATGCGTGTATTTTACATATTTTCTTGACACGGACATTAGATTTTTAACGGGTTCATTTGAATATCGCCGTTCGGCCAAATGGATTTTTCTGACAACGAGTAAATTTGACACCATAAATTAGACGATCGTTCAAATGTCTGCGGGATCCCAATTTAAACGATCTTTAGCGGCTCGTTTAATATACACACTGCTTTTTGATAAATTGCCGTTTCGAGATGTGAGAAAATTTACTTAACTGTTGAAATATTGGCTCAACTTAAAATAAAAATAATTATGATATGATTATTACCACCCGTAGATAAATTTAACCAAAAATATTTGTACTATCAGTTATTGTAGCCGCACTTCCACACAAATTCCAATCGACGTGTGGCAAAAATATAATTTATAATTTGTTGATGTTATTTTCCAAGTGGTACTAATTAAAAACCTAATGAATCAGCGTCGTGTGTGTGAATAATAATTTCAGCTGATTCGATAAGGGAAGTAAAAATTTTCCAATGAGAAAACGGGTACGTGATCGCAGATCAGTTCGATGAATAATAATCGAACGTGATTTGGTCACAAGATCATTTTAGGTGGGACGGGTATTGGCACGGTTCCGAAACTGCACTTCAATTTTAAATACACTCGTGGTTTTACGTAAAGCTTGTGCCGGACCACTACGAACCGACAGGAAATTCCTTCATTATTTCTAACCGTTTTTATTTTATATAATATATAATATATAATTAATTTACGATTCTCCCGTTTCGTTCATTGTTATCGTGAGATAAGAAGCTGATAAGATAAATTTATGTAAGAGATTCGTACGTCAACCACTGTGTATTACCGAAATTGCCCTAACAATATCAGTCATTATGCAAAAAATAAAACAAACTCTAGGTGAATTAGCGAGCGACAGTCAGTCAGCAATGATTATTTTTATCAAAGTTATTCCATGCGTTGCTAATTAATCGTGTATCGTTGGTCCTTGATCCATAAAACGGCCCATTCATAGAAGGATGCTGATTCCGAGTGGTGTGCGTTGAATTCGAAAGAAGCGGAAATTTTTCGCACGTCGGAAAGTCCGTGTGACTTAGAGTTTTAGGTGGAAACCCACTTAAATCCGCGACTTAATTAATTAATGAGATGTTTCATAAACTAGCAGACAATTGTCACGTATCTTTCTGAAATTATTGGAGGGAGGGACCGATTTATATTTGTTGAGGATACGGCGTGCACTCGCTTTAGTGAATTGATCGGTGATCCTCAATTAAATCGGACCAAAGTTCACGTTTTTTGCCGTTTTTGCCGGCTTCATCTTTCACGTGAATCTGCGATAAATTTAGACTGGCTGTAAGTCGCTTTTATTATTTATTTTTTAACGTTTTCTATAATTGTTTTGCTGTGGTCAATTACCTATATTTTTTTTTCTACAAAGTTCCATCTGTATCCAATTATTTGAAAACGAACATAATTTAAAAAAAAATTTACCATTACAACTGAAATTTTATTACGTTTTTCAATTTACTTTACTATATATTATTATATTTAAAGTAAATCTGCTTATCATGTTGTTATTATTAATAAGTAAAGTCCACTACAATATAAAAACTTATCCAAAAAATATTTTTTGACTGATAAAACATTTAAAACTTAAACTGATAAAAGCATATTATGCATAAACAATTTGAGCCTAAATTCTGATATTGTAGGGTCGCGTGTACGCCCACAATTTCAACGTCTTACAAAAATATTTAAATTAAATTAATTAAGAAAAAATTGTTTTTTTTTTTTTTTTGTAGATAACAAGTATAAATCAGTGGGAGGATATTTTAAAATGGATGGGCGGCGACAAAGTAAGTAAATACGAAGTGTGTGAGAAATATAAGGATAAGGATAAGGATAAGGACCAGGATCAGGATGTTGAATTAAGTGTGATGAGAAGAGAGAAGAGTGTCGGCCGGAGGTGGCGATACCGATGCCAGGAGTAGTGGTAGTTGTCCCGTGCCATCAGGGAGTAGTCAGGGAGTCAGGCAGGCAGGCAAGCAGGCGAGCAAGCAGGCAGGCAGGCAGGCAGGCAGGCAGGCAGTCAGCCCGTTGCACGTATCATTTCTGTTTAGTTTGGTCGCGGTGGTCGACGAAGCCACTGCCAGTAGCCGCGGCAAGACGACCGACGATTCAGTCAGTCAAGGCAGCGGATAAGCGGATAAGCGGATAGCCGGATAAGCGGATACTCGGATAAGCGGATAAAGCGGATAAGACGGATAAAACGGATAAAACGGATAAAGCGGATACGATACGTAGATACGTATGGGAGCGAGTGAGTGATAACATATGAAAATGACGAGCGTCCTATGGTCGCGAATCAAGTGCCGGGAACGGGAACGGGCCGGTATAACCTGTGGCAGTCAGTGACAGTGCACGACACTATGTCCCAGTCATGGTGAAGGCATTGCTTGTGGGGCTCCTAGCTGCTACGATTTGTGCTTTCGTGTTCTCTGCTCCCGCTGCCCGAAACTACCCCCTATCGGACGATCCCCCGACATTACCAGCACAGCCTTTGCCGCCTTCGCCGCCTTCGCCGCCTTCGCCTTCGCCCCAATCAACCAACCAATCGAACCACCGACCACCAGAGCCTCAACCCCAATCTCAACCTCGAACCCAGCAACAGTCGCAGCTTCAGCACCAGCACCAGCCCCAGCCTCAGCTAGATCCTGAACCACCTCTCGAAGACGATCCTGCAGCAAGGAGTGAACGCAGCACCAACCTGTCGCACGTTAGCGGTACCGCCAGAAAGATTCAAATGTTCATCAAAAATCGTCACCTGCAACTGCTTCCAGACGGAACCGTCAACGGAACCACCGACGACACCAGTCCCTACAGTGAGTCCCATTCAATTTTTTTTTTTTTTTTTTTTCTATTTTTAATCATCGTACTAGTTGTAAGCGCCATTCGTTTTATGACAGGAAGTACTCAGTTCAGTACTCACACATAACATACAAATATGGGCGCCCAACGTGGAAACAGCCACCCAATAAAACTGTTTTAGGTCAAACTCAAAAATTTTATAAACTTATGTCACTGACCTCTTGTTACATAAATATCGACGGATTTCAAAAACACTGCCCAATTTAAAAACAATCCCGTTCATAATTTATAAATTTTATCTTTTTTATGGAAATTTTGAATAAACAATTATAGGATATACAATTATCAGCTAATATTAAAACAAGAGAAAACACTATTATAAATTTACTACCAACAAAAAATTATGTAGAACAGATATTAAAATGTTGATTTTACGACTTTACTGGACTGTTACATAAATAAATAGTACTAGAAACTGTGCAAGAACATTTCAACAATTTTTAACAACTATTTAATTGGTCATATATAAAGTAACATTACTTACATTGCTCTTCTAAACACTTAATATTTTATTGATAATTACATATTAGAATTTAGTTTTTTTATTTATTTAATTTAATTAAATATCACAATTTAAACATGTTTAACAATTTACTTAAAAAATATCATTAATAATTTTTAAATAAACACTTAATATAAAAAGTTAAATAAACTATAGTAGCTATATCTATTTACTTAAAAAATATGAAGTCTCTAAAGATATGTAAAATTGAAAAAAAATTTTTGTTATTGTAAAATTATATTGGCGCCCAACATGTGATTATACGTTGGGCGCCGATATTAAAATAAAAAAAATAAATAAATCATAAAAAAGTTAAATAAACAAGCGTAGCTACATCTACATACTTAAAAAATATGAAATCTCTTAAAATCTGTTGAATTTAAAAAAATATTTTCTCTGTTATTAAAAAATTATATTGGCGCCCAACGTATGATTATACGTTGGGCGCCAATATTAAAATAAAATAAAAATAAATCAATCACAAGAAAATTAAATAAACAAGCGTAGCTATTATCTACATACTTAAAAAATATGAAATCTTTTGAAATATGTTGAATTTAAAAAATATTATTTCTATTATTAAAAAATATATTGGCGCCCAACGTATGATTATACGTTGGGCGCCGATATTATAATCAAAAAATAAATCAATCAGATAAATTAAATAAATGATCTACTTACAAAAATATTAAATTAACTCTTTAAACACATTTTTTTTTTTGTAAATAAAAAAAGTATTTAATTTGTAAATAAAATTTCTTTCTGGAATTTACAAAATATTTGTTGTGAAATATTCCGATATTACGTAATCAATCACGATACGTCTTCAAAATTTAATGTTTTTAACATGTTTTCTTGATTTTGATAAACATAATTTATGACACATTAAACTTTTTGTTCACGATTGTTAAATAATTTATATTTTTTTATTTTATTTCATAATTATTTAATTGATTGTAATAAATAACATCTTTCACGTGGCAAATATAAATTGGTCACCGAATCATAAATATTAAATAGCACCTCCACCATTTTTCCTAAATACTAAAGTTCGAATAGAGCAACGATCCTTTTTTTTCCAAATACTTTTACTAAAACCACAATTCACTACACATGTACAATAGTAGAAATGAAAGTCTAACTTTAATTTTAATTGATTGGTCTCACTTTTCAATCACATCCCGATTTAAAGAGACAATCGATTGTACTTTTTATTTAATTGCCTGGTTCTATTAAAATGCCGTTCAAAAATCCGGCGTACGTGAACAAACTGTAATCTTTTAATCCGCAATAAATTATTTTGGCCTGATTATTAAATCTGTAGTACACTTGATCAATCGATAATATTGAATTTAAGAAAGGACGTTACAAGTTTGATTTATTTACGTTTTAATACAAACTTGGGGTTTTTTAATTAATTTATCTACCTCTTTGTCAATATTATTTATCTTAAATAATCTTCAATTTTTGTTATTACTATTAGTTGAATAATTTTTTTGTAATCGTTAAATATTAGATCAGAAACGTTGAGGGTGATTTTTTCGCCAGTTCTCATCGACCCAATTTGTCGAGATTGTGATAATGGGTTCAGAGCACCCACGAACGAACATCATACTCGTGCTATTCATGCTATTACTGGCAGGTACTAAAATAAGCATAACCTATGTAACATACGTAGGTATATCTCTATAGTCTAGTGGACAATCTTCCAGTCTGTCCATTCTGTTTAGACGGGAATGTTGCTGTCAATCATCGCCGCTGGCTTTAATCAATCAAAACAAGAGTTAAGTCAGTCAATGGAAATCGAAATCTATCTATAAATAGGGTGTAGTGTAGTATTTTTAAATTTGGATAATTCTGTCGAATGATAATGTGTGTGGTTGATTTTCAGTGGCGTGGTTTTGGCACTGGAAATTGACCATGTATTTTAAGAGGGCGGTGCATTGTTTTTTCATTTTTCAATCGCTGAAACACAGTTTCAGAGTTTGGTGGAGGTGTTCCATTACATAATATTCAGTACTAAATATAACAGTGTAGATATAGTTAGGCATTCGAAACATTTGTTGTGATTTATGTTTTGGTGATTTAAATGGTGGGACGTCAATATTTTAATAATCGTTATGAATTAATTAATAGAACACCAAGTATAAATGTGTGATTCATCGATGGAAATAAATAATCCGGAATAATTTAGATATTTAACTATATAAGAATAGAAATATCTCACGCGGGACATCTTTAGGTCAATTCTATTTTCGAAATACTTAAGAATAACCAACTTAAATAAACTAACTAGCCTAAATAGACTATCTTATTTAAACGTGTTCTCTAAAATTATTAAATTTAGATCGTCGTAGACGACATGTATATGTGTGTATGTGGGGTTTATTCAAATATTTCTTGGCAGTGCCTGAATGCAATGCACAATGTGGCTGTAATTTAATTACAGATACCTAATTGTGCATTATATCATTTCGTACAATTAAAGGCTTGTACGTGTTACGAAAATTTCACATAACGTCGACCTTGAACGTTTCCTGGAAACTGTTGAAATTCGAGTTGGGAAAAATTTATTGGACGCCGAAAAACTGGGCCGCATTTCAACAGATTGTTTTTGGAAATCTGATAGATTTAAAACGCACTACAATGTTAGCAATTTTGAAATGTATCAACCATTAAGTCGTTCAGAGCGTATTTTGGTAAAAATGTAGCACTTAAGCGAACCGAAAATAACTAAAATTTAGGTTAATTACTGCGCTTGAGGTATATACAATATATGCTTTACGTACATTCGTATAATATTTCCTAGACGAAATGGAAATTGGAAATGTTGAGAGTTGAGGAGGATGTGCATAGGTATAATACTATAAATTCCAGCTCAGGCTCAGAGTCATGCGGAGTTTCAGAGTTTCAGTGCATCAATGAATTTATTGAAACATTAGCTGGTGTAGAATAACACTTGTCAACTACAGCTTGCAAGTTTAATAGTGTGTAGTTTATTTTGGTTCGGGAAAAAGTAAACTATGGGCCACGTTTTTATCCGTACACGTTTCATTTTACTACAACCAAAAGACGCCAATTGATCTAATCTAAACTTAAACTTTCTCATTCTTTATGAAAACATCCAATCAGATATTTGGGTTTCCGAAAAATCATGTCACATATTTAGTTCCTCTAATTAATTAAGGATTATTATGAATAAATTAATTTTAATCACGCACACGATGTTTTGATAAATTTTTCTCCTGACAGGTTTAATTAACGATAAATTACATGAAATTTCGTAACTTTTCTGAAGATATTTTTCATTTTTTAAATGGAACTTTATGTATAAGGCCGACGTATGATTACAAGTGACATATTACATGCAACCAAATTAATGACCGCATTTATCAAAATTAATCAATTTTATGGTCGCTTTCGTTTAGTGATTTTTCGGCCTTGCTCACATCTTAATATTATTTTATCACTGAGTAATTTTTATGGCTTTACCCGAATTGTGTGTAGAAAATAAATCGTTAATAAACTGTACAAAGAATAAAAGTTAACAATGAAGCAATTTAGCGAAGATAATTTAACGTTCAAGAAGTCCAACCATAAATTAAGCGATTTTTTCTAGACAAAATGAAAATTATACACATTATAAGTGGTGTAATAAATTTAAGCGGTCGGAATTTCACCATAAAATCTAGTTTTTCTTAATTTTATGTCGCTCATTGTTTTAAGAAACGCCTATTAGTCCTAACGAATCGTCTGATGAAGCTTTATTGTGTTTTGTAGTGACATTATTAACACACGCATGATTTTTTACCCAGCCATTGGGGTCAATGCGTAATTTCACACCAAAAACAATAAGCTCTCAACTTTTACAATTGACGTTGACGGTACGGCAGTCGTGTTAATTCGCACGAAAAATGAATGATGGTTAAAAGAAATTTAACATATAAATTGGTCAGTCATAGTATTTGATTGGCCGATGATCGGGGAATCTCCTCTAAATTGATTAAGAATTTTTAACGAGGTAAATGAAAGGCCGCATTTGGCACGGCTAATAAAAACTGCATTTTTAAATTGCCTAAGGACCGTATAACGAGCTGGAAATTAACAACGTCTCAATAAACAAGAATCTGATTCGTTCTTGTATCATGCAAACCGATCACTCACCGCACCGCACTCGGACTGGACTAAACTGACCGTTAAATTGAAAATCATAAATATTATTATATTTTTTCAACCCCGCTTAAAAATCTTGCTTGTTGTGGTTACTGTGTTTAGTGTGTTCTGGTATTATTAAGGCAATCATTGTTGCTAAATGGAGAAGTAGTTAATAGCGATTGCATGTAATTTACTAAATTGGCTTCAGGAAACTCTAGTAATTCTTCTCATGTACCCTTTTTGCAAATAGGGCAATTCTGCCTTGTTTTAATCGTCTGTTTAGTGTAGCAGTTAATAGATTATAATTGTATACCCATCTACCTTCCAACAATGTCTTATATACAATACACATTTTTTAAGTGGTTAATTAGATATTCACGCAACGTATTTGTGAAAGTTGTAACGAGATAAACTTGTGTTCTGTTATGAAGTAATCGAATGTCACCGTGATTTTTATCGCAATTTGTCATTGCAAAAATGTTTAGTTATAAGTTATAATGTATTTATTTGAGCAGCAACCAACAATCCAATAAATCTATTGCCCACTAATAGGATTAGTCGAAGCTTAATTTGCTGCCTTTTAACGAAAGCTGACAAATTTATATCCAACAAGCGACTGATCGTTAACCTGACAGATTTGGACCGTAAAATATCGTCCGAAGACATTGAGATCGGACCCCCGTATATTATTTATATAGATGATATGGCTAATTATGCAAATACATGAGCCGGTAATACTCTATTCATTAATACCAGTGTCATATGATCCAGTCAATGAAAAATGAGCCCGACTTACTTACATGACACCCATAATTTCACTGTATTCTCCTCTCGTACTTCACATTACCCACTGTACAACTTAAAAGTATGTCCATCCGGTTTCGTGAATGCTCTCATGCGGCCGTGTGACGCAAACTTTTAGGCTTTTTGTCACACAAAATTAGCAAACGATGCTCCTGTAAACGAGCAACATTGTGACGTAAATATTATTCAATCGATCGACGCACCGATTTATTCCCGTTTACCGGGGAGGTGTTGGTCCGTGAGATAAGATCAGATAAAGTGGGTGTTAATTTTGCAAAAACACCATCCGAGAACACACACACATACATATATATATATATATATATATATATATATATATATATATATATATTGTATAAATCAATTTACTTGTGCGCAACGAAAAACCGATTTAATCGCCATGGAAGTTTAATTAAAAGCATTGCATATTAATTCGTGGCTTTTTCCCCATGCCCATAAAATAACTGGTTGGCTTCTTTGGCCGAATCGAAATTTCTTAACGCCGATAAAATAAGTCGATTTGCGTAAAACGAATCACGCGAAATAATTATTAATCTTTGGTTTGGGAAGGTGGCTTCCGTAAAACCGAAATGATTACACATACGGTTGCCGTGTGTAATTACTCATTTAGTACGGCCTCGGGGTGAACTAGTTGTGTTATTTAGTAACGTCCTCACTATGGGTGGCCACCCCTCGAAACATCGGGGCTTGATTACAAATTGGGCCGAAAAATGCGTTCATTAAAACATAAATTAATTAATTAATTTTTTATGTCAATTTATCATTCAATAAATTTTCTTTCAATTAACTTTATCAGTGAGCCTGGGCTAGAGTGTGTTGTTCTCAGAAAAATACTAAACACGCTTATCGGCCGTCGATGCAAACTTCTTCACGATTCGATAAACTGTTTGAAAAATTAATTTATACACTGCATTCTTTTATGTCTCATTTAACATAAGACGTAGGCGTGGGGTTTGAATATGAAAAATGTGTTAACGACATATAAATAATGCGTTTTGAATGACAGAAATTATCCCCCCCGTGGCTACGGTGATGATTTGGACACATTCTCGAAGGGTTTTAAAAAATATCATATTTATTAAAATAATACACGACTGTGGAATGTTACTTAGTGTCTTAGTGCTTGACGACGATTATTTCGGTTCAGATTTACTATTCACAGTTCTTTTATGTAATCTTAACATATCTATTTTTAGTAATTGCATCATTTAATTAAAGTGTACGGTTATCGGTACAGTGGATTGTTGAATTATTCTAATTGTGGGCAAAAAAACAATTAAAAATGTTGTTTGTTGCTGTCGCTGATGTGGATCTGTACAAATGAAATTAAGAACTAATTTTTTCCCGTCATGACTTGCAAATAGTCCCGAGATGTCTAGACCACAGAGGTAGAAACATGATATTAACATTAAAACATAATCCAAGTGAAATAAAAAAAGGTACGAGTCGTAAAGGGGACACTTAGGTGGGGTTGTAACAAATATATATATATATTATTACACGGGTAGATATGGTATCTATAAAATTATACAGCAATTAGGTATTATTAATCACAGGGGCATTTTGGAGCCATTAAAATTGTCCAATGGCATTAGAAACAAATATCTTTAATTAGGACAAGCTCGGTGAATGTTTTTAAGGTTTATAAATGACACGTTAGAATTTTTATATGATAACCACCCGCTGTCATATAGAAGGGTATATGTTTGATCGGAAAGGAGTGAGCTTTAAACCACCCATGGATTTAAACAATCACCCAACTAATATGTGCCCATCACTCATTATATAATGTTACTGTCACAGATAGATTTGTTGTGGGATTTTTCAGTTATCAATCTAATACCTAAGTACCTGTCAAAACGTTAGATGAAACTCATTTTACATTTTATATTATTACGCTTTGCTCGCCAGCCTGCTAATTCACAAAATAAGACCGCTTCTTATTGGAACCGTTATGAAGGGATATCGACATACCGACGGTCCATAGATATACCGATTGATCGATCATTTAACATAAATTAATACACACATTCATTTCGGCTCGTCCGACACCGCAGCCACGCAGCCACGCAGCCACGCAGCCACGCAGCCACGCAGCCTTGAACATTCAATCACTTTTTAACATCACTTTACTTTCTTCTCATTCTTCCGGTCACAATATCCACCCTTATTATTTATTACATATTACACAGGTGCCGTAACGAGGAAACACGCCACACCAACAGTTTACACTTTTAGAACTGTCTGCGTCCATCTTCATGTTCAATTTGAGAAAACGGCGCAATTATGGATATTTTATTTGCATAAGTAAAAGGAAGTATTTAGTAAACGTTGTTGGTTATGTCTAGCAAATTATCTGAAGAGTTGAGGAGATCCACGGCTAGAAAATGTTTTAATTAACATGATTAATTGTGCTTGGAATGCGTCCAATATCTCTTTAATGCCACAATGCGCACGGTTAAATAAAAATTTAATAATGTTTATAAATAAATCGTTGCCATCGTCTGACTTACTTTTTGTTATTCTTTTTAGCACCTCTCCGTTACGGCGACTCTACGAACTGAACTCAACTCGCTTGTTTATTCGGGATTTTTAATTTACATTTTCGAGAAAGCCGCGGCACTAATCACGACAGACTATGGGTACTATCAGTTTTATGATTAATTATCATTCCGACATAATTAAGACCTTTGTTACATCAATTGGGCGGACATATTGTACCTGAGACCACCAATTGATGCATTTTATTATCCCAAATTGTTTCAGGACCGGACCTGCACAATCTAGTCCCGGTATTTTTAGTTTTCACTTAATATTGCCGCAACACCGACTTAGTGTAGTTTTCGAAATTGAGCAGGGAACTGTGGGCAAATTTTAGATTTATCTGATGCACATTAGTGAGTAACTCAAAGCGAATTAATTAAGAGGTGGTCACACGGTAAGTTATCGAATAATGTTGGGTGGAGGCCAAAAATGTGATGTGATTTTTAAACTCCCAAATATTTCATTTATGTATTAGAAACGGGCAACTGGTTTTAAGCCTATCAACACATCGTATAAATATTTATACAGTGTTGACAAGACATAGTCTGCTATTCAATTTTACCAAAAATGGTACCAATATAAATCAAATATCTAATTTACTCGAGCCAGCTCATTTTAAATTCAAATCGTCTAATTAAATCGATTTTCGAAACCAATACGAGTGCTGTACTTAAATAAATAAACTTTTATACATTACCTATCTTATATTTGTTTCTAGTTGTGCAACTTGTTTCCATTGACTAAATATATTGGCCAACGAGTCTAATGTCAAATTTATTTTTAATTTTCCAACACACGAGTCCAAAAGTCTCGACGTATTTATTTTTTCGCTTTCGCAAAAAAATTTTCTTGCCAAAATATAAGCGAAAAGTCATTTCAAATAAGTCATAAATTGTGATGTAAACTGGTCGTGGTGGATTTAAAAAAAAGTGTAAGAATAGGTGTCGCGGAACTATTTTTGTGTCACGCGTGCAGCCGGACACAACTTTTATATTTATTTATAAATTATAGATCCTAAAATATTTTTTTACGAAGATTTTAATGCGCGTGCTATTAGCGATTTTAAATAACTCGATAAGTGACTGTTTCAGATAAATCTACTCCGACGACGTTTGTTTAGAACAGGTTCAAGATGTATAATTTATTCGTGGAATTGTCTGAAAAATGCGGCAAACTTTGAAATTTTCTTATAAAATAACTTCTTTCGTCTTAAATAATATTTTTACAGCCTTGAATGAAACAGACAAAAGTGGAATGGTGTGGCTGTTTAAGCATTGCCCGAAGATTATCTTATAAGTTTGTTTTATTACAAGAAAACCTCGTATCCAATAAACAAAATAGAAAAATAATAAACAACAAATAAGGCATGATATGCACGTAAGTGTATTTATTATTATATCCAAACAAAACCATGTTTATTATCGTTTAATGCTGAGACATGGCCACATTATGGGAGTATGTTCCTTATATTTTGAACATTTATTATCTTAATAACCAATAAATTTTCTTATATTGTTAGTTGTTTGGGAGTTGTGCAAGAAATCAACGTCCAGATTATCTTAAAGAATTATTAACATTACTTATTTATGGCGCAAAATACAACAATACCAAATTTTCCATAAAAATTAAAGAAATTCCTTATTTATTTTATATCGAATTGGGGTCGATGATCTTCCTATTTTACCAAATTATTTAAAACAAACAAATAGTCGGATGTAAAATATAACGAAATCAGATTTCACAATTGCTATAATGTGATAATAACATGTTAGTGTAACCACATTCCGCCCATCGTATTGAAACTTCATCGATGAACAACCAAAAATTACAGTCTCCTTTTAATCACTTCTTCGCCCCATCTGTAATCGTTGTTGTACCATAAAAATGCGCAATTTATAATTGAGTTCGGACAATAAGCACTAGAATGTAAAAACGATTGGTAAAACATGAATTAATTAATCAAGTAATTAAATCCTTTCATTTTGCATTAAGTTTCGCAAACCTTCACAACATTTTCCACATTAATTATAATATTAAAAGTATTTTTTTAATGAAAATCTAACTTTCTTTTTTAATTTACACCGTAAATTTTCATTTTGTATTTATGCACATTTGTCAACACATGTTCCAAGTGCTAATATGTGAAAACGGTTGTTGAAACATAAATTAATTGATCAAGTAAATAAATCCTTTCAATTTATATAACATTTCGTAAAACCTGAGAGGACATTTTACACTAAGAACCAAAAGTATCAAAGTACTCAAGCCTTGACTTGATGTAATTTATGCTGTGGTGCCACCAATAAAAACTACGACACGTTTAAAATATTTAAAACAAATCAAATTATTCAACACATTTTATTTTGTGACAGACATTGGATAAATTAAAAATTGTTTGACTTGTGGAGGTGAGTGTACGTAAATGAATTCGAGTTGCTTATTACTTAGGGATTATTAGGTACTAACAAGTCGTGAATAATTCATTGCAATGAAGAAATAAATTCAATTGCAAATTGACGATAAAATAAAATATTTTTAATTGGCAAGACCGTGCCATTAAATAATCCCGGAGAAAGTTATCCTGTCATTGTAAAAATGAGCGTAACCAAGAAAAATATATGATAATAATGCGGGAAGAAATTGTATAATCCAATACTGGACCAATAATTAATTATTGGATCTGAGATAAACGATAGACTATGGACCTAATATGCATACAATTAGAAATATTTTTCGTCCATGATGGAGCCATTAGAAAGTGTTAATCGTTTTATCCTAGCGCATAATTTTCTTTCCTGTTTTTTGTCCAACAGTTCAATAATCTCGTATATAATAATAATGTCAAAGCGCTTTTTTATCCAGACACAATGTTTAAATAAGTCTGTTATTTTTACATGACTTGGCAACTCTGACTGGACCTGACTTTCAGATGTTCTAATCAGAAATTATTAAGTAAATTATCTATATTTTATTTAGATTAAATCCCAGATTTATGGTCTTTATTTTTGAATGGTGGCATTTATTTTCGCCCAAAAGATAATTGTGACGTAAGAAATACTGTAAATCTCATTAAACAGAAAGTAACTGCGTTCCAACGAAATTTATGAGTACAAATACTCTCTTTTTTTTTTAAAAAAAAAAAAAAAAAACAAGTTATTTATTAGTTTTCCGCAGTATCTCAGCCGTTTCGATGTTAATGAAAACAAAGCGTGTTTCATTCTATAAATAAGTGGACGCACAGCCATCAACCACAATCGGACTTTTCTTTGTACGAATCGCCCAATTTGAACGGGGGGAAATGGAGTCTGGAATCCCGGGTGATAAAAATGTTCGGTGCACAATATGTGCCGCGGCGTTTTGGTTAAGTTTGCACAAACCATTTGTAACCGGTACGTAATAAAAGCGAAGATATCGGAGTTGGTGAAATAATCGTCGGGCCGGAGGCATGAAACAACGCGGTTTACAATGACCGAAGCCACGTGTTTGGCCGCACAATTAGCCGGTCCCTCTTCGGTCCGGCCGCAATCCGTTCCTCCGTCTCTTTATCACCTGTCTCTTCTGTTTGTTCATTCAGTTTTACTTTAAACTGGAGCTTGCCTGCTTGCCTGCTTGCCTGCTTCCCGAACAAAATCTATTTTTTTTTTATTTTCAGGAACCTAATCAGTTATACTCAAATATCTATTTTATTTGTGTCGTAAAAATTAGATAGATAACGGTACATTTTTGGTTCAACTAAAGCAATAAAATGGCACATTTTTATCATCGAAGTATTGACAGTCATTTTACGCAGTAGTACATCCCACAGGTCAATATTCTCTAATACTTTCTTTTCATCTTTGAATGAATCCTGTTTGAATCCCCAAAAATAAGATGAGAATCCTGGAAATTAATATTCAACCAAAGATTAAATATATATTTTCTTAAATTAATATTTTCAATTTTTTATTAATTAAAATGAGAATTTTATATGCCTTATTTTTTAAATTTTGTAAATCTAATTTAATAATTTAGTTTTTTTGATTAATTTTTAAAAAATATGCAGTTTTTTACATTTAATTGCCAAATTTTATTGTTTTGAGCTTATCTTTTTAAATAATTTGGTTATTTTATAAATTTAAGTTAATATTTTTAATTTTCTATTAATTTAACTGAGAATTTTTAATTTTTGACGCCTTATTTTTTAATTTTATAATTCTAAGTTAATAATTTTAATTCTTTTTAATTTAATTAATTATTTTTAATATTTTTATTTTAATTTTATAAATTTTATAAACATAATTTAGTTTTTTTGACGTAATTGGTTAAATTCAGTTTTTTTTCTTAATTTTATAAGCTTCCTTTATTAATTTTAAAGGTTATTTTATTTTTATAAACTAAATTTCTTAAATTTTATGAATTTTAATTAATAATTATATATATTTATATATTTTTTAAATTTTATAAATTTAAGTTAATATTTTTTTCTTAATTTAATTGATTGAATTGAATTTATTCTTAATTTTTTAAAATATAAATTTAAATAGCTAATTTTAATTCAATTACGAAATCAACAAATTAATTTTCAACATCCAACACAAACATTTTATAAATTTAAAGAAAGAAATAAATAAAAAATGTGAAAAGTTAAGTTAATATCGCTTCTGGTTGAACTGAAAATATTTTAGGAAAATAGATAAAATCTGTTCAACAAACTTACCGTGTATTTTATTTATATTAATAAATAAAGTGTTGCATAATAATATATTATATATAAATAATTGTATAATAGACATTTTAATATCCATTTTCGCCTGCACAAATAAGAATAATCCTTTTGAGGTGGTAACAAAAAACTCTCTAATTCCTCAAATGTAATAAATAGCTCTTGATTAATTGATGTTTGAAATCCGACTAACAATTTAAGATTTATATTATATATAAACCCCTTATAAAGTACACCTGGTATAATAAATTCGAGTATTTTCATTTAATGGTCGATACATTAAGGGTAGATAGGTAATTATCATAATTAACATGGAGCTATAAAACCAAAGCCAACTGAGTCTTTGGCAAGACACGTCGTTAATTGATATAACAATATATTTTGGCCTCGTAAAATTTTCGCTGTACCCCAGTGAAATTAATAAGAACATGACTGTACAGTTTGACCGGACTTTCTAATATAAAAAACGATTTTATTAGCAATTGTTGGGACTTAATTTATGATCCAGATCTCGATCGATTAAAGACTCGCCCTCCAACCATTAGACACATATAAAAAATATAACGCTTAGAGAATTATTTTTATATAAACATGTAGGGCTGTTTTTTATCCGTGGACTTTAACGACGGATTTATGGAACACTTTACTTACAATTGCGTGATAAGTGGGGGATAACGTAAATATTCACTACTATAACTCTTTCCACACCGACTAAATATTCTGTGACAAGTGACATGATCTTCCAAATATCTCACTGAGGCACCATCAAATTTATTTTCGTTCGAATCGGTCCTCTTGCATTCATCATCGTCTTTACGACCCGACTGTTTCTCGATCGTCGATTAAAACACAATTTGCTCCGGTAAATTTATAATCAGTTTGCTTGCAATTTTCCTTCGGGCACTTCTCATTTAATCATGTCCGAGATTAGAATGATTCTACTTGTGTTAGTTACTCTTACTATTGCTATTAGTTGAGGTACTGTCACGAAAACTTGGCTATAAAATTAAATATGTCTTTTTTCTTTACAGTTATTTAATTAATTAGAATGTCTCGGAGTGGAATTCTTGGAATACGCATGTTAGGCGACGATTGATATTATGATTTATAAGCGATTTTATGGGACATTAAAAGCCTTCGAAAAGTCCATTCATTTTCCGAGTCCAACGACAATTTTTGGCATTTCACGTTTATTGAGTAATCGACTCCAAACTGGTTGTCAACTTGATTTTATTACTTTATTTCGGAATATTTAATATTCTAATAAATCAACCAACAGATGCACAAAAGTAGTTCCGACTGACAAACCTATATTTACAGTTCGTTTTTTCGAACAATAAATCTATTATTTAAATCTCCGCAGCTATAATTAAAAGATAACTGTTTCAAATGGAACACAATAACCACATTAAACAAGTGGATTCCCTTTTAGAGAGACAAATGTCCTGTGAAAATGTTCGCTGAAACACAAAGTGTTTTGAATGTGTCTGAATTTTATGGAACCCTCCAAACCAAAAGACCTGTTTGTTTCACGAATAATCATTGATAATATAATCGAATCGAATTATGTAATGTGGTGATTTATATCGTGTACATAGTGAAAATACGATCATAAACAACACCATCAGCCACTAGATAATGGTAAAAGTGTTTGTGTTTTTAAAGAAACGTTACGAATAAAATTTACGATCAAGCATTTTGTAATAATAAAATGGAAGTAAAAGTCATTGTGCACGTAGGCCACATATTTCAATATCGGGAGATTCCCCAATACAACGGAAGTTTGCCAAGTGACCTCTTCACATTAAAAATTATCTTGTCGACCTTTGAACCAGAATAAAAAAGAATAATTTATCTCGTATTTATTACATATTATTGAGGATCAGTGTACTTGCACGCAGTCCACACCTAAAAAATGATAAAAATTCTACCACAAATTATTCGATTGTTGGAGTTAAAGAGCCGCGATTATCATATAAATTATGATAATTTACATTCTAAATAATTGGGTCTAGTAGGGAACTCGAATTCTAGCTGCCGCGTATAATAAATTGACTTTTTTTACTGCACTCATGGCAAATTGATTATGATTATGGAGAGGATGTTTCGAAATACCCCATGTCAAGAACCATTGTATTTGTTTTGCTTTCGTTAAGCCGCATAACTAGCGGTAAATTAATTTGTGCAATTGTGGTTTATTGAAAAAAATAAATAATTTAATCAGGCACAAGCACAACACACCGCCGGTTTCCATCAATTAGAAACATCCTTTTGCCTTTTGCCTTTTGCCTGATGTAAATGAAGTAATTTCGTCGCTACCCTTTCAGACATAAATTTCGGTAACACTTGTGTTAAATTACTGGCTGGGCCGACTAAAGAGACGTTTTGTAGACCACTTAAGACTGTGATACATACGTTCAACTATAAATAAGTCCTTGGTTAAATCTGCCGGCTAGCTTGGGTGTTGTTGGGTCATTTTAAGGATTGCCAACGGGATTTTTCTTACAAAATACAACCAACTCGATGTTAATTGGTCTGGGGTGAAAATTAATGTAATTTTTATTTTACAATCTGAACTAAATATCAATAAGTTGAAGTCTCTTGTCTCAGGTAAACTCCTCGAGGTTCTTCCTTTCTGATGAAGCCTTTCCTATGCCCAAACGACATTCACACTTTGTGGCAAATAATAAATGGAGTTATTAGTTAGTTCGACTGTATTTAAGTGTAGCAACAACTGTACATACATGATGTGTCTATTAGTAAACCGACTTTCTAACATTAAAAGTTAAGACTCAGTAACCATTATAATCGACCATAATGCACAATAAAATATTTATTACCAATTATGGCAGTTTAGCAAATTTGCTTAACATTTATTTATAAAACATAAATTATGGCGGTGGTTTTCTAATTTTCGCATTATGATTAGGGTTTGCTCCTGAGCTGATTTACATTTTCGAATAAAAATGTCAAATAAATTAGCCTGAAACAATGGCAAGTGATGAAGGACACACACAAGATTTTTTAATTATGTAAATTCAGCGCTTAAGTACTTTTTGCTTGACTGAATAACATAAAATCGATTATAGTTTAACCATAAAATTTTGACCTTGCTCTAAGGTTTACGTCGGATGAAGGTTGAAATGTTTATTCTTCGCCATCATATTTTACAATATCGGTCACTTAATTATTAGTTATAGGGAATTTCACTGAAAAACTCTCGATCTATAAAACCGTATATCGCCGAAAGATACGTCCAGATTTCTAGTGACTCCTCTTGTCGGTTGATTTATTGACAATATGGAATTTAAAGTGCATCGTGATAAACAACGTGAACAATAAGTCAAGCAGTTTAATTTTTTAAATTAACGTCGATTATAAGCATATTAAAACATCATATATTATCGGAGTTAATATACTGTTAGGCTGAGATATTAATTTAAAAATACAATGAGCCAGCTCCCCGACTCCAAACCTCCGTATTATTATTCTATCGTTTCGGACAACGCAAATAATCATGCGTTTTGACAATTTAATTACTTGATTATACTCGTTACACAACACTGAACGTGGTACATGAAACAAATACTTCAGCTTCTTTTTCTCATCGACTTTTGTTTGTCTAGCCTGCCAGTTTGACAATTCGTCTAACTGTATACTATAATGTATAATTTAATTAAATTCCATTAACGAAAAACTGGGCCATAAACAGAGAAAGTTGTATTTTTTACGACTCTAACAGTATAGACGGGAGTGAATTTAAATTTGGGTACACGCACACTCGAAATCACCAACCATTCAACTTATTTTCACAGGTTTTAAACTTATACATAAATCGGAAATTGTGCCACCGTGTCCACAAAGAAAACGTTTACCACAATATTTGTGATAAGTTAAGTAAGTTACATCACTTATCGTAAATCATATTATCAGCAGTAAATTACGTTGCATAAAATTCGACGGTGTTTTCAACCCAATTTAGAAATTTACTTCGCACATTCAATACACTTTCTTTTTTTTTTCCTGTTGTTGTTTTCGGTGCACCCATTATTTAATTGTTCGATGAAAAGGCCCAATTGATCGATACCGTATCGATTAGATGGCAAATACGTGTTGCGGTGGCTTTGACGTGGAATCAGGTAACTGGACCCTAAAAGAAGAATTCACGCAAACAGCACCCATCATTTATGTAAATTTCAATAATTAGGTGCCATTAACTGTTTGACAAATTACTTAATAAATTCACCGAGAGAAGTTTCACACCTAATTTCATTTTATTGTTGGCTCATTTTATTAGTCGAATAAATAACATTTTTTAAAACGTACGTAAAGGTTTTTTTTATTGGTACATAAACGAAATCCACAGGTGTTGGAATCCGGCAATAAAGGAGATTAAAACGTTAAAGCTGGATTAGGGGTTGTGGCTGCGAGCCACGTTTGATTAATATCCTAAATGATTTCATGTTATTTGAATCCTTCGACACCCGGCCACATTTTTATAAGCACGCCTGCCAAACGATTCAGTTGGTTACTTTTTGCAGCTCAACGCGAGACAGCTATGCAACATCTCCACCAACAAACACATTATTTCCTTGATGTGTTCGGACTTTTGATAAATCACTGTTTGTTTATAAGCTAAACGGTGAATTTGAATGGCGACAGAATTAGATTAGACGAATATTTAGAATATTTATCCGGCCGGTCGTTATTTTCTGCGTGGACTCGGGAACCTTTTAAGTAGTGCCTTTTTGACGCTTCAATCAACCTGTAAGTTCAATGGAATCGAATTCGAAATGGACCTATATTTCTTAGCTCGGCGCGACAATAAACGGACTATTTTTGGACGGGGAGGTTTATTTTCGATTGCCGAGTTGATAGAACAAATGTATTTAAGATTTTACTAACATCGGCTGGAATGAGTTCAGTGATGGATCCTCATGTGGATTCTCTAAAGTGGTTCGTTCCAATGTCTCGATTTAGTTTTAGTAGCAGCAGAATTGTCTTCTGTAACAGTGGGATGGTCTAACATTAATAATAGGTTGCAATAGTGTGGACAGGGTCGGATTAGAATTCTTAGAGCCACTTGGTTATTTTCTTTTTTATAATTAATTGCAGACCACCACTAAATCATACACTTTTGTCTAGGCAAGCACAAATCACAGAATAAAAAAATGTTAACATTTTAGTTCTTAGTATCTATAGTATCTATAGTAAATTTCTTAATAGATTTACTCAAATTGTTCATTGAGTTCCTTAAAATATCCTTAATGTATTTCATATAATATTTAAGGAAATTTCGTATATTTTTGAGTAATGATTTATCTATAAATCGACTGTCAAAAAATATTCAGTAAAGAATTCATAAACATGCCACATAATTTAATTATGTAATTGTCCCTATCACTGTCATTAATAATTACAATGGTACAATTCAATGAATGGTTTTTAAACTCTACTGAATATAAAAAAGTAAACCTTAAAATACTGTCACAGTAATTAAAGTGTTCTAATTTAAATTTATATTAGAAATGGGCCAAATGGAGCCGGCGATTTGCTGATGACAGGGTATCCCCTTATCGTGGCCACCCAAATGTTGCCATGACAGACACATACCAAAATCGGGACGTGGAACCATTCTGTGTCTATATTGACTCACATTTAATGAGTTTGGAATAGAAATTTGTTGGTTGAAATTTGAGATTTATTAAGATTCCTAAAACATTTGTTTACACTTGTAGCATTTACAAAATTATTGCCATAAAATGTCTTTAGCACCCCTTTACCTTTGATGCCATAAGTGTGTACTTATCTTGCTTAATGGTTAATCCACAGCTGAGTGTGAAGTACGGTTCTATAATTAGATTCTATATATATATATAATTATAATTGACCAAAATGTAGTTGCTTCACTTAATCACATAAAAATGCATGTATTCGTGTATGTTTGTGAATAATCATACATTTAATAAATCGTTTATGAAAATATCAACAAATCAGTAGTTGTTATCGCACACAGTTTACAGTTTAAGTAGTAATTATTGTAACAGCTAAAGATTTTAAACAGCCCACTTAAAGGTGATGATATTGGCATAAATTCATGCACCCATAAACAAAAGCTACTATTTACCATACGGTTAACATTTATTTATCATTTGAATGACTGACAATTAGCTCCTTTTTTAGATAGTTGTGGTTTGTAGTAAAATTATTATGAATGAAATTGCATGACATGCATTTTTACTCTCGGATCATTTCACCACGTTAATTGTATGTTAATTTCATATTTGTAGTGGCCCTAATAAACCTATCGGTAACTTTCCGCCGCCAATAACTAAAAAAATTACCGTATTTTATGTAAATCTTTGAAATCATTGAAAAACGCATCGATTTTTCCACACCGATTATGTTAATCCGCGTCGGATCAAAGACGCAATCGTTTACACGTGTTTTCGAATTTATTTATCAACAGGTGTACTCCGTCTTTTATGCATAAATATGTATGTGTTTTTTCCAGTTAACACACCAACCTATTTTTAGGTTGGTGTCTGTCTAATTCAAAGAATTCCAGCCTCGTGCCGCATCAATTTTTTTTTTATTTTTTACACAGATGAAAATGAAATTTTATTACGTAAAAACCGTTACACCAAAGAGTCGGTATTTTTTTGTCGTGTAGCCTCAGGAATGCCGGACGCCCCGCTTATCAAATTTAGTGTGGGCACAAGCGAATTGTTTATATAAAATACTGTACTATATAATATTTTTGGAGCGAGTCTCGCTAAAATAAATGTGTTTTGCTGCGACGCGTATCCACGGCCGGCAATTCCTTTCGCAGGCGAAATTATAATGAACTTGTAGAATTTTAGGCAAAAAGTTGCCGAACGACAAATGTGATATTACTAAATAATTATTTAGCGAGCGATGCGTGTCCTCACTGTCGTCCCCGCCTTATTTATTCGTAACGAACATCTACACTAGGCAATAATCGAATCGAATATCCGAAATTACCGATTCCGGATTACGTTATAAAACATTTAAGCGCACGGACGCAATAAATTGCGATGGGAAACCAATAAATTAGAAGTGTAACGTTTAAAAGACGGTAACCCGATATTACCTACCACAGTTTTATCAAGATCCACCTGAATTATTAGCATATCGGATGACCCCCGTATTTAAAACAACCCTTCAAATTAATGCTCCAATATAGATATCAACGTTTGAACGAACTGTCTTAATATTTTGTCTCGCCTCTATTTATCTAACCCCATACCTGTGAATACTAACAATAAGATAAAGAACTCATAAACATGCCACATAATTAAATCAGGAACTACAGGGGTACAATTCTTGGGAATCGTGCTATTTAAGCTCCCGCCGATTCACAAATCAACTTCAATTAGCACATTAATAGATGTTTTTAAACTTAGACTAGGACGTTTCTAAATTTTGTATAATTTTAAATAATTGAGTTCCTTAAAACATGTAATAAATTTTTGATACAATTATTAAGAAACTTTTTAAATGTTGTTAAATAATTATTTCTCAATAAATCGACACTCAAAAAATAAACAGAAATTTTCTTAAAAGATTTCCTCAAATTGTTAGTTGAGTTCCTTATAATATCTTGTGTGCTTTTGATAAAATTATTAAGGAAATTTCTAAATTTCTTATATTTTTAAATAATAATGTTTTTATCAAAAACATTCAATAAAGAACTCATTAATTCAAATATTAATTACAGGGACACAATTATAGGAATGATACTTTTAATATTATTATAATTTATGGCTAAATTATTATCAATAGTATTATTTTATTGGAAAGATTATTAATGTGAAAATTGCAATAGACAGTTATTACACGTGAAATAAGTTTAAATTTGTACCGGTCTTATCTTATGGTATTATACTTATCGGTCGTTTACCTTTTACGTTTTAACAGATTTAATTAGCGAAATGGTAGTATCATTTTTTTTATTTACAATTCTATTATCTGTTTGAGATGATTATTCATGACTGATTGTGAGTCAGTTATTATTATTATTTTTTTTTAACATAAACGTGCTTTTTTATTTTTATAATCATTACACAGAGAAAAACCTATGTTAAAATGTGTGTTTGATAAAAACTATAATAAATACATAAACTAATATATAAATAGTATATAATAATAAAATACAACTACTACTAACATAAAAGTGTTCTGTTAAATAAATGTTACTCAATCAATAATCAATCAATAATTTGAAAGAGTTAGTTGATGGTTGTAATTTTAAAGAAGCGGCCATTGTAGCACGAAAATTGACAAAAAGTAAATAGTTGGCTATTTTATCCGATAAGAAAATAAACATTCACGTACTTACATAATACAAATATTGTATTGTCGAAAATCTGCTTATCATCCACTCAACTACTGATTCAGGAAATACACACTGACACATTTTTATCTTAATTATGGTAAGATTTATTCAAATTTGGTGTGTTAAATTATCTGAAGTGTCGGCATAAGGTTGGGATTTATCAAAATAATAAAATGGTGCGTTGGGAAAAAGGATTTGACGATAAACGAATTTTATGTTTACCATAAATCTAACACGTATCAATTTCGGGACAATTTTATTAGGAACACTGAAAGTAAAGTACATAATAGAAATCGTTTTGTGTGTGTGTGTGTGTGTGTGTGTGTGTGTGTGTGTGTGTCCATAAAACTAGTAAAATTGTCTTTTGTCGAATGGGTGCGATAAATAAATCAATCAATTAATCATTGAGAAAGAGCGAGGAGAAGAGATCACATCACAACTTACTAATAAACTACATACACACACATAAATTATCATATCTGCTTAGAAACGAATACGACGGAATCATTTCGAAAATTGTTATTACACATACATTGTAAAATGCATTATAAGTTTATCTATCAATAGGCAATATAAGACAGGAAATAAATAAGGTCCTCTTTGTGTTGGTGCAATTTTTTCGACCGACTTAAAATCCCATTCACATGCGAAACCATAAAAAACTACTGAAATGACTACATTGAGATATGAAATGCGGTGACTAATTTATTTATAGTATGAGGTTATATTATTCTTTCAGGCTGCCTGATAACGAATTACATAAGGCAGACGCCACATAAACGCATGAATTTTAACAATATCGGCGACGATAATAAAAAATTTGACATTTGAACCGGTCTCTTGATTGATTTATTGTAGTAATTTTATCTTAAACATATTATAATTGCCCCAGAATCGATCATTTCCATTAATCGCGCTTCGTTTAATGGAAATTTTCACACTGTTCTCGACTCTTGTTTTTGGCTTCGAATTTCATTCAAATCAATTGCGTGATAATGCGATCGTAAATCAGGAATGTGGAAGGATATGAGTGTGACCCCGATATTTTAACTCATTTTATTATGTGTTGTGTGTTCACACCCGACTCGGGGATGTTAATAAACGAGGCCACACAATTGTCACATATAATGAGACAGTTCTAATCAACAATTATCTCACCACTGGGTTTTTTTCTTTACGATAATGATTGATCAATTATTCGTAGGTGATAAATAAAAATGTACAACGCATATGCGTAGCTGTCAGCAGGTGAAAGTAACACGAAAACATCTTGGTTCCTGATCTATCAACAATACCTTATACAATTTCATTATAATTAACTTTATGTTTTTTGATACAATTTATCACTCACACTCACAAAATAGATATTCCCATCATCCATTTAACATTTTGTAATTTAATCTGGCCCAAAATCGAGATTTCTCCGAATTAACAACACAAATATTTGATATTAATTAAAAAATTTTACATTTCAACCGTATATTATAAACGTTTATTTATTTTATCATCTATCGACTGTTAATTCTATAATTAATAAGGATAATCTGATTTAAAACCTTCTAAGAACACACATTAAGTTCCCTGAAACGTCTAATAAGTTTTTAATAAAACTATTTATATTTTAAAAAATGATTTATCCACAAATTGTCACTCAAAGAACGGTTAACAAACTTTCTAAAAAGCTTTCTTCGAGTTGCTCATTGAGTTCCCCAAAATATTTAATTAATTAATTATTGATAAAATTATTATGGAAATCTTTAAATTTGATAAAATTTTAAATAATGATTTCTTTACAAATCGACACCCAACAAAAAACAGTTAGTGACTTACCAAAAAATGTTTCCCTAATTTCTCATTGAGTTCCCTAAAATATCTAACAAGTTCTTGATAAAATAATTAAGGAAATTTCTAAATTTCGCATAATTTTAAACAGTTGCATAATTTTTGCTAAATCATTTTTCTCTGCTAAAGATACTAATTAGTGGAATGATTTCATTTTAAAAATCAGTAGTCATAATGACGTCTGCATTTAATAATAAACCGACCCCGAAGTCAACTCCGTTAAAAGATTTCTCCGAACTGACCATTAATTGTAAGTTCTTTAAACATATTTTAAATTCAATAACATGATAGTTCAGTGGGTTTGATCGAAAGTAAACGCTCTTCAATCCAATATATCACAGGAAAACGGCTTCCACTAAAAGGAAACGTAATTAATTAGGGTGTCACTGAAAGGAACCCGCCCAATTATGTAATACATTCGGTCTCTACATATACTAAACATGCGATAACTACATCCAAATGCGGCATATTTAAAAGACTTAACATCTAGAAGCTCACATTTGAATCAGTGTAATTTTTTATTTAGAAATAGTTCGAATACGCGTTGTCTAACAGTAAATTAACATGGATTATACCTTAATGACTATATGACCTATTAGTACGCACAATTTTAATTGAAAATTTCTTATCGATTATGCGCCATTAGTTAAAAACAACCGGTAATTTAGATAATTCGAAAAATGTTTGATTTCTTTTTAATTACGCGTCCATCTCATAAACTGTTAATGAAAGATGCGCTAAATGTTGATTGATGGTTAATTAGGTCTTAAAATAATTTCGGTGAGCGCTTTAGGAACAATTAGACAATTAGAGCCGGTCGTTACGACGGGATTCACGCTCGTTGTCAGAATCCGGAGAAAATGGGTGAATTCTCGAGAAGGAATTAACACTTTCGCAATGCGATCCGTCCATCAACTCAAGGCTGGTGAGGCTGGTGAGGTTGGTGAGGTTGGTAGGAAATAAATTATGCAGAGGTGAGGTTAGGTGTTTCTGCTAATGAGTCGATGGTTTATAGACTCAATTTATTGGAAATCAAATAAAATATGCGCTGTTACCATATACCTGTTAAGTTATTTAGTGAGACAGACAGACAGACATAAGTCAGACGTTATTCTAGTTGCTAATTTTAAAACGTCCTGCATAAATGATGCGGCTATTAATAGAAATTTTGCTAGTCGCATGGATCCTTTCTTCTATTACTTAACGCTATGCCATGGAACTACGAGGCTCGAACACATTTTATTAATGAACAAAAATTTATTACGTCACACAAACTAGAACAGAACAGTTGCTCTACTCCGTAGATTCTTTTTTATTATTTTCCACTATAAATTTTAAGATGTTTCACACACGCACTCAAGACACGACGCACATAACTAATTAACTGTCAGGCCTTTTAATGGATTTCGTCCTTCCTACTTATTATGTATTTTTCACGTTTACAATTAGATGTCTTTTGCTATTTATCAAGGCGTTAATAGCCCTTCCACAAATATTAATTAATATACTGAAGACGTGCTTTAAACCATTTCAAAGCACCTGTTTTGCTTCTAATTTTAGAACTGTTTCAAATACTTTTCCTCATTCCGAACGCTTACAAAAGGAAATTACGCTTTTATTTCGAATGTCTCGCTTAATTTTCGACAAATTTAAGCCAAGATCAAAATTTTTCGACTACCAGCCAACAACAACAATTAACTTAAAATAAAATCCGTGTATGTGTCCATCCGATTGTTTGAACGAACTTGGAATGTTCAGAAAGAAAATGTTTTTCCTAATTGAAATCGAACGTTGTTTAATTTAAACAACGGCAGGCTTTCTCTCTTGTTAACGTTATAAAAGACAATCTTAAAATTAGCTTACGTACAAGCATACGTACAACGAGAGTTTCGGTATTTTTTAATAAATATGTAAAATGATAACATCTTTTATAAATTAATTTTAACCCAGCCAGAATTTATTTAATAAATATCTAAATTCTAAAAAATCTTTACGTTTTCGTCATACTTTCTCTACGATTGACATTATAAAAGACAACGTAAAATTAGATTACTGAAACCATTAAGAAATGTAAAATATATTTTTTAATAATAATAATTCTTAACTTTAGAACAAATGTTTTTTTATAGAAATTTAGATTGGTCCTGATGTAATTTTCAACTCATAGTGAAAAAGCTCCATTATGAACTTTTTGTTTCAAAAAAAAAATTTTCCTAATTCAAAATAATTGTTGGTTAATTCAAACAATAGTTCTAAAAAATCTTTACGTTTTCGTCATACTTTCTCTATAGTTGACATTATAAAAGACAACTTAAAATTAGATTACAGATTTCTTTTTAGAAATGTAGAAGCTTTATGAAAGTTAGTTCTTATTTTGTTAAATTTATGTAAAATAATAATGTCTGTAATAAATTAATTTTAAACCCAGCCAGAATATATTGAATAAATTTAAGTTAACGTATAAAAAGACTGCAGTTTATTTTTAAAGAACGTAGAATCCTTAATGAGTATATTAAATAAACTTAATTTCATAGATAATATAGATAGATATTCTTCAAATGTATCCTTAATTTTCTTGACAAAGGTTTTATTAAAGAAATTCTGTTTAATCTGTAATAATTATCAGCTAAGAAAAAGCGAAAACATCCAATAATGAGCTTTCTAAAGTGGCAACATTGTTCGATTGTTAGAAGAGTGGTTGTCTCGTAAAGTCCAGATAAAGTCTTTGAAGAAAGTGAATTCATTTAAGTTCGGAAAGTTAATTAAAAAGAGACTGAAAACAATGAGGTCCTAAATTATCTAAGGAAACCAGGCAGGCAGTCGTAAGGTATTAAAAAGATGACACGAGGCATTTTGAAGTAAACGCAACGCGGAAACATCCGAGATAATTAACATTCAATATTAGGAAACCTTATAATTTACGGAATGCTCAGAGCGAAATCTTTAAACGAATAATAACGCATCAGTTACATGTATGTGTACTGTCCATTTACATGGATACGGATAACTCCCACCATCAAGTAAATCACACAATGTCTCTCCCCCTTTTTCAATTATGCACCTACTCTCATAATCAGATATCGGGTTCGGGTTCTCTGTCAGTCTGTCGTTCCTCAGACGCGATAATCTGGCGAAAATAAAAACGAGAGAAGTTGATAATTGCCCCCATTAAATATTCAATTACAGTCCTGGTCCGGAGCGATGAGGATCGGTTCGTTGGGCGTTAGTTCCGTAGGGGGTTAGGGAACAACCCTTTAATTTCGTCTGCACACACACACACACACACACGACCGGCTTTCTGGATTTACATAGTTATACATTATTTACGTGTACGAATTATTACGGTCAATATTTGCCCGGTATTGCTTCGTAACTTGGCGCATTTGATTTTTATCTCGCGGCTAATTCACGAACAAACACAAATTTTCGAAATTAGTTTTTCGTATGGGTCGCTTTGATTTGTGTGTAGAGGTCACGTAAAATTAGCTTACTAATTCCATCTAGAAATGTAGAAGCCTTCTGGTTAGTTAAGTTAATTATTATTTTGTTAAATTTATGTAAAATAATGTCTATAATAAATTAATTTTAATCCCATCCAGAATATATTGAATAAATTTAATTTTAAGAATATACACAGGTGTAACTAATTCTTAACTTAGGGACAAATGTTTTTTACAGAAATTTTGATTGATCCTGATGTAATTTTCATCTCACAGTAGAAAAGCCTCACAATGAGCATTTTAAATGGACAACATGGTTCAATTGGTGTTCGATTGTTTGAACGCACTTACAATGTTAAAAAAATATTTTCGAAATTAGTTTTTCGAATGGGTCGGTTTGATTTGTGTGTGTGGCGGCCACGTGAGCACGTCATGCGATAATTTTATTGAATTTTGTAGTATTTTTTATTAGTTTAGTTGTAGTCCTACTTTCATTTCCGTTGGAGATTATATTAACAGTAAAAAACGATCTGAACCGTTGTCCATATAAATTTTGTGGTTTATTGCTTTCGATTTTCACCTGGCTGCGTTAGACCTGTGTAAGTAAGTGTATTAGTACGAAATATTCGGACGTAACGAGTCAGTTGGTCAGTCAGTTGGTTATTCGTGGGTCGACGTCGGTCGTCCGGTATTCCGAAATGGGGGTATTTATGATGGGTGATTTTCTCGTAAATCCGCTTTCAACTTAAGCGGTTAAATAAAAATGAAGGACATTCTTCTTCTGTAAATTTTAATTGCGTTATCCGAAATTAAATCATAATGAAAGGTAACTGTTGCTGTTGCTGGAAATATGTTAAAGCTGTTATCCACACAGCTCTGCACGTACGCACTTTATATAGCCTTGATTCGTACAACAATTTTATAATATACAATTACTCCAGGAAATTGCTCTTGTCATTGTTAACACTTTTATTAATTTAATTCATAAAAATGCTACACGAACTAATGCGATTTAAATGATATTCTTTTTCACTTACGATGGACGTGGTCCAATTTTCAGCGGAGGTTCAAAATTATACGGCACCGCTGTTCAGAAGGAAATTGCAGTTAAAATTAAAGTCCATTGTTACACATACATGTATATGTATGTACACATACTTGCACCTATGTGTGTATGTATGGCACAGTTTGTTAAGCAGGCTAATTAGACTAATTTAGAGAAAATTGACAATAATTTACAATTAGTCCAATTACACCATTAGAACCACCACATTTTGTTTGAAAACTATCAATTAATTTAAAAGACCAACAATTGATTTAACAGTAGCAAAACGTGTGATTAAAGACACATCCCCAACCGTCTTCCTCCTCATCAGGGGAATTTGTCATTAAATCACACGTGTATTGCGGAAAAAACAAATTATGAAGGGCAATCGTACGATATAAATAAGCTGTTTACACACGGATGAAAATGACGCTCTCGAAATGACACCTATGACGTTTGGAAACATTAAAACGTATTCAAATTTCGCAACTCATTGTATAACGTTGCGAATGGTATTTTATTTTTTTTTTTTTTTTTCGCGTTGTAGTACGCGACCGTTCGCACGTAGCCTATACCCAATTTACTAATTCACTAATTCGCTGTGGTGTGGGTTCGCGGATTGGTCGCGCCGCCGTCGACCGATGATCGTTGCGATCGTTTCGATCGTTTGATCGTCGACGGACCGACGCGCCGCACCGTCGTGCCCGCCGTTCCGGTTAAAGTACGAAAATCGACGTTCACATTTTTCGCCGGCCGTATCAGCATTATTTAAATAATCGGAATTTATACGTTTCCGTGTTTACTTCGGGCTCGTTTTACGAGTTAATAAATAAATGTTGGTTTTGTATCGGCGAACTTGACTGCCGTTCGAGTGATACGTTATTTTTACTTTCACTTCGACGAGGAAATTGCGAACGGTTGTTTATCATTCGTAATTTTTTTTTTTCTTGCAATTTATCAGTTCATTGATTAGATGGGGGCTCCTTTGGTTCGGCTGTTTTATTTATTTTCAAACGGTTATTTCGGTAAAATGTTTCTTAAAAATAACACGTGTAATTACTAAAACATTGCGTCGTGAATTTTTTAAAATAGCTAATGACCTGTAGTCAGGGCCGGACTAAAATTCTTAAAGCCACTGGGCATGACAATTTGGTCTACGTTCCAAATTTTATGCATATAATAATCAAAATAATAATGATGAGATGAGAAATAAAAGCATACTACTTTACATTAAATTTAAACATAATTATCATATTAGTTAATAAACAAATATAAAGTTTTAACATGTATAATGCAATGGTGTATTAAAAAATAATAAAAAAACATTAACACAGTAATAAAATTTCCAACAATAAACAATAGAATAAATTAAATTTTATTTAACGACACAAAAATCTGTGTGTGTGTGTGTAAAAAGTTTTCTCCTACTTTGTTTAAAAATGCAAATTTGTTAATTAGATGTTCAAAACTATTATTATGTAATATATCTACATATATTTTTTATATAGATAAAGAATCCAACCTACCTTGTTGTACAGTGGTTTTATTAAAGTTTTTAATGTATTTTAATTATGAAAATGAACGTTCAACTGAACAATTTGTGACCATAAATATGCAAAAACATATCTTCATTTGGAAAACATTGTCTTACACAATTATTTTATAATCTTCTCCATGATTAAATCTTGTTTTAATCTCTTCTGATGCTCTGAACGTCATCATACGTACAAAAGGGGAAGACAGGAAACATAATGTGGGATCAGTATTTTTTCGGAAGCAAAGTATTGTTATTAGTTAAGTCGGGTAATATATTTTTGATGTAATGTGTAAATTATTTTTAATACTACTTAATTAGGGCATCTCAGCCGAAACTTTTAACATTAATAGATCAAAAATATAATAAAAAGTTAAAAAATGAATAATGCAATGATATATTAAAAAATAATAATAAAACACATTCACATAATAATAAAATCTCTAATAATAAACAATAAAACAAATTAAAATTTTATTTAACGAAGCAAAGCTCTGTTTGTGTGTAAAAAGTTATCCCCTACTTTTAAAAATGCAAATTTGTTAATTAAATTCTTAAAACTAATATTTTGTAATATAACTATTTCTGTTTTTAACAGGCATAAAAAAATATCTGCCTTATTACACAGTTTTTTTGTTTTTAATGTATTTTAAATGTGAAAATTAGAGTGCCTCAACTGAAACATTTAACATTAATAGACAAAAAATGTAATAAAAAGGTAAACCATAGGACGTTAAAATTGAATAATGCAATAATATATTAAAAAATAATGATAAAAAAATATTCATATAATAATAAAATCTCTAACAATAAACAATAAAATAAATTAAAATTTTATTTAATGAAGCAAAGCTCTGCTTGTTGTAAAAAGTTTTTCCCTACTTTGTTTAAAAATGCAAATTTCTTAATTAAATCCTTAAAATTAATATTTTGTTATATAACTACCATATTCCTAGTTTTAATAGACACAAGAAATTCCGTCTACCTTCTGGCACAATTGTTTGTTAGAGTTTTTAATGTATTGTAATTGTGAAAATGAATATTCAGCTGAACAATTTATGACCATTAATATTAAAAATACATATGCGAAAACTTATATCTATATTTCGAAAAACACACTCAATTTTGTCTTACTCAATTACTTTATAATGTTCTCCATGTTGAAATTTTGTTTTAACCTCTTTTGATGCACTAAATACTTAAATAATTTTTAATTATTAATCAGGGTGTCTCAGCCAAAACATTTAATATTATTTTTATATTGACTTTGAAGTAGCAGTAAAAACTTACATTTTATGATATTTTCTTAACTGTAATCAATTGCAGAACACCACTAAATCACCCACGTTATTTTACACAAGTCCACATCATAGAATAACAAAAATGATTTAAAAAATATACCTTAAAATACGATCAGTACGACATCGGGTACTATATTATATGAAATTATAGAGTTCTAATTGAAATTTGTATTGGAAATGATCAAATGGGGCCGGCGACTTGCTAATGTCAGGGGATTCCCGGTATTGTGGCCACCCAAAGGTTACCACCAAAATCACATTAATTAATTCATTAATTTTTAACATAAATTTATTGGTTTAAATCTGAGTTTTATTAAGATTTCTACCTTTCACACCCTTAATGGTCAATCCGCAGCTTTTTTTCTCTAAACAATAATAAACTTATTTCGAAATTTGAAATATTTGGTGTATATAGATATGTGTATATTTGAAGAGGATTTCTTAAAATGCTTGAAAGACGTCAGTAACATAACTCCTAGCTTCCAAATTAAATGGAACGTGAAGTTCGAAGAATGTCGGAATGTTGTGTAATAGTATAAGTGTTCCAAAAAAGATTCTCACAATTAAGAAATAGCAATGACTACTTCAGTGTCGTATAATAAAATGAACAGCATGAAAATTATATAGTCCAATGATTAATTGCTGTTGTTATACACGATTAATAAAATGCATTCCAATAATTGTTTGTAAAAAATAAACTAATGAACCACAAGTGCTTAGTTATGGTAGAATAACTTTGTTTATGTTGTCGGTAACGCGGTATAATTCAACAGAAACTACCAGAACATTCGTTGAGGTAATGGTAGGTTAATGTTAGTAAAATTTCATAATTGAAACGAGACGATAAATTGGCCGAAGGATTTGAAAACCACCACAATGACGGTGGACACAACATAAATAACTGGCTGCGTGAAATATTCGATTTTCAAAAGGAACTTCATTTACATTTAGCGAAGCAATATAGAAATTGTTGTACGCTCCACGGATACATAAACTATTTGCCGTGTAATAATTCGTAGATGCGCGTATCCCACTTGAAAACATTCACCGCTGGGAACATAGAACACGTCGAAGGGTGCATAAATAAACCGTGTTCGACCTCAAATATTTTATGCCCTGTAACGTTGCGCTTTTTCTAAATTAAATTACCAGGAAAACGGCCGCAAGGAAAATTATGTTGTGTGTGCAATTTAGCGGGGTTTATGCGCCACCACTTTGCTGCAAATTCTTCCTGGTAACGTCACGTTACTGCCAACGATGATTAAATTATTTTATTGTGAACACTAATTCTAACTATTCGTGGCCCGGAAGTGGTTTAATCAACCAACAAAAAATTGACAGCAGACCCGCGGTTTAGAAAACTGACATAGCCGAATAATTAAGACGTATTTAAAATAGTCCAAAGTCTAAAAATAATAGCGACCAATTAGACCGAATATTGGGAATCGAACGTATCCTATACCTACATCAATCAAGTCAACTAGCAATAAAATTGAAAAGAGCTTTAAGAAGCGAGAGTAAAAATTTACTTGGCACACATTCAACTATGACTATCAACAAGTGAGTTTATTTTTTCTTTCATCCTACATATTTAGGGATATGCCGCTTTTTGCGTAATAAAAGGCTAATGGCCTCTTAAATTACGCATTCGGCTATAAAATGATTAATTTCAATCCTGCTCGTGGTAAAACAATTTTTTTCATAGCCTATACTGATACAATGGAAATATAATACCCGACTATTTTAAAACACATTTATGACAAATTGTGTTTAACTGTTTAACAGTCTGAAAGCCGTTAATACCAACATTTTTATTAATATTATTGTAGTACAAGTTTTTTACACAAACATAGATCTGTATATCTTAAAGCTGTGTTATTAACTAAGCAACGTCTTACATAGGTATGCCTGTGTACATAAGTTTAAATGGCTGTTATGGAATGTTATCAGTGAATTTCCATAGAGTGTATGATAATGTTACTGGAAAAGTAAATCAATTAATTAAACATATTTATTGATCAGATATTAAAATTGCTGAAATATGCTAAATTTATTGGTGGTCATTACAATAATTCCCGTCAGGTATTTTCGTTAATTAAAAATGATTTACCTAGATTTTGGGTTTATCTGAAATATTGCCGTGGCACTGTGAGAAAATTTATTCAGATTTTTCAACAAATAAATATTTAATGAAAACGTTTATCTCGCATCAGCTGGTCATACAGGCTATGGGATTTATTCAAGTGGGTGGATCGAAATGAATCATTATTATTATTATTATTATTATTAAATGGTGTAGAACATTGTAATTTAAAAATTAGCCACAAATAACTTTGTTGGGACTTGTTATAATTATGTGGTGATAATGTTTAAATTATTCTAAACTAAATTGGGTTTGAAAAAATGTTCCAAATTTCCTTGAAATAATCGTCATATTGAGCGGTGGACATAATTCAACGTTTTTAAAGACAGTGAAATAAATTACGGTAAAACATCAAACGACGACTACTACTACTACTAAAGCTAAAAGCTGAACTGGGGTCCATATAACATTACCAAGGTCATTGGGACGATTGTCGAGCCATCGAGATCGAGATCCGTCGCGAAATATTATTTGGAAACTGAACAGCTGACAATGAACTCATTGACGCACTACTAACTTACAACTCAACCATGTTATTTTCTCCGATCCGAAATAACTGCTGCCATTATCGTTTCGTCTTTTCAAAGGATGAACGACTAACGGGTTTTTTACTAGATTTCGAATAAATTCGTCGTCGTTCGACTCGGAAATTCCAACTATGTACGCATGTAAATTTTACTTTCCCGCCGTTTCTGTGAGAAAAAAACTTTACGAATGGTCTAATATGAATTTGATTTTGATTTTTATCACTGATGAGAGTATTAGTTTTATCAAAAAAAGATATTATTATATAAAGAAACATTAACAAAATAAAATCTCAATTAATTATATTAATTAATTATATATTATTATTATTATTATTATTATTATCATTATTTTTAATAGATATAAAAAATCAAATCTACCTTGTTTAGGGTTTTGAAGTACTGGAGAAGTTGAACGTTCAGCTGAATAATTTGTGACACTTAATGTTAAAACATTTGGTAACTTTTATCTACATTTTGAAAAGCATGCGCAATATTTTTTTCCAAGTTCTCCATGATTAAATCTTGTATTAATCTCTTTCGATGCACCTGAACGACGAACGTATAAATAGGGAAGACGGCAAATATAATGAGGGATTGTTAATTAAATCCTCAAAACTAATATTTTGTAATATAACTGTTTCTAATTTTAACAGAGATAAGAAACCCCATATATTTTGTTACAGTTGTTTTGTTAGGGATTATAATGTATTTTAATAGTAAAAATGAAGGTTCAGTTGAACAATTTGTGACTATTAATGATAAAAATATGCGTAAACTTATATCTACATTTGGAAAAACACCCTCAATATTATCTTACTTAATTATTCTATTCTTAAGTTCTCCATGATTAATTAAATCTTGTTTTAACCTCTTCTGATGCACTAAACTTATGAGACACGTACAAATGGGGAAGACAGGAATTGAATTCTATATTCTATTTGTGTGTAAATTATTTTTTTAATTCTTAATTAGAGTGTCTAATTAGTGTTACATTTAACATTAATAGATAAAATATATAATAAAATGGTAAACCATAAAAAATTACACATGAATAATGGGATAATATTCACATAATAATAAAATCTCTATCAATAAATAATAACAAATTAAAATTTTATAAAATAAAATCTCTAACAAAAAATAATAATAAATAAAAATTTTATTTAACGAAGTTAAAAGTTTTCCCCTACTTTGTTTAAAAATACAAATTTGTTAATTAAATCCTCAAAACTAATATTTTGTAATATAAACATTTCTATTTTTAACTGAGAAAAGAAATTACATCTACCTTGTTGCACTGTTGTTTTGTTAAGGTTTTTAATGTATTTTATTTAATTGTTAAAATGAAGGTTGAGCTGAACAATTTATGACTATTAATGATAAAAATATGTGAAAACATATATCTACATTTGGAAGAGCACACTCAATAAAATTATTTTATAAAGTTCTCCATGATTAAATTTTGTTTTAACCCCTTTTGATGCACTGAACTTATGACGCACGTATAAATGGGGAAGACAAGAAATATAATGAGGGATCAGTGTTATTCTGGAAGCTTGGTTTAATCGGGTTCTATCCTTTTGAACTCAGCTGAAACATTTAATATTAATAGATAAAAAATATAATAAAAACCATAGAAAGTTAAAAATGAATAATAAAATCTCTAACAATAAACAATAAAACAAATTGAAATTTTATTTAAAGAAGCAAAACTCTGTTTGTGTGTATAAAGTTATCTCCTACTTTATTTAAAAAATGCAAATTTGTTAATTAAATCTTTAAAACTAATATTTTGTAATATAACTATTTATATTTTTAACAGAGATAAGAAAATTCACGTAAAATATATATAATAATATGCGAAAACATATCTACATTTGAAAAAGCATATTCAGTTTCGTCTTATAAAATTATTTTATAAAGTTCTCCATGATTAAATCTTGTGTTCACCCCTTTTGATGCACTGAACTTATGACGCACATACAAATGGGGATGACAAGAAATATAATGAGGGATCAATATTATCCAAAATTGAAATGAAGTTATTCTATATTTTTGCTCTTGTAAAACAGTAAACCATTTTTTGTTATTTTTTGTATAATTAATTGCAGACACCCACTTTTGTCTAGACAAGCCTAGTTCATAGAATAAAAAAATGTGAACTACTAACTACTTGTAAATATTGCTTTCCCGCCACTTTTATGAGGCAAAAAATCTAAGAATGGACTAATATAAATTCATTGATAATTATTAGTAACGAGAGTATTAGTTTTATCAAAAAAGGTCATTAACTTTGCTGACACTTTACCATGCAATTGATATGTAATTGTATTACTTGAATATAGATAAGACCTCCACAATTTTTACGCATAAATATGTCACACTGATAACTAATTAAATTGAATATTGTTATAGTTATTTGAGAAAAGTAACCGGGCACATTTTGCGCTCGCCACCACATTATCATAACGTGGTGGTGGTGGTGGTGGTGGTGATGGAGGTGTAGGGTAAAAAAAGTGTCGGCGCCGGCCATACATAAAGATAATTTATAGAATATTAGATAGAAAGTGTTAAAGTAGCGCCGCGGCGAGATACGAGTAGTAAAACGTAACGTTATCTAAACTAGAAAAGGGGATCTAGAATTAATGAGAAGAGTTGTAAAAGGGCGCAGCATGAACCACTGAATATGTCACTGACAACAGATATATATGTACTTAGTGTCATTTCTATGTAAAATAGATTTCTTATTCAAGTCATTCACATTTCGGGAATAATAATTCTTTCACTGTTATGTCTTCCTTCTCGAATCAATGCTTGTTTTGTATCTTCCACTTCTTATTTATTGGTCGGTCTACATTCCTCAAATGTCCTGCAATAACTCTCGACTAAACGATCATCTTTCTCCACTCACATCACATCATTTTTTTATTTACTAGTACCGTACCCAAGTACTAAAAATACATGTTACACATTTAATAAACATCTAAACAAAAACAAGGGGTTGGTCACAATTTTAGGCACCTTTTTTGATGGTGTTGGAAAAAAGTACAATAACCCCGCCTTACTGTTGGTTACAGTGTTATGCAATAAAGTATTTATTTTATTGTAGTGGCTTCCAACACATGTCACACATGTTCATCAACGAAACATGAATGAAATTAAGATTAAATATCTGCGTGAATGTGTCGGGTTTTTTTAAGATTCATAGAGAAATGGTGAGAAATCCTTTGAAATGTCTTCCAAAGTAAACAGCGATTCCTTTTGAAGATGGAGACAACAAATATTGTGCTTAATAAATCAACAACACGTTTTCAATCTATCTAAGGTGGTAAATCTATTTTGAATGCGGACCGAAATTAGATCAAACTATAAATCTGTAAGACAGATTTATTAGACTACGGCATTCACATTTATCATACATCAGGTTGACAATTCTGGATTTCTTTCAGATGTATTTTATTGGCTTCTTAATAAAAGGGAAAGGAATGCCAGCTTGTGACTGAATACATGTTTAACAATGACGTTAACATTATTCGTCTAATTAACGATCAATTAGTTTGGAAAAAGCCGAAGATTATTTACGGGTTCCCACTTGTTATACGTATTTGTGCTAATTAATCTGAAACTGACTGAAGTAGTCGAAATTTTACGACCTTTTAACAGCCCAGCGTTTGACTGGCTAACGTAATCCGGTCCATTTTATCAATAAACTACTAAATACGATGTTTTTAGTTGTTATTTATAAAATTGTTAGAGCAGCCAAAGCCTGGTTGGTGTTCCAAATAGCCATATTAAATATAAAACAAAATAATTATGTGCCATTTAACACTACCCACCAAGTTGGAATTTTCGCTCTGAATACAACAAGGGAGCCAGTCAAAGCGGAGGCTCACTTTATCTGCCCCGAGTTGGTAACATTTATATGACCCGAAACTGGCTTCTTGTCATTAGTCAAATCTCCACATTTACACTAGTTTCCTATCGTCCTCTTGCCGAACCACAATGCCAACATGCTTATGACTGTGGTGAAATTCATTTTTCATGCCCACCGGTCCCCGCTTTTTATGCCGCATCTCACAAAATGTTAATTAAAAATCAATGGACTTAGTAACTGTAAACGGTAATTTACAATCATTTTTTTTTTTTTATTCGTTGCACCTCCGTTTTTATTGCAATGGCCGAAGGTGTGGTCCAAAAATTCATCTTCAATCACTAATAATGTCTGTCGGAGACAATCCGATCGCTCCTTCTCTTTCCTCCCAAAGGCAATTAGTTTTATTGTTAATATTTATTTGTATGTAATAAAGTTTTTTGACCCAGTTCCATTGCATGTGCCAACTAATAAGATATTAATCTAAAATTACATAAATAGCCTCTAAAACGTAAATTATAGTGTGCAACAGATGTATCAACAGCACAGGATCTGCGAATTTAACATTAAATACGTATTTGTTTGAATTTAAACAGTTAAACGGGCCGCAAATTACACCAATGTGTCAAAACCATTTATATCTTTTAATAATATACACACAACTATAAACAACTATTTATTATATCATTTGTATTTTTAGAGAGTGTTGCCGCAATTAAATAGCTCATTAAAGGCAGCGATTTATAAAATCACATTTTACAGCATTTTATCATTAGCACCAAATTTACGCACGCACACACACACACACACACACACACACACACACACACACATACCAGAGATAGGAAACAAATCATAGACGCCAGCCCAATAAATAAACTAAGCCGTTTTATCTCGTAGAATATTGGAGACGATCCAGTACATACAAAAGGTGGTAATTAAAATGGTTGAAAATTGTCTTTTGCTATTGTGTAATCCACCTCTGTAACACACACAAATCATTAAAACTACAATGAACGCGTTCGCCTCAGGTCGACGTAAAAATCATAAAGCCCACGCTTCATGTTACACGTATTTTTTCAGCTACCGCGGCAATAAAAATTGTAATAAATTGTGCAACGCAATGTTTTCCTTTTTATCTCCGGCGACGATCGAGGAGATCATTTTTTTCTTTCTTGTCGTTCATATGTGACTTCATTAGCTTCGGCCGGGAGGATCATGAATGGACGGACGAAAACTGCGGAATTATGTAGATTGCGCATTAGTTTGTCTTTCGTTGTGTGCTATATGCACAAGTCGTAACACATTAATGTTTAATGTCAATGTCTCTAATTGGGATACATTCAATTATTTTTTTGACTCGAGAACTTAAATGTAACTTCGAGTGATTTAACTACTTTGTGGTTATTCCTGTTATTTAATTATGAATGCCATTTTTACGTCATGCTAAATACCTATAAGAGCTCTAAATAAGATACAAAAAGTTTATATTCTATTAACTTTTTTGCTTTTAAAATAATTTTAAATACAAGAGATTGTTTCAAAAAATCTAAATACAACATCCAATGTTTTACTTACTTTATATTTAATACTTTTCTTGAAATTTTTAATTTAAAATTCATTTAAAAATCATTAATTTCCATATTACATATACACATGTCATAATTCATTAATGATAAATAAATGCCTCTAATTGGGATACAAAAAAGCTACATTTAATTTTACGACTTAATGCTACTAAATAATAATAAATAAAGTAATATTTAATATTACTGTGAAAATTTTAGATGTATTGTTAATTTAAAATTCATTTAAAAATTATTAATTTTCATATTATATATGCACATGCCACAATACATTAATGATAAATGCCAATGTCTCCAATTAAGATGCAAAAAGGTTACCTTCAATTAAGTTTATGATTTAATGTTATTAAATATTTTTAAAACACAGGAAATTGTCTGAAAAGTTTTAAATATGACTTCTAATGCTTTAATTACTTTATATTAATTAATGCTACTAAAAATTTTTAAAACACAAGAAATTGTCTCAAAAAGTTTTAAAATAACTTCTAAAGTTTAACTACTTTCTACTTAATATTGCTGTTAATATATTTAAAATTATTTTCAATTTAGAATTCATCTAAAAATTATGAATTTTCATATTACATACATATTATATCTGTTATAAGACATTATGTTCAATATCAATGTCTCTAATTAGAATACAAAAAGGCTATAATCAAAATGAATTGTTTAACTTAATACCACTAAAAGTGTTAAAAGTGCAAGAAACTCTTAAAAAGTTCGAATATAACTTCTTATTATTTAAAATTAAAATTGTTAATTTAAAATCCATCTTAATGTTACGAATTTTGATTTAAGACCACCCTGATTGAGAAAGAGCGTAGAAATAGAACGTGTAACTGGTGTGTGTATGTCTGGTTAAGTATAAATGTAGTGTAAGTCTTTATATAATTCTGGAATGTTGGAAGTCTCTATTAAATAATACTAACGAATGTTAAATGAGGCGTACGTTTCCTAAGTAAGTATCATATTTACACTAACTGTGACTTGCATAAATATAAATCATGGTACCAAAACGACTGCAACATGTTCAAGATTAATAAAAATAAGACATCTATAATAAATTGTGCTTAATGCAACGTGCAGGTAGGACTGATATGTTAAATGTAGAACTAACCATCAATAGAGACCAATAAATGTATCAGATTACAACCGACATTTCGAATTCTGTAATACCTACCTAACTATTTATTTTAATATAAAGCTGTCACACGAGCCAAAATTTTTATATTCGTCACCTAACAAAACACGATTCGTTGTGAAAAAGCTCCATTCCCGCTGCGAATCGATTCTATTTATACACAGCAGTACCACAATAATTTTATTAATAATCTTTAAGACCAATTAAAACGTTAATTAATAGAATAAATCCATAAATATGATTTATGGATAATTAAACTGCATCTGTATCAAAAGCACAATCACACTCCGGGGCAATGAAAAATCTGTTCAATTTACCACGTTCCTGAAGAGAATAAATCTCCCGGGGAACCACAATTTCTATTACTTTTGATAGAAATATGAACCATTAAATGTTACAAATGGCCCAAATTTATTTTGTTTCTGTTCAGCTTCGCCTCACCTCTCTGTACCCAACCAAGTGTTTTTCTAAAGGCACACGAAAGTGACTATTGAAAAATACTATTTATTACACACCCCCACTAACCTAACACTAAGATCTTTTGTTACTTTATCTGATTGTTGGACCTAATGGTTATTTGACTTTACGGTCACGTTCTGATAGCAAATTATTATTATATTATATTAGTAGAAGTGATCTTGCAAACCTGGCGTTAAATATTGGTTTATTTGGTTTCGCGACAAGCTTCCGCATTGGCTGCCAATCAAATACTTAAGTCTTAACACTATTAAATGTCAATGCTTGGAGATCTACATTCGAAATAAATAAACTAGTTTATATATTTTTATTTCCATGAAAGAAATGTACCTGCAGATTTGTACAAGCACTCCACCTGATACCGGAGTCACGAACCCGGTCAACATGAAATCGTCTCGAGTTATTGAAAAATATGAATCGTGCCCGATATGACAAATTGGCATTTTTTTGCGCACACGTCCACCGCCATTGTTTTAGGTCATGACTAGAAAACATCTGAGAAGGGCATGCAAGTGAATCACTTGCATACGTAAATATATGACGTATGTAAAAGTAACAAAACGTCAGATTATCGTTTATCAGTATTAGAATGAAAATGTTTATTAACATAAATTAAAATGTGGTCGGGTAGGCTTGGATTACCATTGCCACTTATATCGAGTGCCCACATCCCACTTGTCCTATCAAAACAGCAAATGCTCGTAATCGCTGATAAAGACAATACTATGGTTATTAAACGTCAACCGATTTAATGTATTGCTCAAAGCTCGTCCAACAATAAGAAGAAAGCTGAAAGACTGAAAGGCGTTAACAACAGCAAGTGCACCACTCAATTTACACACACACACACACACACACACACACACACACACACACACACACACACACACACACACACACACACACACACACGTACATACATTACGTATGTGTATACTGCTCAGAAGTAAGAATTTCACGTTTTATTTGCTTCATTTCTAAAGTGTATTTGTATAAGTAAATTTTGAGTAAATAGACTAGATCCTTCGATGATAAAAATATAATCATTTCATTGTACTTAATATTTTAATTTCAATAGTTGTCGATTGTGGAAAGTATTTTCCACAAGTACTTTTATTTCCTATTGTCATTTCTATAATCATAAAATATAAAGTGAGTCAAATCAATAAGTTTAATCTATCAGATCAACCCATGCTACTAAACTCAATTTGAAGATCATATTAGAGATGATTTGATTAATTACAAATTGTAATTACATTAATTACATTTAAAACTACGTTATTAAATATTTTTAATACACAAGAAATTGTCTATTTAATATTACTGTTAAAATTTTAAAACTATATTTAATATAAAATTCATTTAAAAATTATTAATTTTTATATTACATATGCACATGACACAATCCATTAATGATAAATGTCAATACCTCCAATTAAAATACAAAATGCTACCTTCAATTAATTTTATGACTTAATGCTACTAAACATTTTTCAAACACAAAAATTTGAAATATAACTTCTTATACTTAGCTTCATTGCTTAATATTGCTGTTAAAAATTTTAAAACTATTTTTATTTAAAATAAATTTATTTATTTATTTAACATTGCTGTTACAATTTTAAAACTATGTTTAATTTAAAATTCAGTTAAAATGTAAATTAATATAATGTAATGTTCTCGTTACATATGCACAAGTCATAACATGTTAAATGTCAATATCTCTAATTAGGATACAATATTTCATTCATTTCATTCAATTAATTTTATGATTTAATCCGATTCAAAAATTGTTAAAACACAAACAATGTCCCAAAAAATTTAAATATAATTTCTACTTTTTATTTAAAATTGCTGTCAATATTTTTAAAACTATTTTTAATTTAAATTTATGAATTTTCATATTACATACGCATATATTGTAATACATTAAGGTTCAATGTCAATGTCTCTAATTAAAATACAAAAAGGTCGATTAATTTTCGACTGAAAATATAAAATAATTGTAAAATAATAAATATAAAAATAAAGTATAAAATTAATATAAAATATATTCTTTTGTTTTTTGTTACCACTTTGCCATCGTTCTTTTCAGTATATTTGTCGTGTCTTAATTATTAAACAAATTCATTGAATTTTTATAAATAAAAAATGTTTTTTAAAATTTTATTTTATTATTTATTATGTTTTATTTAATTTTTTATATTATTTATTTATTTGGTATTATAAACATCTAAATATTCATTATCTAATAGAATTACTAAATACTAGTAATTAATAAATAAAATAAAATTTTGTTTATTATAAATATTTCATTACTTAAATTGTTCATTAATTTTGTTGATTTAAAATAAATTAATCTTGACTTAATTATCAAACAAAGCTATTTAATTTTTATAGAGAGTATTTTTTAAATTTTTATTTTGTAAAAAATGGTAATATAATTTAAAATAATTAAAAAAGTAATTTGAAATATTTTATTTATTATATTTTATTGAATATTTTATATTATTTACTTATTTAATATTATAAAATATGTGACAATATTTTATTAATTATATTGTTTATTATTTTTATTTTATATTGTGAGAAAATGAATTTTTTTTTTTTTTTTTGAAATGTTGGAAAAATCTTGTTAGCTGTTAAATTAATTAAATACTAATAAGTAATATAAATATTTTAAGTTATTTAAAACTATTTATATTAATTCAAAATAAAAATAAATAAATCCTATAAATTACACCACATTACTTTTGAGCATCTTTGTAGATGTTTGTAGAATATAAAGCGAGACAAATCAATAAGTTTAATCCGAGCGAGCAACCAATGCGACTGAAATCAATTTAAAGATCATATTAGAGATTGATTCGCTGCATTATCGTTTTGCATAATTTTCCATAATAATTCGAAAAAAAAACTGACAAATTGCTGCATAATTCTAACGCATAATGTATTAGACAATATTTAAATTCATAACGTCTGAGATTTAAATAACCGATACTCTATTGCAGGTTATAAATTTATTGTGACGTAGGATGATGGATTTTAATTAGCCTTTTTTATTGTTCCAGCCATTCTACAGAGAACTGCTGTTGGTAAAGGACAGATGAGGATTCAAGGAGTTGCCACGTGTCAGTATTTATGTATGGATAGTTGCGGATTGCTATATGGTTCTGTAAGTAAACTTTTATTTGTTTTATTTTTAAACGCTAGTCTAAATAAGCACGGACATTTAAATTTGCTATTTTTTTTTCCATCTGGTGTGAATAAGGCTTTTGAATGAATGTGTACTGCCAATGGAAACGATTCTATTTTTGTACCAAGCACTCGGTTTCATCTACATGTATAAAGGTATAATCTTCTTAGGGCCATAAACATGTACAGATAAAGATTCTACAGGTCCATATTACAAATCAGTAAATAAGATCTAAAAAAGATTATCACTACCCAGTTATTGTTGGTTGAAGAATAGATAGATATTCACAGTACCAACGCACACATACCTTATTGGTGTGACGTTACAATTTTTTTAAGTGAATAAATTGATCTCACAATCAGTTGTAAAACACAAGGAATATCTACGGAAGAATTTTAAATGAGAATGGTAGTGGCCACGCCTTATTGTTAGTTTGAATTACATTTGAGGGTGTACTGGCGGCTAAAGAGGACCGAAACAATAAACATTCGTTTAAAATGTGTCTGTATAAAAGTGTGTGCCCTTATATGGAGCCTAAGATGACTTCGTACAGACAATGTTAACAGACATCATACAATAGATATAAACTGTTTCTCGAATTATATTCTAACTTACAATTAGTGACAAAGTGTACAATAAATTTGAAACTTTCCCGTTTCTTGTTTATTATCAAATTACATAAATTTTGTATTGTTCTTAATTAATACACACTCACACACATATATTCCATTTATGTGTCAACCTGTCTGTTTTTTCTTTAATTCTGTTATGTACAATCTTTTAAATTTCGTTCACACCATTATAAATTTTGTTGTTTACGTATATTTTGGTGCAAGCCACGAAGACATTTCCTTTCACTTCTGCGGTCTGAGAAAAAAATCTCGTCTGCTAATGTTGCCAAAGACAATGTCACTCGTCAAAACGTGCCAAACTGTTACAAATTAAGCCACTCATTGGGCTAGTTCACTATTTATTTACCCATCGAGCAAACTTACAATGTTGCACCAATTAAAATAAACCGTTTTCAAGAAATTAAATACCCCGACAGTTGCAAATATGCACTCGTACAAGTAAAATATCCAAAGGAAAAAGTATTTTTTTAAATCGAATTAGGACAATTCATCCTCAATTACGTGCAGTAGTTCCTCATAATTAAATAGAGCAATGTGCCTTATGTTTATGCGGGATACAAATTGCTTCTACTGCTGTTTATTTTTGTATAGCAATTGTGGTTATATTCTAAAAGTTGGCGCTGAAAATTTTACGGTAATGGTATTTATCAGGGAATTTATAACGCTCGATATTATATAAGAAGACGTTTTACAAAAAACCTGTGACTTGTGTCACATAAATATTTCGTTGTGGAGATTTACGATGTTTTATTGCATTTAAAAAAGGTGCCATATGCCCTTGTTGTTTGTTTATCAACCCTCCGCTTATTAATTGATGTTTATTAAAATCAGAGTCATATTATGGCCCACATGTGTGTTTTTTTTTTAATTGGTCGGGCCCTAATCAATAATTTACATTCCGTATAACGAAATCTTAATCGTAAACAATTAATATTTAATGAATTTAATCTCGTAAATTTTAAAATGCCAGTGTGGCCCAAATGTACATTTGTATGTGTATAATTTCTCGGTTAACGATTATTTCTGTTTAATTGCTTCCAAATATTGTAATTGTACATAAAACGTAAACATAATTTACATAAAACACCCATGAAATCAGATAATTGATAAAGAGCATCATCTCTGTTAATTAACTCGTACCAGTAAATTTTGTCAAAATTAATACACGGCAGTCCGGATGCCTGAAGTGTGCCTGAAATAACTTTCTAATAAAACATTTTCGATATTGAGTAATTTTGGAATCAGACATAACCGATAATTAAATCGTCTGCTCCAAATATTTGAAACTCGAAAAGTCCGTGTTACATAATAAAATATGAATTAAGTTCTGGCAGACCGAACAGTTTGCCAAGTTATTTCAAAAAGTAAAAAGGATGCGTGTAGACGTTACCTCAACATTACTTAATATACTTGACTTAATTTATTTGACGCGTTGATGCTTTAAAACAATTTCCTTGTGTTCAAATATCCTGCTACATTTGCGAAAAGAGCGAAAAGATAAAATGGCAATTGTAGGGAATTTTTGAACGGAGGTACGGTGCGTTGGGAATACTGGCCTAATGGTTGTTTTATGTATGTTATGTAGGTATATCGTATGTTAGTTTTCATCAACTTCTTATACAGTACTACATGGTATCGGAGAGAGAATTTAATCCGCTTAACGAGATGCTTGTCTATCTCATAAAGTACATACTCCAGATCTACATATTTATCTTTTAACACGTCGTTACCAATGCCGTACGGATTGCTAAAAATACATAAATAAAAAATACTCACACAAGTCTAAAACACCACACACAGTTTATATTGTTTAATTTATTCATTTTATTTATTTCTGTTGGTAAACAGTTTGAATTAAAATAATAGGTTTAGAAGGAACAGGAATTCCGCCATAAAATCATATGATAATCACTTATTTAATGAAGTGAATTGGCGATTGACGAGATGGAACAACAATATTAAATGCACGTAACCAAATAATCGTGTCTAGGAAAACATATTTATAAATACACACACACACACACACACACAAGTCTAAAGATATTTATGTAAACCTTTAAATTCTGCTTCAGACTTTTATGCAAATAAATTATGCATTTATTTATTTAAAGTAAGTCACATATGACGCAGCATCACCTGAAATGAATTTTAAATTTACCAAAAGTATTTTTAATGAGGAATATACCCTCAACGACTGCTTATAACTTCTCTATATCTGTTGGGCATAGACAAAATAAGGTGGTCAATATCATTTTGAGATATTTGAGTCCCTTATGTTTGCAAAAGCTTTTTAAATCTAAAATTGTTGGGAATTTTGTTCGTTTGTGGACAAATTATTCTTCTCTTTAATGGTTACTGTGTCTTTAAAAAATCATTTCGAGAAACGATATCAGTTCTACTATCATTAATGGTATCACCTGAAACTATTATTAGAGTTCTCTTGTGTGTAATTTTGAGTAAGCTTATCCACTTACTTTTGGTTTTATTTACGAATTAAGCTTCCAGTAGTTAAATGTGATGGCTCAGGTGTTGTTAGTAAAGTTTGCCATCGAGCAGTTAATGTTAAATATCTATCCTGAATTGTTGTTATATGCATCCACGACTTAGATGCTGTGCATCCGGACCACCAGTTTCTCTAAAGCTCCTCCACAACCGACTAATGATACTTTGGGAAACATTAAATCTCTCAGTCACCACAATTTGCCTTAAGCTGATTGTGCTTGATGCTGTTCAACTGCTTTATTACATTAAAAGTTAAATGATGTTGTTCCATCGTGAACACGATTAATAATTTTGACACAATAGACACTTTACAGTCCGGAAGAATAGGGAAGAAATAATTCCCATAAACTTTTCTTTTCATATAAAAAATAACAAGAACAAGTTGTAAGTTTTGTTGTGTTTGCAGAGTAATAAGTAATGTAATGTTTTGTATTGTTTCAGTTGGAGTTTGGAGATGATTGTGTCTTCAACGAAACAATGGAGCAGCACAACTACAACACGTACTCGTCGACTAAGTACTCGAACGAGCGAAAAACGTTGTACCTGGCATTAAACAGACGAGGGCAGCCGCGAAAAGTGGTGCTGAGGGCGCGACATCAGCTGGGCAAGCTGTCGTCGTACACGCGCGCCCTCCTGAGACACGTCAGTCTCGACAGGAGCGAGGAGATCCACGCCAGACACCACAGACATTGTCCGACGACGGCCGTTCACCAATCGCATTACCAATCGCCGACCAGATCGCACGACCCGCCGCGTTGCAGGAAACGAAAGAAACGCAAAAAGAAGAAACGAAAATGTCCAGAGGACGAATTCGATCCCGAATTGTGCCAAAAAAGACAGAGTGTATCGAATAATAGCCAGCAGGAGAAAGCAGCACACCGCGTGCTCAAGTGCGATGACAAAGACAATAAAGACAATGATGAGTGCCAAAGAGACGTAACTAAAAGGAAACATAAGAATAATAATAATAATAATAATAATAATAATAATAAATCATTAGTGAGTGTTTTAAATAAGAAGAAGAAGAAGAACCGGAAGGGTGTGAGAAAAAGACTGGAAATGGAGACTACAAGTACTGAAGCCACCATGACAATTACTTCAACTGTGACTTCTCCACCGGAGGAAGTCACACCGGATGAAGATTACGGTGTTGATTCATCGACTCATATCGACTGGGAGGACTCGACTGCTCTTCCCGACATACCTATGGCAGTCTCCGACGCTACTAGGCTCACAGCTGAAACCCATATCGACTCTGACTGACTAGAAACAACTCTACTCCCCCTTCCTATTATTTATTACTTCTATTTATTGTATGTAAATGTAAATAATTAACTATGTAAGTCAATATACCTCACCATTGATTAAGACTTTTCTTTGCATCATTCACTCTCACGTTGCTTGTAAATTGTCAATTTCAAGTTCAATTAGCTAAATCATTTAATACAATTATTCGACACCGAACTTGAAAATGATCACAATTTACATAATTATTCGAATCTCATCACGTCATGCTTTTTTATGTATTTAGTAACCGCCCTTCGGATGCGTTATTTTTCAGGCTTCATATATATATATTTATATATATATGTATATTATTAGTTCAATTATTATTATAATTATTATTATTATTATTATTGTAGTGCAGGTCTTTTATGTAATGAAAAATTGTTATCACTTTTGAACGTGTTCCAAGAAGGGTCGGATTGGTGATAATTTTGCTTAAAAAAAACTTTTATTAGAACTGTTTAGAATAGGTCATTTTATATATTTTTGCGTATATGTAAGCAAAATTATGACAAAGATTTTATAGATTGGAGTCGAGTGTACATAATTACAAAAAAATGTATAATAAAATGTTATCAATATCAAACAGTATTATCAATAACAAAATTTTAGATAGTTTTATGTAAAATTTAAATAAAATCGTGAAAGATTTAATAGTGCTTAATTATTAGATTTAAAATAATGATTATGAGAAAGAGAAATTACATAAGGTAAGTAAAATTTTCATTATTAATCATTATATTTAAAATACATCTTTATTGTTTATTCAAATTATTAATAATCACAAAGCAATAAAAAGATTTTTTTTTGTTAGATGCAATAAAATTCGAAATAATAGATCATAAATCATTATTGGCAATTATCTACAACAATGTTAAAATTTAACTTGTAACAGATGGGATTAACAAACAAGATTAATCTATATTTATATATTTATTTATATTTGTGCATGTTCTTAACTATTATAAAAAAGCCATTCAAGTTACATTTTTTTTACAACTTAAAATAACTGAACATTGAAAACGAAAGTGCATACCAGTCCTCAGATCCCCAGATTAAAAATATTTGAATGTACATATTTAATTTTCTTTAAATCCCACACATAAATATTAATAAATAAATAATAAATTAGACGTTGCGGAGAAAAATATTTCATTCAAACAAACATTTACATTCGTAGCCGATTGATTGAATAAAGTTTGTGAGTTAACTAAAATTACCATATTACAGACATACAGGCAGTTCATCTGCCTAAAATCACTTACCTTCTCAATCTGAGGATTACCATTTTAATCGGCCAATTTCGATTTGCATAGACAACTGTGGGAACGAACTAACAGTGAAAATCCAGTTGACAAATAAATTTGAGTCGAGTATTAATTTCTGGTGATGATGAGCCTGTTATAACTAGCCATCTACATAAATAATAGCTTGGTGAATTGAATGAATTAATTGTTGTGAGGTTGAGTTGAAATGTTTTGGCGCTGAAAATGAAATGAAGCACACACTGGGTCGTCCGGTGGTAGTTAAGGTAAATAATCCGTTGTAACTGTCAGATACTAAGGGCAATAATTTTTCTACACGCTACACGCCGCTGGTTAAGGCAACATTATTTCTCTATTAGTAGAAAAGTGACCAAACAGCCCCTGAAGGGTTAAAAAGGGATAAGGTATAGTATATGGTAGTATTCAGTCACCAACTATTTACATAATAAAATTTATAGGCCTCTTAACGATGAATTTGATTCCGTTTTTTATTTCAAGATTGCCGACTGCGTGCCTATCTAGGGTGAACTATTACTTTGGGGATAAACAACAATTAAATAAGATAACCGGACGATTCTTAAAAAGTAATTATCATGTTTTTCGTTCACTGTCATTTATTATTCCGTTTCTGGGTTGATAACGAAACTTCCCTTTTACTAAACTTTCGTTCGTCAACGCAATTAATAAATTGTCTTTAATTTGAACGCTAATCATTTATTATATTTGTTTAGGGTGGCTGGAAGACACCTTTCCACATTTAACCTGTTGTCGTCCTACGTCGACCAGTTAGCTCAATTTGCTCTTCATGTTGGCAGCAATAAAATTATTTATAATTTTAAAATCGCATTAATTTTTTTTTTTTTTTTTTTTTTCGTTTCTGTACTGATAAAGAAGCTTCCCTTTTACTAAACTTTATTCCTCACCAAAATTAATAAATTGTTTTAGATTTGATCACTGACAATTTATTATCTTAGTTAAGGGTGGGTAGAAGACAAGTTTCCACGTTTATCGTCTCGTCCTCGAACGTCGACCATTTAGTTAAATTTCCTCTTGAGATTAATAGCAATTTTAATATTCAATTTAAAATTGACTTAATTTTTTTGAAGGTCCATTTATTATCCCATTTCTCGACTGATAACGAAACTTCCATTTCTTACTGCAATTAATAAATTGTCTTTAATATGAAAACTAGTCATTTATTATATTAGTTTCCATATTGAACGTCTCGTCGTTCAACATTGACCAGTTAGTTCAATTTGCTCTTGACATTCGAAGAAATAAAATTTTTCATAACTTTAATACTCAATTTAAAATTTAATTAATTCTTAGAACGAACATTTATTATTCTGTTTCTGCACTAAGAACAATTCTTCCCTTTACAAAAGCTTCTTCCCTCGCTGCAATTAATAAATTCTCTTTAATTTAAACACTAATTATTTATTGGATTAGTTTATGGTAGGTGGAAGACACGTTTCAACTTTGTACCTCTCTTCGTTCCATCTTATCCAGTTAGTTCAATTTGCTTTTGACATTCGCAGCCACAAAAAATATTTTTAATTTTATTATTCAATTTAAAATTGAATTAATTCTTTGGACGTGTATTTATTATTCTGTTTCTGAACTGATAACAACACTCATCTTTCATTAAACTTTCATCCCTCATCTCGATTAATAATAAATTATCTTTGAGTTGAACATTAATGATGTTTTGTGTTATTTTAGGGTAACCACATTTCCACATTGAACGTCTGTTCGTTTAATTACTTGTTGACATTCTCAGTAATAAAATTATTTAATAAATTTAAAAACGAAGTAATTCGTTAAACATGCAATTATTATACAAACCAAGCTTTCGTTTGTACAGTTACTAAAATGATATTAATTAATTGACAGTAATAATTTACGGTGGGTGGAAGACATGTTTCCCACATAGATCGTCTCGTCGTTACACGTTGACCAGTTAGTTCAATTTGCACTTGACATTCGAAGCAATAAAATTATTTTTAATTTTAATATTCAATTTAAAATCGAATTAATTCTTTGGACGTGCAAGTCGTTGCTTATTGTTTATTATTGTTTGTCTGATAGTCTGGTGCTGCTCCTACTGTCGTATAGTATTAAATCAAGAGTGACAGTATGTCGCGCACATACTACAAACAATAAAAGTTAAAAGCGTCCTGTTACGATTTTTGTGCGCGACAAACACTCCAATAATTATGGTAGTGAAATTGCGACACGTAATCACAACACAATTTATTATGTACGATGTGATTGTATACATGTATGTGCATGCATACAATATACAATAATTTAAGATCAATTATGTATTGTTATTGGAAATATTAATAAGTCAATAGTGACGAAACTTTCAAATTATCACTTTCGGTTTCGTTAAATCGTCCGTGTGCAATAACTACCGAATAATATTTATAAACAAACATCATCATAGGTTTATGGTTGCATTTATGACGGACACTCTCACTTTTTCGATTCAAATTAAATGGGTTTTAATATTTATGCAAATTAATTTGCACAAACTGATTTCGTGCGAGCTTTGTAATACCTCAGGGTCCAATTTTATGTATGGAGGTTACAGGAGCGTATTAAAGTGCATTAACAACCATTTAATTTAATTACAACCAATTCATAATGTATAAGCTGAAAACCAACTCCTATTAACTCGTCAATTATAATATGTAATCATCATCATTATTATTATTATGTATTTTATTAATTGTGTGTGTCTGTCGGAAATCGCAAATTATAAACACAACTTGATCTCCTACAGATGTAGTTACACCACTTTTAAAAGACAGTTATCACGTCCTTTAAATACACGTGAACAAGGTTTTTACGAAATAATTTGAATAACTTGTTCCAAATAGACTTTTATAACGGAATAAAAAAAACATTTAAATGAGGAAATTTGTTTTATTATGGTTTCGGTATCTACAGTGGTGGCCAAAAAATAGTACAAAATTTGACATCCAACATTTTCATAAAGTTTCGTCCGGTGAGTATAAAAATATATTTTAATATTCTATACCTTTTTGGGCTTTTTTGTTACACATGGCCAAAGAAATGGCACATTAAAATATACTTACGTTTTGTAGCAATAACAATTTATTTTTAATAGGATTTACAGCATTTTAGTCACTTTGTCAGAAGTAAAAAACGTGGGTTCATAATTTCATCGAAAATTGAATTAGGAATTAAAAAAAAATAGTTTCATATTTTTATCGTTAATAGTAATATGGTTAAAAATCAAAATTAAGAAAATAACCTCCTTTTTTTAAGGTTGTTACGAACACATATAGCTCTTACTTTTTTTTCTACAAGCTACCATCATGCACCAAAACATATCCGGTATTTAGATCAATCGATTCACAAGGTGCTGAGAATAACAATTTTTACTGATTTTCAGTATTCTTTGATTTATTCAGAAACTGAAAACTGCATCGAAGTACCAACATTTCCTGAAATTATGAGCCCGATACCTTTCTGGGACCGATTCGGGATTCTTATCGTCCCAGAAAGCCTTTATATGAATTGTAGCTATTACAGGTGGTTTTATCGAACAAAGAGTACTCAACAATATACTAACAATTTTGTTTAAACTTATAATAAATAAATTATTTTATTATGTGCTATTTCATTGTCACAATGAGCAAAATCAATAAAAAAATATTTTGATTGCATTTAATTAGAGGTGTAATTAACTTTAGGATAGTAATTTTGGTATTTCTCTGACCAGCACATTACATATTCAGCACTTACGAGGAGTGTGTGTAGTTATTAATTGTTTTAATTGTATCTTGAAGCTAGAGATTCAAGGTTAGTCATTTAATACATCAACTAACAACTATAAATAATGTAAAAATGACAATTAGCCTAAAGATACATTAAAATAGGAGGTAGCACCAATGGATGTCATATAAATTCAAATTGCATAGCGTTAATAATGATAAACAGCTCATAACTATGAGGCAAATATATATTCGAAATAATCGGTGTATTTATAAAAAATATCATGCCGTTAATCAAAAACATAATACGTTTGATATGAGCAAATTATATCCAAGCCTTAACTTGCTTATATCGTTAGCTAAACCAATTTATTTGAAAATTGCTTTTACAGTGCATAAATGTACAATAACCCATAAATTAACCCCTCGTTTATTTGATTTATTATTCTTTATACGTGTTGATGCTCCAGAAATAGAATAATAATAATAATAATAATAATACTGGCGAAAATAGAAGAATTCGTTTATGATTATTATCGTCTCTTTGAGTTATGTTACACCTTTACAATTAGGCGCAGTTAATTTATTGGAATCTGTGGCACTATTTTAAAAATTCTTTTTTCAGTACTACATAATAAGAAAGTTTTATTTTAGATGCACAGCTCTGCCAGAAATTACACTGCTGTCATTTAGTTTAATAATAGTGTAAAGTCGAAAAACTCATTATCAAAACTTTTCTGCCAGGTGCGATCGACTGTGACAAAAGCACTATTTTACCTTCTTTCCATCACACGTCCACGTGTTACGGTTACGAACCAACTGGAACAATATTTTACCTGTATATTCTCCAAAAACACACACTCATACACAAACGTAAATAGTTAGGTGCACACCGTAAAATTGATTTTCAGCCTGAGTTAAAAAAATAAGACACGAAACTTTTCGTAAGTGGGACCCAGTTACCAAACCGAAACGAAATTAATAGGCACCGGTTATTTTATTGTTAAATTGTTCCGTACGTGTCAATCTCGCAGCCACATCTAACAAAGCCGAAATCACGCATATCCTATAAAACGATAACAAGGCCCCACTTAGTACCATTCACTGGTAATAACGTGCATTTTATCTAACGCCAACAGTGAAGGCTCATTTTAATAACAACTTTGCCAAAATGGCCCGAAAAGTGGTTAGCGTCAAAAAGGGTATAAAAAAACAGATAACAGTTTTTAATAAATGGAAATACTGTGTGTATTAGCGTCGTTTAGAGCTTTTTATTTTTAAGTTTATGGTCTATAAATGACAGATCAATAAAACGATACCTGCCTGTATAAATTATAAAACAGGACTGACAGTAGACAATAAACAAAATTACCGATCATAAAAAAACTGATCTGTTTTTATTAGTAGGTAATTAATATGTTATAACAGGAACAAGATAAATATTCAGGAATTCGTGGTAAGAGAATAAAAACGTTTCTCGAAAGCCACCCTCATGGGTCCCTAATTAAGTGTTTATCGGATTTCAAGATCGTATTACAAAAAAAATACGTTTTGTCTCTTAAAACAATTTGTATGCAGATTTTTTAAGGAGAGTCGATATGATAAATCGTGGTGTCAATAAAAAAATAGCTTAAAAAATAAATGTACGAGGTCTTTTAGAGATAATAGGGTGGTTAGTAGAAAGGGCGGTCATATCTTAATAGTTCTATCGCAATAATCAGTGAAAAATGAGACGTAACAACGACACCAATCAACTGATAAGGGTGCCACAAAAAAAATCATTTACATTTAATAGGAAATATAATGGATTCCATCGTGGCCCATTTTAACAGGAAATGAGAAACAGAATTCTTCGGAAAATGATACGATTTCGATTTTTGTTTGAATCATTCAAAATTTAATAATATATGTGTACTTATCAATTGTTTACAGTGTAGATTTATTTGCATGTGATCTACTTTTCTAATACTATATAACATTTATGAGGTTTACAATGTTTTCGACATTTACATTTATTATTTCCCAATTATTTAATTTATATCTGCAAAATTAGCACCGATTACAATCATAAAGCACGCAATCTATCAATTAATACAATGGTGGCCACAGAAGTAGAACAAAAGTTAAAATTAAAATTATTTCAATATTCTATAATTTTTTTGTTTTGTTTATTTACTTTTTATGGCACTATTTGAAAATACTCTTAATTGTAAGAATTTATTCTTAGTAGGAAGAATTAATTGAGCCATACAATATCAGTGTGACTACAATTTGCACAAAAATATATTACATCCTCCTGAATTTTGGCAGTGCATACTTTGAAGTGATAAATTCAGGTTCAATAGAATGGGATCAGATGGTTCGGTGTTCCTTTTCATGGTATTGTATAGGATCATTACATAAAATTATTGACAAAATAGGCCATGATAATGATACGAAACATACGACCAAAGTTGTTCAAAATTGGTTAAAAGATAATCATGTTGAGGTTCTCGATTGGTCCAGCACAAAGTCCAGATCTAAATCCAATGGAAACACAAAACACTCCACACAAAAAACCATCAACGAACATAAGATATCCAAATATATATATATACATATATATAATATATATATAATTACTATGAGAAGCCACATCGTGCTTAAGATTTAATTAAATGTATCAAAATTAAAATAATTAGAAATTATTTTAATTTTGATACAAAATGAATAATTGTAGAAATAACATAGTGCAATTATTTTAAATAAAACAAAATATTTTGCTTGCAATTAATTGAAATGTGTATTTCCTAATTAACATTAAATAGTAATGTGTGCTATTTCTCTGACCACTGTACATTAAAATAAATTGTTGCAACATAAAATATTTTATTGTATTTTTCAATACAGATGCAACATTTTGATTTATTCATTTAATTAATTAAGTGGGGTTTGAGATCATAAATCAAAGGATGTACTTAATTAATATTGAGAGACCGTCTGGTGACCATTGTGGGTTGACGTTTATGTTAAACGTTTCGTGTTGCCCGTCCACATATCAAATCAATTGAAGATCGCAAAATTAAATGGTTTTGCAAATAAGTCACGAAATATCGTTTTAATTAAGCACTCACCCATAAACTTAATTGTATAATAAACCACCAGGGATTGTTTAATCCGGTATACAAGTTGGTTACATAGACGGAAATCTGTAAATGCCCAAAGCCCAAACATTGCGCTTCTAAAATTACGTGTACTTGGAAAAATCGAAACGTTTTCCTAATGCTTTTTATGATCGTGTATTTGAATTGGACCACCTACCCAGAAATAACATGGTTCTTCATTTCCTGGTGCGGCGGCGTTAGATTACATTAATTATTTCATTGATATAGTTGGAAACACTCGTTTAACAAGCTTTTTTCTTGGTTTATGTAGCACGGTATCAATGGGGGACGATAAAGAAACATTTCGTGTTTACAAATTGACATAAAAGTCACACATTCGGTAAGATTTAATGTTATTATTTAACTCTAATTGACATTAAAAATATTGGATTACATGCTCGTTTATCACGTGCGTCTCAAACCAAATTTCGTTGGGAATACCTATTTCTTACTAATAGTTGCCCTATTAGTTGTTTTAGGGGCACATGTATTTTGAAATTTTGAAAAATTTATTTTGTTTTGTATATTTTTAGAAATTTTCATTTGTCTTCATAAAAGTGTACGTTTAATTATCTATATTATTGTCACTTGCAATATGTTTGATAACAACAATACAGCAGTATAATCATTCCATATTTATTTCTACTGAATTTCGTAGTTTATTGAAATTAGACATGGATTTTCCAATCAATTTCATCCCAAAGGTTTTCAATTGGATTGAGGTCTAGGCCCTGTGCTGGCCAAGACATTATAAAATAAATTATAAAATCAACTATATTGAATTAACCCTTTTGATTATTTAAAAACTATGTAAATAAAGATATTTCTATATAAAGGGAGGTATGAAATGTTTAAATGCTTAATAATTATAAAATTAATTTAAATCAAAAAGAATCGTTATTTTAATAAAATTATTTTTGTACAATGACCCAGTTTTTCCATTATTTAAAAAATGTAATTTAAGCAAGTCAAAATTCATCTTTTCGAACAATTCAACTTTTCGAACAAAATTCGACACTTTTTTTTGAAAACTTTGTCCTTTTTTAAATTTCAATTTTTTATAGACAAAACCTCCTAAATTTAAATTTTTATGTTTTGAATTCAACCAAAGTGAAGGTCGCTATCACTGTAGCAGTGGAGAACCTTAATTTGTGACTTAGAAGATAGCAAATAACTCACTTAAAATTAATTTGATTAATTTTTACTAGAAAATTTCATTGTATATTCGTTATTTAAACACAAATTTTGAAACATTTGGTGCAGTAGCCTTCTTCAAAAAAAATTCCAAAAATCCCCTTTTTTGGGCTATCACACTAGATGTGCCCCTTAACTTTTGTCATTTAGTGTAATATTTACAGATTTAAATTGATCAAAAATGTTTATAAACAGATTGAGCCGCCATCTATGAAATACTTACCGAAATATAATAAAAATAGCAACAAAATCAGAGGTCCCTGCGCCAATGGTTAAATATGAGTGAATAAATTAAAATTTTATTGTTGAACAGAAAGTACAATAACAAAATGTGCGTGCACAGTAATGATTTAATGAGATAAAACATTGATTAAACTTTACGGGTCGCCATCTGTGAAGAATTGGTTAAAGTGCGATTATTCCGCAGGAATTGCCGCTTGAGATTCCTGCCGATGATAAATTCCTGGCATTGCGCCAAACGAATTCGATGCAGTAATATCATCAGCTGATAAACGACAATGGCCACGGCGAGTAACATCATGAGAAAAATCCTCCAAAGAACTAATCGAAATTTAGTGAAATTTTATAGTAAATCGGCCGGTGGTTCGGTGAATAAAAATTCACCGTTGTCAGTGATATGTGTGGTCGGTGGTACGGTGGCATTATATACCGCATACAAATGCCAGTCTAAAAATAGTGTATTAGCATCTCAACCAAAAATTGTAAGTAAAATGTGATGTTTTGCGCCGTTTTATCAATAAAACTCTCGTTCTAAATCCCTGGCCTCTTTTACATGTTAAATGTGTACGGCTGAAATATTGTTAGTTGTTATTAATTATCGATACTGAATCGAAACCAAATCGCCGCCAACATTTGAACTGATTGATGTATTTACAAGTGGCGCGTCCAAATAATAATCAATATCGATACATTAAGGAAAATTGTTGATCAATTTACGTGTTATCCAAATTATGTCAATATTGGCTCTAACGTATCATGTTTGTTTTCTGATACAATTCAAACTCTTAAATTATTGTTTGTAACAATGTATTTGAGATTCGATTTTTGGTTTTTAACAAAAACTATTTAATGCACAATAAATTAAAGAGTGCGCAGCTTTTGCGACTTCCTGCTTAACATTCAATTTATTTTAACAACCAACTAAACTAAACTAAACTGATCTAAACCAAAGAGCGAGCCCGGAGTAATAAATTGCATTTTAATGTAGCGGTAATATACATAGAAAAGCGTATAAGTGGGAAACAATAGTGAAATATGTTAGCATGTCTTTTATAGAATTCCTAGATATAAAATTAACCGAGAAAGTAATATATAAAGCAGGGTTATAGTGACAACAAAATAATTTATCACCGTGCCCCACCGAAATTTATGGATGTCACAAGCTTAAACAGGTAAAATAGCCGCTACCCGAAAATATAATAAACTGAGGTGTTATTTAGTTAAAGATGTGGTGGTTATTTCTTCAAAGGAAAGTCAAGTAAATATTTGATGTTGGAAACGCGAGAACAACTCTACTATACTATATAGTCATAAATTATTCATATGCAAATTGTAACAACAATTCAATTGTAACGAATTTTTCTAGAATCTTGTACAACTATCATACGTACGTCGTGCTGACCACAGAAATAACACACATTATTGATAATTAGGAAATGCGCACTTCTAATTATATACTATTAACATGTTTTATATTTTATTTAAATAATTACACTACTGTACTTGTTAGCCAAATAATTTCTACTTAAATTAAATCTTAAACAAAATAATACTCGGTGTGGTTGGACACTTGGATATATATTTAACATAACTCCAAATAATTCATCATTTCAAACTACTTTTAGCCAAAATTGTGGAGGATTATTAATATACATTTGCGCAATTTCTTCAAATATTTTGTTAATACAGTTAACGTTTGATTGCTCTACTAGTCACACTGATATTGTATGGCTCAATTAATTCATTTTTTATTTATTTAGAAGATAAGAAAAAATTTCGTTTACTGATTCTTCCAATTTGTCTGTCTACAGGGTGTCCCCAAATTGAGTGCACAAAAATTAACCACATATTATTATATATATCACTATGCTTCCTAAGAAATATACAGGTCTTCAAAGGCTATTCCAGTTGCTGTAGTGCTCTTGGCACCCCCTCCAACAGCCCTGTAGCACAGTTTGTAATTCATTTCAAACCTAGTTTGTTTGTTAGACTTCGAATTTTCGTTATTCTACTTTTGTTAGTTTCCGAGATATATCATGATAACTACATTCAGTAACCAACCTTTGAAGGATTTTATCATTCTTAGGAAGCATATTGGTATACAGGTAAATTGGGTCGAATCGGTCTATTTTGAGGTCAAGAATTTAATTTTTGTCACTCAATTTAAGGCCACACTGAGTTTTTATCGATGTCAGCAATATTTAGACCTTTAGTTATTCAATGAAACAATACAAATCGTACCATCTTACTCTATAAAACGTTTCTGAATTGAGCTGGACATAAATATAGCTACTTTTATTTTGAAAAAAATTATTAATGATTAAATATGTGTTTATTTATTTATATTTAATTTACGACATCACTAAAAACTACTCATCCTCACTGATCTGTGGTCCAGTGAATGTGCAAGTCAAAATTGAACATTCATCTTAGAAATTTTAAATTTCGTGCTATATCTCTGGGCCATCACTGCATGTGGTTAAATAAAATAAGTCACAATCAGTAGTCAAGAGGAGACATAAAACAGTGAGGAATATGAAGATGACACGAGGCGATTGTAAGAGTGCGGCATTTTTTTTACGGGTACTCTAATTAGTGTAAAAGGCACACCGCGCACACTGTTTTTTGTGTCGCTAAATTTAAGTAAACCTTTTCTTGGTAGAGTCGGCGTCAACACAAAGGTGTATAACAATGGGATGTGCTTGTCCGACACCCACACCGTTTCACTTAAGTAATACGATACGGTGGTGTGCCTGAACTACATATACACGTATAGCGCTCAAATTTACTCCCTATAAATAAGCACGGTGATAGTGTCATAGAAAACGGGCACCTCGATAACTTTTCACGATAGGCACTTAATAAATTAGATTCATAATATGGATCTTGTTGTGTGGCCCATACTTCAACCTATATGCCATTTTTAGCGCCCCGACGCCGTACCCAACTCAGATCCTATCGGCGATAATTTAAAATGGTTGAAATATTTTTTCAAATTCTCCTTTTAGAAATAAATGTGCACGAGGAATTTCCCTTCCGTTCCAATGCGTCACATTAATTGACATTTTTTCGAGACAACTTGCTACCACCAATTTGTCAACTGGGCCAGGTATAATCAGTTCCAGCCCCCCGAATTATAAACATTTTGTTTCTTTGCCATCTTCGCAAAGACATCTGTAACGCCCACTTGATTGATCGACATGATATATTGTTTGTTATAGGAAGAAGAAAAGAAAGCCGTCAAACTTACGTCGAGAGAAAAGCGTTTCATACGTTTTGCATCGGTCGAGTTCGATGGACAGTTGTACATGACCCCACAAGATTTTTTAGAGTCGGTTGTAGAGGCTGAACCAAGGCGTACGTTTTTTCAAAATTTCACCAACAATAACCATTTAATAAAACATTTGCAGCACGTTTAAAACGCAAGGTACTAACACAAAAAGAGCTGGATAAGCTAAAAGACTCGACTCCACCGTTAAATCAAGGCTCTCCGAGGTTGTTCAGAACTCTACGGGACAAAGGTAAAAATCATCTCGTTCAATTTCGTTTATCAAACTTACGGAATTGTTTTTAGGAATAATTTCTTACACGGAATATTTATTTTTGCTATCTGTTTTGACAAGTGAGTAACAGTACCAATTTTTATAAAAAGTTATTACTTAAACTAATTTTTAGAGCCGCAATCGGGTTTCAGAATAGCCTTCAACATGTTCGACACAGACGGTAACGAAAGGGTCGACAAAAATGAGTTCTTAGTGGTAAGTTAGTTATATTTAATTGACCTAAACTTAAACAATTAGGACTTGAAAAGGGTGGTGTTTTTTTCAAGTAGAATTAAATCATATTGTTTCACAACCCCCTCATGGTCCCCAAATATGCTATTCAACTCCTAAAACTAAATTCTCGCACCGTTAATTGAGAATTCAGTTTTATTTTTAAAGTGCTATCACAGAAAATGATCTTTATACCTATTATCCAAAACAGATTCGTAAACTATTGGCAGGGAAAAAAACTGAAGATGAGTTCCCAGTAAGTTATAAAAGTCAGCTTCAGAATACAAAAAAATCGTCAGTTTGTCCCAATAACTTGTCTGAGTGGTGTGTAGATTTGTAATTTGTATTTATTATTAACATTTTATTCAAAAAAACATGTGTTTGTTTTCTCTAAATCGATAGTTGCTGTGTCCTGGCGTTTAATGAATTAGTATTTGCACTAATATGTTTTATTTTTTTTTTGCTTGGCAATTATTAGTCACATTAAACTAAAACTATGTACAGATGGAGAAAATATTTAGCCACGCTTGGAAAGGTAAACGAGGATTATCCAGCGATGGAGAGTCAGAAAAGATCTCAATACAGGAACAATACGTCGATGATGAACAAGGTCTTCAAAGGAAACATGTGGTCGATACGTCGTTGTTGGTGCATTTCTTCGGAGCTAAAGGGACGACCGATTTGAATTTCGAAAGCTTTAAGCGATTCATGTTGCATTTACAAACCGAAGTGCTCGAATTGGAATTCAGCGAGTTCTCCAAGGGTCTTCCAACTATTTCAGAAGTTGATTTCGCTAAAATTCTACTGAGGTATACGTATCTGGATACCGACGAATACGACATGTATCTAGATAGATTGTTGGACAGAATCAAAGATCCACAGGGGATTACGTTTGAAGAGTTTTATGTGTTTTGCCAGTTCTTGAACAATTTGGACGATTTCAGTATTGCTATGAGGATGTATACTTTGGCGGACCATCCAATATGTAAAGGTAATTGTTGTTTGGGTGTTTTGAAACGACCATAATTGTTTTAACATTGCATTACTTTTAGATGAGTTTCATAGAGCAGTAAAAATTTGCACTGGAACTAATTTAAGTCCCCATTTAGTGAACACAGTATTTGCAATTTTTGATGATGATGGAGATGGATTACTTAGTTACCGTGAATTTATTGCCATTATGAAGGATCGTCTACATAGAGGATTTAAGGTATTTTCCGATTAGTCATATAATGGTATTAATCATATTTCTAATATATTTATTTTTAGTCGTATGCCAAAAACGAAGGTTGGGAAGCATTTAAAACGTGCATCAAACAGGAAATGAAGTCACCGTCATAAGCAATAGATTATACACCTACCTCTCATTTTTGTGATATTTTATGAGAAAAATTACGTGTTTATTTAATGTTACTAACTTTGTTAACGCAAGAACTTTTTCTGCTGCTATTTCTGTTATTGTTGTTGTCGTTTGTACTTATACACATATATAATTCTAATGATGTAATGCCAAATATTTGTTTGATATGTTGGGACTGTTACTGAATCTAGTCATTATTCAGTCATTATTTTATTTATTTGTTTTTGTTAATAATGAATTAATAAATTTACAAATCTTAACGCATTTTTATTGTTATAACAGGAAATTAAATAGATTTCAATAAAAAAATAATAGTTATCTTCGGAGCAAAAGGTAGTACCACGTTCGAATAATTTTATGTGTTTTGTCAGTCATACCCTGAAACCAAGGGTTGGGAAGCATTTAAAGAATGCATCAAAGAGGAAATGAAGTCACCGTCATAAACAATAGATAATACACCTACCTCTCATTATTGTGATATTTTATGAGAAAAATCAAATACTTATTTAATGTTACTTACTAACTTCTTTAACGTAACGTTGTAATCCCAAATATTTATTGTTTTAAATGTTGGGACATTTACTGAATCTAGTTATAATCTAGTCATTATTTTATTTATTTGTTTTTGTTAATAATGATTTAATAAATTTCTTAATGCATTTTTATTTTTAATAAAAGGAAGGAAATTAATATAATTTATACAAAAACAATACGTCAGACGATCAAAGTCAATGAAAGAACACATGATATTGATACTCAGATGTTGAATCATTTTTTCGGAACAAAAGACACGACCAATTTGAATTTCAAAAGCTTTGAACGATTAATGTTACATTTGCAAACCGATTGGAATTCAACAAGTTCTCTAAAGGCCTTTCGCCGATTTCAAAAGTTGATGTCTCTATAATTCTGTTGATGTATACGTATTTGGATACGACATGTATCAGGATAGATTATTGAAAAGAATTAAAAATACACAGGAAGAAGAATTATGTATTTAATCAGTTCTTAAACAATTTTAGTATTGCTGTGAGGATGTTTACTTTGACTGACCATCCAATAGGTAAAGATTATAACGGATGAGGGTATTTTGAATTCATCGCTTTAAGCGTTTTATGTTGCATTTACAAACTGACGGGCTCGAATTGGAATTGAACGAGTTCTCCAAAGGTCTTCAGAAGTCGATTTCGTTAAAATTCTATTAAGTATTCGTATTTGAATACAGACTAATAAGACATGATAACACATGTATCTAAGTAGATTATCGGAATAATTAAAGATTTACACGGAAATAATGTGTCTTCTCAGTATTTAAACAATTTGAATGACTTTTTACAAATTTTGACGCATTTTTATATTTAATACGAGGAAATTAAAAAGCACTACAATTGCATATTCTAACTTATATATTAAAATAATTTAAAAATTATTTTTATATACATAAACCAAATAAAACACCAGATTAATACTGTACAAAATTACTAAGCATTAATAGACAAACTCATCTTAAATCAGAACAAAATCTGAGCTTCATTCAAATATGTACTAAAACCGGAAATGACATTTAGGCAACACATGTTAAGAGTGAAGTCATGAATTTGTTCTATAAAACTAAAAATGTAAAATTGTTCATTGTATACATCAAATTTTTGTATATTATATTTAAGTTCTAACAACCGGGTGTCAATAGCTATATATATATATATATATATATATATTAAACTAAAAAATAAATAAAAACCGGGACAGTTACATCAGTTTGATCACAAATTAAGTATTTAATAGTAGGAATTACATAGATGTTGTACTGACAAATTTTTAACTGTTCTAAATATTGCAAAAAATCACTACTATATAATAACAGAAAGGGTGTATATTATATTATATGCAGTTTGGAAAGTTATTTTTAACTTGCATAAATGCATTAAATAATTTAAAATTTTAAAATTATTGTGCGAATCGAACAAATTACTTTCCAAACTACCCACCCAGTTACATCATCAACATCAACAACATACGTTTTTGACATTCACCAATTAAAGCACTTTAATGATTAAGTTGAGAAGCTCTTTGAAACAAAACAAAACGTAATTATATTTATTTCCTAAAAAACCAAACCAAATGCTTAACAGCATGGCATGGGGGGCAAAGTAAATCCGCTTTTTACATTAGCCAATCTCTGTTTTACCAGATATCCGCTTATAATTTCAGACACGTGCTGAGGTTGGTCCTCGTGAATAGCGTGTCCGGACTTTGAGAGGACCTGTAACTGGAATTTACCTGAAACAAACAAGTGAATCATCTCAGCAGTAATCAAAAAATTATATTTACCTTGCATTTGTCCAACAGTCAACGCGGTATCTAATCCGTGTATGTTGGCCAATAGCAGGATCTTAGGGACGCGCACCTCGAGGAACTTCTGCGACAGCCCTTTGAACCAGCCAGCCCAAAACGGCTCCGTTCTGCTCAAATTTATCCTCCACGTGTACTTGGGCCCCTCGTCGTCCGGGTCACCATCAGACGGATGTTTAAACGTCGAGAGTGGTGGCGGGGGTGGCAACGGGGTCTCGGTTTTTAATGTCTTGGGCAAAGGAGGTTTGCCGCAATCCGACGAACAGTTGTCGCTGGTGTTCGCTTCGGATTCTTCGACGACTTCGGTCAGTGTGAAGGCGGACGCGACGACTTCACCTTTGGAACGGACGGAGAGGAGGTCTTCTTCTATTACCTGGATGTTGTCGCATTCGTCCGCCGCCAGCACCCCAGTTTTCATGCTAGAAGTTATAAATAATAATGGGTAACAAGAAAAGTGCTATGGAGCATATTGCTGCTGGTGTTATACTTTACTTGATTATTTGTCCTGGCATTGAGACTTTGGCTGCATCGACGTTGTGTGTTTGGCCTCCCTTGTAACTGAAATAAGTAGAAGTAGAAAATTTATGGAACAAGATGAAGTCTTAATTAAAACTCCAAAAACCATCAAATTCAGATAAATTGTTGTTATTAACTAAAAAATCGGGAATTTAATTTGAAACTACCGTTATTAGCAATTATGGAAAATATTACTTACCACCATTGTATAGCATGTTGGAGGCTTTTGAAGTGTGAAGGACGACCCCTTAAAATACTCTGCATGGAGGACAAAGCATCCAGGGCAGTCCCTTCAACCACATCAATGACACAGAGTCCAGCAATGTTATTGATATGTTGTGCCGCCTCCACAGCAACAGCACCACCCATGCTATGTCCAATTAGAATGATAGGTTCATCTTTATCCTCTGTTATTTTATTTGCTATATCAGCAGCATCTCTGTGGAAATGAAATAGTTAAATTAAGGTATGTCGTGAAGACACATGGTGTTGATACATACTTGGCCAATGTAGCTAAAGCTAAGTCCCCATCATTGTCAGTGTAGGTTTTGCCATGACCCCTTAAGTCTAATGCTACCACTTGGCACTCAATTGACTCAAAAATGTCAGCCTGATAATAATTATGTTATGTTATCTGATTAGGAGATAAATTATTTGTTGCTTACTGCAAAAAGGGCCCATGTGAGGCCAGAATAGCCTCCTCCGTGTAGACATAATATTATTGGGCCAGATCCCCCTTTCGCGTATACATGGAAAGTACCTTGTTCTAAAGTTATACCATATTCTTTATCAAAGTACCGGTCCCACTTGACAGGCAGATAATTTTGATTTGGACCGGCTGGCGCGCTAAATAATGAAGAAGTTATTAAGTTGACAATGTTATGAGCCCCAACTCGACTTACTTGGAGCGCTTGTTTCGGCGGGACAACAATGTTTTTCTCAAATCTGACATGATTAAGTCAGTATAAACATAAACAACATAACCTACAAACCCGAAAGATTGGTCCAAGATGCGTTTTCTGAATCTATTAAAACTGTGAATGTTATTTCAAATTACTATATGTTATAATATAATACAAGTGGTTGTTCATTCATTCTTACCTAGATTTATATCTCAATTTAAAGATAAATATTTAAACCGCCATTTTAATATCATCACAAATTACTTAATCACATCTGAAGTTAGTTGTATTTACGTTTTAGTTGTTTTTCTAAGAAGAAGAAGACTGACGCACTCCTCAAAATTATAACAAAAAAATTGTTTTAATTTAATTTCAGAATCATCATCTGAATTAAAAAATGTTTTTAGTCTATTACTACAGTTTTACCACTACATGTTACAAAAATAAAATAATTATAATTCTAGTAATTAATCATAATAAATAATAATACTTAGTGGTTTTTTCTTATTTTCTTTTTGGTCAACCTGTTATAATAGTTGACGACAAATGGTAAATGATATTTTTTTAATTTACTTTTTTCCAAACAAAATCTGTGATTAATTTTAAGATTCTGATACCGCTGAATATATACTTTATAAATTAAATTTTCATTTCAATTGAAACAAGTTTCTTAAGCAGCTAAGCTAAAAAAGCTGTGAAGTTGAATTTTTTCTTTTAATACTAATATATTATAGATATTAATATCTAATTTAATTTGGTATTTTCGACATAAATTATTTATAATAAAAAAATTAAACTTCTTGTAAAATCGATCACAACACTTTTTAAAAATAGCGTACGAGGGTGTTTCAAAATTAACAAATAATTTGCTAGTATTGATTGACTGAATTGGTCTATCAAAGGTTTATATTTAATTTTAGCGTTACCACTGCTTTATTTTAGGATTTACCTTGAAAAGATTTTAATAAAAAAGAGAAATATTTTAGTAATTTGAATATATTTTTGCAGTGATAAGTTTTATTAATAATATATTCTTTCGATTACATGTAGATGAAAAGTAGAGCCCATTTCTGCTTTTTATTTATAGTTAAAAACAAAAAGTGAATTATAAAATTATATACATATAATTATTATTGTTAATCTAAATTGAAAGATCTGATGTGAAATTTTTTGTTGTTCATTGACAATGTGTGATGATTGATGATGATCTGTCATTACTATTTTATATTAAATTAAATTAAATGGTTAAATTCAATAATGTATTTTATTTAAATATAGCACATATATGAGTGGAAATGAGTGAATAAATGAAATACTGGAATGAAAAAGTTTGTATTTATTATTCACATTTTTTTTAATATAAAACTGGAAAACAGGGCCATTTAAAATAATATGTATATGTAAAAAAGCATGTCATTGGTTTTCAATTACAAATATTACTATTATTGTCTCGAAATAAATATATCGACGATTGGTGGTGGCTTTAAAATTATACTAACAAATCAAATAAAACATCTTTTTGTATAAATACTGATTCTATATTTTTAAATTAAAATTTACGAATGAATCTAACAAAACGAAAATAACTTAAAATTATTATCTTACAAATTTATAAATGCAAGAAATTAATTAAAATGATATGTTTATAAAATTATTATAGTTATTGATTGAATTATAAATAATATTCTAATATAGTACAAAAAAATTACACAATACACCAAACATATAAAACAACGTTTTTAATAAATTCTGAAATTGGTAAATCTTTTAACTAACTAATAATACACTAGTATAACAGTAAAATATATTATAAACTGATTCTTGGATAGAATTCGTCATTCATTTCGTACGTTTTACTTTACTGATGTAACCTGTAAACAGTTGATTAAAAGTTACACGTAGGTATGTATATCACAAATTTTATAAACAACTTTAAATGAGTAGCAAGAAATAAACATTTACTAAATGTTTGCTGTGTAAAAATTTCAGATCTACCGTGAAAAACATTGTTTTACCTTAACTGTGGCGATATCAGTCTTGTTCAAAATATAATTACCGGTTCATGATAGTCTTCTCTTGTCGAATTTTGTAAATACAATATCAATTTTAAATTTTCATATTACAATTAAATGTAGTTAAAAAGAAGTTTGAAAATGACGCAAAATTCGACAAGACAAAAGTAATATGAAAATATAATACAAAAATTTAGTTATTTTTGGTTTACAAAATTGGATCGTCGTGGATTATTTGTGATCATATAAAAGTTAACAACATGAGACAAAAATACACATAAAATGTCTTTTTTTTGCTTGCTGCTTTTGAAACGTCTTACGAACGAGACAGTGATGCAAATATTAGAGCTGACAACACAGAAATAGATGATGAGTGGTAATTATGTAATTATTTTGTAATATACGAAACAAAATATATCTTACATTTAATTATTTAATTTGAGAAAATAACGAAAATGGCAATAAATAGACATAAAAAAAAATGGAACACAACTTCCTCATGTGAACTTTACTCGTTAAAATTATTGCACAAAAAAAAACTTGAACATACGATTCATGCATTGGTTAATTAAAAATTTGTTCGACGTATAATTTCTCAATGCATCGGACATGAACATTCTAATGCAAGTGAAAAATCGAGAATCGAGACAATTCAGGACCACACAGTTATTTTATTTCAAGTAAATAGTTCAACACAAGAATTTAAAATAAATAATAAACTTATAAAATTTAAAATAATAGGTACATATTAGTGGTTCAAGAATTGAGAAATATGAACAACAATCTAGGCTGACATACAATATAGACCAAAAATAATAAAAAACATTAATTAATCTGAACTAACCTATGTTTAAACTTTGATGTACTTAATAAAAACAGTTAAAATATAAACCTCAAACCATATTGTCACATCAAATAATTCGAACTGCACAAAATTCCAAAGAAGTGTAAGAATTTCATTTAGAGAATCTTTGGTTCCACAGAAATACAATGGAGATTGATTGAGTACTTAAGACGTAAGACGTAAGACGTAAGTAAATGACGGCGATGAATTTTACTGCGTTTTACTGCACTGTGTGTCTATGTGTGTGAGAATGTTATCAAATAGATTATTGTATATACCTAATATAAATTTTATTACAGTTGGTCGATATTGTAGATGCGCAGTGCTCTGCTGCACCAATTGGAACACATCGATGAATGCACACTGAATTTTAAAAACAAAAACAACAATTGCATCACTTGTTTGAGATTGTCTTAAGATACTCATATTTGATAAAAAATGTCCACGTAACAATATTTACAAGAGAATTGCTAGCAATTAGTCTCCAGCAATATACAACGGCATATGGCAAAACACACAGGAGGAGGTACGTTACGGCAACATTTAGTTATTGCCGTTCTTATGGGGCCGACGTTGTTACCGTCGATTTTGCAGGGAATCGTCGTTTCGACCCCTGCAATCCCGGGCTAGAGTAGCTTCTCGCCAACTGAACTTGGAGTGCTACAGCTAAATGTTACTTCTTCACTGCCTTCAACAACCGTCGTGTGTCAGTTGTCTAATTCGTTCATCACGAATTGCCTAAGTCGCTCCAGGTATACTGAGTACAGTTCCACATCGTTATGACCCGCACCCTTCATCATGAAACAAAAACAAACAAATCAATCGATTGTTGGACGTTGTTAATGTTAATTATTGGACGAGCACGAACAATTTTATTATTGATACATACCTCTACCCAAAGTGGATCCACAGCCTTTGGACATTTTTCGTAAATTGTCAGTCCATGGGAAAAGTCTATTACTTCGTCTTCAGTTCCGTGTATTATCAATGTTGGGGACATTACTTTCGGAACTTTATCGATACTAACAAAACAAAAGAAAGACAATCACTAATCACTAATCACAATACTTTCAATACGTATTGTATAATTTTAATTTTAATAACATCCATGGATCCACCCATTTTTGTTTGCTTAACAATCATAAAAGAGAGAAATCCTCGACTGATGATAATCAGCATTTACGTCCTTGACTAAGTGTAAAATTTCGTTAAATTTACATAAAACGCCTTGTTGATACTTTATATGTGGATTATTAAACGTTTCAGGGCCTAAATTGGTTCCAACATCTTTATTTATAATACACATGGCAAATATAGATTAAATTCCTTTCTCCCACATAAACTATGAACCTGTTACTAAATTTGGTGTGGCCCAAACTTAAAATTTATTTATTCTATACTACTTATGGTGTTACATTAAATGTATTTTGTATAATAATTACAATTTTTAGCAAATTCATGCAGTTTATTTATTCAGTCAGCAATTTCTCTTCCTTTAAAAATATAAATAAAAATTGACCAACTTAATTAAATAAGTGTTATTCTATTTACTAATCAATTCATAATAAAATTTATTATCAAAGCCTGATACAACACTGAAAACTATAGTAAACAATTATTAATTAAAAGACATATTTATGATATTAATGTGACCTCATTTGTCACAAATTTATACTATGATTAATGAGAATTGATGTGGTATGTAATTATTGAACTAGGGTTGAATTTTTTTTGTGGACACTGCATAATTTTCATCAGGCTTTTCATTTAAGCCTTCCAACCCTATTTATTATAGTTAAATGGCATGCAACATTTTCTGATGTAACATTTAATGCAAGAAATAAAACAGTTATTGTTGTTGGAATTGTTCTTAGCCACTGCACATAATTCCTTCAAAATTACAGTCTTGAGTATAATAATTAAAAAGAAATTTAATTATTACATACATAGGTAATTTCATAATTTTTCACATTCCTATTATTTTTACAATATTCGATTGATTTGGTTCATTTAGATTTATGCAAAATAAAAATGAATGAATTTTAAATTTCAAACATTTCACCAGTTTTTTATAAACTGATGAAGTAATAATTGTAAAAGAATGAATGTTGAGGTCAGAAAAAAACAATGGATGTGATAATAATACACAATAATAAAGATTCTTCATAAATTAATGAATATTATTGTACTGAGTTGTGCATTGTTGCATATAAAATAAAAGGTGCAAATTAAAAATTTACCTGGGGAAGGCATCAAAGAACCAAGTTCTTTTAGTGTTAGGAAAGGCAACTCTCATGCCGGACATAAGAGGTGAATGTAAGATCACAGCTCCAACTTCATATCGGGCAGCCAAATCGACGGTAGGAACGGTTCCTATGCTCTGTCCATAAAGAATAATGTTCTCCGGACTGATGCCGTAACGCGTCCTTAAGGCTTGCCAAGCAGCATCGATGTCTGCATAAAGATTCTTCTCAGAAGGTTTACCTCCACTGACACCATAACCAGAATAATCGTAACTGAATATGTTGCAGTTAATTCTTGAACCTAGGCCCAAATAAAAACTAGACATCTGTCCTAAATCCACTGCATTACCGTGCGAAAATAATATCGTGAATCTTGCTGAATTACTACACCTAACAAATAAGCAGGCAATTCTGTTTCCTCTTTCAGTTCTTGTGAAAAACACCTCCACATTTTCCTTTTCACGTTCCGAAAACTGCCATTCGGCACGTTCTGTCAGTGCGAAACTGCATTTTCCATTTTCGTCGGATACAAATTCATAGGTCGGTTCTGGGGGTAGAAATGCCAGTTTTGCTGCTATTCTGCTAGGACAAGGTGGACAACAAAATAAGCAGCACAGTTCGCTTAAACTTAGACCGTTCATTTTTTTTCATTAATTTCTAACTAATTATTTAAACAAAAAGTTATATGTTAATTAATTTACACTTAAACTACTAATCAGTTTAACAAAACTTTCTTGATCATTGTTGACAACGCCATTTTAAAGACACGTTCACACCATACCAAAATTACTCATCATCACTGCCAACCGCAGAATCGTAGAAAACCCTCTAAACGAGCGTGTCATCCCCCCATTTTTTTCAAATGGGTGATCATTAAAAAAGGTTTTTAATTCCTTATACATTGTTGCTTAGTTTTTGAAAATCGACCCACTCGTTTAAACAACAATGGGACTTTGAAATACTGATGATACAGTGTGGCTCATAAAATTTGTATTTTTTTTCCGATTTTGACTTTTTTTCAATTGTAAAGCATGAAAATTTGTATTTACAGATGAAATGTCACATTCTACGTAATATACAATATACAAAATCTTTAAATTTTTGTAGAAAGTCTAACTACACCACTGGATTAAGCATCTCCTGGAATGGATGTATACCAAATTTCATAAAAAATTATGCATATTCATAATTCTGTATAAAAAATAAAAATCATATTTTTTACGAATTTTTTTAACATACAATTCATAATTCTCCGAAAAAAATAAAAATTCTTTTTATAAACTTATGTAGTGCTTATCTTTTTCAATTTCTAGGGTAATTTTCACACAAAATTCACTAATATTGAGTATCTTTAAGTATTAAGCATAAGTATAGTATAATTATTATAATTATTCATACTTACCCAAAAAAATTCATAAAAAGAATATGATTTTAAATTTTTACTCAGAAGTATGAATATGCATATTTTTTATTAAATTTAGTATAAATTCATTTCAGGGTGTGCTTAATTCAGTGGTGTAGTTATATTTGATATAAAAAAGTCTTAAATTTTCAAGTCTAAAAAATTATCCAGTAGGTTTTGGTTTTGGGTCAAAAAACATGACATTTTGTTTACAAGTTCTTATATTCATGCTTCACTATTAAAATAGGGTTTGTAAAAATCGGACAAAAAATGCACTGTATGTTTAATGAAAAATTCAAAAATTGATTTAATTTTACTAAAAAACTGCACAAACTATTGTCCACCAAAGTGCATACAGAGATGCAAGTTATTTTGTAGCCATTTCCGAATATTCTATGTCACAGTGAAACTCTGTTTATTATGTACCCCACAAAAAAATCTAAAAGTCGGGTGACCGAAGGGTCCACTCAATCGCACCCCTTCGTCCCATCCAGCGTACCGGAAACATGTCATATCAATAATTGCATACATTTTGCGCCTTATGTCGAGGATTTCTGTCTTATTGGATTCAGTTTCGTATTCGTTGTATGCTAGATCAGTCTCTATGATATGTGTTAGGGCTGGGGGTAAGGTATTTTGTACTAAATTTTGATACATATCGCCTATTAAATTTTCCAACAGGCAAATGAAGTTTCCATAAATACCAAACCATAAATACAACTCTTGGGCTGTTGTATCTCTCATGAAAAATCTTTGGATTGTGATCAGTCCAGTCACGACAATTGAGGCCATCTTTTTACCACTTGGGAATAAAAATAACCGTTAGGTTCATAGATATATCTAATATTGATCATTTGTCGACAAATATTAATATAATTCTGTTGATATGGATTTTCAAAATCTGTAATCTGTACTTTTCCTTTTATCTATATTATAAATAATTCTGAGGTGTAGTTTTAATTGAAATTATCTTGCCTTAGAATCCATTTCTATGATGGTTTTAATTGGTGGTTCATTAAAGTCTGGTTTTTACTGTAAAACGATCATCATCACTTCAATAATTTATTTTAGCGTTCACAAAAAATTATATTAAAAACTACATTATCACTTTAAAACAAACTTTAATGAATTCATTTTTATTACTATTTTTAACAAGATTAAAAAACTAATTAATAAAGTGAAATTATTATTTTTAGAAACAATATGACGTATTGATTATAACATGTGGCTCCCCAATTCATAATTCATAACACATGGCTCTTCAAACAGCAATTCAATAAAATCGAGATTCAATAAACAATATTATGTGACAATAACTGAATACAATTAACTTTCAAAAAACAAATAGAACTGATATATCGTAATAATTTAACTTTGATCCATTAGAAAACAGTCGGTGTGATTGCTTGATGAGTCTTTTTGGATTGACTCGAATATTGGTTGCAAGTCTGGAGAATTCTTTATTTGGCTTATGAACTCATTCAAATGTGGATTTTTCTCTGAAAGGAAAAAACAATTATTTGATTATAAATTTTTCAAACATAATCGTAACGTACCTGCATCAGGAATATTAAGTAGAGCTGACACGGCACGTAAAGCGGATCTCTTCAATTCGTCCTGTTTCTCATATTCTTGTTTAACTGAATTAGCTTTCACTTTCATAGTACATGTGGCCTTCAAGGGTTCAACCAATCTGTCAAGTCCTGCAAAATAATTAGTGATCAAGTGTCGAAAAGTGAAAATTAAAGACGTCCCTTACTTTGTAACACAGCTCCGGGACAAATCTGAGCAAGTCGAGCTACCATTAAATAGGTTAACATTTTAATGTCGTAATGATCCTTCAGGCCGGATTCCACGTGGTTTATAAAATCGAATATGTCGATTCTGTCTAAGCATGAATCTAACAAAGTGTACATGCATTCGAACGCTGCTTTTCTTATGTCCAATCCATCGTCGACCGTGTGTTTGAAAGGTCCCATTTCCACCTCTCTGATCAAGTCTTTCTATATACACAAATAAACATTTATAGGTAACTAGGAATGCAGATAAATGTTGACGACGAGACTTACTTTGACGTTTGTTTCGCTGTACAGTTGGGGTAACGTGGTGTCCAGCAAATCCCTGATCAAAGACGGCTTATTATGGGCGGCTGAATTAAAGGCCACCAAGGCGACTCTTCTGACATTCAAATCGGGATCCTGCAAAGTGTTCAAGAACTCCCCAATGCACTGCCTCAGCAACGGGTCGATGGTGGATGGCTGGTCGGAAATCGTAAATTTCACTGCTGTTACCACGGTCGTCCTCATCAGCGGCGACGGTGAAACCAGAGAACGTTTCAGCTTCGGCAACAAATGCGGCGGATCTATCAATGTGAGCTTGCCCAGACATTCGGCGACCACATTCCGTGTGCCCTCTTCGCTGCATTCGCAGTGCCTGAACAGTTGCTGCCAGATTGCCGGCACGAACGGCAGCAGCTGTTGAATACCTTCCGGTGTTTGTGCGAGGCAGGTGATCACTTCTTTTAGCGAGTGGAGCAACAAGTACTGTTTCCTAGGCGAATCCTGGCTCTCTTTCAGTATGAAGGGCAGATACAACTGAAGATTACCTATGCAGATGCTTCCCAATGCGTAGCTAGCTGCCGACTTCACTTCTTCGGATACGGCGGAGAAGGAGTTCAGTATTACTTGTCTCAAATTGGCAACTGAAGTAAGGTCTCTGCAATAACACAAAAAAATGAAATTAGTAATCAAACTACTAAGCTAAATTGATAACGTTTTCTTACATTTCCCGTCCAATTTCTCCCACTACCAACAACGCAAATATCTGCTGCGAGTCACTGTGGGCATTCTGTATTTCATGGATGAACTGCGGTATAAAAGGCAGAGCCTGCGAGTGGCAAGTGACTGTGATCGCCGCCACACATTTCGCCAACGAATAAAACGCCTGTTTATGCAGTGTGACTTGTTTGTTGTGTTGCTGTAAAGTAGCTTGTTGTTGTTGCTGTTGCTGCTGTTTGTTGGTGTTGGTCAGACTCGAAATAGGTTGGAGTAGCATTCTGAGCAAGGCCTCGTACGACAGTCCCGGAAGGTTGCATTTAACGAGGGACTTGAAGAAACGCAACATAGCTTGGAGTCCGGATCCTTGGAGGAGCGGTGACTTGACTAGAACCATTACTTGTGGGAGGATGTTGGTGGTGGCCACGTCTTTTAAAGCCCGCGGATGGTGTTCGGCCACCGACTTGAGTATCACCAGAGTCCACTGGGCTATGTGCAAGTCGGCTTCGTCCAACAGTGGTGGGACCTCGACGATTACGGTGCTTTGTAACAGATCAACGTCTATGAAGTCGTGATAATTTTTGATGACACAGTCTATCAGTTGCAAAGTGCTAAGTTTAAGAGCTCGTTGGTTTTTTCTGAGGAAATGTCCCAAAATTGGAATGGCGTTATTCAGAATTGGCAGCGGGATGCACAGGGGGGAGCCGGCAATTTTGGTGAGGGCTTTTACGGTAGTTAACCTAGTAATTTCATTACGTAGTCTGTCCAAAAATAGTGGGAAGCAATGGGGTAATTCGGCCTTCAAATGGTCACCCAGATTGCATATCACCTGTCCCATCGTCGAGATCGCTTTCTCTTTCACCTCTTGGTCTATGTCTGCTGTCCTCAATCTTTCCAAAGTGCACGCGTAAATGTCCTTTGTAAACGGAGTAAAATCAAATTCGGTGGCCATGGCACCTCCGCCACTGCCTGACAACGGTCTGATCACCTTGACCAACTCTTGTAACACATTCAATGCCTCGGCTGTGATTTTATAGAAGCCATCGCCGACCGCATTGATAACAGGGGGCAACAAAATGTGGATGTGAGGATGAAAGACGGCCGGTGGATGCGTCGTCAGCAAACAGAAAATGAAGGACAAGGCGTCAATCTTCATGTTGCTGCTGGCGTTCTTTTCGCCCAACGAGTACAAAATGCCTGGAATCAAGTCACCGATGTGGGCGCTCAAAGCACCCGGAAGCACCGCGCACACCTCCTTCAGCAGCGAGAAGCAGTCTTGTCTCGTTTTCATGCTCTTCTCTCGCATCTGACTCTGCACGCCTTTCACGATCATATCTATTTGTTGCTGAAGCATGATCATCGGCGTGTCTTCGCTCTCATCGTCCATCACCATCGCATTCGGATCCAAATTGGAAACATTGACCGTGGCTCTTGTCTGTTTCAGCAGGGCTATATACGCATGGAATATGTCGGACTTAACGTTCTCCTCCCTTTCCTTGAAACGTGCTATCAAGGCAGGAGAAAGGGCTTTATAAAACTCGGGAAGTAGTTCGTGTCGCGTGGATATTATGGCTTCGAGACATTTGGCGGCCGACCTTCGCACCTTCCAACTCATATCGTCGTCGTCGCTGTACTCATCGTTGTCTTCTTCCTGGTCCTCGTCCTCATCGAATTCCTGATCGTCGTCGTTGCTCGACGATTCATCCTCATCGTAATTGTAGTTCGGATCGTACGTCATGAACTTAAGACACAGTTGTGTTATCTAAAATGAGAAAACGGATAAATGAATAAGTGAATAAGAGTTTTATCAACACAATTTAATAAAGAGGCATATCATAATTTGATAGATATAATTTTAAGCACTTACTGCGGGGATGTTCGGAGTGATCTCTTTGGGACAGCGGTGAATAAAACTCTCGAAGGACTGCAGACAAAACTCTCTAAGCTCGTCGTCGTCCACGTTGCTGCATTGCAGAATCAAGGGCACGAACTTATCGATATGTTCTCCGAACTTATGACCAGACTGACGGCTAAAAACCAACACATTATACGTCATAATTAAGTAATTAATTGAAGATGGATTTACCAGACGGCTGCAATGCACTGTACATAAGTACGAATCTGCGAGTTGTTCTTGTCAGTGCACATGCCCTCATACAGATGATCAATTAACTTAACATAAAGAGTGTTGTTGCAGGACAACACCAAATTACTTAAAGCCGCTATGGTACGTTTTCTAACGGCCTGACGTTGAGAACCCAATTGTGGCAAAAGAGCATTGAGTATGGAGCCGTGAAAAGTACTCAGTACACTTCCAAAACGTTGCAGCAAGTCAGCTACAATATCTAAGGCTTCCAATTGAACTGAGACATCTTCCTGCTGGAAAATTTGAAAAAAAAAAAAGACCCAGTTAAGCATACACCACACACTGATACATCACAGACACTTTAGACTTTAATAATTTGTTTTATTTAGAAATAATGAGTAACTGAAACTACAAGTACTAACTCTTTCGATGGCAGTAGTGAGCCTTCCAGTAATCCTTTTGCATATGTTCCCTGATAAACCACCAGGAGCCTGTGGTAACTCCCCAATCACAGTTTTGAGTCCAATGCTGGAAATATCACGGAGTTGTTCCTTATCTGAAATCATATTTGTACACAAGGATTCCACAATAGTTTCCACCTGGTACTCCTTCACTTTGTTGACCAAAGGACCTAAACTGGAATTGAAAATTTTTAATTAGTTGCTCATGCAAATTAACATTTACATACAACACACATACCATTTAACAGCTAAGTTCTGAACCTCTCCATTTTTGTCCTCAAGCAGCTTCAACAGCATTCGAACAACCTTCCTTTCGGAGTCATCATCTAATTTGATGCTGTCCTTTTGCAATTCAGTCATCAAATCATTTGTTGCCATGAATCTAAAGTCTTTATCACTAGACTGCATCTGAACAACACAAGAATAATTTTAACGGTAAGTAATGTTGTGGTTGGTTAGTTGAGTGGTTCACATACCTTTTCAAGCAGATTAGCTATTTGATATGATACACTAGCCATGATTGTATATATGTATGTGTATATAGCACAAATTGAAAAGAAAAATATATTCTATATTGTATGCTTATGTATATGTATAAGTAAAAGGTAGGCGCTTATGTATAAGTAAAAAGTGTGTACATTTCAACAACAATAAAAGTGTAAAAATTAATAGGAAAACTAAAATTACATAGCACTCTTAATAATAACCATCATTAATTAGTAAATATACTATTACAATTATAAATTCACAATACGTTTGTTTTATAGATATATTAATCTTCTACATGTAAAATGTACTATTCACTTTCTCATTGCCAACTGTCAATTTTTTGACCGGCATCACCGGTACAAATTTCCCTTTTTTTTTTAAAATGATATTATATGTAATTGCCGTACAACTCAACTATAACTTAAACTATAATTAATAATCATGTTTGAAATTCAGTTGGTAGGTTTCTATGAAATATTAATGAATAACGAACATATATCACTGATATGGGATACGCATCTCGGCGCTAAATTTAAAACAGAAAATACATGCGCAATAGGTTCCAGCTTCATTTCAACCTCTCAATATTTCTTCACATCACCACATAATACTCATCTACCCTACATTAATAAATTTGTAGGTGTTACTGTAGGTGGTGCTTACGTTTTTTAATCTAAGATAAGAAATTAACGTCTTATGTTATGTTAAATGTTATTTCTTCCAAGGATGATAGTGTTATATGTCTCAAAAAAGAATAATTATGCCCATGTTTTCCATCACGTACGAGATTCAAAGATTTATATTTATATAATTTATAATTACATTTCCCTAAACCGTGAGGTCTGGCCGTGTAGTATATCTTAATTAGGGGAAAAACTTGTGTATTTTTGGTTCGCATATGTATTATGTATGATAGAAAGAAGATGGCACTGGTCCCCATTCTCAACGTCAATGTCCAATAAGATCTTCTCAGTGTAGCATGTTTGAAAGTGAGTCACCCCCATAAAATTTCTATTATTTGTACGATTTTGATGACAATTGTAAAGCATTAAAATGTGTGTTTATAGACAAAACACTTTATGATAAAATATACATTTTTATATCTATCTACACCTCTGCATAATGTACTCCCTTAAATGAGTATATATCCAATTTCGTAAAAATAATCATAAAATATTCATTGAAATTTAATATAAAACTGGTACTGCTTGTTTAATTGTCGCGTTTTACAACATATTTTCCTTTGATTAAGTGATTACTCAACCAACAGACTCAAATTATTGTACAAGAAATACCACCAATCACATAAATAATTTTTTATTAATTGTTAACAGTTTTTCTTAACATGTTTTATGTGTCTACTTAATGCATTAAGATGAGGTTCAGCGCCCCATGTTTTACAAAACAATTCTTTTTCCATTTCCAGTGATGACTCAAACGAAGACATAGACGACGACAACAAGACATCAGTTGCAAATGCCGCAGCCTTTTTAAATGACCGTATGATAGATGGAGAATGTTTCGTTTTTTCCCTCATGTAAACCAAACATTCATCCAACATATTGTGTTCCTCACTTGAAATAATTTTACAAGTTAAACCGATACGTAAACATTCTTCAGCATTCATTATCCTCGCTCTAAGTAACACGTCTAATGCTCTCTTTTCTCCAAGTATCTGTACAAGTCTAAAATCATTATATGCAATGATAACTCACTTGAAATATTTATTTAATACCTTGTAGTGCCTCCCCAAGCAGTTATAATGCCCATATTTCCATGAACAAACCCCAATTTCACATCGTCAGCGGCAACAATTTCGTCAGCAAAAACGGCAATTTCTGCGCCTCCTCCCAAAACTAGTCCATGAAGGAGAGATATTGTAAAAAACGGAAGATGTCTGAAACGTTTCAGTGTGTCCTGCATAAGTGTGCTAAAATAAAAAGCGTCTTTGGGTGTTTGGCAATTTCTGGCGAATTCTAAATCGCCACCTGAACTGAAGTTCAAACCTTTTCCTTTTATTATCACCCCCTTACCATCTTTCCAACTCTCCAATTCAGTTATTACGTTGCTAAACTGGACTATCATGTGTCCTGCAAAACAGCAACAACAAGATTACTTATCTGACTGTCTGTCTATCCATTGTGACTTACCACTTATGCCATTTACTATTTTAGGATTATTAATGTAAATTATTGCTATTCCTTCGTCCCAATATTCCTTTCCAATGAAAATTTCTCCAGACCCAAATTTCGACATGTAATCTTTAATCACATCAAGATTAACTTCGGTATCCATATTTTTTCTGAAAATATATGTTTAAACAAATTAGTTTTTACGAAATTCAATTTATAATACCTGTATAATATAGACGGACGATAATTAAAAAAAAGAATCAGAAGTTATGCAACGAAATATATGCACAAGTCATCGTATATTTAGGACGACTTTTGGTTTAATAATTAATTGATACTCGATTATATGCAACCGAAATATCTTTTACACAAAGATAATGAATTTCTTTTGTCTACATTAATTAAGACAGTGGCGGCTCGTATTGCAAATTTTAGTGTTTTTCAAAAAAATTATTTTTGGATAAATTAAGGCTGTTCATCTAATAACAACCTTCATGGAAAGTTAAAATAAACAATCCAGCATATTTTCATCATCGCTTTTATTACAGATTTAAATTATACAAAATACAAAGATTCACTAATTTTACTGTTTTACATTATTAATAGTTAGTCAAACAAGTTTTTATGATTTCACAGCCTCCTTTAATATTAATTGGTAACAGTCTTAAATAATAAAATTATTTCAAAATAATTGAAGTAATAACTTGACTTGAATCATTAATTATTCCATGAGTTCAGGCAAAAGACCTAGACTAGAAAGTTTAGACGAATCATTTTCGTCGAAATAATTTCTTACTACATTATAATAGTAGGGTGTGGATGTTTTTAAGAAACCCTTAATGTGATTTTCCATACTGATATTACTAAAGGGCAATAAGGTTTTAAACAAACATTGATCCTCCTCATCATCCACAAGCCCTGAGGGTCCTACATTCACCGTTTTGTTAACCTGCAATAGTATTATTATTAAAAAATTATGTATTTTTTATGTCATATTCAACATACAGAATCCAACAGAATTTGAACCAACAGAATATACATGTACTCGATACCAGAAAATTCCTTTTGGGTCTCTTTGTGCATCAGTTTTATTTTGACTTCGTTAATTTTTTCGTTATTTTCTTCGATGGCGTACGCTATGATTTGAGTTATTGCGACAGCTCTGAAAATGAAGGTGCGTGAAGAAGAATTAAGACCGGGAATTGATGGAGAAACTTACATTATTTTTGTTTCGAATCGGCCGATTTCCGCGAAATAATGCGGCCTCCACTTATCTATTAAATATGCCAGAGCACTTCCACCAGTAGGTCCGGGTACGCTCGACAAAAAATTGGTCGTGTCCGCTGGTTTGTACATGAAAATGTAAGTGAAGATCAGCCACGCTGCCTCTATGGTTTTCATGTCGGTATTAACAAGGACGTAGCTCAGAAGTGACTTCAATATGGATTCTAGGTGCTGCTCCATTTTACCGTTTAAGGTCATGATGCTCGTCACACACAACTTTCCCACTTTTACGGTCCAAACCGATTTGGCCGGATCGAGAAGCTCGAAGATTATTTTTGGCACCAAATCGAAGAACGGTTCACCCTTTTCTGTTGTTAAGTTTTTCAGTTGGGGTGACAGTTTTATTAACATCATTATAATTAAGTCAACGGCAGCCTATAAAAATAAAATAAAATATTCAAAATCAATATAATATTTGAATGAATTTTTTTAACCTCTATAGTATTGTCGTCGACAGTAGCTTCATTACTGTTTAAAATGATATTAACAGCTGAATAAAAACTTTCGTGAACGATTACATCGTTAATTGGTTGAGGACTATGTAAAATTATGCAGTTTAACAACTCAAAACCTCTTTCTTGGGTGTTTGTTTTAGTCAACGTTGTCGGTGGTGCCTTCGATTCTCTTCGATTAAAATTATAAACCATTTTCATAACGAGAGGCCTAAGATTACTCTCGATTATATCTCTGTTTAGTTCGTGCTTTGCCAACGCTCCTATAAGAAAATAAACTTCCTTCATTAACTGATTACTGGCCAAATGAGACTTAATTTCGGACACGACGAAGTTAATGGTATTACTCGTGTAATGTCTCATGGTTTCAAAATGATCCTGAAACAATGTTCATATAAATAACGTTGATTTAAGTAGTTGTACCATTATCACCTTATATAAGTGACCCAAGGCATTTAAATAACATTCCGCGCTAACAGATTTCATCTGTGTCATCTTCAATACGCAACGGGCAATATCGTTAGCTAAATTTTTAAATACCATTCTGTTTTCTATTGGACTATGCTGATAAGCTGCTATATGATAGTTTAAAGCTCTAAAATATTGTAAATAATTATTGTATTATATACACTATAAGATATTTTTATTATTACTTAGAAAGTGGTTCGTATAGAGGTTCCGTCGTACAGTCATCTGCGTCAAAGTACTTAATTATCGTTTTAATTTGCAACTCCAAAGTGCTAGAATTCAAAGAAGCACTGTACTTCCCACCCAGCCAAAGTATTCTACCAATAATTGCGTAATTGGATTCGTTCAGCAGTAACGTATTCCACGTTTCTAAATAGTATCGATGCGGGAAGACCTCGTCCCTAGCGAAAATAGTACTTTGAGGAAAGAAATTACGTAAGGTGCCCATACCAAACATTAACGACTCTAATATTTTAGCATAATACGCCGGACAAGTTTCCCTTTGAGCTGTACACTCCGTAACGTGCTTCATGAACACGTTGTGCAGACTCTTGAAGAACGTTGGATTTTCATGCAAATGACACATTATGGTCTGAAATACACGTTTACACATTTACGTGGTCGAAAAATTAATTAAAGGCGTGAGATTAAACTTACTGTTAAAGATTGAAGTGCACCTTCTCTTATATCAAAATTGGCAGGCTGGTCTTCGATGTCGGTGGCGAAAACTAAACACGTGTTCGGTGCCGACATAAATATAAACAAACAATATAATAAATCGTCCAAACCGTCCATCAGCAAAGGAAAATAAGCTCTATTGTCTATCAACCTGTTAACAAGTTCTTGAATGTGGATGATTAAGTCATAAAAGTTTTTTGGTTCCCTCAGGTCTTCCTCTTTATCAGTGGGTATTTGGCGAGTTTCCATTAGTATTTGCTTATATTCATGGCAGCAGTGTATCACTAACTGACCTATTGCAGGTAAGCAGGGGACAACAATGTTGCGACATATTTCACCATCATACACACTACATGATGTATCTTGTAAGGGAAGTTTCATAAGTAGTCCCCTTATAATTTCACTTTTAACAAAGAAATTGTTTGATTCACTGTATGGTTCCCTCAAAGTCATATCAAATAGTTTTCCAAGTCTGCATGCCCCATCTAAAGTGCTGGCAAGGTCCTGGAAACTGTGAGATAAAATGCATAATGTGCAATTAACTATGTCAGCCCTCAAGGTTGCGTTGTCACACCTTTGGAAAATATTCAACAAAGCTTCAAAGTACTCTGGGGATATTTCTATATCATCACAGCTGATCTCATCAAACAGATAATTTAAAAAAAAGACAGCGGCACACAACGAATTTTCACTTTCACTTTGCAACATTGACATCACTTTGTTATCAATTGATTGCCACATTCCGATGTACACTAAATATGTTAGTGCTCCACATGTCATTGGTCTAAGTTTACTATGTTTAATAATTACATCAAGAATACTCAGACTTAATTCTACACAACTATCATAGTTGAGCATCATGTGCTGTGGGTTTTCCTCTTTGGTCCAATCTGACAGGTAGTTTTTAAGAAAAATTGCCGCCATCACTTTCTCGTCTTCCGCTTCTTCATCACTGTCCATGATTTCAATTAATAAAAATGGGTATTCTATAAGTATATTATGATAATGTCAATTGAGAACACTTTTATACTAATACCTTCCGTCATTTCCAATGCTTTTTTACGCTCCTCTGCCAGTCTTTGAATTTCTGAATTCGGTTCCAAGGCACAGCTTAAAATTTCAGTTAGAGCTTCTTTTAAAGCAGATTTTTGTGTGGTCGACATCTAAAATAATATTTTAAATATATATTCTGAATCAAGTATTATAAATAATAAATGTTACCTTCAATCTAGTTAAAATCAGTTAATATTCAAATGTTAACGTTCGACAGCAAAAAGTTAGGTTATCTGCAGAACATAAACAAATTTATCGTGTAACGTTGTTGCATACGAATATACATATAGTTCTAAAATATAGTCAAACTTTGAAAAGAGGTATAACACGTCCAATAATGAAGAAACTACATAATTTTTTTTTCTAAAGTTGCTCTTGAAGAAAATACAGCCTCTCAAATTTAAATTTCAAAAATTGTTTTTTTCTTATATTTCCGTAACTGTTTGTCCAATTATGTTTAAATTTGGTGAGTATTATCCTAAAATATATGCCTATAATTCAATGTAATAAACTTACATTATTCTTACTCTAGTTTCTACGCCACTGAATATCTTTTAAAACTATTAAGCTTCTCATATTATTTGAACAATTTATAAGAAAAAGGTACTCTTGATTAATTTTGATTAACACAGTTGTTTTTCCTCGTGTGTGGTGGATTCAATTGTGGAAAGGTTTTTAAGACCATATTAACGGCCGCTACTGGATAATATATATCAAATTCTACTCAATTTTTTAAAAACATCTTGTATATTCTGCTTTGTGGTAAATATCTTCTGTTAGTTATGTGATTGGGACTCATCTTTCAATGTGTTCAAGTGCTAATACTATTCAAAGTTTATTTTATCCACAATTTTTTTATTAGAAGTAACACAAATATGGAATTTGTCAATAAAAATGCACCATTTACATAATACAAAATATTTTATTTTTGAATATATCACAATAAGCAACTTAACATATATACAATACATTCTTAAATTAAAATGCACTTTCCATTTATGTGCCTTAAATATTAGTTAAAAAATTGACTTATTTTGACATAAAATAAAATGTCTATTTAAATATATTAAAAAGAATGTTCATATATGAAGCTATATATAATAAATTGAATAAAAAAAATTTGGGTAGTACCATCTCATGTTTATTTATAACTTGCCAGCCAGCTGCCAATTCCAATCCAATAAGACTTAATACTTTTGTATGAGCATTTATATTCCTATATACATTACTTAAGTTTTAGTATTATAAAGACAAGATAGATAATTGGAGACTAGTAAATGTGTTAATTAATCTCTTTGGTGTTGTGTGAACTGATCTAATTGTAAGTGTCCTTGCACTGCAACTTAAAAGAATGTTTCTTTTAATCTGCTTATTAGGTTTTTAATGAATACAATAATTTTGTAAACTGACTCTGATTCAAAATAATTCTGTCTGAAACCCCATCTGTGCAAGAAAAATACCCATTGGAGTTCTCATTAAACCAACACTCTCCACCTTGTTGGTGATTTTATTTTTCAGATTTCTTAGTCGTAAGGATGAGTGGAGGAATGTCACTAAAATAATAAAATGAATTAGACTTGATGTGAAAAGTAAATCATAAAAAACATACCAGTGAATGGTAAAAATATGCCAAGCAGGAACACCAACAGCGATTTCAACATGTAAGAAACAAAATAACCTCCAGCAAGTACCAGTATCAATGACACAATTGGGTGCTTCTGTTTAAATTCAAGTGCGGCACGTTTTTCGTTTGTCACATAAATAAACATCATGAGAATGATGGCCATTGCCAAAAATCCACATGTCATTTTGACTGGGTGAATAACACTAAAATAATAAAATAATCATATGCATTAAATAAACGAATATTTTCCTTACCCAACAATTATGAATATGACAAGGGCCAACAAAAAATAATTTGTTTGATAATACAACAAATTATTTGACACACGGTTGCCCCATTTTTCCAAATCATTCACGTTCGGTACTTGAAATCTTGCCGAATCCAGAAGAAAATCGTCCAACGGTCTCAACGGGGGAATTTCGTAGTTATACGAAGACGTTTTCTTGGTTTTATTCATCTTAAACAATCGGAATATGAAAGCTGGGAGACACGAACTACACAATCTTACGTCAGATTTTTTTAAACAGATGACATCAAGCAACCACCACCACGAAAATGTTTGTTTATTACGAGTGTAGAATAACAAATGTCAAGTTCGATCGACTGCGGCGCCACGACGACGACGACACAACTGTATGTCCATTCGGCAAACCGACTTTCTGTGACCTGGTTATTTTCGTTAGACACGTTCGACACCTTTGGACTTGGCACTGTTCGGTTTCTGAATCGGAACCATGCCGAGTCCAAAGATGTCGAACGTGCCTAACGAAAATAGCCAGTTCACAGAAAATCGGTTTGCTGATTGGTCACACTGCGACACAACAATAATAGCAGAAGGAAATTGCATTGTTTTCGCTTCGAAGAGTATTTGCTTTTCTGCCGAATTCTTATTACAATTCTAAATTTAAATTTAACGCAATTAATGAATTTCAGAAGTTTTTACTAAGAAAATTATTATTATTGTGTTAATAATAACCAACTGTGTTATTTATTTTTGGATAATATTATACTTTTGTTTCAGCTCACAGTACAGTGGTGGTCAGAGAAATGGGATAAAAATTAAAATCAACATTTTATATTTCGTAAAAGGATTTAATTTAAATTTTAATTTGAATACTTAACATAACAATTATCGGACAAAAAACCACGGATCTTGGCACGATATATATGATTGGCTAATGGATCTGTTGTGGCTTCTATTATCAATTTTGTTTACCGTTAATTATCATTTAGATGGTGCTTTTAAAATAGGTAGTTAAAATTTGAGTGGGAAGAACATATCTAACTTAATTTTTTATGTAGAACTATATCATATTTATTATGAATATTATTTTGATGTACATGAGTGTACATCTAGCCTTATTTAAGCTGTTACATTCCAAAAATTGAAATAAAATCACAAACTGCCTTTAATGTATATATTTTAAAGAACAAATGATGAATTGATGTAATATTTCAACAACAACAACTATATTCAGAATCGAAATGATCGTTACAAATTGTAAAAAATTATATAAACAATAGTCTCTCTATAAACTTATCCAATTACCAGAATGGATGAAGTATCATCAAAAATATAGCATCAACAAATTAAGAAAATATTTAAACTTCAAATTGTTATAACTTAAGATAAAATGTTTACAGTTTATTATGTATAATATTTACAAAAAATATGTAATGAGTATAACTACATTACATTGTTTAATCATATATGTATTGTTATACCATTTATTCATAGAAAAAAGAAACAACTGTTACTAACAGCAATAATAAATAAATAACTAATTAATTTAATGTTCTTTCTTCTCTTTCTTCTTACGCTTCTTGTTTTTCTTATCAGTCTGAGAATCTCCAGTATTCTTTGGCAAACAATGCTTACAGTACCAATTCTCGTTTTCATCTGGGGGAACTTGAATTCGTACGCACACCCTAAATTAGGTAATAAAAAATTAGAATTAATTAGTATATTAAAAAATGGTTAAAATTTGACAGCCTTACCAATGATACCAAGCATCACATCCATCACAACCAATCATGGGACTACCATCATCTTGTAGATTACAAGCTGGACAAATCCAAACTTGGTTACCCTCTTCGTCCTATTTAATAATTAATGTTCCATTATATTATTGAATGAACATATGCGAACAAAAAGAAACCAGAAAGTATTATTAATTATTGGTTTGTTTACACAAATTGGATATGTACGAGATTTTTTTAATGATTGACAATTAGTTCCTTAGTGTAGGAACATTTTAATCGTACCTCTGTTTCGAAATATAAAAGTATGCGTTGAAAGTAACATAATAGTGTCTTCTTACCATTTTAAACGTATTTATAAAATGAAAACCGGTGCAAATTTATAGCCGAACGTTATTTAATGTACATTTATCGTGCTTCTGTAAAAGGAAGGTTTAATTTTTTAAGGGGGCAATGTAATGGGCAATGAAAACTAGTAAGATGCTAATAATGCATGAAACACATGCAATGATGATTATTAGATTAAAGAAGATGTGAAACCGTGAATCCGTGAAAATGAAACGAAATTAATCCCGAACAAAGGCTTATTCATTTTTACACAAATATCTTAACAATTATTGAAGTCTGTATGTTATTAACCTTTGTAATGTCACGTCTGTGTATGTATGGAGACATGCATATTCTAAGTGAAAATGCTTACGGTTGCCAATTGTTGTATAAAAAACATTCAGGGGTACATATAGTTACAAAATGAATTAATTGAGAACATAACAAATGAACTTACTACTTGTTTGGCGGATGAACGACGTGGTTTTTTAGGTTTAGGTGGCGAAACTTTGGACGTTTTGGTGGGATGTAGCCTGGGCCTACCTGGACCTGGGCCCGGCATAGTTATTCGCGGTATTTCTTCTTGGATATGCTCATCTGCTGTTCAAAAACTTAATATCGTCACAAATTCGACGAACACTGATACGAATACGAATACGAATAACTACGAGTAGACTAACTACCTACTTCCCAAAAAAATTAAAACAAACGGAGTGCTCTCAAAAATACGTACCCAAAATACTCATTATTCTAGTTTGGTGTTTGTTTCTAAATCACCAGAAATAAAGGCTTTTCTTAGTACCAGCAACAAAATCAGAAACCTTCATTTCTTAATGATTGTTATTAAAAAATTTTGGTGTTTACTAAATAATAACATAACATAATGAAACACACGGACAACCACAAAAGTAAAAATAAAACTGAATTAACTAAGTAATACTTTTGCTGGAACCACACTACTAATGGTTCAAACAAAAAAATATCCACAACCCAATAACAAACAATCTAGATGTCGAACATGAACAATAAAAATAATAATAATAATGAAATAAAGCCAATGTAAATAGAAGAAAATGAAACTCATGCAAATAAAGCAAAGCAAAATAAAGTAAAGATGTGTGCGGTGCTAAAAATAACATAATGACAATGATTCAGGAGTAAGGTAAAGGATGATATTATGTCTGTTTTGGCACAATTTGTGTGTTTTGTAATTTTATTAAAATAATTTTTTTTTCTTTTTTAGTTAAGTCATACTTTTATATCTCAAACAGAATTTTGTTCAAGTATATTCTTTTTTTTAATTACTTACAATATATGACGATGGGGTAGGTTGTTGATGACTATGACTTTGAGTAGGTGGTGGTAATATCTCAGGAGAACTTCTTCTTTTCGGTTCTTTAGTAGTTCTTTTAGGTATAGGTTTAAACAATTTTTTCTTCTCTACATTTAGTATGTCTGTTGAGGTACTAGGATAATTATTGTCATTGTAAGCTGTTGAGCAAAAATATAGTAATGAAGTAAGAGTTTTCTAGTTAGTGAAATAACTGTTACTTTAGTCGACGACAGTCGTTTACCATCATGTTCTGATTTGTTTTTCCATCGACCAAAGCACTCGTGGAAGTAACAAATTAAATTTCAGTTTACCGCCAAAAAACATAACTAATAAAACTATTATAATTGCCATTTTTAATACACGTGAACAGGAAACATTCTTTGCTAAGGGATTTACAAAAATAAGTCTTCTACTGCTACACGATTAAATTAAATTACTAAAGAAGGAACATAAAACACGTAATCTATAAAGAATAAAAAACTTTGTGCACAGAATCATTAAAAGGTAGTGCATTGTGATAAGTTTTCAATTCTTTAACAGTCCCACAAAAATGTAAAAATCCAATAACATTACGAATCACATCAGCATGCGTAATACTGAAATTAAGCTCCCCTACCGGAATGAGCAGCCTGAGCAGGACTGGAAGTTGTTTTGGGCTTCGGAGGTCCAGTGACCAGAGCCGAGATCTTAACAAGTCCAGGTGATGTTTCCCGATGTCTTTCATCAGAGGACGCCGCCCCAGCCGCAGGTTCTTCTTCTTTCTTTTTCACTATGGGTTTGATATTTCTGAAAATTGGTTGGAATTTTGAAAAATATTCTTTGTGCTACTGGCTCCTCCATAAATTATCTATGTAAAATGGTCACTTGTTTAACATATTCGAACTTTGGCCAGAGAAATAGCACAATATTTAAAATTAAACATTTTGACTGATATTTCAAATTTTTAAAAATACAATAAAACAACAAACAAACAGACTCCTTTTACATACAGACAAATTGGAAGTTTCAGTAAATAAAATCCTGCCATCTCTTCAAGGGAAATGAAAAATTGTGAGTCTAGTGGAACAAGTAGACGTCGACACAAAATGAATAATTGTAAAAAGAATAATGTGCAATTATTTTAAATAAAATATAAAATACATTAATTTAAGTTTTAATAGTAATGTGTAACTCTGGCCACCACTGTATATATATGATTCATGCCGAATTTATATTGGAGTCAGCAGCATTAAATAGTAACTGTAAGAAGTAACTTACAATTTTCTAGTTGATGTCTCCGGAGTATCGGCCCGTGGTGGTGGTGGTGGTGATCCCAGTTTAAGGAAAAGCTTTGGAACAGGACTCTCACCATCTCTAATCTTTTTTTACGAAATAATAATAACACCGAAAACTATCTAACTACTACTCACCTCCTTATCTTTTTTCTTGTCCTTCTTCTCCTTTTTGGTCTTCTCCTTCAGTTTCTTCTCCTCCTTGAGCTTCTTTTTCTCCGCCTTATCCTTTATCTTGTCCTTTTTATTTTTCTTCTTAATCTTATCCTTCTTCTCCTTCTTGTGTTCCTTGCTCTTCTTCTCCGGTTTTGGGTCGGGATTCGAATGATTGGTGACGACCGGATCCGGTATTTCAGGCGGCGGCGGCGACGACGAGGCGGGCGATGATGAGGCGACGGGAATGCTCGGCGTTGCGATCTTGCTGACCTTCGCGGGTGGAGATTCCTCTTCCTGTATTCCTCCCTTTGACGGCGGATGATTTGCAGCAGATGAAACTTGAGGTCCTACCACTGGCGGCATATTCGGGTGCATCATTGGCGGAATATGGAACGGATTCTTTCCGAAATTGGGCATTGATGATGGGAAAGGGAAAATCGGATGTGACGGAATAAGTCCAGGCCCTAAATTTGTTCAAAATAATTATTAATAAACGAGTGAGACGACTGACTGAACGACAAATGTCAAATGATTTAGAAGCTGTCTGGATGACATGGAGCGAACTAACACTTTAATGACGTAAGTTAAGCTTTTTTAAGTCCTTTATTTTATTTTAATTCTATAATAAAAATCTTACGTTTCATTAAAATGTGATACTTAATTTTTATATCAAACATACTGTGGATGTTTCCTGAGCCAAAGACGCCTGCCTAATTTAAATAATCACAAGAAAAATTCTAAGCAAGAAACAATAAAAACCGATATATTATAGTAATTACGTGGTGTAATTAAAATAATACGTTGTTATAGAGAAAAGTGCAGGGATGCAGATGCTTTAAGGCTGCTTGCTGTTTACTGGTGCATGTTAGAAACCCATATCCAGATGTAGATATAAAAATAAAAAAATACATTACATAAGGGATGAATACCTCCCAGTCCCATTAAGAACGGTGGTGGTAGTAATAGATTAGGATGATGTATGGGAGGGTCTTGCTTCATAATAATGTCAGCTTCAGGCGTCTTGGGCCTGTCCATCTCCATATATGACGAATAATCCAGTGGCGGTGGAATGGTGATGGGACTTTGTTTCTGTACCTGAATTATTTAACAGAGTGCATAACAGAAACATACATAAAAACATAATAAGAGATACCTTTTTGACTCGTTTGCCTTCCTTTTTCTTTCGTTTTTCTTTGGTCAATGGGAGGGGTGGACTGTGAGATGATATCATCTCAGGGGTTTTTGGTGTGGAAGGAGTGCCTGGAGGTGAACTATCAAAGTAATCTATCCTCTCCGGACTACTCTTTGGGACTACTTGGGGATTAATGGGTTCAATGGTCACATCACTGGGAATGTTCAAATGATGGGGAATGTGTCTTGCAATATCATCTCTTTCGTCGTCGTCGTCGATGATCAAATTCGGTGATCCACCTCTAGACCTTGCTGTTGCTGCTTCCTCTTTCTTTATGTGTTTCAAATCATGTTTCTCGTTTTTAACGGATATCTTCTTAAATATGTTCACTTTCTTCTTGTCTGGTTCTGTGTTTATTTTGTCAATAACAGTTTGAGGTGGTAGTGACGATGAAATTGTCTCGGGTTTCATCGGGATTGGAGTTATTGTTGTGTTCAATTTTTCAGTTTTTTGTCTAGCATCAGCCAGGGTCTTATTAATTTTGTGTGCTTTTGAGTTTATGGGTGTCCCGCCGCGCTGCATGTCCACAAGTGGTGATGATTGAGACATTTGTTGACTTTGATTATTATTTTTCTGCTTAAATTTAGCAACATCTTTCATATTAGTTGGAGACTTTCTAACTGGCGTTTTATCGTCAAAAAGGAGAGGTTTAAATAACTCCTTGCCTATTTTGTCCTTCTTCTTTTCAATCTTTCTGTTTGGTATCTTGGGTATTTTTTTGGGGGGATCATTGTTAATTATTTCGGGCGGTTGGGTAGTAGGTGGATTATTTGCTAAAACGGGTTCCATTAACGCTTGTACAGGTGTTTTGGCTTCAGGTAATTTTCCCTCCCTGGCTGGAGACAAGAAACCGGACGTCGTCATCATTACACTGCTGATCTCTCGTGTTGGTCGGCTGCTTCCTTCATCTTCACGCCTACGCGTATTACGTAAAAAACATAAAATTATTCGCAACAAATCTGTTGCTTCATATAGTTATAAAAATATAAATATGATAACATGTATTTCCTATAAATATAATATGTGTAAATACCTTGATCGTTTAAATTCTGTAGGTGAAACATCTGCAGGTTTCTTAAATACTTGACCAGTATCAGATACATTATCAATTTCTTTCTTCATTTCAGAAAGGTCTAAGTCATTATCCGCACCTGCATAAAATAAATGAACAATCACATAAGTAAATAAACATTTTGTGACCACAATTAAATTCTAACCTTCCAGCAGTGGATACATAGGTGGTAAATGTTCATGAATGTGTACTGGTCTCGTGACAACTTCTTTGCTTCCAGGCTTCAAAAAGTTCAAATTGGTTTCTTTGGGAATTGGATATTTAGGAACAGCAGCAGGTGGTGCAGCAAAGTTCACATATTTTACATATTCTTCAAGTTCAGATACATTTATACCCATGTCACGAAAGGCTAGCCCCAAGTGATCCAAATTAGGTTGTGTTTGCCCAACTAAAAATATATATAAATTCTTTAATTTAAAGGAAAACCAATCACTTAAACTAATTTTATAATTACACTCGTTGGCGTATTCGTTTGTCGTCCTGGTCAGTTGAGACATAAATTGGGATAAAATATCCGCCAAAACCTCCAAAGGGGTAGTTTGAATTGAATGCCATCCTAATGTTTGTAATATCTTTGCGATTGCTAGTTTTAAGTGTTCTCGCGTATATTCAGCACTCATTTTTTTATATTAAATACTCGGAAAATGTGAATTACAATTTACATCGGAAGAAAAACAAACACAAGTTTACAACACTTGACGACTAGCTTGATGTCAAAATGGCACGCTGTCAAAAATTCAACAAGATAAAATTAATAGGTTAAGACAATAGTAATTTCAAATGTATATCATCACATAATTGTTCATTTGTTTGTTTTCTTTATAAATCATGCTGTTGCAATTTGATTTTTATTTTTATTTATTCCGCTGCCACTCGTTTTTTTTTTAAACGAACGGTTTATTTTAATTTGGCAATCCTGCTGCTTAGAATATTCAACTCAACTCCTATGTATTTTTTATCTTATTTTTAAAATGATCGTTAATCGTTTTCTAATAACTGGCAAATGCCAATCACATTTTGAAACGGTAATATAGAAACAAAATTTTAAAATAACGTTTGCATATTTAATAATTTTAATAAGCGACTAATGATTTTAAGTATTCAGTCGGTCAATCAGTGATATTGTCGCATTTGTCTCTTTTCTGTTTTATAATTAATTGGCTGAAAGAAAGCCGATATAATTGCACACATGAAGTATATTGGTGGTAGTGGTGGCACACCTGTCAAGTAAAAATTGAAAGACAAACCGCAATTTTGTAAAATTGAACAGTTGATTTTAAGTTTTATTAGTTCTAGCTAAATTCTTATGTATTTTAGGAAGGGATACAGGTAACTGATAGTATAAAATCGGAAGAATTAAAATTTAAATTTGAAAAGTGATTTGTATCTGGGGACCCTACCTAGTTACATAAAATCAGAACTAACTTTGGTGCGGTCATTTTGGGGTAAAAAATTGATGAACAACAAATAGATTGTTTATGATTTTGTTTTTTGGTAACTATTATAGTGTTTTGGGAGGACCTATTTATTAGTGATTCAGATAATAATCTTGAAAATATATGGATGAGATAAACAGTTGTCAGCAGTTGTGAACATTTTGTTTTGCCTGTTCGGTTTTTCAATATGGCTGATGATTAAGCGTACGTATAAAATCACGTATGATTTTTGTTGTAAGATTTGTCTTGAGCGCGTGATTTAGTGTAATTATTGTTGAAATTGGTGGTCAATATCATTGAAATTTATATGTTCCACGGTCTTATAAAAGTTTTTCTGTGGAATGTTGTTGAAAAGGTGACTAAGCGAAATATCAACTTCGTTTGACTATAAAAACAACATACCTTAGATACGATATGATTTAACGTTAAGTATTAAGTGATTTGATAAATATTGTTTATTGTTTGAAGAACCACGCGATAGGGCATGCATTTTTAACAGTTAAGACACAACTTGCATCTAGTAAACATGATGATGATGATGTATAACCTATTTGTTGTTGCTTATTGATTTGTGTTTTATTTGTAGCAGTTTCAAATCAAAAATATAATGGTGTAACTATTGAAGTAATTAACCACTACAACAACAATGAGAATAGACAAGTCAAGGGTGCGTAAAAGCACCTCAGAGGTCCCTTTGGAATGTCAACAATTGATTGAACGCCTCCAAGCATGTTCACGTACAGAACTGCTGGAGGAACTCTCAAAAATAAATACATGGACATTTGGTAAATGTGAATTGTTACATTGGGCCCAAGTGTTGGATGTGTTTGATAAAATCCTGGGTGATGCTGCCAAAAGATCAGAGGATAATGCATGGGCTCTTGATTGTGATACCAAATATACAAACACTGTAAGTTAATTTTTTATTTCTTAGTTTTCAGTCAAATTTATAAGTTAACTCTTAATTATTAGGACAAAAAACTTTTACTATGGATTCTGCATTTCACCACCTTATTAATTGAACATTCATTCTCTCGACATTTGTATAACTCCATGGAGCACTTGTTAGTGTTGCTAGAATCAAATGACATGGCCGTTGTGTTGGGTGTATTGAACTTACTCTACATGTTCTCCAAGCGCAGTAATTTCATTACGAGACTTAAACCAGATGAGAAAGAATGCCTTTTGTCACGATTGCATCATTTGGCTGAGAACTGGGGAGGCAAAGAGAATGGGTTTGGGCTGGCTGATTGCTGTAATGCAGACAAAGGCATCCCTCCATCTGCCACAACGTTACATGTAGAATTTCACCGAGAAGAAGATAGTAGCAGCAAATCACACATGAGAGACATAAAAAACAAAGGAATGAATATAATTCACATTGAGCATGTGGACAAAATACACAAAACCCCTGCTGAGATAATGAAGTCATTAGTTTTGATCTACTATGTTCCCCCAGACAAAGAGGTAATAATACATGAACTTATTAAGAGCTCATTCACTAAAATTTGTTTGCCATTACAGATGTGGTTGTTCACACATGTGAGGTTGGCACATCATTTTGCCGACTACCGAAACAGACTTCTTTGCGTCCAAGCCCGTTTGCAGGCTCTTTCTGTCTTGGTCTATTCAAATGCTATCCAAGAATCACCATCAAATCTCCTTTACACTGGTTTGCTGGAAGAGCTTGTTGAGTTAGTTGAGCTTCAGAGCCCCCATTTGGTAGAGATCAGATCTGCTGCACTCAGAACGTTGACTGCCATAATACATCTTGATAGGAATCCACATATTCAAAAGTGAGTAAAAGCAATAATTAATTCAATATTGTTATACTAAATAAGTTGACTTATTTCAAATATTACTAAAGGGTTAAATAATAATATATAATATTTTAACTTAATATTATTTCATTCACAATTGTTTATATAATAAAGTCGTATGTATGGTAAATAGTTGTGAAAGGAAATTCTGAAGTGACATCATTTATTTCATATCTAATAAACAACGTGTATGTATAATGAATAATACAAAATGTTATTATTTTTATTGTTATTGATGTGATAAAAAATTCTTTATGAACATTATCACTTATAAAATATATTTTGCTATCTATATACATTTTCTTAATGACAAATATGAATATACAGTACAGATTGATAAAAAGTGAACTTGTATATGTTTCCCTAAGGCTAGAATAATAAATTATTATTGGTAAAGTGAAATGTTTAATTGTCGTCCTTTACAGGTAAGGTTTTATGATACACAATAAAATATTGCTTGACTTTGGAAATAAAGAAAATTATATACATGTTTATATTTTTGTAAATATTAGTGTTATTCTTAGATATCAGAAAAAAATGTTATATTACAGCAGAAGGCCTGGATCCCGTTTGAACAACATCATCGACGTTACCGGTGCCAGCCAATACCACGGATTCCTTCCGGTACTTGTACGCAATTGTATTAGTACATTAACCACCCAACAACAAGACACGTGTTGTCAAACATACAAGAAAGTCAGACAAGACATGGGCAGTGAATGTCCCGATTCGAATCCACGAAGAAGAAACGATCAAGAAATAAATATAGAGGAGGGCAATCCGGAAGCGGCCAAGGTTCTCGAATACGTATCCGATATATCGATGATCAACTCGCAGTGGTACAATTCGTTAGAAACAAAGTTCCCACTGCCCTTGGCCACTGCTCTGTTTTCCTTCCTCTATCATTTGGCTAGCTACGAGTCCGGTGGCGAAGCCTTGGTGTCGTGCGGTATGATGGAGTCGTTGTTGCAAGTTATAAACTGGCACGGAGTCGAACTAGAGCATATAACGGTATGATAATGATGATGGCAGACGCAGATGTTTAAATTAATCGTTCTTATTATTTAGTTTGTTACTAGAGCAGTAAGAGTTATAGATCTGATCACCAACATTGACATGCAAGCTTTCCAAATACACGGAGGTCTCCAAAGTTTCATTAACAGATTAGACGTAAGTAAATGTTAAATGGATGAAAATAAAACTTACACAATATATTTATTTTACACAGGTTGAAGTAAATCTTTGTAAAAAGGATCAATTATATATAATTCAACCCAACACTGCGGATCAAAGTGAAGACACAACGGTAGTGACGTCGTCGTTAAATGTTTCGGAAAGTGCAGGTGGTACTGGTGGTGGTAGTGGTGGTCCATCAGGCTCCACCTCATCAGATGCCACCACCACTACCGAGGATGACAACGATTTGTGTACCACAGTTGATTTAGACTACATGGCGGAAAATTCAGGCAAAACCTGCCTGCCCCAGAGAGCAGCCCTTCTTAAATCGATGTTGAACTTTTTGAAGAAGGCATTCCAAGACAGTGCCTTCGCCGACAGCATCAGACACCTAATGGAGGGAACGCTGCCGAATTCGCTCAAAAATATAATAGCAAATGCTGAATATTATGGTCCCTCACTGTTCCTGCTCGCCACCGATGTAGTAACTGTCTACGTTTATCAAGAGCCTTCTCTTTTGTCAGCCTTGCAGGACAACGGACTGACCCACGTAGTTTTGTACTCCCTGTTAATCAAAGACGTACCATCTACAAGGGAAGTTCTGGGATCGTTGCCGAACGTCTTCAGCGCCTTGTGTTTAAACAACAGAGGTTTGCAAACTTTCGCGAAGTGCAAGCCATTCGAAAAACTCTTCAAAGTGTTGTTGTCACCCAATTATTTGGTGGCGATGAGAAGGAGGAGAAGCTCTTCGGAACCAATGGCGGACACTGCTTGTAATTTGGGAAACGCCATGGATGAACTGATGCGCCATCAACCCAGTTTGAGACAAGATGCCACTCTGGCCATCATAAATCTCCTCCAAGAGCTTGTTCATTTAGGTACAGATCCGAAATACATTTGCTGGAGACCACACAGCAAGTCCGACGTGTCACCGTCTAGTACGTCCCGTTCGTCCGCAAATAATGAAGGTGGTTCGTCCGATGAGGAGGAGGAGGACGAAGAGGAGACCTCGACATCATCACAAAATGCCCAATCCGATCCTCAAGTGCAAGAGAACAGCGAACGAACACCGATAGCGTTGATCGATTACATATTGAACGCCATGAAGTTCATCGACGCAATTTTAAGCAACAATTCGACGGACGATCACTGCAGAGAGTTCGTCGATAAAGGCGGTCTAGCACCGCTCCTCCGCATCCTGGGACTACCGAACTTACCAGTAGATTGCCCGCTCACCAACCCCGCACAATCAGTCGCCACCGTCTGCAAGAGCATTTTGAACCTAGCGCACGAGCCGCACTTGTTCAGAGAGGGTTTGCATCAGCTGGGTCAGGTGCTGGACTCCCTGTCCAGCCTTTCGTCCAAGTCGTCCAACCTGCCTGGCGGATCTAAACTACTTTTGGAGCTGGCCAACGCCTCGAACATCGAAACGGCGTTCAGCACTCAAGCGGCGACGCCACTTTTGCACGCCATGGGAGCCGCCCATGGATACGTCATTATGTTCGTCCATGTTTGCCGCACTGGCCAGACCGAGATTAGGAATCTATCGCTGCAACATTGGGGCTCGCACGAGGGTCTCAAAGTGCTCAAGGGATTGGCGGACCTCTACACCAGCTTGGTGTGGGAGAGCACTTTGCTTTTGGCGTACTGTAGTGACGATCTTATCCCTTCCGATTGCGACTTCACCCGAGAAGACATCGAGAAGCTAAACGCATTTTTCGATAGGGTAAGTGTGTTCATTGATTTTTTAAGGTGTTAATTTCTTAGGTGTTAAAATGATAGGAAAAAATCAAGTTATAAAATAATTTTAAAACGTTTCAATCAGTTTTGTTCAAACTTTGTAAGTTTTCTTAATAGGTACCCTTTTTGAAATACATTTGAATTTTGATAACGCAAACCATGATTGGCGACAAAAAAAATCGATTTAACAAGACTTCGAGTTATTAAATAAAATACAAATGATACTGGTAAAGTAAGTGCACTACTTATCAAAAATATAACTTTGAAACTTATAAAATATGTAATATATAATATAATCAATATTATTATGTGTTATATTATGTAAAGTTTTTATTTTAATGCAAAAAGTCGGTTATTTGTGTTTGACAAAAGGATTTTTATTTTCATATTCAAAAAAGCTACGATTAAACCATTTCAGAATAGATCTGTCGACATTTTCATACATATATTTTCTCACACGAAATTGTCTTGTTAATGTTTAGTGAATGAGTGATTAAGGAGGAATTTTGGAATTGCAGTGCGAAGGTAATTCATCAACGGACACAACAGGTAATGTTGCCTCAGCGATGGAAGCATTGTCCACAAACCCTCCACCAATTTCGATGGATGTGGACGGTGAAAGTTCGGTGGCCATCAGCAAAGGACCGGGTCACAATTTAAAATACATAAAACCACTGTTGGGAGCTTCCTCACGGCTGGGCAGAGCTTTGGCCGAACTGTTCGGCCTGTTGGTAAAACTGTGCGTCGGTTCGCCGATCAGACAACGAAGAGGACAAAGCCTCGTCGCCGCACCTCCGTTGCCGTCACCGTTCGCCAGGAACGTTGCTACCATCTTGAACGTCCTCCTGGCCGAGGGATTGGATTGCGAAAAATTACCGCCTTGTCCTACACCAAAATGTGGCTTAACTTTTCTAATATGCAGTGTAGGTTTTACTAGTCCGATGTTGTTCGATGAACGTCGCTATCCGTACCACTTAATGTTGCAAAACTTCGTCAAACTGGGGGGCCAGGCGATATTCTTTAAAACTTTCAGATGGGCCCTCAACGCTGGCAGACAAAATTATTTGGAGCAAACAGTCGATTACTTTGACTTGCCCGAAGGATCCGTCGGCTTTTTAGATGCTTGGTTAACTCTTCTAGAAAAAATGGTTAACCCCAAGGCTATTTTGGAATCGCCCCATATAATTTCGGGTAAAAATTCGCAAAGCAGCAGCAACTACAAGAATTTCATGTTCGATCCACTGAAATATTTAATTGATATCCACAAGCTGGCGTTTGAAAATGTTATTCTGCTTTGGGGCAAGGCCCAATTACCATCTAGGATGACCGAAACACTTCTTACGATTCTGAAGCACATATTTAGAGGCGAAAAAATCATAATGGAGAAGGTGAAAGCTGAAGAGAATAAGCCTGATGGAGCTGGCACCTCCAGCGGTAATTCCGGTGGTGCAACGAGTAGCACCACCACCACCACACCCAACCAACCACCTAGTAGGGAAAGCGAAGATAACTTGCGGCAAATACAGCTACTGATGGACATGGGTTTCTGCAGAGAAAATGCTATTGACGCTTTAATTCATACTGCAAGTCTCGAACAAGCAACTGATTATCTGCTGTCCAACCCTCCCTTGAGAAGAGGCTCCCAGTCCATGGATATAGATTCGACAGAAGACGATCAAGTTATGCAAGCCATCGCCATGTCGTTAGGATGTGGGGCGTCGTCCTCATCATCATCGTCGTCATCTGATGATACGAAAAAAGATCAACAACCATCAGTAGAAGATACAAGAGCATCGTTCAGCTCGATGATGGATGAATTCACAGAAAACGCATTGGAAGTTTGTCTGAAACTGCTCTGTGCTATTCCAGATGTCGTTCATAAAGTTTGCGAATTACTAGTTACCATAATGAAGCGCAATGGTAAAACTTACAGAGACAATTTGCTGGACATGTTAGTTAACGAAATCAAAAATAATGCACGTGTGATAGCATTCTATGCAGATAATCCCGCCAACATAATGAGTTACTATTCAATGAGTGAAACTGTATACGCAAACTCCTTGGCCCACTACATACATCTGTTGATATTGTTCTTTGAAGTGTTCTCTTACTTCGAGATGAAAATACCTTGCGGCTTTGCAGTTCACAAGGCTCAACTGTTGGATTTGATGATTGGTCTCATTACGTCAGCCGAAAGGATTATGACGGAGCTTCAAGTCACTCACGAACCAAAATGGTTGGCACCATCGTTCTTGCTCATTGATGCCGTTTCGAAAGTATCTACATGCACAAACAGAAAGTTGAATATGCATAAAAGCACCAGCAGAATTTGGAGGTGGTACGACTTAGTTAGCGGAAAGTGGACACCGTACTCTAGCTCAAACAACAAATTGATAAACGACGCCTATTGGGGCGGGGAACAAAGCATCAGAGTTACTTGTGGTAGGAAGCGTTACACCGTTACATTCGCTAATATGCTCCAAATGAACGACGAAACAGGAAACAACCGTCCCATTTCCATGACACTGATGACATTCAGCCACCCTAGTTGCCAGGACATCGCTTGCCCTGCCCCGGAAGAACCGATGTATGTTGAATTGACCGAAAAGGAGGATAAACGTTGCGTTCCTGTACCAGGTCTAGACAAAGCAAAGGAGAAGGACATCGTGGCGGCCTGCGTCAAACTGATGCATCTTCCCATAGAAAAAGATCTGCTTCACTCAGTATTACAAATTTGCGTGAGACTCACAAGAGATTTCGAAAATGCCAAGGAATTTATTAAATTAGGTGGCGTCAAATGCTTGCTGAAAATGAGACAGACATGCGACTTTGGCGGCTTTGGAATTCTGGCGACGATATTGATACGACACGCTTTAGAAGAGCCGAACACCCTCTCGTATGCCATGGAGAAAGTGATAAGATGCAGGACCCTGGCAACAATACCACCACCCTACAAAGATTTGATCTATCTGACTCGGCAGATAGGTGGAGCTGTCACAAGAGCTCCGGATGTGTTCTTTGAGGTAGCAAAAACCATCATGCGTGTTGATATTAACGCAGGAAAAGATTCAGAACCTGTGGATGCCACACTTCCGATTCGAGCTGAACCACCAGTCAGAACAAAAGCTCCTCCACTTGAAGAGGCAGTGTCCATTGAAGTCATTTACGATTTACTGGACGCACTATTGAAACCGTTAGAATACGCCGATCCGGATGAGGAAGACGAAGAAGAAGAAGCCGAACCAGAAACATCCAAGCCTAGCACCAGTAGTAGTGCGGACGTGGTAAACGTTGTCGACATAGTGGAAGCTTCCTTAACTATAACCGGAACTGGACCAACTAAATTGTCTGATACCAACACCAATACACAAGAGAAGAAAAATGAAATAACCAAAAAGAAGCCAATGCTCCCTAAGTCAGTCATTTTGAAAATATTGGCTGACGCAGTTGTGTCATTTGGACCAATCGCCAAATTAATAACAGATTACACCTACAAGGCAAATTGCTGCGAAATAATAAAAGAAGATACATCAGCCCTGGCGTTCATTTTTGATAAAATTTTACCTGAAACTGAAAACATATCAGACACAGATTGTTCAACGATGTGTCGCATGTTGATTGCTGCAATCGCATCGAGTAACCATTCGCCAGAAGCTCAACTTAGTTTGGTAACAGAAGTAAAAGTGGCCTTAAATAGAGCCCTCCTTCTACCAGAGTCGTCAGAGAAACATACGCAAGTTCAGCATATTTGCAGCATAATTTCAACCATGATTGAAAATTGCCCTCCCGCACATAACAGATGGGCCACCAGCCAAGTTAATAATATAGTAAAAATAATGATAAGACGTGGCGTGTTTAATGATTTGGCTAAAGTCACACATTACTTGGATCTATCATCACCAAACACACCTTTCACCGCCAACGCTGCGTTAAAACCATTAGAATCACTTTCAAGAATACAACCATCACCAACTAGTTTACAAAACAAGAGCAGAAAAGCAGCACAGAACACAGACGAAAATTTAGGTACCCAAAGCGGTACATCCACCGAAGGCACGAATGCCCAAGGTGACGAACTGGAAGATACCGAGAACACGGAACATGATATCTCCAATGTGGCATCAAGTTTAGAACCGAACCCGGTCGCCGCCAGTGAGGGAGAATCTGTCCTGGAGGAAATGATGGAACATATTCTGGAACACAGAAATAATGAAACCAACCAAACCTACGATGTTTCATCTCAAAGAACTCATACGATGGACATTGATGAAGATGGTAATCTTGGCTACGAACACGAACGAGATGCAACCGAGGAGTTAATGAGCACAGATTCAGGTGAATCAGATTCTAATCCATCGGATCAGGTCGAAGATGAAGACAACGACGACAATGATGGTGACGATGATAACATCGACGAGGGTGATGATAACGATGATAATAACTACGACGATGAAGAGAACACTGAGCGTAGACGTGGTGAAGAATTATTGGACGATAATGCAGGAGTATTCCGCATCTCGTCCAATTTGAACGACGACTTTTTGATGATCCAATACACTGATCACAACAGCGAGAACGATTCTCTACCCAGAATGGTTAGATGGAACGAAAACGGATATGCCATATCCATAATGGATGAGGCCAACAACACGAACGATCAGGCTGGCTCAATTGTTCATCCATTATTGATGTCGAGATCTACCAACGAGACTAGTTCAAGTACTGTCACTCGCACCCAAAGGGCAAACCGGGCAAGGAGATATCAGTACCTCTTCAGTCCTAGAAATCCAAATCCTCCAGTGATATTGCAAAGACTACTCGGTCCTCATGATCCGCACATGGCATTTGGAGGAACAAACAATCTTCTCGGTGGAGCTAATGAAATGAGAGATTCTGCCAGGGTCGTAGTTATGGATAATCTTAGTCTGTTGCCACCACATGAAGAACAAATTGATTTTGTCGATCAATCTGGATATCTATTCGGACCCAGTCTTGCAGCTACACTCAGTCACGTACCACCAGTACTCCACTGGTGGAACATAGAATCAAAATGTTTAGATCTGGAATCGGTTTATGATTGTACGACCACCGTATGTAACAAATTAATACCTTTATTGATTAAATACAGAAATGAAGAACTTCAATCCCAAAAAGGGAAAGAAGATAAGACCAAGGTGAAGAGGCGTAAGCAGAAACCACTAAAAGGAGATTTCGGTGCAGAGCCAGTATTGATAAACTTTTTGGACGACACCCAAACATTTGACAGTAATATCGCCAATCAGACCATACAGGATGATGAAGACATTGATGGAGTACCACTGCCCGAATCTAACGAGAGAGCTGAAGCTCCTCAGGCCGAAAATGCCGCACCAGAGAACACTGTGCCTCCCTATCATGCGTATTCTTCGCGACAACAACCAGCAGATAGGGAGGAAGCAGAGGAAGAGTCGCATCGTGATCCCGATAGGGAACAACCACAATCTAACGATGGGGCTGGTGATTCTGAAAGAGAAGAACGACCTACTACTATTGAAAGTACTACTGGTGGTACCACCATTACAAATACATCAGCACTAACTACAACAAGTGGTGGTACTACTACGACTCCTACCACTGCTCGAGATGGTGACCGAAGAGAAAGTTCCGAAGCCGACTCGAACAATTTCGAAATGGCCTTAGAACCCTTCTTTAACGAAACATTTTTCAGCAGCACTCCAAGAGAAAATTTGAGTTCGATTTTAGAAGAATCATTGAATGTGCCACAACTACAGCACTACTCAATAGAAGACCAAACTAACACAACTGATGCAGAGAATCAATCCAACAACGAAACTGAAGTTCCAACCACTACATCTCAAGGCACACAAGCAACAACACGAGACGGTACAATCTCTGATGTAGTCATGAACGAGCCCGGACCCAGTTCCGGTAATACAGAAGACATACCGGAAGGTGTGGATCCCTCGTTTTTGGCAGCGCTACCAGCTGACATGCGCCGAGAAGTCCTGGAGCAGCACAGAATTTTGTGCCTACAGCAGAGACTCGCCTCGGGAACGAGCGCCGCCACCGGCGCCACCGGTGACCAGGCTAATGTCAATGCCACCATTGAAGTTAGTCCTGAATTTTTAGCAGCCCTGCCTCCTTCGCTCCAAGAAGAGGTGCTTACTCAGCAACGGCTCGAACAACAACGGCAAGCCGCCGCCAGGGCGAACCCCAACGAGCCCGTCGATGCGGGAGCGTTCTTCGAAACCCTCCAACCTTCCTTGAGAACAATGATCCTCTCGGATATGGAAGACTCCCAGATGTCGGCGTTGCCGCCGGACTTGGCGGCCGAAGCACAGACGTTGCGTCGCGATTGGTACGCCCGCAATCGGCAAATGGCTCAAGAACGGTTTCTGCAAAGTAACTTGACCACCATAATCAGACATTCTAGGCGACAGACACTGAGACCGAGCTTCCAACGTGGCCAGTGGCCGCAGTGGAACAGGGACTTCATGAATAACACGCAGATGTCGGCAAATTCTCACATGAAAATTCGTGGCCGACAACTTTTGGACCATGAAGGTTTGTGCTGTCTTTTAGTACTCTTATTCACCGACGATCCACACCTAAACAAACTTCGCTTACATAGAGTTATTAGAAATTTGTGTTATCATGGCCCGACCCGTGATTGGATTATAAACGCATTATTATCTATAATCGACAAAAGTGTACATATTAAACCCGACGATAGCTTCAACAAACCTGTAAGGAAAATGCCAAAGCCTGGCCCACTATCGAGCAAACTCATGACCGATTCGAAGTTGCTACAGAGCGGTGGTAATTGGTTGAACATACGAATGGAGGCGGCGTTGGGATGTTCCGCAAATGTGTTCATCGTAAATAAAAGTTGTGGAAAAAGAAGTGGCTCCTCGACACCTGCCAATGTCAGCATTCATCCGCAGGCGGCACCTATTGTGTGCAGGAACACCCTCGATCTATTCACGTCACTGGCCAAAGCTTTCCCTTCATGTTTATTGCCTCTTAGGTGCGTTAGAGAAGACAGGGAAGAGAAAAACGCCGTTACACCTGTTCGAGTTAAAACAGATGGAAACCAAGATTTCTGGGAGGTCTTGTTAAGACTGGACTCTGCCAGCGTCAAAAAGGGTAAAAATATACCTAGAAGTGCAAGTAGCAGTCAGAGTGCAGATTCAGACGTTGCCATCACATTTGATCAGTCCGTATTTGGACAGTTGTTGAATATGTTGGCATCTCCAGTGGTTAACAGGAACACGCAACTTACCGATAATCTGTTGAAATTACTGTCAGTTACTACGTCTGGCATGCCAGAATTAGTTAAGCAGCCCCCTGGACCACCAAAACTGAAGAAGGGTCAAAAGGTAGACACAAACACGACCCCTACACACGCCCTCAATTTAGCTGTTAATGTGATAACGTACAAGAACTGCTCTGAAGAAGGTCTGGAATTTATTACGAATCTACTTCTTAATTTAGCTGGTTCCTCACTAGACATGAGTTTCATGATACTCAATTTGCTACTAAATGGTGCCATTCAAATAGGAAACATTGTGGAAGAGCAAATCAAAAATATGCTTATAGATCTTCGGGAATTGAATAAGGTCGACAAGAGAAAATCGGCCGAGGAATCGGGTCCTTCCACATCAAAGGGCACGATTTCCAATAGATTTACCAAAGAAACTGTGGTGATAACAGCATCATCCAAAGTAAAAACTTCTTGTGAACTGCAATTACCTTCAATGGTGCCTTTAACGTCTAAGTCTTCAAGTCAAATTTTCTTCTTAAGAGTCTTGAGGGTTATCGTACAAATTAGGAGTTCTATCAAACAGAACATGAAAAGATGCGGTAAGTTGTGAAAGAGTTGTCATTATAAATAACTAGTTGTAACTATAATCGCTTTGTTTGTAGGAGACGTTTCCAACGCCTACGACTTGCTAGCTTTAAGCGAACAATTAAAAGTTTTGGAAAGTTTATGGGAAACTCTTAGTCAGTGCCTTCTAGAACTAGAACACACTCCAGATCACCATGCCGTCCTTGTATTACAAGTATGTCTTATTGTATTTGTTGAACTGTTCACAATTTTAACAACACTATCAAAATTTCACAGCCTGCTGTTGAAGCGTTCTTCCTGGTGCACTCACCTCAGCAAGGAGCGTTCAAGGCGAAGGATGTGGTCGAAAGTAACAACGAAACGAACCCCTCGTCGTCGTCCGCCAGCTCAGATCCGGCGGTCATGGTCGCCGTACCGGTGGGCTCGACACCACCGCCCGCCTCCGCCCCGTCCTCCGACGTGGACATCAAATTGGACTCATCCACCAGCAAGCCGACTACGGTGCCCCCCGAACAACAACAGTTCCTCGCGTTCGCCGAAAAACACCGCACGGTCCTCAACCAAATACTGAGACAGAGCACAGCACATTTAGCCGACGGTCCTTTCGCCGTTTTGGTGGACCACACTCGAATTTTGGACTTCGATATTAAGAGGAGGTACTTCAGGACAGAGTTGGAACGCATGGATCACGGCATTCGTAGGGAAGAGACGGCCGTTCACGTCAGGAGAAGCAACATCTTTGAAGATTCGTTCAGGGAACTGTTCCGAAGGGCCGCCGAAGAATGGAAAAACAGGTTCTACATCGTCTTTGAAGGTAAATTACATAAATGATTGACTAGACTACATTTAATAATCACATTAATTTTTATTTAGATGAAGAAGGCCAAGACGCTGGAGGTTTATTGAGGGAATGGTACGTTATTATATCACGCGACATTTTCAATCCGATGTACGCTTTGTTTACTGTGTCACCGGGAGATAGAGTTACATATATGATTAACTCAGCTAGCCACTACAACTCGAATCATCTCTGTTACTACAAGTTTGTCGGGAGAGTAATCGGTTAGTAATTGTTTGTTCAAATCTGATGTTCCTCACTTAATTTGTTCTTATTTGTGTTTTAGCCAAAGCGATCTACGATAATAAATTACTAGAATGTTACTTTACACGCTCGTTTTATAAACACATATTGGGCATTTCTGTGAAATACACAGACATGGAAAGTGAAGACTACAGCTTTTACAGAGGATTGGTTTATTTAATGGAAAACAACATTAATAACTTGGGTCTAGATTTGACTTTCAGCACAGAAATTAATGAATTTGGTGTGACTGATACTAGGGATCTTATTGCTGATGGTAGAAACGTTCCAGTAACTGAAGAAAATAAGATGGAGTATGTTAGATTGGTTTGTCAAATGAAAATGACTGGAGCTATCAAACAACAGTAAGATTAAATTACATTACATTCATTACATCAATCTATCTTTCGTTTCGTTTTATAGGTTAACGTCCTTCCTAGAAGGATTCTATGATATTATCCCTAAGCGCCTAATTTCCATTTTTAATGAACAAGAATTGGAGCTATTGATTTCTGGTTTACCAAATGTAGATATAGACGACTTGAAAGCAAATACTGAATATCACAAGTATCAAACTAATTCACTTCAGGTATGTAGCGTTCATTCATATTTATATAAGTAATATAATAATAATAATAATTTGATTGTTGTCCTTATTGTGTAGATTCAATGGTTCTGGCGTGCTTTGAGATCTTTCGATCAGGCCGACCGTGCCAAGTTCCTCCAGTTCGTGACGGGAACTTCCAAGGTACCGCTTCAAGGATTTGCAGCTCTCGAAGGCATGAATGGTGTGCAGAAGTTCCAGATTCACAGGGACGATCGTTCAACAGATAGGTTGCCCTCTGCACATACTTGGTATGTTAATGATACACTCGAACACCTCAATTCATCTTTGTTCATTTTTGTTTGTTTCTTTGTTACAGTTTTAATCAACTTGATCTTCCTGTGTACGAAACTTACGACAAGTTACGTTCCTACCTGCTGAAAGCAATTCATGAGTGTTCTGAAGGCTTCGGCTTTGCTTAAATATTTTTTTATTATTAAGACTGATAAAAAAGTGTTGATTCTTGTTTATATCAGTAGGTAGTTTTACTTTGTATATAAAACATATAAATATAACAATTATTGTACTGTACAGAAACCACGATAACTGTAATATAAAGTTATTTTAAGTTTTATATACAACAGACAAAATTTAGTTATTTGTGAGTGTGCAAATTTTTCGTTTCAGATTTGTAAAGTTACTAATATGGAAGCACATCGTATTTTTGTAAAGGGCCGTACGGCAATTTGAGCGTGATAGAATGAATTTGATTTATTCAAATTCACTCCTTCTTTAAACTTATACATATAAAAAAATTAATATTCAGCGATATATTAATGGTTGAAAATTATATTTTTTGTATCCTTTTTTTTTATTTTGCAAGGGTTCATCCTAATACTTGTCTATTTATTATTTTCGGTTTATTTTTTAAATTTTATTTATTGTTTATTAAACTTAGAAGCTAAGTAAAAGTAAACAATGAACATTGTTTTCATACCTGGGTGTATGTTGTATATCACTTCATTGTCTCCTTTTAAATAGTAGAATTGAATTTTTATTACCAGTACTTCAATAAGTCGTATGTCAAATGTGTAAAAACAATAACTACATATTACATTTAATGTGATTTATTTTGTAAAATTCTATAAAAATAAATTAATGTTAAATATTTATTTTTTATTGCTTGAATTTTCCAATAACACCACGAATGTGGCCCATCTAAACAGGTTGGGAAATAACTTTTTGACAAAATGCAATTATTTGTTAAGGGACCCATAACACAAAATCTTCAACCCCCTGAGTAAGGGTGTCGTCCCTCAAGTTTTTACAAGTGATACCTTAGAAAAAAGGGTTTTTATTTCAGTAGACGTTGTTGCTTAGTTTTTGAAAATCAATCCAGAAAATTATATGACTGAAACACCAATAATACGTTTGATGAAAATCGATTTAATTTTACTTAAAGACTTGTTGTATTAGTAAACGCTCAAACTGTTGTCCGCCAACGTGTATACAGTGATACGGTTATCTTCAAGACGTTGTCGTTCATTGGTTTCTATGAACCCCCACAAAGAAAATTCTAAAGGGAGTCGGTTGACCAAGGAGGCTACTCAATTGCATTCGTTCTATCCAACGTCCTGTAGATGAGTCATTTAAATAGTTTTATATATTTTGGAAATAATGCGGAGAAATTTCGTCTTGAAAAATCAATTCGTGTTCTATGATATGTCTTAGAGCTGGGTTGATGGCAAATTGTATTAAATTCAGGTACATATCCTCTGTTAAATTTTCTGGAATGAACAGAATTTCCATAAATACTAGGCCATACTTCTGGGGATGTTGTGTGTGTGTCTTGTAGAAAATCATTGGATCATGATTAACCCAGAAACTTCAATTCTGGCCGTTCATTCGACAATTCAAGAACAAAGTACACTTATTTTAAGAACACGATTTTTGAATTTTTCGACAAACGTATTGTTGGTATTTCAAAGCCCTATAATATTTTAAACAAGTGAATCGATTTTTAAAAATTAAGCAACAATGTATCCCTATACATATATACAAATTTGGAGGATCGCACTCTTATTTAGGTGCTTAAAGGTTTTGTTATGCTTTGAAGTCAAATGATGTCTCCCTGACAACGAAAAATTCTTTCTCAATGTGTAATTTCACAGTCGTTTTATCTGGGCCACCTTGTATCGTATGTTTACCTAAGGCTTTACATGAGATCAAGAAAGAAAAACACTTATTTAACAATATTTACACTTTATTCTACAGCTAATATCTACATTAATCTAATAAGGCACAACATCTCCAAAACAGTATCACTAAAACCTAAAATAAAAGAAACTAAATTAACAGTTTGAGTTAACATAAATGATATGATTAATTCTTGTGACCACATTAATGGTATTAAAACTTAAAACTAAAAAGTTACATCTAAGAAAATAATTGGATGTCGGCACCAGTCTAAGATTAATAACACAAACAAAGTTTTAAAAACTAGGTACTGTAATTGGATGATAAATGTGATGATGACGATGACAGAAAGATTGCAACATTCAGTTTGTCTCTCTGTCAACTGGATATCATACAGAGGTCATTACTTTTCTCAAACATTCCGTTACAAACTTATCCTTATCATTGACTAAGCCCCCCAGTGATAACTCTAAGTTGTTAAACATTTCTTCAGTGAATTTGTGACCTTTAAAACTCGTTATTACATTTGCTTCGCCACTAAAACCACTGCTGGACAGACCAGGTGGTATGTACAAAGAGATTTCACTGATTCTGCCCGACTCGATACTCATTGTTATCTTCAAGTCTTCCGGTCCATTGATAGCTAGCGAGTCCGGCACGTTGAAACATTTTGAAATGGTAAACTTTGGGCTTTTTCCATAACACCAATCCCAACTTTCAAATTGATTTCTAATCTCAGTTATGCCTGTAAAAGCAAATTAGGTTTTTTAACAAGGATGTAGTTGTTTTGAATATTACTTATCTTCTTAAAATATATTTACTTGAATTTATGTTTACAGTAAGGACATTTAATGAGTTTCGATATATTTTACAATTTAAAGTCGTTATCAATTTTGTTAAATATAAATTTATTTGTACACCACAAATTGTAAGTCATTAAAATATTTTTTTTCTTTTCAAATCTTATCTTGTTTGTTATATATTTTGTTAAATCCGTTATTTGTGCATTAAATATAAATAAAAAGGAGCAATTGCGAGTTCCAACTGTTTTATTTTATTTAAAATGTTCAAATATTTACCTGGGAACCATTGCTCTGAAGGCTGAACCATTTGGAAACCCTTTTGTTGATTAGCCAGTTCCATTCCTCCATCTTTGAGGGAAAGGGCAGTGGTCCTCATAAATTCCCATCCAACAGCTGTAGATAATTGTTGCACGTTGATTTTGGGATTTTCCTCACACAAATTCATGATTTTTGACTTGACTGACTGAGTTGCGTTGGTTTTGATGTCAACCTATAAAACCAACATTAAAAATTGTAGTTTACTGATAAATCTGTTGACATGGAAGTCATTTACTTCAAATTATCTTAATTTATAATTTGAAAACGTATGTTTCAACTTACATCTTCTTCTTTGTGTAAAGCTTGGGTCAAGTCTACTTTGTTGGCGTTGACCAGAAGTGTGCAGTGATGATAAGCATTTGGTCGTCCAAGTTTAGCAGCTGTTCCAGAGATCTGCTAAATTTATTAAGGAAACAGTCAGACCCATCAGGTAGGTTATTATTGTTAGACTAATTTGAAAAAGAACGATTAAAAAGGATACCTTAAAGTCTCTAAGAGTGAGATCTTCTCTGGGAGACACATCAACTTTAACACCATATTCTCTAAATATGGAACGTTTGACAATTTCTAAGTTGTACTTTCTATTATAGTGTTCCTTGGCAGTGAAAAATGTCATATTTAAATTTCCCAAATCATGATACACAGTACCTCCACCACTGTTTCTCCTCGCTAATTTTACGCCATTTTCGGTAATATTTGGCAAGTGCGAAATGTTCGCCTCCAGCCAAGGGTTCTGATGACGCCCTATTACGACACAGGGATCGTTTTGCCATAGCATCAACACATGGTGGTTGGTAAAATCAAAGTTCTTGTACAACCAGTCTTCAAGTGCAAGATTTGTATATATGTCTTTGGATTGTGAAATGAATACTGATTTTTTAATGTCCTTTTCATCCACTTTCTTCACTTGTTTGTGAACAGGGGTAGACATGCATCTAACGCTGACACGAGAGATTAGTGATCCCACTTTGAAACAGGTACTTTGCACTAAGGCCATGTTGATTGTCGAATGAAAAATTTGTTTCACAAAAATTATTGTCCTGCAAATGTTGTGCCCGTTGTGTAAGTACACTAATTAAAGCAGGTGGTTGATGTGGCGTTTTTAGAAGACGAAGTCAAAGTGATGAGGTACTTGTGAAGGGTGATGGTTTGGTGCAACCACTTCCAGGTTTGGTGCAATGAACTAACACGTAGACGAAGTCCTAGACAGTCCTTGGTTGTTCTTAGCATTCCTTCCTGTTCTGCCAGATTGATAAAAAACAAAATTACACTCGAGAATTCAGTCCAAAACCAACTAAAAACACCAGACTAAACACAACACGAAAATATTTTGAAAACTGAACTTGATTTATGTATATTTAGTAAAGCAACAGCAGCACTAGTACCAGCAGCAAATTAATATGTCAAACAACTCTGCACTGACTTAAGTACTACTAATGTCTAGATAATTAAGCACTTTTACCATTTTATATGAAATGTGCGCCTTTGGGGGGGTCAATTATCTTCTCTAGGGTCATAGTTAATCATTTATCTTCAGACAAAAGGAAAACAAGGCCCAGATTAATATTATTTTTCTGTACTAACTTATCGTTATCATGTGATTTTACACTTTTTGTTGCGTAAGTAAATTTAGAACATTTATCGCACTTATTTTTTCAGCATATATATTAAAAATAAATTACGTGACAGTTTGTGCACTAATGTCACTGTTGACAGATAACATGTTAGAAATGACAAACGCCAATGATAACAATGAGCTAGTGCATGTTGGGCACGTTCTCTTCATTCATTGTTTGCTGATTTCTTCGTTTTAACATTATCAACTAATTCTTACGACTGTTCTCCGATGTCTAAATTTAATTTTATTTTTGAGGTTATATATACCAATAGCTCGAACCGTGACTTACCACGAAAAAAGTTCAACTTATCAAGACTTCGAATTAATTTAAATAAACTAAATAAGCAAAAATGCCTATGGCCAATCAATTTTCACCGACTTATCAAAAATTCGAGTTCGACACTATAAATATGGATAGGGTGAAGATTTTATTTTATCTATACATATATAAACATTAGATTTAATATTTGTACATAATTTGATACGGTAAATTTCTTATAAATAAAGGCCGTTCTATAATAAGATTTTAGGTCAGGTTCAAATTCCATTAAAAAATCAACTTTACCATATTGTGAATCAGTGGTGGCTACTCAGATGAGGCAGGTGAGGTAGTACAGTAATGAATACATTATTCTGCTGGCTATTTCCTTTATTTTTTAAATTATTATGTATATGTGCATTTTTGTGATTTGAAAAATCTATTTTGCGGACTAAATTTACATATAAAAGGCACTGACATTTACACTATGTTGTTAATTATGCGTAAATAAAAATAAAATGTTGTTTTGGTTTTTTTGTTCTATATACCGATTGTTTGATCGGACTATATTTTGAGAGATATATCAAGCATGACAGAGACAGTAAGTCTGCAATTTTGCCCCGTAGTGGGAGACTTTTACTGTCTCTGTCGTACATGATGTCTCTCTCAAAACTCAGTAGGACCAAATGCTTTTCGATAGGTATAATGTGTCTCATCAGACTTAAACTTCACGTGCCGCCACTGTTTTCAATGCTTTATTTTAATTAAGTAAAGGTACTAATGTCCATGATACCATGATATATTAAGTCTTATAAGATTTAAGACTATTTTAGAATACCGCCCAAATATTAATTTATTAAATAGAAGTTCGAGTTTTGTAAAATGGATCCGCTCCAATTAATAATTAATTCAATTGCATTTTATAAGATATGCTTGCCTTAATGTATTTATTTTATTTTAAAGTGCAATTAATTCGTTGAATAGGAAATATTAGTATTTAACTATCTTCATATGATTTCAATCCTTAATTAAAAATGTAGTAATCAAGGAGATTTTTGCGTTATTTATTAAATAACTATGAATCTGACGTTACAAGACTTAATTTTCGGGGTTATCAATTTCCAAAGTTCAAAATAAAAGCAGCGACGCACTATATATGCATAAGTATTATAGTATTTATCAGTATCATTTAGTATTTATTTTGATAAAAATAGGTTCAAATAAAAGGTGGTTTGTGGTTTCAGTTTTATTTAGAAATTTTAAAAGACCAAAGGCACACATAAAATTGATTACACTTTTATGTTTTTGTTTAGTAATACTTAGGGTAATCAGTGTATAGGCATTACAGTTTCAATATATGAAAACTATACTTTATATTTATTATATTTTGGTACCTTATTCAGAAGTATTAGCTAACAAATAACATAAACTGAACTAATAATTAAGAAAAATAACATATTGGATTTGCTTTAGAGAAATACATTCTCTGTTATTGTTCACATTGCAGAGTTAGAATATTCGGCTGGCACTTGATTGATATCCTTTATAATACTGTCTTTTTGTATACATATTTTAAACAAATTTAGTAACGACTTTAAAATTACCACAAGTGCTTGCGGTGAACTAAATTTAAATAATACCAAACCGGAGATCAGATCTCAATAACTGACTGAAGAGAAACAGTTATTGAAATCTGAATTTCTAAACACAACTATATAAACTGATAGTTATATTTCAGAAGAAAAAAAACGTAATTGTTTAACAACCTTAACTTCCGATCATAATTTTAACGAAACTTATGTTAGTAAGTATGTAGTAATGTTTCAAAAGTAAAATGAATGTTTTGCAAATAGTTACAGATATTAAATGTGTCTTCCAAGAATAATATTCGACCTTGGCAAATACATTTTAATACCCACGGCGTTTATCAATGTAAATTATTAAAAGGTCAACTCTAGCAAATCACCCCAAGTAAAAATATTTATTCCAGGCACTGAAATTAAATCACAAAACAAATACATTACTTTTTCAACACTTTTCAGAACACTTCCAATAAAATTTGATGCGTTTTTGCAGTGAAAGAAATTTTATTGAATGTGTTAATCAGAATCAGAACAGAAATCAACACCAAAAATGTAAGGCAGTTTTGTCAATATTCTTGGCACTATATTTTACTTTAGTTATTTTAAATGATCGACAAATTAAATAGCGAAACTAATACAATAATTACATAGTGGTAACTATAGAAAGAGGAAATTGTAATAACATCAACAGCAACTGAGGGTTTGTTTTCCCAAAAAATCAAGCTGATATGTGCTATGTAAAATACTGCGTATATCTTCAGTCACTTGAAATAAAAAAGAGTTTTGTACTAAGCGTTAGTCATAAACACTGTAAGAAAACACGAAGTCGTCTGTTAAAAGCAGGCCAACAAACTGCATTTAAAGTGGAATGTTTCAACTTCGACTTTATGTATTGCTCCAATACTGTTATTGCTCTTTAAGTGGAATAACTAAAGTAAGTTTTAAGGCACGCTAGAAAATTAACAATTTATCGTCAATTATTGGCCTGTTTTTGTATTTCACTTTCAATATGATATACACACCTGCAACAGTAATTAAAATCTATAAATTAATTAATAAAAATATATCCTATAGATCTGTTTATTATTGGTGTTTTGAATAAAATAACTTCCAATAAATTGTTTGTTATTCCTTGACAATGTCAACTGCTTGTGATGGTGATATGGAAGAACTGTTATCGAAACTTTTCCAGGACACAGGTGAATCCTTGCTCTAAAATAAACAACACATTAAACAAACAAATTGAGCATTGTTTAGTCAGAAATGAAAACCTACCAATCTCCTCGAAATTTTCTTGTTTCTTTCAGACTCATTATCAGACTTCCTTCTCTTCTTTTTCGCCGTAATCGATTCCTGACCGCTGTCATCGTCCTCCGAATTCGTCGACTCATCCGAATCCGAACTGGAACTGCTGGACGAACTGCTCGAACTGTCCGAAGCAACCCCGCTCGGTTGTTCCAAATTGATCCGGTCGGCCAATTGAGCCAGCATAGGTTCGTGAATCCTCAATTCCCTCAACCATTTACGCGACAACTTGGGCCGTCCCCTCGCCGTTTTGTGCCAAACCACCGGAAAGTTCGTTCTACTGCAAAAGTTCTGAGTGACGGCTATTGTGGTGTCCAGATTAAGAACCACGTGCCACCAGCCACCAGGCACGAACACGGTCTCGCCAGGTTTTTGTAAGATTTCAATTGGCTTACAGTCGCTTGGCCATGACGGATCCTTCGTTTTGGGGTAAATGAGGTTGAACCATGTTATGGCTTCGTCGCGTTGCTTTCCACCCATCTGCCCCGTTACTTTCAGCAGTTCTTTGGGGGTGTGTGTGGGGAATAGACACCACCTATACAGACATACATACCTATATTTATAAGGCTCAACTTGCTTCTTTATTTCTTAAAATGCCAATTATTCCTTAACCAGACATCTACATGCATAAACAAATTGAAGAAATATTTATACACATTAAGAAATATGATAAGTGAATTGACAAGTTTTTATAATAGGTATTATTAAAATGGAAGTTTATTAACAATAAAAATAATAAATACTAAAATCAAGGCCAACCATCTAAAAATAGCAATCTCTATGGTCAATATGTCTATGTATAGAATTGAAAGTAATGTCAAAGATACTGTTGTTAATAAAACTAATGATATAAAAACTAAAACTAACCTTTTGTGTCCTACAACTAATGCATTCCAGGCACTTGTACCTAAAGGATCTATATGAATACCAGTTCCAGAACGAGCTGGTCCCATGACAAACCATCGGTATGGTGGCCGGCTCACTTCCCCTGAATACTTGAATAGGTCATCACGAAAATAACAAGGGACAATGTAATCATCTAGTAATTTCTTCCTTCGACGGTGCTATAAAAGAATTTACACATGACTTTCATGTACACATTTACATGATTTTGCATCTTCGTTTACCTCTCCAAAATTGCTATCAAAAATATATAATGGACTGTCATCTTTAGTGGTGAGCATGTAGTGTATATAATATTTCATTTTCATTTTAACACTATATCCTTCATTGTCTTCCCCACATTTGAACTTCTGATTTCTATATTTCTTCATTAATCTATCTAATGTCCATTTTTCCTTGGCAGACCAACCTGTTTGTGAACCAGTTATAACAACAGGCTTGTAAGGCAGTTCATATTTAGATATAAATTCTCTTTGGCTGAATTGGGTCTCATCAATTCTCTCACAATTATCTTCAAATTCGTTAAATTTTGCAAAATTATCATAGTAACGTTGTTGCGTCCACGATTCCTTAGTGTTTAATTCTAGAAAATGCCATTCTCAGTATGACTCATAAAAAAATGTATACAACAAAGTGATTCAATTTTCGTAAGGATAAATTGAATTATGTTTACAAATTGATTTTGAGATGCTCTTAATTTGAAAATAGACCCCTAACAATAGAAAATGTACGATTTTGCCGTGAAAGGAGGTTATAACACGTACCTGGTCTCGCTTTACGCTTTGCTTCCTTTATTCTTTTACGTGCTCTATGACTAAAATGATTATCATCCATTCCTTTATATTTGCACTATGATAAAATAATATTATTACACTAAAAATAACTTAAACTTTAAATTTTGACAAAAACAGAAACTGAATTGCTAACGACAAACGGAACCTTGTAGCGATTGCTAGGTCTACCAACACCACACGCTAGGCCTACCAATTTGTGCGTGCCGGTTCAAAATATCTGAGCTGGTTCTCTTTATTTTGGTTAAATAACTTATAAAATGGGTAAAACTTGTACATTTATTATCAATGGTTTTATTTATATGGATAATACAAACCATGTATGGTTGAATTGGTTTGAGAATGCAATGTCGATAACAAAATGAAGAAGAAGACTGTGTACCTTACTTCCACTTAAAGCACTTTTCTAACGAATTTATTTATCGTGGTTAACAAAGTTCAATTAATTTAATAAACAATGTGATAAAGTATTAAAAATGTTTGAGAATATAAATGTGTCTTAAAGCATTAGTAAATAAACATTGTTTGTACCAATAGCACTACAAGTTTAACCTTGTCTGTGTCACTATATTCGTTAATGAAACCATTTAGTTATTCATTTTTAAAGATATTTTAACAAGTACTAATCAGAATTTTGAAAATTGAATCCAATTGGCACATAAATTATTGCCATCTATACATTGTATGCTAAACCATTACTAAATTTATTGTTGCACAGTACAGCCACCTACAACGTAGGCAATATATTTAATAGTTCAACTTATTTGTTTTCGTGTCGTTGGTGTGTTGCTGAAGGATTTATTATAATTATTTTATCACTTTTATTTATTATTTTACGCAAAAACTACAAAAGGTATGAAAATGTGATTTTTAGGATTTGTTTTGTTTAAATTATTAAATTCGTTCATTCAAATATTTTACATGTTTAGCCATTTAATAATTCCTTAATTTATAAATTCATGTGGTTCTAACAAATTATCCGACAAACTTTAACCATACATGTTAAATAAGAATAGAAAAATAAAAAAAATAAAAAATAAAATTTTGTCTTTACTGTTTCAAATGAGGGTTGAAAATAATGAGGACAGTATATGATATTTTGCGCCTTCGGGATCAGCAGGAAGAACATTTGAAATTGGATTCAATGAGTCCAAGTTTGGAAACAATTTTGAACAACGTCTTCAGTTATTTTAAGTTTTATATACAACAGATAAAATTTAGTTATTGGTGAGTGTGACAGAATGAATTAAATTTGCCATTTCAAAGGCCTATAATTTTTTAAAGTGTATCGATTCCCATTTTTATTTGATAAAATTTGAAGAATGACATTTGTGAGTTTGAAAGTTTTTCTATGCACTTTACCTGAAAAGTTGACATATTTTTATATTCCGTCGAAAAGTTCTTTCCCACCTTGCGGTATATTTTAAATGTATACCACAAGAATTAAAAAACAATATATAAAATAATCTGAAACCATAAGGGGGTCTAGGTAAATAAAAGACCAATTTTATTATAACGATTAATTCAACATAAAGTTGGGTTACATTCTGCTCTTATCTAAAATACATCAATGAAATTGATATAAAATAAAGAAAAAGGTTCTAAAGACTAAGAATGTCACAGAATTGAGTAACAGCGGATTCTTTTATTATAATCTGAATTATGAACGCTAGTAAGACTTTTATAATGTACAATATTTCATGAGTAAAGAAATTACGCAGCATTTTGCAAAACGAACATCCCAGTTGCCATATCATGGAAACAATAATAAATAAATTAACAACTTAAAATTTATATGCAGTAAAAATACTTTATACATATCAACTCATTCACTCTCTGAATTACAACTGCAATGATATTCATTTTACATTTATGTGTCAATTCATGTAAGTGATTTTATGTTATATAGATAATTTCCATGTACTATTTTATTTCTAGTTGTTTTATTAAGTCTAGAAGCACCGTTAGTCAGATTTTTATTCCCATTCTTTAACTTTAACATGGATCTACGAACGCTTAACAAGAAGAGATGGGTCGAAATATTTTTTATACCGCACAATCTCATGTGTGTGTATGAGTTTTCTTCTAATTTTTATCACTTAAATGAATCAATAGACTAGTTAAACTTATCTAAGTAATCACACCTTTAATTGTTTTAGGCTTAAATAATTCACAAGTGTCCAGTTTCACTTTTTAAACTTATTAGTTAATATATACAAAAACAATATCACCACGGTTCAACAGCTTCAAGTCTTTTCTTGCACAGGTATGTAATTGTTGATTATAGAAATAATATTACATTTATAGGTTTTAGTTATATTAGATAAAACGGCCTGTTTCAAACAGGGGACTTTTTTTAAAATAAAATAAATCAATAACATTTTTCAGTTATACAAGCTAAATATGCAAGTGTCTGACTTTTTCATATTAACAGTGAATAAATAATATTTTATATATTAAGTCGTTCATTATTTTAGTTTGTATTGAGGTTTAATTGCATATTTAGCATATACTAAGTACCGACCGAATGTGGTACTAGAATTATACAGATTTCTATAACATACAAAATATAAGTATATTATTAGTACTCATCACAACATATACTCATATCAATAACATTTATTTTTTGTTCTGTATTCATCCTTATAAATATTATGAGTAGTACAGTTTACGAACAAGTTAAGTCGTATTCAATAAAATAAATACGTTGAGATCATATCCAGACAGCATACTACTATTCCGAATGTAAATGTATGTCATTGTGGAAAATTAGGTGCATGTAGTTACAAATATACATACAAAGAGTGATTAGTTAACTATAAATACATACAAACAAAAATAAAGAAACATTTTATATATGTACAAGGAATTGTTGTAAATATGCTGTCCGGCATTAAGAATGAATTAAAACCAGACAATAATCTAATATTAATAAAATTATATATTGTGACAAAATTTCGTCTAATAAGTAATGTATGTATTTTCTATAATACACGTTTTTCATTCCATTTTTATTAATTAGTTATATAAAATCTAATTAAAATTAACGAAGAACTGTCAACAAAAACAATGTTTTCGTAAAGCCCTTAGTATCTCTTTGGCTAAATTGGGGACGGCCTTTTTCTGCCGCTCAGCTTATGTCACTAGGAGCTCCGCGAGGGCGGCTAAAGTGAGAGCTACAGCGATGGCGAATCTTGGTGGGGTACAAGCAGCTAGTCCAAGTCCTACCGAAAGATGGGACCAAGCTGGAATCGGCGAAGCTGAATTCTTTCCTCGTTGCATCGCTGCCGGATGTTCACCTACAAACGAACAACAAATGGGTAATGTGACGGACGATCGTTTCTTACTTACCATTTAGGACGTGTAATAAAACGCTGGCGGAATCGAGGTTTGAAGGACTGCACGTGTAGTTTCCGGAATCCTCGTGTCGCGTGTGATATATGATAAGTGTGCTGACTGTTGTCTCGCTCCCTTCCCTTTCCATGCGGATGTCGTTCTTCAGAACTCGTTCGCCGTTGTGGTACCAGAATATGTAAGCGGGCTCTTCTAGCGATTGGGTGATCACACACTTCAGTTGAACTGGACTGCCAGTTTTCACGAATCTTTCGTTTCCACCAGGAATTTCAATTTTCGGCACTGAAAACGATTGACTTAGATTAAGAGATGTCCTATTGAAAAAATTACAATTTTGTTCTGTTGCGGCGTAACCGTACGTAACGTACGTACGTACGTTCATCATCATTAAACCTTATTAAAGGTTTGCAATGTCGATGTGTTTTGGACGAAATATGGCCCAGTTTCCAACTAAAATTGCTATTAGTGTATTTAATGTAAAAGCTTTTTGTTTAGAACAATAATAAAGATTAGTGTAACTTTGTTGTCGAACAATACATAAGGTGGCAATTTCGGGATAAAATAAAAACTATGTTTTGATATTTAGTGTGTCCCTAATTGGACATTAGTGAAATAATGCTGGCAGTGAAATGCAAAACAACTTTATGATTGCTGTGGGTACGTAATGAAAATGTTACAGCTTTAGTTAGTCATTTGAACTAGAAACTGCTCTGATGTTACAAAATTACAATGTACGAATGTACACGTATGACGGCCTATTCATTAGTTTTCTTTAGCGAATACGAAAAAGTATTAAAACGGATTATATATTTGATTGAGGTCAAATAAGAGGTAATATTAAACACTTTTTCTTTCACAACAATTTAAATAAAATAATGGTTGTTATTATTCCTTACAATAATTATTTTTATCATAATTATTATTATTACTATTATCATTATTAACAATCATTATTATTATTATTATTATTAATTATTATCATTATCGTTGTTATTATGGTATTATTAAAAAAGTGGTTTTGTGTATTATTTATTATTATGATAATTATAATACTGTCATCATTAATATTATCCTCAGCTTTTAGTACGTATTATAGAGAGATACAAAATAGTGACAGTACGTATTATCAAAATGTTGGTTGATAAATTTATTTAAAAAGAAAATAACATTTACATGTGTACATAAAAAATATATAGGTTTTAAGAAAATCAGTTATTTTTGATTGTTTTTGATTTTGTCGTGTGTATAGTCACGAGAGCAGACCTCATCGTCAATTTTAGTTTTTTTTAGAAAGAAATCGTCTGCTCCTCTTCAATATCTTCTTCGACATCATAGTTTCCTGGGATTAAAATTTCTTCATATGTAAGTGTATTAATAAAAATTAAATATTCATCAATGAATGAAGAAAACAAACAAAATATTATTGACAACATCCTTCTTTATTTCACCATTGGCAACAGCATCTATAACTTTCTATCGAATCGAAGGATTTTTGGTTTTTGGTACGAATTATTGAGAGAGATACGAGATATTATTATTATAATTATTATTACTGATATGCGAAAATTTAATTTCTATAGCTGGTTGATAACGGTTTTATAATTAATTAGTATGTATGTATGTATGTATGTATGTATGTATGTACGTAGTGTGTGCGGAGAGTGCATAGGCCATTATTTCGAGTGATGTTAAATTATGGGGGACGACAATGTTGCTAAGAGTATGTATGCCAGTAGTAAAACAGCAAGTGATGTAATACATGGGTAACTAAATGTTAACATTGTTATCGAGAGTATCACCGTATGTCTAGATGTGGTAGGTTAATCGTCTTATCATCCGTTATCGATCACCGTTAATACGTCGTGATTTATTAATTTGTTGCATGGCGTAGTTGACTTACCGACAACATTTAGTGTGATGAAGTGACTCATTTTGGGCTCGGTGCTAACTTGACACTCATATTGGCCGGCATCCCTCGCCTGGACGTATTTAACTTGCAATGTCCAGGTGTCGGTGGCCTCGACGAGGAAAGCCTGAAATCGGTCATCGGCGATGAATGTGTACCGATCGACGGTGAGAATGTGTGCGTCCCGCCTCCTGATCCACGACACAGATTTGTTGCCCAACTGCTTCACTTTGCACGGCAAATAAGCGTGCGTTCCCAATTGGGTTGTTATATTCGTGGTGGTTGTGGGATCGAAGTACGGCCCGGTGTACAATCCCGTGAATCTTTTAACTGCATGAGTTGCCGCATCGCCACCGGAAAACACTGAAACAACAAACAATATTTTCACTACCCATTATTATTATTATTATTATTATTATTATTATTATTATTATTATTATTATTATACACACACAACCCTCCGCCCATTATTTTATTATGCTCGCTTTGCCTATTTTTTATTCATTTTTATTAAGATTTACGATATCTCCGCCTCTATCGCTTTAAAATGATAATTCGCTTATTTATTATTGAAAAGTCGTAACTTCTGCCGTCAATAAAACTTGCTTTTATTGCCTTGGCTTGGACGGAACACAGACGAGTGAAGATGAGATCATGATCAAATCACGTCGTTCAACCCGCAGTATACATGTATGTAACTAATTCTAATCTTTAATCTAATTTTTAGTTTATACATTCAAACCAAATTGACCGGACATTTATTTCTTGTTTCTATACTGCTTCTATACTTTATTGAATTATATCACAATTCAGAATATCAATGAAATTATATTACAAATAAATATATTATCAAAATGAGCTTTAATAAATAATTTAATCTCCTCTATAGATTCAACAAAATAGTATCAATTAAAATTAATAAAACAAAATTAACTAAAATTAAAAAACATAATATTAATCACTAAGTACTTGGTTGGCCCTCCCTTCAACAAGTCAACGGAGACAAGCTCTCAGAAATAAGACAAACAATGAGATCTTATACAAATAGGAAAGAACCAACTAGTGAGTCCAACTTGCTCTTGTGGAAGAGTATATATCGGTACCACGAAACGTTGAATGGGGACTAGAATTGAAAAACACAAACGAAACTGCAAACTAGAGCAATCAGACAAGTCTGCTGTAACTGCTGTTAGATGAAAATCAAAAATATTATGGCTTTCTCGACAAGTGGAAAGGTTGGGGAAGCAATTGAGATCCATAAATATGAACCAAATTAGATCTCTGAAAATGCTAGCCACTCTTGCTAGTAAAATATCATGAGATAATTCCAATAAAAGTTGACATACAAACCCGAACAAATATAGACACTCAAATTCTTAATCCTTAGCTCACCATTCTTCCCTAAGAGTACTAGCAAGCACCTCCAAATTTAGGGTTTGTGGTGTAGTGTGCTCTCATACATGTTCAATTGAATTGCTATCAGGTGCTTTATCTGAGTAGTCATAATTTTTGGCCATTGACGTCTACAAAATGATATCTTGTTCAAATACAAATGGAATAATAATTGTTTGAATGATCGACTCGTAATATCATCAACCATTCATTCATCGGTTTAGGAGGAGCAACTCTGTGCATGTCTTTAAAAATATTTCACCTCTCACTGTTACAGAACCACCTCTATAAGCAATAGTAAAGCCATGTTTTACTCATTATCTCTCACCACGTTCACACCATGTCTAAATACTTCTATCCAAGTGATATAAGGTGTACTCATCTATGAACAAACAATTACACCCTTCGGTTGCAGTCTATAGGCTGTGATTTTTGACTCATGCTCTGAGGACAACAGTCCTGTTTTCTGGTCGTACTCGTACCTCGTTGTCGATCACCACCATATCGTATATTGACATTACCAGTTTCCCATGCAATTATAACAGCAAAATCTTCAGAAGAAAAGCTTCTTTGAGGCGTTTACAGTGCTAAACCAGGGATTTTTTCTAGAAATGGAATGTTGTTTATTTTTGTCTATTAATTATATAAAAAGTAAAATAAATTTAATAAACTGACGGTTTAGAGCTGCAAATAATATTACTGATCAAATTAAAATATCTTAAAATATTTTTAAATTATTAATCTATAAATCTAAAATTCACATTATCAAGTTTTATTCTATTTTCCTGTAAACTTTAACATTTATTACATTTACAATAACATTTACATTTAACAATATTTATTTATTATATTAATGAATGATTTTTTGGGAAGCCTCCGTGCAATTATTAAAGAGCTTTATTAAATAAAAGTCGGATGTTGATTCTCACACTCGGACATAAATAATAGAAAAGTTTTAACATTCGCAACATATCTCGAAGATGTTTATTATTCTAGTGAAGTTTTTTTCGGAATCCGTTACCGTTAAGCTCTATCGGAAGAGTGTTAAGAGCTTTATACTTCCCAACTTAATTACTTCTCTTTTCATCGCTTCCTTTATTTATTACACATTCTTATCTTCATTATCAATATTAATCTCCCCAAAACCCCCGTATTAATTTCATATCAATTTTTATTATGAATATTAGAGGAAGTGGCTCTACTTAAGCACTATAACGACTTTTCGGTACCTAAGGTTAATAGAAGTGTTCGTATATTTATCTCGGCACGGAAGAGAATTATTTCGCAATTTTGATGTACCATGCACATGTAAATAACCATTCATGCTAAGTAACAGTTTAACAAAGTACAAAACTTCTTAACATTCTTGTTTTTACTAACTTCGGGTACAGAAATAAAAGTTTGTGGGACGTCTAAAATAAAATATTTGTTATATAATGTTGTTCAACATCTTACGATAAGAAAAACTAACCATCTACACGGGCATGAATAATTTATTTGGATTGTTTTTGGCTGTTTTCGACTTAAAATAGACCCCAGCTCGTAAAAAAGTCTTGTTTGCAAGACACCAAATACGAATCAATATTAATATTCAATGTCCAAGTTTTTTTGTCCTCCTCAACTTTCTTTAACACGTTTCTAATATGTATTTGGTGGCAATTAAAGAAGTGTAAAGTCTGTATAATGTAAGATAACTGTGGACCAGAGACAACTTTTAAAATGCCTATCTGCTAAATTTCCTTATCTGTTTAACTATTCGTCGTTTCGTTTATGCAAATTTGTCAAATCTCTGCATTTTAATTGAAATAATAATACTCTTTATGTTAATCCGAAGATGATTTAAGGTAAGACAAGGAGTCATAAATTGTTAATAAGTTAACAAAACCGGATTCGGCAATTATTCTTACAGCAATTAGAAATGTCGTTTAAAACGGAAACATCAATTAAAAGAATAAATCAGAATGGTAATTTCCGAGGAGGAAAGACCCACAAGAAATTTGCAAAATCTATGCAGAAAGTTGAAATGTAACGAAAAGGGAAAGTGTTCCATCAATTATGTGTAACTGTTTAAGGGAAAGTGCTACTTGTCAGCCACCTGTCAATTATTCATCTGTGCATTTTAAACTTCCAGATCTTTGTAAAGTTAAATAGCTTGAGAATTTTACACACTTTTTTATACCCGGATTTGATATTTCACTTTATACTTAAAATATTCAAAAAGTTTGCTTTTGACAAATTTCAATTTTCCACATGAAACTCGATGCGACTGAGCGTATTTGTTAATTAATAAAACATCCGTTTCGAAACAAATTATTATACAAAACCATTCGGACACGTCACGTTGTGGGTTGTTAAACCGTAAATCATTTAATTGATATCCGAGAATCGGAAGACCGGACTGGAGGATTGGATGACTGGAGGACAGGAGGCCGGTGGGAATTCTTAAAATCACATTTTCAAATGCACATGTGTTGCTTCCACCGCACCTCCGTGTTAATTAACGCTAAGTCAACGAAGAACGGAAGAATTGTCCGATACCGTTTACCTTCGCCAACGTGATACAGACCAACGGAACAACGGAGCAACGGAGCAACGGAGCAACGGAGCAACGGAGCAACGCAGCAACCGAGATGATTATTCAAATTATACCCGTTTCGGGGCCTCGTTATTTTACCCGCAAAACTTTTCATTCTTGGACTTGAAATGAATTGTTGTAGTTTGAAGTTGCGTCATAGCAGTTGAACGAGTTAATTAGATATATTAATCACTTTTTATTAGCACTCCCCGCGACTCTAATGCTAAGGACTGCCTAACAGATTTCATCTTCCAACTTGTAATTACGTCTACGCCATGCCAACTCTTAACTTCGTCTCGAACGATATGTACAACACCGCACTCCGCTTGTCTGTTCCTCATGTAGTCGATACAAAAACAAAAACCTATCTGTGTATGTACAGATAGGTGGGTACATCTATCCGTGTTGTGTTGACAATTCATGTTATATGTATATTATACTTGAGGAATTTAAAGCGGATCCACCATTTTTAAGACTGAACCGGAGCCACTAAGTCGGTGGCCTGCATTAACATTTACAACTTATTATTTTTATTTCAACTGTATATTCGATGTAATAATTTTTATTTATATTAATAATGTGTATATGTTTTTAAAATATTTCAATAATAAATCAATAAAAATATTAAAATACCTTTGGATTAATAGCAGTGTTTGTATTTCTGAAGAACAATTTTGAATATTTTATTGGGATTTTTAATAGTTTATATGGATATTTTATTGGAATTTTTAACAGCTTTCTAACTATCTATTTGTGTATGTGGTGGGTCATCCATTCATGTTGGGTTGAGAATTCATGTTGTATGAACATTATACACGAGGAATTTAAAGGCGCATCCACCATTTTTAATACTGAAACAGAGCAACTGAGTCGGTCGTCTTCATTAACATTTACAACTGTATATTCGATATTGGGATTTTTAACAGCTTTCTGACTATCTTTTATCTGTGTATGTGGTGGGTACATCCATCAATGTTGTGTTGAGAATTCATGTTGCATATATATTATACTCGAGGAATTTAATGCGCATCCACCATTTTTAATACTGAAACAGAGCAACTGAGTCGGTCGTCTTCATTAACATTTACAACTGTATATTCAATATTGGGATTTTTAACAGCTTTCTAACTATCTTTTATCTGTGTATGTGGTGGGTACATCCATCCATGTTGTGTTGAGAATTTATGTTGTATGTATATTATACTCGAGGAATTTAAAGGCGCATCCACCATTTTTTTAATGCTGAAACTGAGTCGGTGGCCTGTATTAACATATACAACTTATCATTTTTATTTCAACTGTATATTCGACGAAATAATTTTCATTTATATTAATAATGTGTTTATCTAAAATATTTATTGTAGGAAAATATTAAAATACTTTTGGATCAATTGCAGTGTCTGTTTTTCTGAATAACAATTTTGAATATTTTATTAAGTTTTTATTAACATTTCTAAAGAGAAAACGAAATCATAAATTTAATTAAATTTAAAATTATCCAAGCTTACTTGAATTACTAATAATCTGCTCTAAATAAAAGCGCAATCCGATGGAAACTGTTAGATTATGACACAGTTTAACTTTACAAATAGAGATTTATTAAACGTACTTAATATTTTTCTGAACAAAAGCAAATAAACTCTACCCCTTTATCTTTCCTATTTTACAGGTTGCCATAAAATCAAGAATCACCTATGGGGTCGAGACTTTTCGTAAATTTTAGTCCATAAATACCAACAAATACAAGACTGATTTATCGACGATCATAATGAATTTTTAAGATTTGTCGCCGTTTGTCTGCTGCCCTCGCATTCGCCAATATTTTGCGCCAAACAACGGATAGTCTATTTTGTTGACGAATGTTTCAGCTGCTCATACTAATACCACAGATGTAATCTGCGCTAATACGAGTACTAATCAGACAGACACATTGCATCGACACATCGACACAGCAACCGACACTAAGCGTGAGTATTTCGAGCGTTCGAATTTGTCATTTTATATTTGAGTAAATAAAAGAGAGGGAATACAGAAAAGAAAAAAGTGATAACAGGATCGTTATATTTTTATGATAATTGGACGCGATCCCTTGGTGCACACACATAAAGTGGACGTGTGTTATTCAGATTGGGACGATTATAGGGTATAGAGTATAGAGTATAGACTATAGAGTATATAGCTAAGGGATGTGGAATTAGGCGAGGAGTGGGAGATTGAGGGGGGGGAAGGGGGTGTTGGAAAGGGGTTGCGGGAATGAGTTGGGCCATTGGGCAATGGGGGTACCATGGGATAGCAGTATAGCAATGCACTGATTGGTCTGTAATTGTATTCAGATGTTCTCTGGACAGTAGCGTATTGGAGAGAGTCGCGATTCCCCAAACGCATTTATACAACTGCCCGTTCACCACTAGCTGCCTCTAACCCCATTTTCTAATTATTCCCTAATTGTAACAGAATAGCTTTTCTCACATTTCATTAAAGTGAGATCATTTCTATTCACTTCCACTTCAAAAGCACAGAAAAGCCAATGCGATACGATCTCATCACTAATTACTTTGATCATGCACTTTTTGATGTTCAACACATATCCACCCCGAGCCCACTGAATTCAACGCTTTAATTTAATATGTACCTACCCACTAACACAAATTGTTTTTAATCCGATAAACAATTTACCGTATAAAAAATCAATACATAACGCGTATCAATATACGTACGTTCGTACGTATACGTAGTATCCACCTACCTAAGACAAATACAATTGTTTTTTATTGTTATATTTTCAATCGGTGCAACTAATACGGGTGATTCCACTAATTATTCACTGTTGCCGTTTAGAATTGTTGCAAGGTGTGGGCGCATGCACTAGATTAATTTATAATAGAGTGTACGTTCTAAACTTATAGAATTTCTTCTTACTTGCCACAATTGTGCTAAAGGGAGTCATTTCCTTCGCTGGGAATTTGTAATTTATACCTTAGATGTGTTCTGTTAAGGGCTCTAATTAACCGCAACGTTGAAAGTGATTACTCCAGAACCTGGGTATAGTTAGTTTAACTAAAAGCTTCCTTTACACAGTAAACTGGCTTCATATTTTTAATTAGTGCAAACATTACATTATTACATGTTTCGAATGTTTTTCATTTTTATTATTCAAATAAAATCAAATTGAACGGACCCTAAATTGTAGAGTAGATATAATGTTTCAAGATCTTGGGAAAATGTCAATTTTACGACGTCCATATAATATTGAGGCACTGATTTAAAATTCAGCATCCGTTTTTTTTTTCTACATTTCCCCTTATAGGGGATATAGATTACAGATAATAAAACTAAAGTTGATTAGGACCTTTTAAGAACATAAACTTAACGACCTATTAAGATCCCTTATCAATCCGTTGTTTTCCATTCTCAGAATGTGACAATTTAGCAAACGTCGTATTGATCAAAAATTGTGGCATCGCGTGACTGGTCCTATTAAAATTTATATAAATTAAAGCGTGATTAACAATTCAGAGGCAAGTGACTTTTTGATCATGAAAATAATTCTTCAATTATCAACCTCCACAACACGTGTACTTACTTATTAAATACATATCTTGAAATATTAATTGTTTGACTTGTCGTTCTTGACGTTTTTTGATTAATTAGATATCGTTATTACACGTTGTTTTTGGCGTAACGACCAGTGTTTTGATTAAAAACCACTTGATTCGCAAAAAGGGTGGGCGTATAAATACACTTCTTTTCAAGTGGAGTGAAGTTAAGTGGGTAATTTGAATTTCTTAGATTATATAGATTTCAAAATATTTTCAACATGTTTTATTTTAACCAGTAATATAAATTTGAATATCTGCGGCTCCAGACGGTTACTATATTAAATTTATTTTACTTTTTGTGTATTTTCACACATTTTATTCAGTTCATTCTTAATTTATCTGTTGTTGATCATCGTAAACTGCTCCAAAGAATTTTTTCTGAAGATTTGGCAACATGGCAATCAATAACAAGTAGCCCAATTGGTAATGTTAATATTTAATATGGTGGTGGTCGTCAACGTGCTACGATTTCTCTACATCTAGGTTTGGTGCAGATGTTGGAATCGCTGTGAGTCTGTCTACCATCAGAAGAAGGATACATGAAGCTGGTCTTAGAGCCAGTAGACGTTTTTGATAGCCTCTGTTAAACAGGGAGCTTCGGATTGTTCACAGAACATGGGTTAACGATCATCGCCTATGGATTGCAGCCGAATGAGGTAATTGTTTGTTCACAGATAAGTCTAGGTACACATTATATCATTTGAATAGCCGTATTTGGACATGGCGTGAACGTGGTGAGAGATAATGAGCAAAACATGGCTCCAACTGTTGCTTTTGAAGGTGGTTCTGTAACAGTGTGGCGTGGAATTTCTTTACAGACATTTAGAGAGTTGAAATGGTTATTCAACCAATTATGACCTTAATGGGAAGTTCTACCCCACCCGCTGTATTCACCTGACATAGCTAGCCCGATTCTCACCTATTCTGTTAGATGGCACATGATCTGGCTGAGTAGCGCTTCCATTCTTACGAAGATACTAAAGAAAAAATCGATTTTTGGAAAGCCTCAAAAGACATGGTTTTTGCAATAGTTTGAGTAAAATATTTTTGTTCCTTATAAAAGAAACAGCAAGAAGTTATTCTCAAGAAATTTGGTGATATTAGTTTTATAACTGGTTTAAAAGTTGTGTTGTTGATATAATTTTTGTTTAATTTATGCAGGAAATTACATTGTCTGTTAAAACTTATTATTATAAGTGGCAATATAATTCCAGTGGCATTCTGATTTTTGAAACAATTTAAATTATCCACATCAAAATATGAGCTGTGCAAATTAAATGAATAATAATTAAAAATATCTGTCACATATTCAAATAAGATAGTTGTTTTTTTCATCTAGGATCGTAGAAGACAATAAGCAAGCACACAACACATACATATTCCACTTAATACTGAAATAACGATAAAACATAACGTATGTAAATTAAAACAAGTTCTCGCATAAACTTCAGTGGATGTCGTCAGAATATTTCATAGAAATTTCAGAGAGACACGGCCAGCAGATTACAAAAACATCTTTACTATGCAAAATAAATTAACATACTTCCAAGTCGATCCTATAGTCTATCAATTAAACCACTTGTGCCAAAATCGAAGGGATACTTCGTAGTGTAGCTTGTGGAAGAAAAGTGAGCGTACTTTAAATATATTAAAGGTTAATGATAAAATCAATAAACAATTAGGCTCGTCGACCAATTATTTTTTAATTATTCAAAAATATACGGAATTTAATTTTTAATTACGGTAAAAACCCAAAAATAAGAATTCATCCTACATGAAATGTTTCAGCTGATTAAATAAAAACAACGCCGTAAATTGTAATTAGGGATCGATTCGAGTCCGTACGCTACAATCGGCTAATTAAAATTCTTACGCTGAAATGTGTCAGTTGCGGTAAACGATTACAAATTATAGGAACATTTGCCAATTGGTCCAATTGAAGATTACATTACATTTAAATGAACAGCAGGTAATGGGCATTTTTGCTGCCGAATGATTCAATCATCGGAGTTTCGGTTGACGGAATCAAGGAACGTAGCAGACAGATAATATGATTATATTTATACAAATTATGGATTACGGATACGGCGGGATAAATTTAGGCGTGAATTAGATTTGATTACGAGCAAAGATATAAATGAGAAGGAAAACACAGAAGTGCGCTCACCTAACTGCGTAATCATCGTTACAAACACGCTTGCACTGTCGTTCTCACTTTTATTACCTCTATAAATTGCCCCCTGTGCGTGATAAATCCACTGGTAGAAAATACAAGCGGCGTTTAAATACAGATATGACAATTAATACACAGGCTATTCCCCCGGAACTTCGTTCAACTTGTATTACAACGCGCCGCCGCCTATTACGACATCTTGCAAACATAATTTTAAATTATCTTTACAACCACCAACACTTCCTGCACGCCTTCCCCGCCACCCCGTGCCCTAGCGCCCCACTCGTTCACTAATATACATCTACTGTATGATTTCTGACATACGTATGTCACCATGTCACCTTGTCACCGCCATACCAGTTATAATTGGGTTATAACAGGAGCCACATCATCGCTCTGTCGTCTATCTATCTGTCTATTGTATGAATCGTTACTCGACAAACTAGAACGTCTACTTGAACATACATACATACATACATACATACATACATACATACATCAATACAATTTCCGACTACTTAAGATGTCTTCCTTCCATCCTTTCCCTTTACAATTACTGTTTCTTTGGACAAGTCAATTAATAGCAAAGTTTCTTGTATTGTGGTTTATGTAGGATTTTATAATGGAATATGATTATTTAATTCAGGTACATTCGTACTGATAAACTTCTTTTAATATTCAAATTTAAATAATGGGAATACCAAGAGATTTCCTACAGAATGAAGTTGTTGAGAATGTTGGTTTGGTTTACTATTCATTTTGGAGTAACAGAAGTAGTACTGGAGTACTGGCACTAGATGTATTGTGGTATTGTCTGTATCTTTGGATAAAAACTTAGTTATTTTATCAGTGTTTATAATATTCTCTTCATTATCTTCATGATTGGACCTTTTTTAAACTCGAAACGAAACATTTATTAATAACATAACATAACTTATATTTGGTTTTAGATGAGTAAAATAGTACCAAGTAAGTTTTTTTGTTCCCATTTCTTTAAAGACAAAAGAAATAATAAATTTAATTAAAAGGAATTTTACTTGGACTGATCAGTAAATTGATAGTTGATAGATTAAAATAAGTAACAAGTGATTTCATTAATATCTGTTAATATAAATGGATTCCAAAATCATTTAAATTATTTATAAGTTGCTCGAAATACAGATTCAATTCGATTGATACTGTCACATACATACACACATACGTCAATACCAGTTGCGACTGCTTAAGATGCCTTCACTCCATCCTTTCCATTTACAATGACTGCTTCTTTGGACAAGTCAATTAATAGCAAAGTTTGTTGGGTTTATAGAATAGAATTATTTAATTCATGTACATGTACACGTACATGTAGATGGTACATATGTGTTAACCGGCCGGCCGAGGGCCAGACGTTAAAAACAATAATTTTTGATGGGCTTTCGGAGCGTAACAAGTTAAGTGGGGCTCCCCGAAAGTTGAAAATGTAAATTTACATTGTCTGTTATGTGCGTGCGTGTAGGTAGGCGAAAGTTGAAAGTGAAACAATACGAAAATACAAAACAAGAAGAAAATAATTCAAGTAAAATATGTTTTATAGTTTAGAAGTGTATATGAATTTAAAGCAAACAAGTCGGTGTGTAAACCGCACTAGTACGCACTTTGCATAATAATTAGCAATATCTTCCCGCATTTCGTGTTCCCAAAGGGACATAACTTACCAGCTGGAGCGTATTTCTGTTTCTGAAACAACTGACTCTAGCGTTAAGACAGGTATTAAGTTGGGGTCTCCCGAAATCTAGATTATAACACTCTCAATAGTATTTAGAGCTTAAACAAAGCTATCACCATTGTATCAATATTATTAACACAAATTGCGAATGAATTCATTATTATGCCGCTTTAATCGCACTTGAATAACGCGAATAACCGAAAACTTTTCATACATAATCCGGCCGTATCCATCGTTCATTTATTTCGTCATTTTCTCAATCAGATTGCGGCCGTAGAAAAGAAAGAAGTAAAAGTTAATTTGTTTCAAGGAATTTGAGTTGGCACCCTATAAAAGGATGATATCTTTATCACCGGCGAATAAATCGTGGCGGAGGGAAATGAAAACATTTCGTGGTGGGTAGTATCTTTCATTAAAATACGATTAAATAATATGTTGAAAAACGGAAATTACCGCCACAGTGATAATCGTATTTGGTGCGAAAAGCTTCAGGTAAAAGTTTTACACTTTCCGGTGTTGCGGACTGAACATTCGGCAGATCCGGGCCTGCACTCTTTCATTTTATTTTATTTTATTTTATTTTTTTTTTTTTCATCCTTTCGTAGGCAAATCATTAAAACTGATTTCGAAATTACGTTATCAATCACAATTAGATCGAAATTAATCACCACCATTGACTGATTTTATTCTGGATTATTTATCAAAGTCAATGAGATAGTATGTAGGTATGTGCAATGAAGCTTTGAAAGCGTCTTTATTAGTTTTTAATACATAAAATATGAAACATGAAATATGAAATATGAAATATGAAATATGAAATATGAAATATGAAAAACTGCACCGGAAATACGTCATTTGCCATTGTCTAGCATCGTCCTTTGTTTCGTCTGTTTCCAGTTTTGGTTTTCGTATAAGGTTTGTTACACAAAATACACATTATTTGGGATAGGTAAATTAATAATTCCATGAAAACATGAAAAATTATCGTATTATCTTAACTTGTGTTCTAAACAAAGGACCTTTTTCCACAGAGCAATTAAATTCAGATTTTTAACGAGTTAAACGATTATAATTATCTTGAGCGAAATCCATTAAATACAGAATGTAATTGCTTGTACTTTTGTTTCACTTATTCCTGCTTATTGTTCAATGTAAATGCATACAGAAAGTCCCGATCGTTTCCTTTTCACATATTCATGCAAATTTGCATATTTATTTATTTATTTATTTATTTATTTACCTTTTATGTTTGTAAATTTAATTTTTGCTTAAATTAATTAAGTCGCTCTAAAAACATAAGTTAATATGTACGAATATTATGTAGGTAACCTTTATTAGTTTTGTTGTAATGGAAGGACGTTGCCACAAGTAAGCAAACAATGGCTTTAATAATAAATTACTTAATTGAAAACAAGCTTTTTCCATGAACTACACGTACACGTACCAGCTTATATAGGACATAATTTAATAAATTTTAACATACATAAACTAGACTAACGGCTAGGTGGTAATTGCCATTTACCCCCCTTTCTTTTTCTATAAGAATAAATTATAGAACGACAGAGATTTGCTTTTATTCAATTAAATGCTTTATCTGTCCGCCTCAGTATCTCGATCAGTTCTACAATTACAATTTGTTAATCTAGACAACTATTGACTGATTGACTTGCTGACTAATTAAATCAATTAAAAATCTCAGACAACTGCGTTCCCAAATCAATTATTATGTAGCTAGTAGGTCGAAGGGAAATATCAACCAAGGTCTTTCATGGAGATTGAAGAGAATGTTTCGTAATTAATTTAAGTAATAAATTATTATAATTAGTGTTCCGAAAATAGGAAATATAAAGGTATAAACTATTAGTATTTTTATCTAAAATTATGCTTCCTTCTGGATTATCTTAAGAAATACATAAAAGTAATTTAATTCTTAAAAAATGGAATACTAATAAAAACTTTTGTTTACATCGATTAATTAATTTTACTTAATATTGGGTGTTTCCTCCTTTCGTTCCAATTACAGTCTCAAACCTCCAAATTATACTCAAAATCAGCCTTAGAATTTAGTTTTCATTCATTCATTCTAAATTTTGACCAGAAGAAGCTCCACTTCCTCCAAGTTCTTGGGAGAATTTGGATGGTTCCTTAGTCGTCTCCCAAATATGTCCAGATATGTTCGATGGGATTAAAGTCCGGGTTGTGGGCTGGCGAAGTCCAATTCCAACGGAAGCAAGATAATGACCACTTGAGAAGGGTTAGTAAAAAAATTGGGCTAATTGAAGAAGGATATGGCACGACATATTCTTCCAGATTGTCTAAAATGTAATGTTCAACATTAAGGTTCGTATAATTTAACATCACTAAGTCCGTACGTGGTTTTAACTATAACATATAATGGCGCATCCGCCAAAAACGAACCCATCTATTTCTAATTACAGCTTCAAATCGTCTGTTCATACTCAAAATTAGCTTTAGAAGAATTTTTATCCAGAAGAAGCTTCACTTCTTCCATGTTCTTAGGATAGTTTGGATGGTCCCTTAGTCGTTTCCAAAGCATGTTCCAAATATGTTTAATGTAGTTAGGAGTGAGTGAGAGTGTGTATTGTGGGCTGGTGAGGCTGTAGTACCAATTCTAACAGAAGATAATTTTGGGCCACATAGTAGTATGAGGTTGAGCATTATCCTGCATTAGTAAAAAAAATGTGCTAATAGGAGGATACGGGAAAACATAATTTAACAGCACTAGATCGGTACGTGGTGTTAACGCAATGCCTCCAAATATCATAATGGCGCATCCACCAAAAAATATAGTATTAGGTAAGTTCCTCTAAAAGACGTTGTAGAATTGATTCAATACTTATTTGAGCATCTTCTACATTTTCTAACTGAGTGTTACATTCTTTTGGTTACAAACCGTTGTTTTACGGTTGAAAGCCTCAAATCTTATTCTATCTTGGGCAGGAGTTAGAGTAGAAGATGTCTATTCTATCCTGGTATTCTAGTGTGGTTACCAAGTACCATTTTATCACTCAGCAAATTAATGTATGAAATACATGACAATATAAATTTCTAGATTGGCGTTGCATATTGACTATATACAAAAATTAAAACGAAAATGCGATTGATAATTTAGTTGTATTGGCATATTCGACATAAAACATTTTAAACCTAAAAAACTAAAAAACTAAGAAACTTGTAGAAACGATTTCACGCTTTTTAAAAGCTATGTAATTTAGCATTTACTTTGAAAGGATTTGTTATTTTATAAACAACATAATTAGGTTAATTTCATGCACCATTGTACTTGGGACTGTTTAAGCCGATTGAGTTTGAGTTGAGGTTAGTGTTTGTTAACTAGCAACCATCAATGATGTATCCATATGTGTACATACAATACATATAACCTTCTTAATGCAAATCTTCCAAGTAATTGCGTCAGCTCTAAACTGCAGTCGATTTGAGTGTGTGACTGGTGGATTGTTGGGAAGTGTGTGATAGAGAGCTATATTCCAAAGTCGTGAATAAATGGCAGTGTCAAGTAGTGCAATTTGCCAGCCAGCCAACGAAGATCGTATTGTTAGTTTAAACGCTTCGAGCACATGTGAACTATGGCATTATATACATATTACATAAATCACTACTCAAACGACTTTATAATCTATTTTACCACAAGAACAGAGTTATCTTCGAAATTTACATCGGAGTAGAGCAACACAGAAGCGTTGTGTAAACAGGTCCAAATACTATATACGCTTGTTCCTTTAAGCAATGAAAGATTAGTAGTATTACGCGAAATTACCTTCATTCACATCCAACACCTGATGCCATCTATCGGACGGAGCAGTTCATATTCATATTAAATTTGGTGAAAAAATTGCGGCTACTTCGTACATACAGATACATACACCTACGTAATTTCCTAAATAATCAAATCAAAAGTCATTGTGCCTAAATTTATGCTATACAAATAATTGTTTTGATAAAAGGGCTTTATTTGGATTAAATTTCCTCTCTATTATTCACGTGATTGTTCTTTTTGATTATAACGCTACCAGACGGTATTATTAAGTTAGATTTTATAATAAAATGTTTTAATTACATTTTCCACGACAAGGGGCTCTGTTCTCTTTGTTCTTATTAGATTTATTGAAAACGACGATAAAACTTTTAGAATACAAAAATATCACGTTTTGCACAATTTACACCTACTTTTCGTTTTATTCTTTGAATGTACCTATTTAGAGGACATCAAGTCACCTGACATATTTTCATTGATATTGTCCTTCGGATAGATATTGTATGTTAGAAAGGATCTATTATTCCCATTGTTTAGAAAAAGTTTGTCAAACAGAAATATTGTCCAGTACCTTCTGGTGTGGCAGCCTGCTTTCCTGACAACTTACACAATATAGCATGTTAAAGTCACCTTAGTTCATAAATGGCCTATAAAACCATTATCTCATAATCGATACGATATGTTGTTTTACTTCTGTATATGGACTATAACGTGATAACGACGAATTTTAACTCCAACTTGTCACAAAACTTCTATCAGATCAGAAAATTTAACAAATTTTATTCTTTTATGCAAACGTCAGGTGTTCCCAAAATGTGAATACAGATCGATATATAATTTGAATTATGAAAATTTAATTATGATTCAATTAAAATTTTATACATAAATAAATATTGATATTCCAGAAACATGTACAGTGAATGGCAAGAATATCAAAAAAATCTCTGCATTCTAAGTTTGGTAGCTTTGAACTTTCTATTAATAAAAATTAAGAAAATCCAAATTAGTTGTCAACATTTGTACTAAGTTAAGATAAGACAAATCGATGTAATTTCACCTCAATAATTGGTGGTAAAATTTAGTATAGACATTTCCGGGATCCTCTGTATATATACAGGGTGTTTCAAAAATAAGATAATTATTTAAATTTAAATTCTCGCAGGCATCTTCTGATGTGCAACATTTTTCTTTATTTTTTCCAGTGTTCATGCAGGAATTGAACTAAATGTTTCTAAGGAAAAATATGGTACGCCACTGCTTTTCCTCGTATGATAAATTATTTTTATAATTCTTATTTCACTTCTGAACAAATTTGATTCTATTGACTTACGGTTTTAAATGTAAACATTTAAGAAACATTTCTCTGCCAGTTCATGTAGCTATCACGTGAAAATTGATATAAAGATGTCTTTTTGCTGTTTTGAAAACCCTCTTGAAAAAGTGTTGTAAAAGTAAGGTAAAGATTTGAAACAGATATGTCTGAAATTGAGGACTATCCTCTGAATTTTCTAAGGTGTTAAATTGAGAGGAAAAAAATTAGTTAATAATAATGATTTTAGAAGGTTTCAACCAATTATATTTAAACTCGGTAAGTATTACTATAGCTATATTTTCATTAGTGGTATTCGATGAATGAGAAAAAAATATGAATTAAATATATGAGTGTAACAATGTACTAACAATTACTAACAAATTGAAATAATCACAACAAATCTAATAATAAATTAAATTAAACGTTCACTTCCTCTAAGTTCTTGAGACTATTCCAGAAATATGTATTAATTAATATATTTTTTGTCTAGTCACATTTTAAATGTGGAACATTTATTTAATATATGAATTTATAATGAATTAATTAAGATTGTTGGGCAAGAGATGTTTATTCCATTAACACGTCACGTCAAGTAACGTCACGTCACTTATTTACGAGTACGTAATGGTCACTTGGACATGCATTGTACGGTTAAGTAGTTATTTATATCTCAAATTTAAGAAAAAAATCTCGGTTAGTTGTTAAAGACGTCGGTTTTACCGGTCCTTTGAACTAAAAATAAAGACGACATTGATGAAGGAAACAAAGTGTCGTAGAAAACGGACGGCGACGCGAAAGATTTAAAGTCATTATATGGAGAAGAAATGATATGAAATTCAATATGTAGAATTTTGACTATTCCTACATAAAAAAACATCTCAGCGTATACACCTTATGATATTATTCCTCATAAAGTAGTCAAATGTAAAAATTTTCTTTTTCTTCTTTGCCACAGTTCGTATTGCGGAGGCGCTACAAAAATAAATTATTTTTATTTAAAAAAACAGGCTGGGGAAATACCGTCATTATATCAAGGGAAACAAACATAATTTTTCACGGTGCACTGGAAAAGTTATCCGCCAGTTTAAAATTCACGAGTAAAAATCTTAAAATCCTAGCTCTTACTACCAAATCAAATTATCCAGTCAATGTAACACTTAAATCATGTAGACTGAGGCAAGGTTAAATTAATTTTCTGAACTTCAACTGGAACTCGCATTTCTTTTCATATAATTTTGCACAAGTGGCTTTCATTACTCCTACACACTTTACCGTTAATTTTATTGTTGCCCTACTTTACATCGACGAATATCAAAGACGTATTACCATTTGATACCGTATTTATATACATGTGCCAATGAGATTATGTGACGCAAAATTTAAGAAGGCTTTATTAATTATTTTATTATTCCCAATGGTAATGGTAATAAAATAAACTAGTTCAAAATCATTACGCATTTTTTGAATCACTCACTCATTCATTGTCAGCGTTCAGCATTTCGATTGAAATAATCAAGTTTGAATGAGACTGATATTACTAATGGATTTATTGCATGTCTTCAACAGATGCACAGCACGAATTTTAAAATATGTATGATATTTATTACGTTTTGAACCACCACTCCAAATTGAACTGAATTATAAACAATAACAACAATATACAGCACAATAGTTGTCATTATTGTAGCAATTTTTTAAAATGTTAAATACTTTAGTCACAACTCTTTTATTTATTGTGAACTGTTAAAATAATATTAATTTACTATTGTTGTTTCATACAGTACTATAAAAACTACTTTATGCTTATTCTATAAAATGTTAAATATATTTTTCTGAATTGAGCTGGACACATATATAGCAATTTTAATTTTGAAAGGGAATTTTAATGATTAAAACTGTGTCATTCAGTTTAAGATTAACACTTCGTGTAATAACCTTTTTATTTTATAATTTTGACCCATCTTCATGCCACAGACGTGACCATTTTCTAAATATACGATAAGCCTATATTCCTTCAAGCTTCTCGAATTGCTGAGACGAGTTCATTTAAATTTGTAAAATGTATGTGTCAAATTTGCCTGTAAACGTGATCCTCCACGTTTTCTATAGGTCAGATTGGGATGGGCAAGACAAAATATTGATGATTTGGTCTTTTAATCAATCCGCCATAATTTTGGATTTGTGTTTGGGATTGTTTTCATATTGAAACATATTTATTAAGAGCTTTATTTCGTCGAAATAAATTGATTGATTTGCCTTGTTTTTACTCAGTGTACTCAGAGAAATTGTTTCGTAGCTACTACTTGGCCAGTTTCATATTTCTAATTAATATTTTAATAAGTTGGTATAATTATGTCCACTGCTGTAGTTGACGTTAAAGTTAAATCGAACTAAAAAGGCAGTGCAGAAAGGTAGTTGTACCAGTACATGCTCTTACGTGTATTTTTGTTTGTGTTCTTGTAACATATAAAACAATTAGAGTTTCGGTTTGAAATCGGGTTTAACATACAATAGCCAAAGTGTCAGCGCGTAAAACGATATTCCAGTAAGTTCTTTAAAGTAGTCGTAAAAAGCCGATTTTAGTTGGCAGCATTTGCTTGTTATGAGTAGGTGTTCACAATGGGCTACGTTCGCCTCGCAAATTGCATGGCACACTCAAGCCAAACAAGAAGCGGTTGAAGGCGGTACGCAGAGACGCAGAGACGCAGAGACGCAGAGACGCAGAGACGCAGAGACGGCAAGACAACGGAGGGCAAGGCAACACGGGGCAAGTTAATGCGAGACGAGGCAAGACAAACACTTGTACCAAAAGCAAACCAAAATCAATTGCGATTGGCATCACGGCCATACTGCAATCATTATAGCCTGTTTACGTTGTTATGCGTTCACGATTTAGCCGACATATCCGCGACTCCTTTGTGATGTCGTCTCATTCCGATTTTTTTTTCAGCCCGCCACTTTTCATCCATCCATTATTCTGCCTTTAGAATAATTCTTTATGCCGTAAAAAGTCTTAACTATAGGCAACCCTAATGCATGAGAAATATAATCTGTCAATGTTAGCACCAGACGCATTTCTAAATTATCTACAGACTTCAATAATAAAGAAATTAATCATCATTTCATCAAATCTCCTTCGGATTATTATTACGTAAAGAAAGTGGGCATTTATAGAATTAATTAGGAGTATCCACTCGCCTTTCATTAAACCGACCATTAATTCTAAAATATGCCTATACCTATATAAATAAATTAATGAGAGTTATTACTCTAGTAGGATCCTGCCTGAAAATGCTAACCGGTGTTTTTAAAATATTTCTCCTTAATAATGTGAGATTTTTAATTTATTCCCGACTTATTCTTTATTCGCGTAACTTAAAACGAATTGCGAAATTCATCCCACGGGTCAGCAGACAGTATAAGGGTCGATTGATCCACCTTTTTGCCTTTAATTTCAGCCTCCTTTATTTCCTTCCGCTCATTTAAAATATAAATGAAACCTTGAATTTCTGCAGCCTTTAAATAAACAATAAAAACGTTTTGAATGGGAGTTTAAAAATCTTTAATTAAAATGTCTATGTCCGTGCCTGTGTCTGTGTCTGTGTCTGTGTCTGTGTCTATGTCTATGTCTATGTCTATGTCTATGTCTATGTGTGCACTGTACGGTTATACATGTATAAGATAAACATGAACAATTTTGTCAAGTTTCAGCAAACATTGTACATGTAATTATGAAAAATGGGCAGAGAGAAAAGAGGGTGAAATTAAGTTCCGTATACGGGTGAATATAAACGTTTTGATCATTGAAATTTATTTGAGCGAAAGATGGGAAAAGTTAAAATACTATGACAATTGGCACAAACATTGGAACAAGGGAATATTCATATAGTCGATATTTAGGTTCCCGCGCCTTCGTTAATTCGCTTGGTTGTTTTCATTCAAGTCGCTATTCCAATTTGGCTTCATGGTTCTGAAGCCTAACAAAAACTGTGGAACGCTTTCGCTTAGTTCCAATAACATCAACCGAAAGTAAATCCTTAAAATAAACTGCCACTGAACGCTTAAACTAAACTTAGACGTTTGTTAGTTTATTTTACATAAAAAAAGGAAATTTTCGCCTTTTATAACCTCCCTCATCAAAATCGATTTATATTTTAAAAGTTGGCCAAAAACCATTACACTAATGAACTTGTACGAGTATTAGACGGTGGCGTTAATTTACATCGATTGGCGTATTCTAAGTTGTTATTTGTTCTTCTGGCTACGCACGAATGAGCATTTGTCGAATTAAGGAATAATTAATGTGACTTAAAGGAAAATTTATCACACACACAAATACACAACCTATACGTACACGTAAGTATGTTGTGTTTTGTTGTGTTTGTGTTGTGTTGTGTTGTGTTGTGTTGTGTTGTGTTGTGTTGTGTCGTGTTGCGTTGTCTTGTGTTGTGAGGGTGTTATTGCAGGTGTTGTATTTATACCATCAGACGATTACATAACAAACTGGGTGTGGAAATATCATAAGTTTAAGTGTTGTACCCATACTATATATAATATATTAACATGTCAAAAGCACGTACTAACGGTGACGTTCTACAACAACGACTCTCCCTAAGTGAGCAAACTTGAACAATTCGTACTGGTGGGAATTTCGGAATTTCCCCGAGATATACACTATTTAGCGGATTTCGCCTGCGTCCCACATTCGTCTGCGTCCCGTTGCTGTCAACTACTAATATTATTACATTTTATTAAACTGTCACTTACTCGCACAATTCTCTATTCTATTCACTATTTTTAAACATTTAAACTGACGCTTAATCAAATAGCCACGATAATTAAGAAATCACACACTTTATTTTTATCGAGTGGTGTTTTTTATTTTTAATTAGTTGGATCAAGTCTCAAATTTCAAGACGTTACATTAGTTGGTATTTATTTGACAGACGTCAGTAGGGAACGTTCTTGGTGAATTTTGGTCATTGTTATGTGATTTAATACTTTCATTTGACTGGTCTTAGGCCAACCAATATGGAAGACGAGATATATTCTACTCAGGGGGAGCCTGGTCCTTCATTTACATCGGTAAAATATTAGGTGGCTGAGTTTAAACGAGTTTTATGAGCCGCAAAGATGAACTGTGCAGTGGAAGACCACGTCAGAACTAATAATAATAACCATTTATTTGGCCAACCGAACATACATTCTAATAACTGGACAAAATATAAAATGTAATTAAAATAACGGCAGATTATATGAAATTACTAACTAAAAATATAAAGAAATTATGGACGTTATTCACATAAATTGAAAAGCCCTAATTAACCGTACAAACAAATTAAGAGAACAATTGCTTTTATGCCAGAAAGAAAAGATTTTATTGAATAAAAAAATAAATAATATTGAAAGTGGTGGGTTTAAGGCGTAGTTTGGAGTGGTATAAAATGTCAGGCTATATTTGTGTCTCACTGCTGATAGCCACTATAATTTTTAAATATTTTTAATTGTCACTTACTGGCGCAATTCTCTATTCTATTATCGATTTAATCTTTTAAAGCCGCTTAATGGAACGGTTTTAATCATTAAGAAATTACCATGATAACACACTACTTACGAGGGCAGTTCTTGATGTGTAGATGGTGTTTTTTTTAAATTCTTTGAGGAAAGTATCAACCTTCAAAAGCAAAGTCTCTAGTTTCAAGACGCTGCATTAATTCATATTTATTTGAAGATTAAACCCATTTTAATTCTCTTATGTTCCTAAAGAAAAGATCAAACTTGTTGCACCTAAATTACAGCCAGGTATCTCTTATGGGGTATGCATCATCGTCTCCAAAAATGCCTTTTCCAAAATTTGGTTGTATATTTTGACAAATGGATTCCAAACTGAAGAATAATAATAATTCAGTTTCGATTGCACAGCTGTAATTGAATAATTTCAGCTATCAAGTTTGTTAAAATCACAACAATATCTCGAAATGAATTCAAGAGAGTAATATGCAGAGTTAGATTTTTCCATAATAGGTTATATTATCAAGTAGAACTCTTAAATCTTTGGAAATATAGTGTAATTAAAAGCAATGTTTGATTCTACGAGTGGAAGACCAACTACCACACCTACAGTACCAATATTTAAATAATTTGTTGCTCACCAGTCACAGAGCATCATAATTTGCAATTGTATATCCCCACAATCAGACAGAATTGACGGAACGAAAAATCTTGAAATCACCAGCAAAAGCGGTCTAAGATAGGACCCTCATGGCATCCCAGAGAGACTCCCAAGTAGACTTTTGATTTAAGTCTATTATAGCTGACGTATTGTTCTAGCTCACTAGGTAGTTGAATAGTGGAATTGTTAAATCAGAGTGAGTTTAATTTGATGTGAATTATAGAGTGGTCAGTCCTGTCGAACGCTTTCGAGAAATCTGTATAAATAACGTCGACTTAATCACCTTTATCCATTTCACTTGACACAGTAAACATTGTTAAGTTAGTTAATGTTGAACGATGTTGAATGAATCTGCTGGTTCGGAGACAGATAACATTTCACTGATACAATGATGTATGGACTAGTATTTGAAATTGTTAAGAAAATACATAAAAGGTTTTGGATGATCGTCGAATAAATGTGAGTGAAGGCATTCCAAAAAGTGTTGTTTGTGAAATATGGCTTCACAATTTCGCACCTGAGACGAATGAACTAAAAATTGTAAACCCGGCCCCAAAGAAGGCGAAAACACTTTCGTCTGCTGAAAAAGTGGTGGTTCAAGTTTTTTGGGATGCGCATAGGATAATTTATATTGATTATCTTCAAAAGGAAAAAAACCATCAGCGGCGAGTATTATGCGAACTTATTGCAGCGTTTAAGTGATGAAATTAAGAAAGAATGGAGTCGTCCCGGTTGGACAATGCGCTGATTGACACATCCGTTATGAGAGTGGCGAAAATCAATGAATTAATAATCGAATTGTTTCCTCGTGCTCCCTATTCGTCGGATTTAGGTCCGTCGGACTATTTTCAATTTGCAAACTTGAAAAGATGACTCGATGGCAATAGACTCGTGTACAATAATGGGGTGGAGTCTGCTGTTGAAAAGTTCGACATTTTTCCCTATAAATAGGGTATCGAAATTATTGAACATCCTTGGGAAAAGTATGTCGAGTTAAAAGGGAAATGATTAATTTATTTCTGATTTTTTTGTGTTTTCTTTGTTAGGTCGGGTACTTTTGGGACTGCCCTCGTATTTATTGCTGTTTGTGTGTGGCCGACTCAAGAAAACGCCACACTAATAAATGTTTCAGATAATACAGCACAATCTATCTAAAAATTCCGTTTCGTTATTTTGTGTGGATATTAAATTACGGTTTTTTTTTTCTTTAATATTTTATCGGATAAAATCGTTAGGATCGGAATTGTCCCTTGATAATATTTAGCCGAGATTGATTTCGGAGTATCTTTAACAAGGCAGGACAGATACTATTTGGGCGTGTTTTTAAAGAATTTCAGGAAACCCTTAGAAACGCTCAGGCATCCCAACAGTGACGTTTAGTGTAGATTCTGGGACTGGGGGAGAAATGGAATCGGTCGATTGCAGTCGATCATCGACCAAACTGGCCGTGGCGGCACTTTTCGGTGTGTCAAAGTGGGTGGCAAAGTAGTGGCAAAGTAGTGGCAAAGTAGTTCGGTGGAGTGACAGAATGGTAAAGCGGTGAAGTGGCGAAGTGGCACATGTATCAGTTTTTATTGCATATATGTATGTAGAAATGTGGAGTTAGTCTGTCGCAATGCGCGTAAAACCGCTTGTCGCCCTGATTTATTCAACTTTCTACAAGACGGGGGTTAGACGAGGCTGCGAGAGCAACAGGCTCGAATATCATCCTTCATAAACAATTCATTATTTTGTCTGATTCAATAGTCAAATCATGCATGAAAACAAAATAAAGCCCGGATCTAGTTCCCATCGCATAAAATATTTATCAACCCAAAATATTTTATATATGCTTTTATCTCTGCAATGAATTATTACTTGTAATATTCCAAAAAAATATATATAAATAAATAAAAAGTCGTATATATGTATTCTTCTACCATATAATACATGTGTATATAATAAGTACATACAGTGGTGTCCACAGAAATATCACCCAATACTATTTAATGTCAATTAAATTAAAATATTTTATATTTCATTTAAAATAATTTTTTATACAATTATTTATTTTGTGCCTAAACAATAATTAAAATTAAATCTTATACAAAATAATGCTCAGTGTGGTTGATCACAGAAATAGTACACAGTTAAAAAAAATTCTATTTATTAAATAATTTATACATAACCATAAAAATTTTTAATATTTTGTTGGGTACCTTCATTCATAGAAATTTATGGTTTTAATCGTAATCAACTTCATGTCGTTCCATATGTTTTCAACTGGATTTAGATCCGGACTTGCTGCTGCTGGCCAATCGATAACCCCAATCGATTTTGAACATTTTGGTAAATAATTCCATTACATCTCCCATGATATCTCTAGGTAATTGTCTGTAATTGTCCTAAACCATGACAAAAAAGGAATCCCAAACCATAACGTTTCTTTACTGAAATACATCCTTGCAAGTTTTGTTCATTCAGTCGACGTTTGATTGTTTTACGAGACATACTGATATTGTATGTCTGAATGAATTCATTTTTTATTTGCCTGTAAGACAAGAAAGTATTTCCTTTACTGATTCTTCCAATTTGTGAGTCTATAAAGGGAGTACGTTTTCTTGTTGTATTTCCAACTGAGTGTGTTGTTTCATTCAGTGCCTCACTTCTGAAAGTGGTTTTATTGGCACGTTAATATTAAAAAAATACCATTTTTATGTTTTTATTCTTTAAAATAGAATATAACTTAATATTTAAACAAAGATGGAGCTAATTCGTTTCATACGTAAATCTTGAATATTATATTTGGTTCCGTCATTCGCACATGCGCTTTAAGGTCAAAGTGTTGTTTCAATGGTAGGGGAGCTGAGGTGTGCCTCTAGGTAACTCCCAGTACCAACCAAATTAGATTAATATATACCTTGAAATCTGCATAAATAACTTTAATAGTTTTGAAGTGGTAAAAGACTATTTAACAATAAAATAAATCTATTTCTAGAGGAAAAAAATATTTATAAACAAATATACTTTTGTGTAAGAGTTGGATCAACTTTTTATCAAAAATTTTAAAAAATTTACCCAAAAATGAGCAAAATTGTAACATGACAAACCCATGATTTTATCAAGAGAATTAAATGGATTTTTTGTTGATAAAATTATTTATGACATTAAATTTATCAATTGTTTTAAACAGTTAAAATCAAATAATAAATGTTTTTATTAGAGTGAGATGGTTAGTTGGCAACAAAAAATCCCACGTTCCTTTCAGTACAGAACAATTTTGAAAAAGTTATAATTAAGTCAACATATAGCAGCACTATAGAATGTTAGAATATTGAAATATATTTTTTATACTGACTAGACTAATAGATAGAATAGAATTATACCCCTTAGAACATAAGTCTTTAGTATTTCTCTGGCTACCACTGTCTATATATACACCCACATATATAAATGCCAAGAAAGTTGTTTTAATTAAATGAACCCACTGAGTAAAAAACGTAAAATTAAAACCAAAACCGACTGCAGCAATAAATGTTCCATCATTTAGTTTATTTAGATAAATTTCGAAGGGGTAGGTAAGTTCATACGTACGTACATACGTACATCGAAAGATTGCCACCGATGGTAGTAAATTGTCTCGACAGTTTACATTAGTTGCAAGGGAGACTGTCCCTTATAGTTTTCAAAGAGGGGTCACAGAAACCAGTAGCGTAGTAATTCCACCTAGTTTATTACAAGTGGAGTTTCCATTATTTATTAGTTGTTTTTAATTATGTACGAGTAGGGTAAATAAATTGTGTAGTTTAGTTTAGTTTGTTCGTTGATAGGTGGATGAAATATAAATGAGTGTAAAGGGTTAGGTAATTGTACATGATTTGCGTTGTAGAATGTGTTTAACTTAATTGAAACAGTTTATTAATTAGAAGTATCGATTGATGGTTGTTGGTACATACAAATTGGTCAGTTGTATTATGCATCATTAGGTCGTAGCACTGTTTGATATTTTATTCATCAGGACCGCGGGAATAGATTGAGAGCCTACTGGGTCTGGCTCTGGCACCGGCTCCGGCTCCGGCTCCGGCTCCGGCTTTGGCTCTGGTTCTTGTTGCCCCTCACCCTGGCTCCGATCCGTCCTGCACGCCAATGAAAGTTAATAATGAGTCCTTACAGTAAAGCCAATAGCTCACAGTGGATGTCCTTTGGAATTTGTAGGATGGTTGTATGCTTAAGGCGGTCCACGGGGACATTTCAGTTTCGCAGGGTGATCCCAATCCGAACCAACTTACGACATTTGACCATCTATTATACCAGCGCCATCCAAACAAATAAACCAACCACTAACGAGATTTAACTTATCTTACCTCAATTTCACCTCTTACGTCCTCGTTCTTATGTCACATTAAACCACTGCTCCCGGCTAATATCAATGTTAATGTCAATCTTGTTTTCTGATTCCCTCTTCTATAATAACCAACTATTATCTGCCCGTTCTTATTCTTTTACATAATTTAATTGAAAACCTTCGGGATGAAATTCATGTAAAAAACTGTCATATTTGAGTGAGCTCTATGAAGACGTTTAAAATCAGTGGACGGAAATATCGAACGATTATATTAAAAAATAAAAACTGAAATTAATAAAAAAATGTGATTAGAACTTTTTAAAAATAATGTATACATATTAGATACTAAATAAAGGAATGTTAAATGTACGAAAGGTTGTTTATTTTTATAGTTGTTCTACTAAGCTGTATTGTTGTTATCAAACATACTGCATAACTGACAATAATAAGGATATTTAAACGTACACTTTCATAGACAAAGTTGCTCTTCATACGAGCGATAGTGTATTTACACAACGCATAATATGAACAATTTTTTCATTAAGAAACTGGCCGGGATATCTTAGATATAAAATTAATTAAATTGTTATGCAATTAAACGGTTACACAATTAAAGTATCGTTAATTGCAGTGCAGGATATGTCCTAAATAGAACTCCGCATTTTCCATTCGAATATAAAAGAATTAACTGGAAAAAAAAATGTTAATCAACATCAGTTCAGTTTAGCCTCAAGTGTAATTAAAGGCTTGTAAGGAAAACCTGACCAGTAAAAAGTAAAGCTCATTTTATACAACCTTCGGTAATGATACAGGAACTGTAAAATAGAATTGTAGTTCTAATTAGACCAACTGTTACATGTGTATACTATTTTTTCCATTGTGGTGAAAAATAACGTTGGTTTTTTTACATAAACCAACCGCTTGTAATTAGTTGAAATTAGCAAAGATATATTGTTATGGTAATTCTATTTGCTAACATGGAATTCCCAACAACAACAAGGACGAGCTTTTTTTTTGCTTGTCAATAGATATTCATTTCTATCTATCTCATATGTATGGTATGTATCTTTTATATTTCACGTTTATGCTAAAACCTACGAAACACATAAATAAAAGTGTTTTGGGTTCACATCGTGGATTTGATCTATTTCGGCTGTTGACATATTTATTAGTATATATGTATATAGATATATTTAAATTTTATTTAAGCCTCGCATTCGGAACGGCTTCCATATTTTATTTTTATTTATACATTTTACATTTTTTATGTCAATGCAACAAACACACTATTTATTAATATCGAGGACGTCGAATAATAAAAGGACGATACACACACATGTATGTGGATTGAAAACGTTGAATTGCGAGGAAAACTCGAAAGACTGTAGATTTAATGGTTTACGGACTATTAAATCATTATGTTCTATTTTTCTGCCATCAATTTCTGAATGCTCTATAGGCAGTATAGTCAGTATAGTCAGTATAGTCAGTATAGTGAGAGTGAATTTATCTCATAAATTGGGTTTTTAGTGCGAATATATTTTATAATAATTACTACGTAAATGACAGAAAAGCACGGACGTTAAATTTCCGAAAGATGTTAGTGACTTCTTAAACGATGGTATCTAGTTGATATTTAATAGGATTTTCTTAAGTTTCATTAATAAAAGTGATAAATAATAAAATCCGAAATGAAAATGTAGGGAGATTATTAGTCGTAACATGAAACGAACATAAGTTTCTTAATTTTGTGTATTTCCATTTTCTAAGGCTGTATAATTAGACGGCCCTTACCTCGTTTTATATCTAGTTGTAAGTTTTGGTAACCCATACCTCCCCCGTATTGTGAATTATGCCTGGCTTTCAGAAACATAAGGCGAAGGGAAGTGTTTTGTAGAAGTCGTTTATGTGATATAATTCCGTAGCCGAGATTTTCCAGTTATTTATGTGCAATATAGGGCTGATTATATTTTATATACTCTGTTTCATAAGTGAGTTCTTTCGCACAATTACCTAGCCGACTCGACTATTTCAATTTGCCGCTGCTTCAGAAATATTCATTTCATCAAAACGCGCACCCACTTTTAATTTAATCCCATCAATTTATTATTAATAATTACACGGGGTGTTTCAGATTTAAGGTCAAATATTTAGCTGGCCAATTCTCATTTCTCGGGTTTATTTTAAGAAAAAAAAACTTCATATAAATCTATGTCATAAACGTCTTAAACTTTAAAATACAGTGGAAAAAGTGTCTTTTTTATAATGACTATGACACCACTGAAATTTGTTACACAACTACCATGCATCAAGAGACATTTTCTGATGTACAACAATTTTTTTATTTCTTCCTATGATTTCTTGATTTTCTATTTTCCAACTTACGGTTTTCAAGTAAAAAAATAATAAAAAACATTCCACTGCATGGTCTTATGATTATAATGGTATAAATTAAAACAAAATTCTTATAAAAAGTGTTTTAAAGGTAAAGGATATGAACGAATAAATCCTTTTAAAAAACAGCTCCTACATAATCTTTTAAAAATATTAATTAATTTATTATATCTCGTTTTTTATTTGTTTCTACCAGTGTCATTCATTTTGCTTTTTCTCGTAACAAAAATTATTTCATAATTCTCATTCACATCTGAATAAATATAATTTTCAGCTTACGATTTTCGGGTAAAAAAATAAAAAACAACATTTTTCTGCATGGTTTTTTGGTTATAATGGTATAAATTAAAACAAAGATGTCTTTCTGCTGTTTTGAAGATTCTTGTAAAGTGTTTTAAAGGTAAGGTAAAGGATATGAAAAAAGAGTTCCTATCTAACGTTTTAAAAATATTATTAATTAATTTATTATATCTCGTTTTTATTTTTTACTTTCGATAAAAATCTATAATTTCAGATATATACTTAAGAACCCTTTAGTGCGGGTTTAATGCGTAGTTTGACCTGAACGGATTGCTACAAAATATAAGGTTTTTTCTGTGTCCTACTGCCGTCAACTATCAACCTTCAAAAGCTTAAGCCTCAAGTTTTAAGACGCTACGTTAATTGATATTAATAAAAAGGAATTATAATTCAAATAAATTGAAAAGTAACAAATTAAAAGAATGAACTGATTTATATTAAACTGTTGTTTAATAAAATGGTTAGCTCTTTAAGAAATCAACACACATCAAAGTGTGTGATATTTTATTTACGAAGGCAGTTGCTGCTGTGTAGGTGGTGTTTCTTTAATTACTTGAAGGAAAGTATCAACCATTAAAAGCTTATGTCTCAAGTTTCTAGACGCTACATCAGCTGGTATTTATTTGACAGCCATCAATAAGTGAACGTTCCCGGTGAATTTTGATCATCGTTATGTGATTCAATATTTTTATTTGAAATCAATCAATATCGAAAATTAATTATATTCGATTCTGGATGAGTTTGTTTCTTCATTTATCATTTATTTGTTCACCAGAATATACATTTCAATAACTGGATAAAATATAAAATGTAAAAAAGTTACTCTAAATTATATATACTAGTAATGTAGTGTAATAAAAAATTATAAATACAAATTGAAAAACAGTAATTTCCCTAAGAAATAAATCGGAAAAACAATTATTTATTTCACAAAAATAACATATTAATGGATTTAATTCCTAGTTTCACCTGACCACGTGGATATAAAATGTCTGGGACCCATTGCTGTCAACTATTAATATTATATTTTATTAAACTCATCACTTACTGGTACAACTCTCTATCCTATTATCTATTTAAACTTTCAAACTGCTGCTAAATGAAGTCAGAATTATTAAGATATCGTCACAATCACAATATCTGGGAGCCATCAATAGTAAACCTTTGAATTTTGATTATGTGATTTAATACTTTCAATTGAAAGATCGTAGTCTAACCGATATCAAAGATTAGTTATATTCTATGTTGGGGGAGTTTCTTCACTAATAATAATAACAACAAGAAGACTAAGTATTTATTTGCCCAACAGAACTGGTTAAAATACAAAAGATAAATAATCTATAAATGTATATAATACAGTATAATTGTATGAATTATTTACACACTATAATACATTTTAATGTTACAAAAAACTTATTTATTTTTTTAGTAATTATAGAAAAACTAAAATAATTGAAATTCGCCATAAAATGCTTCAGAATAGATTCGTTTAATTCGGGAATAACATTGTTCATCATGCTGTGTAATGAACAACGATGCTCTTGGAAGACCTATTATACAAAGAAAGAAGAAGTTGTTAGGACCTTTGTACTCGGTCACAAAGGTACTACATGAACCAGTGGAGTAGACATTCTTTGAAATGATACCTATTTCATTGTGACTAGTTTAGTTGGGATGAAGAAAATAATTACTCATGGTGTAATTAAGCAATATTGGTGAGATTCTGGAGTGAAAGGGCCACTGCTATACTTAGATACATGAATATATAAATAATTTCTAGCACTCTAGTTACACAGCATCACAATTCGTAGTTGTAAAGAACCCCTTTAAATATTTTCGGTTACTTTTGGAACACCCCGTATTGTATACAGTAGAGTACGTAAGTGTGGCATCCACTTATAGGTTGTTTCAATTTACTGCTAATAGTTTTATCAGAGTTAAATTGAAAATGGCGAAAGGGCAACATTAGATCCTTTGATAGAGTTTCAGTTAAATGATTAACTATAGCGAACCATTATAGCTTAAATTGCAATTATTCCGTTCAACTCAACTAGTAGTCGACAGGACATACAGAACCACAAATGGAAAATTCACCTCTTCAAATTATTTAGATACATCCGTAAATACCGCACCGCACCGCACCGCACCGTACTGCACCGCTCCGCACCACACCACACCGCATTTTCTAATCGATCACTATAATTACAACAACCGCTGACCATTCAAACCTTTCTAACTACACATTACACTACAATCCCCGTCAAATCTATTCCTCCCTTCGTCTCCCTTCAGCACATCTCAATCTAATTTCTATTACCCTCACGATTCGAGCAAATAACCTTCGGCGCAAAAAGTATTTTTGTCGATGGCGATGCCGATGCCGATGCCGCGTGCATCTTCCACTTTTACGACCGTACCACGGCATAATTTTAAACAAATTGCACTTCACTACCTCACCACCTACGTACTCGGTGCAGACTGCGCCAGCCACCCTTTTCATAACTTATCCGCCGTCGTCGTCCTCTTTACTTTAAACGGTTCTCATCAAGTAAATACGGGTAAATTAAAAATAATTAAAAATACACAATGTATACCTATAACGTTGGACCAAATTAGATAAGATAAAGATCCCGCGGGGGCGTTAATATTCCGGATGGACGTAAACTCCTCTCTTTTGTGTTAATTTTCAAAAACCGCTTTACAGATTCCGTAAATAAGAGTCAAGAGCGGATAGATCGTATATTACGGACCATTGTGTGCGCGGACAACGATTAATGTTTTTATTTTTTATTTTTAATGTTTTAGATAGGCGATGTGGAAGTAAATCGAAGTAATTTAGGGTTGACTAAATGACCGGTGTGTATAACTGTTAATTTTGTAATTTGGTGCTGCCTGACGGGTGAATATATCGAGTAGCAGCAGTACTTTTGCTTTTGCTAGCTTTTGATTCAAATGCAAATATTGACGCAATTTTAGCTATGTTATAAAATCTAGGTTAATATAGAGTAAATTAAAACTTTGTTCACAATCAGTGTATATAGCAGAGCATACATAGAATATTTAGTTCGAGTTCGCAGAGCGGTATTTTAATTGATAATATAATTACATAAATGTATCAAAATATAATAATGAATTTTATTATTGAAGCGTTCATTAATGCCCGAATAAACAATAGACCACTAACACGGACTAACACGGACTAACACGGACTAACCGTTCCCATATATGTTATGGATGTGTACGTATCAATCTATCAGAGAGGATGATTGTGTCCGGAATGAAAGTAGCTTGAAAATAATTGAACTAATTAGTTGAAAGCTTCGGATGATAAAAGGAGGAAAAACTGATTTATTTACATTAGCCGGACGCTTAGATATTATTTGTATTGTTAGTTGGATAAGGAAGTGAAAAAAGTGAGAATGTAATCCAGATAAAGGTTTAGTTTACAAAGAAGTAATCGTCAGATTGATCGTAATTATCCAGTATAAACGAACTGTTACCTACCTAACTTCCATCAGTGCGATTGTCCTTTTAATCATCAAGAGTGCAATGGAAAAGAAACGGGTTTAGAGCATTTCAGTATAGTTCAGTAGTAGCTAGTTTCCTGTCCTTGTCTCTTACAAAATAATAACAATTACATTGCGTTTCCCATTGTCTGAATTAATTAAGTTTCCTATTGAAATACGGCTTTTGAATTTGGTTCTTGTGAATTTCACCATCATGTGGCACCACAGTGGCAATGAGCATGAGCAGGAGTTGACCATTGTGGATTTTCGTCGCGTTGCATGAAGGTGGATGGTGGAAGGAATATGACGTAATAAAAACTAAAATAATGCATTTTATATGAGATTCCCAACTAAATAAATGATTATGGCTGATCCGCCATTTTCCTTTCTAAAAATACAATACTCGTAAAAACATGAACGCAGTCAAGATAACGTTTCATTTAGTTATCATGTTGGAAGTGTGGAGGAAAGAATGTAAATGTATTATTAAAGCACGGAAAGAGGCAACATTCAGTTCGGGCTTGGTCAAATAAAATCCTTTTTACCTATACACATGTAATTCCAACTGGCTTATATATAGGTGTGTGTATATAGAAGGCATTGCATTAAGCCAATTTTGGAATGTATTTTAAAAAGATATAAACACATTTCTTCCATACAAGGGAATCTGGAATTTTTGAGACATACGCATTTCGTTCCCTTGTGTAAAACCTCGGGGCAAAAACACCGAATAAGAACGTTCCGTGCTCGAAAATTCCCTACATCCAAATGCAAACCATCATTTTGTTTATCCTAAATAAAAGAACACACAATAATATCAAGGAAATTCCCCCTGGTAAATTTTCATAAAATTAGCTAATGTTCGAGGAAGGCGACATTCTTTTTATACACGTCCATTCTTAATTACGTTGCTCGTAATTTCAACTGGATTATTTCATACTTTCTACTTTAAATTGATTTCAAAATATTTAAATTTATTTTACTTTTTATACACATATATTAGGGTGTTGGTTCACTTTAAAAAATGTTCTTCAAAGATGAGCTCCTAATTTTAATAGGAAGGTCTTCCTAATTTCAGTTTTACATTTTATTTTCCGTCCCATATCTCGCCATTACTGAGCCGTACAGAAATTTTCTATTCACATTTATGTAGAAAATTGAACGCTCTACTCTAAAAAAGTATCTTGTATCTTTTACAGTACAATTTTTTCATAACTATTACCGTGTAAAAGATATCGGAAGTCAATGTTTGAGGAATTTAACAAAAATTTCTTTTTTACTTCTAAATTTTATAACTCTTAGATAAATAGATATTATAAAATTTAAAACAAAACTTTGACCTTTGGCCACTTTGTACTAGTAGTGCACTACTACTTCGTAGTAAATAAAAGTACGGAATTGAAAACGTTCCGTTTTATTATTTTATAGCCATAAATATGACTTTTAAAACCATTATATTACTTAGATGTAGTGGCCTTCACGATCACCAGACTCTAATCCAATTGAACACGTATGGAATAGTCTTCAAAGACAAAGTTACATTCGAAATCATCATTCTCAAAATTTGGAGGAGGTCAATGCTCTTAAAGAAAAATGAGAAGCTGTAGATAGAAGAATTTATTCGTTCATTTATTTTAAGTATGCCCTGGAGGGTGAAAACTGTACGTAGAAGAAGGAAGTACCAACCAAGTACTGATTCCCAAGGAATATGGTGACTTAGTTGCATTGTTTATTAAAACTTATTTTGATAACATGTTTGTTATTGCAGTGTATTTAAAAGTCAATAAGTTAAATAACAATTAATTTTTGGCCAACAAAATGAATTTAATGAAACGTTACGTTGTCTAACGTTCTAAATTTGGCAACTGTTATTGGACAAATAAATAAAATGAATTGCTTGTGTTGCAATAGTTGAGAAAATCTACGCGATGCGGTTGTAACTCCACGGTCGAAATCGTATTGATAAACTTTATTAGGACAGATCGTTTATCTAACTCCGACCTAATCGTAAAACGTAAAGTAATAATCTGGTTTATTTATCTGAATACATACATACACATCTAGGTAGGTAGAGAAATAGAGAAATAATTAAGTAGTAAGTAGGTGGGTGATTTCGGCGAGGAACCGTAGGAATTTAGAGAAACCGAAACGTCCGCACTGCAATTAAAATTGACTATATTGTAAATAAATTCCGAGTCGGTTTTCTAATTAGAAATTTTATGTTGGCTCGCAACGAAATAAAATGTAGTTCTTTGTTTTGTGTGTTGGTTGTGGAGGAGGCATTCGCGGAAGGTAGATAATTTAAAGCTTTGAAAGTCTGTAGATAGAAGTTTAGATTGAAATGTTTCTAAATGTCGACTTCGGGAACCCTTAGTTAATCCTAATTTATATCCTTTCTAAAATTAAAACAATCTGTTACAATATTCGACGTACAATTACGTTCAGTACAAATTTTCCTTGTATAATTTGGGTTAATACTTAATTATACCCAAGCGCTCCATGGATCTCTATGCATTTTCCTGTATTGTATTAATCAATAAAATCCTCAGCTCCCTTCTCTCTCACTTGCAATTAAATTAGTTCATAATAATTTACGATTACCTAATGAAAATATTCAAATATTCTTGGCCCGGTCTGGACGCCCACAGCTGTGTGCAAACCTAACACAGATACCATTAGAAAGATACATAGACAGATATTATTGGTGCACCCAATGAAAATTCCGTAAAGTAAGTATGTACATGGTTGTATGTATGTATTAATGAGGTTGTATCAGAATGACGTTGCAGTTTATCAGTAGTTTGGTGGTCCCCGGATAGAACACTCAAATATGGATACACACAATGTATGACATTATACGAAAATGCTATGTTGGGTCTGCCCTGTAGAGATCCATCTATCACACCAACTGCTATAGCTCCTGAATTATTTCCAATATCATTATGCTGATACAAACTTCACTAACACACGCTAAAACCCGAAACCCTAATACCGAACCCCGGTCCCCACTGTACGGCCATACTCCTCCTCCTCCTCCTCCTCCTCCTCCTCCTCCTCCTCCTCCTGTTTTCCATGTCTGCATTTAATTGCGAATATTTATTAATTGTGTCGCCGGTTCCATCACTTTTACACCAACACGATGTTAATAAATGTTCGTTGTCATCGTCGTTGTTGTTGTTGTTGTTGTTGTTGTTGTTGTTGTTGCTGTTATTATAATAAAAATAAATATAAATTTCGGTATTAACGATACGGCAGGACACGCTTAAATTTTCCTGAATATATCAATTGAAAACGATCTAAATTCCATTAAGGACTTCCTGTTGTAGTTAGTGTATAGCCACCTGAACATGTTCGTATTTAAATATTTAAAAACTCGTTCAGACCTCCGCCATCAATTATTAATATTCAGATTAGTCGGTATTTAAATTTAAACTTTTAACGAGCTTCCTGTGTGTTTTTATTATGAACATTTAAACATGTACCGACAATAATTAAATGCTAGTCGACGACTTAATTACCTATGTTCTACTAATTCTCGAAATGAAACATTTTAATTTTTATGTCTGGGTAATTGTCAGTGATGATGGGGAAAGTTTTAAATAAAGGAACGCTCTTAAGGCCAGGTGTTGGCTAACAATAAAAGCAAATATTTAATAATTCTGTGTTATAAACATTACAGGGTTACAGGGTGTAAATAAAATATGAGGAAAAATGTTTAAAAGGTCGTACAGTTTCGGAGTCATACCCTACAGAAAATTATTTTTTTAATAATTTATTTACAATTACTTTTTACTTATTTATTATATACAGACAAATAAAAAAGGCTTCTCACAAAAACTGAAAACAAAGTTACAAAAGATGTACAAATTGTTCTCCTTTGTGTTAGGAGTTTTCTCTTTCTAATACACCCTTATTGTCCGGATTTATTGGTGTTTTATATTAATTTTTTGCTACTGGAAAGTTATTTTCAGGAATACCATAGACATAGCATTCAAATATCCCCAAATAAAGAAATTTAAAGGGTGTAAATCAGTTGATCTCTTCCTATCTATTTACATGGAAATGTTTCGTTTAAATTTTCACTAAAGGCAATCAAAAAGTAAGTTGGAGTCAGGATTGTAGCAGCTACAAAAAATGTTAGAATTTTTTTAAAGAATCAAAAGTAAACTAGTAACACTAATTGAAAATATTGATCTCGTTTTTTGTTGGACTTGTATTAGATTAGTTCTAGACGTCTTAAATTTTTATATATAGGGTAAAAAAAAATTCAAAAAATTATCTTTTATTTATAATATATACGATACCTCACTAAATTATGAATACTTTTAGAGGTAGAGTGTTTATTACTGATAAAAAATAAATATTTCCAAGTTTCAGGTTAAAAAGCTCACCCTGTATATATTGTGTGAAAATTAATTTCACCACGTTTGAGGTAACACTATTTGCAAATAACTATACGTGCATGATGATCAAATGGATCGCAATATAGAAAATTGAGCACATTTAACCCGATTCACCCTCATCAGATACTTATTGTTTATTTCACAAACATCAATCAGCAAGTTTTTGTAAATTAAAAAAGGTTCTATAAAAAGAAATAATCAATATTTCCCTATTTATTTGTGAATTCAAATTTTTTAAGAATTCTGCTTTTTTTAGTCCATACAATTATTTCTTTAGATATTATACAATCTTATTTATATACAATAATGATATATTTGTGAATGATGAAGTACAAATAGAGTATCAAGTTGCAATTGGGAATCAATGCATACGAGTATAATGAATGCTTAATGGATGTTAATTGTGAAGTTCATCGTTGAATTATCAGTAATTCAAACCGATTACCTGGGTTGAAATGGTCAACGTAAACTTCTAATAGGGTTAATGAACAATGAAACCAATGTGCGGCGCATCAACGTCTATACTCGTATAGAATAAAATAATGTTACTGTATGTAAGAGTTAGAATGTCGAATTAGAAATATTAGAAAAATAACGGGTGAAAAGTAAGCGAAACGAATCGAAATAAAAGGAAATTAAATCCGGTTAGTGTGCGTTATAGGTTAAATAAATAAAATTTAGTTGGACAGGGCCGCGTCGGTAGCCCCATGTAGAAGCGACGCAAGGAGACGCGAAGCGACGGAGGAAATCTGAATTTGCAAGATGTGGTTATACGTAACGATATGTAACGGTTGCATGGAAATCACTTAAAATTGAAACAGTGGCTTCGGTCGAAGGGAACGTGAAACGTGGGAACGCGGGAACACGGGAACACGGGAACACGGGAACACGGGAACAGGACGGGAACAGGGAGCTGGGGGGACGAAAACCAACGATGAATATTTCATCAAAAGTAATAATCTAATTCGGCTAAATTCACACGTGTCTAAGACATTTTATAGAATTAATTTCCTTTCATATTTTAAACAGACGTAGGTACAAAACTTGAAAAGTTTTATACATTTTACACTTGCCTGCCTTCGCCTCAAAACTTCCATACGATTTGTGAAGTTTGCGCGACGGGGGGCAATCTGTTAACAAAATTAAAAATTAGAACCGACTTTCGAACTTGACGCCCAATTCAGAAAACCCTCTCGACTGATTCCGTTTTATCGATCGAATTAGATGAATATTGATAAATCACATGGTGTTGTTGAACGTTGAAGCCACTGAACTTAATGACCTATAAAGTTTTTAGCGATTTTTACCTTTTTCCCCCGTTTTATTACTTCACCTAATTCTCATTGCCGGCTGCAACACATCTTGCATTTTACTTTACTTTTACGGGACTACACATTAAACCGGCAACCTCACAACCGGCAATATAACTTTTTCTTCGTCGTCGTCTTCGAACGACAATACCAACAAAATCAACAAAACCAACAAAACCAAATTAAACATATCATATCATATTATATTAATTCTGAAACTCAAGTGCGAATTAATGGGAAGGAAAACGCGTGGGAGCCAATTATTTACCATAACGAAAGCTGATCTATCCCGTAAAATTAGCAGCATTTTTATATGTTGCCGTAGTCGAAAAACGATTTGAATTTTATGAAAAATTTTTCTACGGTAAACATTTTTATTCCCGGTGATAAATATTTGACCGCATTTACAGATTTCTAATTGAAAATGTATTTACTTGATCATTTTTGGTGTGTAGAAGGCAATTTAGCAAATTCATTGAATACTCGTCGTGAATTTTAAATGAAATCCAAACAACCGGTTTGGTATTTTAAAGGATAATTTACTCATTTGGGCCTCTGTCGTTGGGTTTTAATTCATTATACCACATGCTATGCTAATCTGCATAAGTCTGATTGCTCAATTGTCCAAAATTCCATGCTCCCATTTATTTTTCTACCAAACTCCAATCTGGCTAAATCAACTTCACGTGTAATGGTTATCGATTGCCAGACATACCATACCGTACACATGTTAGCGGCGATTACATATCTCTATCATGTGTTGTATCAAATTAAAATATAAATTCGTCATTATCGTTACCCTAGCGTTACCCTTCACACTCGTACAGCAACGGCAACCGAACGGAAGGAGACGAGATGACTGGAACAGAATTCGAAATCAATTTCCCAGAAGAAACAGTTTCAAGTTTTCTTGTGATGCTTATAATTTAATAACCGTGGTATCCGGCATAAGTTAAAGTTTGCCAAGACGGCATTGAAGTTGTAATGAATAAAAGATAATAAACAGGAGTGTTTAAGCCTACTCCAGCTTTTAATGTAGGTATAATAATATAATATTATGAAAAGGAATTCATTTCCTTGGAAACTAGTAAAAAGTTGAAGTAAAAACATTTAATAGCAAGCTTTATCGTGTACCTTTGTTTGGTCCATATACTTTATGTTCCACAGACTTTGAAACCTACATCGAAACTTTAATGTAAATTCTCTTCACTCTTTTATTATTATATTATAAAATAAAGTTAACAATCCGCCAACTAATTTAACAATGCGATACCAAACCAGACCAGATCATGACCAGACGTGATGTTGCTTTAGTTATGGCTTACAGTTTATATACATCAATGTAGTTTATAGACATTTACAAAGAACGATATCAAATACCTCCTGGCGAAAGAAGAGATGCTAAACTAAACTGCAATATAATAACAACAAGTGAATCGAAACTTTAACACTTATTATCTTTAATCTACCCTATATCAATATTGTACGTGTAAGAAATAGGATCAGGAGTGTCGTATAAGGGAATAAGGTTAAGGGTCCAATTCCCAAACAGTTACTGTCTAACGCTGGAGTGCGTCGAGCCCATCTTCCGCGCTATTAATTTACGTAAATAGCGAGATTACAGCTTTGTCAAAGATTATCACGAAATTTCCAAACTAAATGACACATACAAAAAGGTACAAATTATGCAACGCGCTGACTAAATATATCAAACGGACGGATTTTGCAGGTGTTATTCCTCGTTAATTCACTAATTAAATGGATTTTCTCTCTATTTTCCTGTTACTTTGAAAACGCACCTAGCTACATTTTAAATCGATTTGTTTTATCAAAGAACCTAATTAACGAAAATTCTAATTACGAAATAATATTTTGCAATGTGTGGCGTTTAATCATTCAATATGTTTATAAACACGGGCCCCAAAGTTAGGGGTATTAAACGTTTATGAATTAACATGGGTCCACTTTAATTGTACTTGATTGTATATACGCAAGTGGTCACAAGTGGGAAACTTTTTATAATGTTAAATATTATTATTATTATTATTATTATTATGGGTTTTATTTAATGTGAACTGTTAAAATAATATTAATTTACTAATGTTTTATTATACTCTACTACTAATATATTAACAAAAAACAACAAAAAAAAAACAGATAGAAGTTTGAGTTACAATAATTGAAAATATTAAGAAGTATTACACTGCTTAAAAAAGTTTTTTCTTCTAGTTTAGGTTTAGGGGAGCAATTGACATCCACAAACACAGAAAGAAATTTTTAAACATCAATTGTCTAAGTTGTCATTCACTTGACAGAGCAGACCTCTGAAGATCTTCTTCTTAGGAGAAATAGGTATCTACCCAAACAAACCTCCATTCATTAACCTTCTGCTCACAGTTATTAAACTAAATTTCAGTCCCATTTCCTTCCTGTTGTCTTTAATTTGAGTTAACAATAAGAATGGATTGTTTTTTGATTGTTTCGAATTATCCATTCCAATAATTACTCTTTCAAGTTTCTAAAACTTGTTGAATATTGTTCGTAGCTACCACTTGCCCTGTTTCTCTAACGTTTTTATTAATACAGGAAACTCTTAAACAATTTCTATTTGTTTCTCTACTCCTACAAAATTTTCAAACTGCTGTCATCGTTTTTGGTGGTGATAGTGCCTCCGTCCTAATACTCTTCCAGAGCTTCCATCTATAATTTTGTCAGCATAGACCAAATATATTTCAAGAAGAATTGATTAATCTCATGGAGGGCATGCAGAGGGGGTCAAGCACCATGGAAGACATACAATGTATATGTGTGAATTTTATATACATATATATAAATTTGATGAAAAATAAAAATTGTTAAGTTAAATCTATTAAGTAATATTAACTACATAAATATTATTGTCTTATATTTTCGTGAGCAGTTCTTGACAAAGCCATTTTTATACACTTTTTCCAATATCCCCATAATAACATTTGAACATGAGTTTATTAGAAATACTAGTATCGAAACGTTCGTGTTAATTTGAAATTTATTTTAACTTTATTAAAGAAGATGAAATAATTTTAGCTCGTTGGGAATTCTTTTAGGTTTTCGCGTTGTTTGTGTATTTACAGGTTTTTTTTTTTATCAAAAGGCACCACTGGCTTGAGAAAGAATTGCAATGTGAGAAATGTTTTAGAAGATGAAAGGAACCCAGCCAGCACTCGTCTAGACAGATTAAGAGAACGCGTGCATCGCTTTCAATTAAATTAAAATTAATGGTCACTGCAAATACATACCTACTTTTCGAGCTCCTCCTTCCTCCTTTGTCTCTCTGTGTACGAATGTGTGGATGTACGAACGAAAATATTGGTAAATTGGAGGGTTGTATTAATTAATAATAATTAATGGCACGTAACGTAACGACGTGTAAAAGTGCGGCGACTTTATGTGACGGACGGCTGACGTAAACGCCACACTATTGTTTTTAATCATTTCAATCGTGTTTATGGGTCGGTAAAAGTTCTCGAAACAAAGATATTTCGTTATTTATATATATAAAAGAGGGAGCCGTAACTTTTTGTGAGATATGAATGGATCATTAATAAACGTGGATCTGGCGTATTTCCATTGTATTCATCTATGGCACTGTCTCTCGATTATCTAAACTTACAGTTTGCCTTGTTGGTCCCATTTAGATCTACACGTTTAAGGCGGGTCCGTTGACTCTTACTGCGTCAGCCATAGAACCTCTCATCTTTAACAAACAATCAAAATTTATATCTTACTTTCACGTTATATGACCACACGAATACGACTTACGACTTTTTATTGAAAACGTCACAGAAATTTATTGCTTTTACGCCGTGCCGCTCTTCCTTGCTCCTTCACGTCATCTCCTTCGGGAAAAATCTTTCTAAACTAAACTAACCAATTTACTTAATTACAATGCTTAAAACAATTCATTCCTATATTTAAAAGTACTTAACTTGTTTCCACAACATTATTTTATAAATTAATGAATAGACAGACAGACAGACAGACAGACAGACGTGTCTGAAAGGGCGCGGCGCTGCGTTATTTTCTATGCAGATATCGCCACTTGTTTTTAGTATATACTATAATGAATTAATTCTACGGCAATGCTTTAAATATTCATAGAAATAGCTTGGATTCATAAGAGGCTATTGTCTTCATTTAATAATATACATAAACACACAAATATCGGTCTTTGTTTCGTGATGTCAATTCTTCGACTAAAATCGATTTTTTAATTCACCACCACACTATTGTTGGTATGTACCAAACTAATTTTAATTATGTCAATTTTTGCTGTACGAAATTTAGGTCAAACTGGTAAAGCATGAAAATATATTTGTTGTTGGAATGTGTGTATTTACACTTAACTAGCTAACAATGATTTAATGCAGTGGTGTATCTAGCTCAGGACGAATACTGTAAAATAAACTTTAAGGGTTTATCTACGGAATTTAAATATACAGAGTGTTTCAAAGGTAAGGTAAAATGTTTATGGGAGTAATTTTTTAGTTTATTTTAATAATTACAATTGTTTTTATATTTTTAGTGGTATACATTACATTATTTTTTTTTACTGAAAATTTATATAAAATCATGTTGATATAAATTAGAATATCTTAAATTATATTTGAAAAATATATATAATAATTGTGCATTAAATTTTTTAATATACTTTCCTAATAATAATAATAATAATATGTTTTCTAATTTTTTAAATGACAAACAATTTATATAAAATTATATAATTTATGTGTTATTGTTTTTTCATACTTATCTTTTAAAAGTCATATAATAAATTGGATATTAGAACATATTTAAATTTATTACTTGCGAATTAAATTTTTTGAAATGTTTTCTAATTATTGAAATGTGTAAATTTAGTAACATTGGAGGCATAATTTGATCAATTTTTAATGAAATATATTCATCTAGATCAGAATTGTCCTGATGATCATTTGAATTTTAATTTAAACACAATCACAGTTTAAAAAATGGTCTAAATGAAAAAATATATACTTTTCATATTCAGATACAAAAATGTTTAGTTATAAACTACTAGCGTTGTAAAAACCAACTTTTGTTGACAATTGTTGCATTTAATGAAGGTTGAATGAAAATTTTGTTATTAAATAAAATCAAAAATATTGACAGGTTTAATTTTTAAAGTATTTATCGATGGCAAGGTGTGACGGTTGTTTAGTTTCAATAAAACTGAAGGATATTCGGTAATTAGACACTATTAAAAAAAATTGATACAGCATTATTGAATTGTTCACATTAAAAAGTGACGCACAACAATAATTATTATTTTAACCATAATCTATGTGTTAGAATGTGTTTTACTTTTATGCATTAGGGTTATGATTTTATTAATATGATTATTAAAAATGAGTTTTTACATTTGCACATTGGGGCCTCCCTTACTCGGTGTTTGTACGCCCCTGGTATAACCTTAAGCATGTTACAATGATGTTCCATGTTTATTTATTTATTTGTTTCCATACATTTTCAATTAAAAATTTTAATTAAAAGAATTAAAATCACCTTTGGCTCTTAAATGGTGTACGACTGATTGTAAACTAAAACATTTATTTAAGAAAAAACTGGAAAATAATTATTTGAAATACATGTTGTATAGAGAAAGAAGGAGAGAGTCTTGTACACATTATGTATATATAATTAAAGCTACGTTTGAAAAGGAACTTTTTTCAAAAGATCAAAGAATTTAATTAAAAATAAAATATATGGTAAAGGTGACACGACACGTACAGGGTTTCTGTTAATATAATATTATATATTTTTAGAAATCCACATTCGCATTCACATTTAATCTTTGTACACACATCTTTATATATATATATATATATATATATATATTACAAGGAAACTTTTAATTGCGAGATTGACCGAAATTCTTGTAATCCATCCATACAGCCTTTGCCATTTACTTCTTAAAATCGATTAAAACTTTAATCAGAATTGTCAGTGTTAATTTAATAGATCACTGATTCGTAACTGAATAATAGAAGAATATACCGGTATATATTTGATTAATTAGAATAAATTTTCTATGCTAATTGTAAGTTTAGGTTTAATTAAACGTCACGTAACATTATTGATGGTGACGAAAAGCAAAAGCAAAATAAAAATATTAGATGCAGTCTACACAAACACCAATCGGTTTATATATGGTACATGGTATAATGTGAGATGGATTTGATTACAATATGATAATAACAATAACGTGGCACGATTGTTTTCGTATTTTCCGTCAAAAATTCGTACGTAACATACACACGTAACCCGTATATTATACGTCACTGGATAAATACGCCACAGCACGATAGGATGTTTTCCCGGACCTAAATCTCGTGGACTGTATCTAAATTTTGTGTCAACATCGCTTTTTTATATTAATTATACTTTTTAGAATCGCATACATTTGCCTTTATGGGGCACACATTTTTGTGATTGCAGTTAAATTTGTGGCCGCAAACATACAGCAAAATCTCCCTCGCGATCGTCATCTCCCCCCATTTATGACGATTGTTCAACAATTAATCTATATGTCTGGCAAACAACAAGCCAGCAGTAGCAATAGCAAAATAAAAAACAAAAAACAAAAAACAAAAATCCCTTATATCACTCACACAACACTAAACACTAAACATTGATGTAATGATGATAATTTTAATTTTGGCCCTTACACGACAAACGTAACGATTAATAAATAATTGACGTGTATGTTTGAAATAATATCAAACGCATTCTGGAACGTTTACAATTAGTGAGGATTAGTAGATTGGTTACGTTACGCGATATGAAACCAGCTACGTTATTATGTACAATATTTGAGAAAATAGAGTAGAGATGTGCTTGGCTGGTTTAGTCATTACGACTGGAATTTAATGTCAACTAATGATTGTAATGAGATAATTAGAAAACAAGGAAATAAGCAGTTACTAAGATAATGGTAAATCTATATAATTAATGGCTTAAACAAATAGTTAACTACGTGTTAGTGAAAACAAACTATCTTGGAGAACCTAGGACCTAGTTTAGATAGTCCTGTTTGTTTGGTAAATGATAACAATACATCAGGGTCACGTTTCGTAACATTTATAAAGATCCAATATATACTTAATCTCCCCCTTGTTTAATTGCTTTACTGACCATAATATCCTCTTCTATTTATTTTATTGCTTTATTAACTGATTCTTCGTCACTTCCACACTTCACCACTCAATTTTTAATAAAAATTTATTAATTATTATTTTCTACTGATAATTTTAGCAGATGTAAGTAAAACTTTTCATTCAGATTTTGCCATTACTTATTATTCAAGGAAACGATCCACGATTTCCTACATAGTCTTTGTCTAGATTTTATGATGGTTTTAAATTTTAACTTTACACAAAACGGAAAGTAATAAATGTCTTCACTTTTCTTATTTGGATATCAACACTTGTAATACTTCGCTACTTCTGACCATTGTCTAGGTTTTAAGGGTTTTTATTCAGAATAGTAATTGAGCACGTTGATAAAAAGTTATAATTATCAAGGTTTATTCTAAGTAAAACTTAAATTAATCTGAAAGGGGGATATTTGATTTCAAAGGCGTGCCAAAGTCATTTTAAATTATTTTGTCACTTGTTTACTTCTAAATAAATTTGGGGGAAATGACCATACCGACCCGATATTGGACCCTCGGATTTAAATTTATGTCGATCTCTTTCTTAGTGGAGATGATGTTTCTTAAGGGATTTAAGACACCACCTACTTCATCTCATTAATAGCGAGTGTCTAACGAATCCAACCACATTTCGAATCCCTTCCAAGGAAATTATTAATATTTGGTTTAGTAGATGTGTACACTGAGTGTGATATATCACATTAATTGACTCAAATTAATACTGAATAGTTGAACATCATCGATATCTTGTGTAAATTCACTTGCTTTAAGCTGTTGTAACGAGTCTTTCTTTACTTTATTTAATAGTAATATAATTACCACAGCTAAATAGTTACACAGTTTTACACTAGTAATTCGTAAATTTATGCTGATATAACAATCGTCCTAAACAAATAAATATTATTATTGTTATATGTTATATTTATTCATACATACATAATATTGTGCATTGCGTACCAAAACAATTATTTTATATTTGCATGCGATTTTTATATCTGGAAAGCAACAAACTGGAATGATCGATAATAATTTGATTAAGTAAACGTTTTAAACAAATGTTTGCAACCGTATTTACCGTAAATTTACTAATTAGATATCATGGAATCTTTTATTTGTTTACTGATAATTAGATAGTCGTATATTTTTATGTGTTAATAATTAATGCGATTACAATCTGTGAGACATTAAGGCAACATTAATGCGCCTATTCCAGAATTATATATATATATATATATATATATATATATATAAAACATATCGTTATTTTCATCTTCATTATCTAATTTGCAAATATTACGTAAAGTCGCAGTAATTACCCCTTTGTGGTACGTTTTTATAAATGGATTTGACTCGGGCTCTGTGAACTAGTTGGCAGGAATTTTAGATGAAAAGTAAAACTAAAAAAGGAATTCTTCGATGTTCTTGGTGGTTGAAAATATGCAAGCTCTTGTAGAGAGTATAATTAATAATTTCAGGGAAATTACTATATTGTTCGTGTACAGTTTTCTAAAACTTTGTCCTGAATGGTTCTTTAAAATGTAAATAAGGCCTCTTCGCCATTAAGGAGGATATATCGTTCAGGGTAAAGATATATAGAGTGCTTAAATAACGCGGTAAATTAAGTAATTATAAAGACAAATGTTCAAAGAGCAACTATGAATAGTTTAACGTCTGGTGATAGGGTCCCATTACGTTTGTTATATGAGGAATCATCAGATGAATCTAATTAGTCGGTGCATTTGAAATTCCTCATTTGAATTATGCTAGAAAAACCATATTAGAATTAATCCATTCATCCATTCATCCATTTAATTTAAACCCGCATCCATTTACTTATCACCGGTATAAGAATGATTGATAAAGAAGTCGCTTAGCAATTAATTCACCTTCATAGAATGGTGATAAAAATAAGGGGCATACATGCATACACATGTATTGTACAATTGTACAATATTGTATTATTGTTTAGAATAGTGAGCGTCCACCTAAGCTAAGAAGTCGGCAATAATTGAATTTATCATGAAAATTTGGTATGTATGCATGTACGAGGGTTATTGTCAGCAATAGCAGCAGCAGCAACGGCATCACACAGGCCGAGTCAAGGCAGATCTAATGCTAATGTTAATGCTGATGCTGATGCTGATGCTGTTGCTGATGCTGATGCAGATGCTGATGTTGATGCTGAGGCCGAGACACAGTCAGGCCAGAGGGCTGAGGCACGTGAATCCAGGATCTCACATTCACGTTCAGGCCTTTTGACTGCTGAAAGTTTAGTGCTCTTTTGCTATTCTATTTCGTTATTCCATGGTGCTGACGAGACTAAAATGAATGTGGCATAAAATATGAGAGATGAATAAAGGGTAGATGTAAGTGAAAAATTGAAGAATGACGCCTTTCGCCAGATGCTCTTAATACTTTAAAACAATTTAGGCGCAGTCCCATGAACATAAATAATATCCACGCTCCTGATAAGTATTCAGCTTAACGCTGCTACTACTATTACGTAACTGCTTTTCAACTAACTCCCGATTTGATTTTATCGTTACGCAAATTATACTTCCTAACTTTCGAACGATATTAATTACAATATTTTAGCCAATATTAAATATTAATTAATCACGTTTCTAACATCATCGTAACAAATATTGTACAACATATCTTTGCTTACGTAGCTTTAAAATATATATATATATATATATATATATATATATATATATATATATATATATATATATATATATATATATATATATATATATATATATATATATATATATATATATATATAAAAGTTTTTCAATATAATTGTAAATAAGACAAATTCTTTCTGATATACCATTTACTGATTAGATGGAGAACCTACTCAATAACATCATATGGTAATAACTAATAAATCGAATTTTGTATTTCATTTTTGATTTAATAAATATAAAAAATAAAATATGATTGGTTAATTAATACATTATTATTTAAATATTATATTAATAATTATGCGAGAAATATTTTAACCACATATGTATGCATCAATAAATATATTTTAAAATTATATTGTTTTTTAATTATATTGGAATAAATAAACTAATGTGCTAGAATGTTGTACTCTATAATATAGAGTAGAATTTTTTATCGGTCATAAATTAGTTTGACAATAATGTTGGGAAAGAGAGAAATTAAATAATAAAATAAGTATATAGGGTATTCGAAAATTAAGGTAAAATATTTAGATTTATTTGACTAACTTTAATTATGAAAGGGATTTTTAATGATTAAATCTGTTATTTAATTTAACATTTAACAACTCATAATATAACACATAATATTCTTTTTCTATATTCCTTCAAACTTCTTGAATTTCTGTGATGAGATCATTTAAATGTGTAAAATTTTTGTCTAATTTGGCTATAAACGTGATTTCCAATGTTTTCTAAAGGGTTGATGTATGCAGATTGGGACAAACCAAAACGTCGATGCTTTGGATTTTTAACCAATCCACCACAATTTTGGATTTGTGTTTGGGATTGTTTTCATGTTGAAACACATTTATTAAGTTCTCTATTTCTTCAATCTATGGAAACAAATTGTTGTTCATCCTATACATAATTCATCCCTATACATAAATCAGTCTACGACAGAAGAACTGAAGCATCCCCATAGCATAATTGAACCGTCACATGTTTCACTGTGGGATAATAAATTTTTAACCATCATTTTATTTATAAATTAACTCTTAGCTATCTCTTCTTGTTTCTCTCGGTCTCAATAACGCTGAATTATAATTTTTCTAACAGACTAATGATTAAATAATTACAAGCAAAAGGCCGGTACTAAATAATCGATTTAAATTTACACAGAGCAATGAAAGACCAAGTAAAAAGTTGCTGCAATTTTCTACATTGACAAATAAAGAATAAACGTGCGCAATTTGTGTAAAAAAATAACATCATATCTCTATATGGTAATATGGCTATAACGTGGAAATTGATATAAAGATGCCTATTTGCTGTTTACTACATACGTTCACATTTATTCTTAATAAACCCAAGAATAGCCTTCTTAAATATTTTATCTTATTCTTGAAACACCCTGTGTGTTTGTATTCCGTAAATGAATCCTTAAGGCTTTTTTGATACAGATTGATTCCACACTAAACTAGCTACGCCACTGCTTTAAATTATTGTTAGCTAATTAAGTGTAAATACACACAATGCAACAAATATATTTTCATGCTTGACCAGTTTGACCTAAATTTTATAGGGCAAAAATGACACGATTAAAATTAGTTTGGTACATAGTAACAATAGTGTGGTGGTGAATTAAAAAATCGATTTTAGCCCTATTAAGTTACCCATTTTGAGTAAAATTATGTGTAGAGGTACCTTATCTAGGCACGTTTCTACCTAGGTAGGTACCTACCTAGTATGTATGTACATACGTACGTACGTAGGCAAATCGTGGATGTTAGTCGTGCGTGTGGAAATTAAATACGTAGGGTTACGAATTCAAAAGAATATTTGCATGAAAGGCATATGAGGAATAGTGAAATGTGTGAACAAATGTCTGTCAGCTCGTTCGGTAGACGAACGAACGTTCGTTTTCTTCCATAAGTGATAATTTATGAAAAATCAATTCCACGACAAAACTAAAAGTGTGTATGTGAGAAAAATGTTAAAAAATCTCTCATAAATCACTTATCTACGTGTACAAATGTTCTTTAAATTTCCTCATCACGTATTTTCATTCTTCATTGAATTCCACAGTCTTTAATGGCTTTTGTCCACAAAATTCCGAAACCATCACTTCATTAATCTCCTTCGGTTTTTGATTATACCTCCTCACCGACTACCACTGCTACAGCTGTTATACAATTCCAATTTATTATTTATTTAACAATTTGATTAATAACTATTAAACGTCACATATATTATTATTATTATTATTAATTCAATTTATTTCTATTATTGAGTTAATTGAGACTGTTTAATGTTGTAATATTTACATACGCTTACATGCTCTTTATTATTAAAGTAATGCCTCACGTTATTACATAGGATTTTTCACATTGAAAATTGATTTTGTGTTATCCTACCAAACAGGGCGTAGATACTTTTCCAAGATTTTAGATACACTTAAATGGTCTTTTGTGTACTTTCAATATTCAACATAAAACATACGTACATTTTACCCATTTTATGCAAGATACATGTGTATCTCGATATTTAATTTGTTAATAATTAACGAGTGTTAATCGGGTGGAATGTGGCCGAAAAGAATTTAATAAATAGTGGGTAACCGAGAAGTTTAATTAAAACGGCGAAGTTCGGGTGCAAATACGTAAATACGAGGAGTCGGAAAGTTCAGTCGGTATCTCAGTATCTTGTTGTGCTGTTAGTATACATTACATGGATGCCATACTCATACTTGTACTCGTACACCTCCCTGAATATCCCGTTACAAAAGGGCAGGCTGGTGCCCCATTCCTTACCACCATAGATACATATGTACGTAGTACGTACTTAGTCGTTTCTTGAAATGGAGACGCACTCATTAATGCAACTCAGTTTACTTCATTTTCTATGATCATCTGTTTCTAATAATTGTACTACTGTGTCCAAAAACACGGAATTTGTCTATTTAAACTACGCAGATAATATATTATATTTTCGTTGTCGAGATATTTGTTTCTTTGATTTGTAGCACTATTACAGGCTTCCATATCAAATTTCACTAATAACCACTGCAGAAACGTTGATAATGTTGTAGAAGCCTGTCAGAGACTAAGCTCTATCAAATTCAACAACATTTGATTGGTGTTAAAGACGAAGAGAGTTCTGGAAGACTATTCACATTTACTGATGAGCAGTACGTAAGTCAAAACAAGGAATTTGTGCTTTCAACGATGGTACCGAAATCAATGAAAGTCAAATCGAAGACGGTGTTGAAGAAGACTATTTGGAGTGCTTCGAGGACTGAAAAAAACGTTGGAAAAAGTGTATTGCATCGGAAAAAAAGTACTTGAAAGTTTTTCATTGTATAACATGATTCCGGGGATTTTTTGAACACATTAATATACCTATTATTAAATGTTTTGCCATGAAATGAAATAACAAATAGATATTTATTTATGTCGTGCATTAAGTCACGTTTGTTTTCAATGTTTCATGAGTACGGAGATTTGAAAATAAATTCAAATTGGTCAGCTTTGAATAAACAATGGGACGTCGACAACTGGGAACAACATTTAACTGCGGTTAAATACGAAATTCTGGTTGACATTCGAAAAAATTAAAATCAAACTTCGTCATTAATGTTTCCATTGCGTGTTTCACTTCACCGAAATCACATTTACAATACGGTATAATTTTATTCGTATTAAAAACAAAAATCGCAATCCAATGACGATTATGACGTTGTGCCTACAACAATAAAGCATTTCAAGTTAATGAATTTTTTTTCTGTTTTATCTCGACGGAGGAAACTGATTTGCTCTCCATGACGTAATGTCAAATCGATATCCCTCGATCAACGTGAGCGGCGGAGGATAATAAATATACAAAAATACGGGCCACCGATACGTGCCTGGGTGTTTGGGTGTTTGAATGTCACGGATTTGTTCCTGCAACTGCTAGTACTACTATTCCCTGCCATCCTGAATTTTCGACCACACGATCACACACGTTTACCTTATGAACGTTTCAATTCAATTTGTTCTTCACAGTCGGCACTCTCAACAATTTGAGCAAATTTCACCTGAAATTCGGATCTTATATTAGGTTCCTTTCTTTTTCTTTTAATCACTGACAAATAGAAATATAGACAAAAACATTGTTTCGTTGTATGATCTAATTGTAGCAATTTTTATATGGATATGTTCAGATCAATTCAATACATGTAATACATGTGTAGCTACGATTTAGAAATCACTTCTCGAATACACATGAATAGACAAATTGCATTAGATGCAGAAATCTAACTAAACTATCATATCCATAAGTTATCAGCATATTAAAAACATTCATGTATTCGTGTTCATGGTAGCATATTATGAAAATATACAGAGTGTTTAGAAAGTAAGAGGGCGATTCTTGGGTTCATTCTGAAGGAACAATTCTATATGAGTTTACAACCAAAAGGGCTTAAATGTTGAGATAGAGTTTAATGATGTTTTGTGAAATAATTCCTGGTTCATTAACCATGAATCAGTTATTTAAAAGCACAATAGTACATATAATAATATAATAATGACTGTGACATGCATCACAAATATTAAATACTTTCACAAAATGAAACCAAAATATATTATTTCGTTATTTTAGAAATACCCTGTATATTCATGGGTACCTACACAGAGACATAAGGCATGAAGTCAGCATTTCGTATGTTGCTGACTCTCGAATATTCCAAATTACAATACAAATTAATTATGGAAGGCTCTACATATGTGTTGTAATGTTTCATAAATTAACCAATTAAATATTGTGGCCCAGAAATTATTAATAATTCAGTTTAACTAAACCAATGTATGCGGTATGTATTATGTCGAATTTCGATTACATATTTATAATGTTCAATTATTTGAATTAATTAAAAAAACCGTTGTCAATGGTATCCACATCACATGTTCGAAATTTATCATTTTATAATTGTACAGTATGTATTAAATACAGTAACACAATTTTCGTTATTTTGCTGAGCGTCATTGAAGCAAATTATTTCGACGTATTGTTTGACAAATTTAATGAGAAGGTTTCAAGTTTAGTGGTGACGAAGTTGTAAAGGTGTGTAAGGGAGGACCGGGAGGGAGACGGAACCAGAGAAAAGGAGAGGGAGAGAGTGAGTGATAGGGGGTCGAGAGATAAAGGACGGCAGGGGATGTATGAGATACATACATTAAAAATGATATTTGAAAAAGAGCAATTATTTAAGAAGAGTTCTGCAGATGACACGACCGTGTTTGGCGGTGAAAAATAAATAGCAAAGCCAAGCAAAGTATCACGAGATTTGCACGTTGGCATTTTCATAAGAGAGGAGAGACGGTGTAAGTTAAGTGGTCAGACAGAGCACCAGAGCATCGGAGCATCGGAGCATCAGAGCACCAGAGCACCAGAGCACCGGTATTTAAGTGGCGTACTATTTGCCTTAGAATCAAGGCAATGAATCTGAGCTGTCAGGCCTAAGGACATAGCATATTTCAGCATTAACTGTGCTGGATAAGCATATAATATTCCAAATGGACCTTCTGCATTGCGTGTTATGTCCTTTGTCGCCATTCTCAAATATATGCTATGCACAGTAACGATGAGTCGATGAAACAAAGAGGCATTACACTAGAAATTTTCTCTGCCAGATCAAAATCCTCTTAATTTATCGCACACGCCTAATTCTTTTTTTTTTTGTTTTTTGTTTTTTTTCTTTCTGGCTTCAGCGTTTGCTGTGTGGGTGTTCGTAAAAATACTCGTACCACATACAAAACACAAAAGTAATTTGTACAGAATTAAATTCATCTTGGTTTAGATTTAATGAGACTTTGTTAAAATTACGCTGAGCCGAGGTATGAGTTATTATCAAAGTTTTGTGCCGAGATTATAATGCGCACTGTATTTAACACTTTTTATGTAAAGCTTGTTAGTTGCTTCTGACTTACTAAATAAGGACATTATCGTTACTCCGCCCCAATCAATCAATATATTCCATATCTATAATTAGAAACGTAACAATATTTACACAACTTATTAATTGTCCATTATTGTTGGACACACAAAAAAAATATTAGCTTAGTGTGGAATTTAAAAAAGTGTCCAATGAGTTTTCATAAATATTTGACGTATTCACAGAGAAGAGACGATGATGATGATGATGATGATGATGATGATGATGATGATTAATTCATATGAAGATTTATTCTCAGCTTTCGGTGAACAGTGTGCAATTATAGAGTTATACATGTTCGAGCGAAATAAAGTCGTAGGAAAATAAATTTAACGTTGTAGGCCGAACGTAAAATGCTAACGTTACGCTGATGGGTCCATTCATTCCAACTACACGTTTCACGTTTGGTGCAATCGACATCACGTGCTATAATGTCTGATTAAAGGACCTATAAAGCTACTGACTACATCACGAAATTCAATTTGTTGCATCCAAAATACTTGGGATCCATTCAATAAAAACGTATGAGGGAGATTTTCAATATTCATGTCTAAAAAAAAAGAATATATACCGTCACACATAGCAGTGCACATAGGGCACAGAGTGCTAGGAACGGTTGAGCAGCAAGGCAAGGGAGCATCCAATATTGACGATTGGAACACACTCGAACTGATTCTCGCTCACTCCCCCCTTTTTTATATATAAAACACTTAATCGTAAATAAGGTGGAGTTGGAGAAGCAACCAGGCCAGCAATACCAATGTGCCAGTGCACCGAAATGTTGTTAAAGTATATATGGCCCTAAAATAGCCGGTGCCAAACCAATACCGCCATACTGCTCCCCGGGGACAGGAAATAAGCATCTATAGTCGCCTTTGCCTTCCTTTTTTTATCCACCATTCGACCTTCACCCCTTCCCGTCTTCTAATCCTAAACGCCCCTCTAAAACCCGATTCTCCATGCTGATTTTGTCCCTTTACATTCTCATTGTATCTTCAGAAGCGTAAACACCACCAGGTCATACCACCCCTTTAACTGAGTTCGGTTTAAAAAAAATTATAAACTTTTACACGTAGACCGACCTTACCTTATCAATCGACGGGAAAAGAGAGCAACGGACTAGGATAATTTAAGTGGGTTTCGTGGACTATATATAAATATTCTATTATTACTTTCACGTTAATTATAATGTAATATTTATTAACGTGATAGATGCGAACGAGGGTGGGCGAAGGTATAAGTCAGCATTAATGTAAAACTTTCTGTGGGTGTCCATCGAATGTTAAGCAGTCAAATTTATTGGTTGTTAGAGTTGAGAGCAAGTTGGTAGCCATGAAGGCACGATAGTGGCTATTGCGAGCGATTCCAACCGGATACGGACTCAATAAAGTTAGATTCCATATCGATTATTCGCACACTTTTTACTTACCAGCATAATTTCGTCTTGCAATAACGTTCATCTAATTTTATTTCGTTCTTTTTACCTTAACGAGGGATTCATCTCGTCATCCCGCATTTTATCTCCCTCACTATTATCGTATTATCGTATGCCGGTCTCAAACGATTGGATTACCTAAATCGGAATAATAAATACTAATTACCCCCAATCAAATCCCCCCTTTTACTTTATTTATTTTGTCCGTTTTCTCATTTAAATTGCACTATTTCTTCGGTTCATTCCCTGCGATGCTTCATATTCTTTAATCGGAGCTCACCTGAAACAAAACAAACATGTTGTACTAAATGTTACCGATTGCTGAAACAATATAACATAACAGTATAACATAGCCTATAATTTTAATTGTCCTCCTACACTTATTTTTTGCTTAAATAATTTATATTTCCAAATGAGTTGTGTAAGTACGTAATTAAAGTAGAATAAGACAAACTAACCGTGGCAGGCAATTGTATTTTAGCAACATAAGATTTAAAAATACCTGCACATTTGTATTCCTAACACGAGACTCGGAAAATCTTGTAAGTTATTTGCTGTGCTAAAAACAAATCTTAATTTACATATTTTCTTACTCGCTTACATTTTCACTGTGTCGGAGAAATGTTAAATCAGGACAGTACGACGGACCAATCTTAATTAAATTTTGCTTTCTAAAAAATGAGTGATTGCGCAAATATTTTGAACGTAAAACGATCATAAATATGAATTTGTATTATATATATATATATATATATATATACTTATTTCTACTTTCAAAAACTTTGTCGCAGTAGAAGGTGGTCATATTCGACATTTAGTACATTTACAATCATAGCTACTGACGAGTTACCATTTTTACTTCAAATTTATTATATGAAAATATTAAAATACGAAAGGTTTTCAACAAACTGAATTAATGCTGGTTTGATTTCGTTTTCTTTTTTTATTAACTACAGTGGATGACAAATTGTTTATATTTTTGAACAACAACTTTGACATCAAAGTTTTCAATATTAGCCTCATTATTCTCATGAATGACACCTTTTATGGACTCCCGAAGATTTAATAAGGGATATTTTAGTTTAAAATGTCTCATCAAACAAATATATTTATGTTCTGTGACACTGTTAACAATACTCTTAATAGCAAGAATTTATTTTAATAGGATTTATATATTTTATTGAGTAATTCACTTTGAGTGAAGAAAAAAAACAGATAAAATGGAAATAGTTAACATGGAAAATCGAGTTCTAAATATTGCTGACGTCAATTGATAATACAATAAGAAAACGTCCTAATAAAAAATTATTATAGGCAGTCAAATTGGAAGAATCAGAAAACGAAGTCTTTTCTTGACTTCTATGATGGTCCTGCTTGTGTTATACATCTTATAGGGAGAAAACTACACAAAAAGTTCAGTGAAACATGGGCGTGATTCAATTATGCTATGGAGATGCTTCAATGCTTGTGGAGTATGCCTGTTTACACTGATTTATGTACATGGATATATTAAACAACAATTAATTTACTTTCAAATATTGAAGTAACATATCACGGGGATGGGCCAATCATTAAAAACTCTTTCAAAATTAAACTTGGTATATTGTCCAAGTCAATTCAGAAAAATATATGTAGACATATACATTTTATAGAATAAGAATATAATAGTTTTTATAATACAAAATAAAACAACGATAGTATATTAATATTATTTTAATTGTTCACATTGGATAAATGGTAAATAACAGTTATGACACAAGTTGCCTGTGCTAATACGAATCAAAACCCTCGAGTAGTCAACTGAATAATTAATTAAATAATAAACATATCGGATAACACAGACAACACAGATGGATATTTAGATTTGAAAAAATTAAATGTATATAGTTATTTGGTTGGTTGGTTGGTCGGATGGAATTTCGATTAAATTCCCTTGCCACGCATTGTGTTCATGTAGAAAACAGAAGCTGCTCAAGTGATCCTTCTGTTCACACGTTGATGAAACCGCAAAGTTAAACACAGAAATAAATTGAATTGAATCACGCATTTTTTTACGCGCCTATTGACACGTATCTGCATGCATGTAAACTACGCCGCCTCCTCAATCTTTCAGTGATTGAAAGCTTTTTAATCAGCCGCCGAGGTGACCTGTCCTGTCAAATGGAATCGATACTTGTATAATTATTCCTACTGTCAAGTCACGGACATAAATAAGACTACAACACCATGTACTACTACTACATACGTACGTAGATAGTTTCTAATATTACAAGATAATTTATTGAGGAAGTTTATGTAAACTTTTCCGCTGTAATTGGTAGGCTCCAATCACTTACTTGTTCACTAACTTCACAAAACAAAACCTAAATGTTTCCTGGCAAAGTTTAGAATAGAATATTCATTTGCAATTCATTGCACGTATTTTAAATAAGCACAATTAAACATGAAGTCAACACCAATTTTTGAAACATCACATAATTGCAATATTATTGTGGCAATAAAATTTCGAATGAAATAAGCCATTAGTTTTAACATGCAATTTTGAATTAAAATAAATAGATTGGCATTGTTACGGATGTGGATGCGAATGTGGAGGTCGGGGGTTACGTTAAACGAGACCGTGCATTTGTAAAATGATTTTACCCACACTGAAGTGTGGATAGAAGGGAGATTTATACGAGACAATTTCTCGAAAACATATATCCATGTTATATAATTATATGTGGCACGAAAACTGTCGAATTAATAGATTCCCTATTTGTCATCGGCCTCATTGTTTTCTGATTTAAGGGAACAGGAAGAAATCCAATTAGGGACGATAAATTATCTTCCCCCAATTAGTTAATCATTTTTTTCCTTAACAGATTACTTGTACACGTACGTAGAAACGTTGGGGTTGAAGAAAAGAAAATAAATTTAAAAGTAGTTACTTTTAATTTGTTTGATGCAGACCTGTACGTATACTCGTACATATACCTTGAGGTTTGCAATTAAGAAAACGTCTTTTAAATATTTTTAAAAATAATTGTGTGTAGTTTGAGCTCCAGATAATTTGTTTCATTTGTATTCCTTTTGCATATTTACCTTCCAAAGAATTTCTCTGCTTTTGCCTTTGCTTTGCGAATGATTTAAGTCTTGGAAATCGCAATAATTCAAAGTTGTTTATTTTATAAGCCTCGTTAATTTCGTGTTTGCCTATTTGATATAAAATTGAAGCATCAGTTTACAATTTGAATAATTAAATGATGTAAATGAAGCGAAAGAGATCCATGTCACATTTCAGACAGCGTATTTATGTACATATGATCTTCATATTTACTGCACCTCTTTGTTTACCAGGAAGTTTAAAGGTAAATAAATAAAAGGGAATAAAGCAAAACAAGTGATTGTTAAGTATGTACATGGAGGTGTTAGTTCATTAATTTGTTCAATTAGATAAATAGGATTGTTATTGAATGAGTTTTCCAGTTAAGTTTTTTAAATATTAATTATTAATTAAAGCAGACCAGTAAAGTATAATATTTAAGGGGCTACTTTAGGGTTCATTTAAAAAAAAAACTTAATATTTACCAACTGCTATTTTTAAAACACATTCATATATGGTTTTTAAGAAGTGTATAATCGTTTCTACAAGAGATTTAGTTTCATTGTTTCATTGTTTTAAGTTGCCATATAAATATATCAATTTTGGTAAATTAGTTTAATTATCATCGTTCTTTCAATAATACTAAATTATCGATCATATTTTCGTTTTAATACTTGTCACATATGATATTTTCAGCATTTTCTTCAGTTTTTTCAATTTGTACATTGACTTTTCCAGTATTTTTTTTTCAAATTTTCAGTTTTAATTATACATTTATGAGAATCAATAAGATTTTCAGCATTTTTTTTCAGTTTTTTTTTATATTTTGTATATTGAAAATTATTTTATTTATCTTAATCAAACCAGTTTAAAACAATTTATTTTTGCTCTTTCCTGCATTTCTTTACTAAAACTTGAAAAAATTGCTTCTTTACTTCAAGCTTAAATTTTGTAGACCTTGTTAGAAGTTGAGAATTGTACTTCCCCATTTCATGCTTAAGTTTGGATTGAATAAGAAAAGAAATACTAATTAAAAAAAATTATGGAATAAAAAATTTATAAAACTGTTGAAATTTGGAATAATCTAGATCAAAACAAAATTCGAACGGTGATTTTGAGTGTGAAGAGTCGGCGTGAGGTATTTCGAAATAGGGGTGGAAGCACCCAATACTAATTCCTAAAAGTTAGGCACGTGAGTGGACGACAGTAGTCCACGTTTAAAAATTGCGACGTGGATAAATGAGTTTATGTTTTGTAAATTATTGCAGGAACCGGTAGGCCGCAACTCGCCGAGGCGTTCTTTAAAAATACCTACCAATTAGAATTCATTCATTTGTTTCCCTGACAAATCTATTAGTGTAAAAAAAAGGTTAGAAACAAAAGAAACATTCAATCAATTTCATTTGCAAACAAACGTAGCTAATTTACAAATGTATATTTTACCTAGTCATTTCCTTGTTTTACACATATACTAAATCAATGTTAGCCCACCACTGAATATTCACCCGAATAACATTTACATTTTTCTTACTTTAGATGAACAACTCGACAAATCTACATATACATTCACAAATTACATGTCTGAACTGAACTGCTCTATTTACATGTCGACAAATATTTATTTTATGCCTCTGGCTACAACACGAGTGCCCTTAATTGACCACCTTAATCAGCTTTACAAATTCAATTGTCCCCCATCAATCTGATTTGTTTTCGGTACGTGCATTTTCAAATAGTCCAAAAAGAACATTATTAATACTCATTTTAATCAGACGTGTAAGCCCCAAATTATAATACATGTTTGGGTGTGCGGTATATGTATCCATCAAACGAGTATGTATTGCAGGCCTACTCATCAATTCATCAACAATTTAAGGCCACACTTAGAGAGGCGTTTACGGGTATGTATGTAATCATTTCCGACCCATTACGTATAGATTAATCAAATAATAATTAAACACTAAGTGTGTATTTGGTTATCCTAATTTAGCAAAATTCAATTATAATTAATTGAGGTTGAACTCATAATACACCCTCATTGAGTGTGTGTGTTCCCATATTTTCTTTCAACACATTCTTTCTTTGAGTGCGAAACGGCATTTTTATTTGTCGGTTGTTTTGTTAATATTTATAAGCTCGAACAGTTCATAACAGTAATTTAGTTTGATTAAATACTGCAGAAGAGAACCGGGGGGATTGACTAATTATTAAAATGAGCAAATTATTAGATTAAGTCCCATGAAGATTAACGTTAGATCAGTTCAATAACTTTTAACTTGATAAACTTATCGGGAAGGAAATTCAAGTAATTATGAGAGAATATTAATAATTACATTTTATGTTTTCTTTGAACATTTTAAGTACACAAACTGTGTTATGTTTCGATTAAAGGACAAATTTAATTATTGGAGAGCCGACAAAAAGTTTGTTCATAACAAAAAAAGTTTTTACGCTGTTTTATAGACATCACGGAGTTTTCAGTTGGGTTCTAGTTCTGCCATTGTTTGATGTCAATTTTACTTTGATTGAAGATAATTGTTTTATTTGCAACGTGCTTGTTCAGTTTTATTACTGGGTACATATTATACGAGGGTTGTGCTCATCATACAACGTACGATAACGCTGAACTGTTAGGGACGGATAAAAATATTTATTTTGTTAATCTACTGGTTAATAAAGAGAAACGTAAGAGAGAATATTTTATTTGATTCATATGTATTGTATCTCCCTAAACATAAGCAGGGTTGTTATAGGTATAACACACCGGTGAAATAATTCAAGCGTTAGTTTTACAATGTAAAATTACTTTCGGTAGAGTTGAAACACAAATATTTGAGTAGCGTTAAAATAATAACGTAAACATAAATGTCAAGGGAAGATAATTAATCATTAAGTGTAATTAGAGGATGTTTAGATTTAGCAGATGTAGATTAACTAAAATGTATAATTAAATATTTTGAGAAACCCGCCTTGACGATTTTCACTATTAATTATGGCCGTGTTATTTGGGTCTTTTAATATCATTCTTAATTGGGGATAAATATGGTCTAGATCTTGGCTTCTGCATGCAATTACTGAACTCGCTTTTCCTATTGGAATTTGAGTCGATCCGACTTTTACATGCACAGGGAGCTACATATTTACATAAATGTATAAATGTAGGTTAATCTTTGAACGTTTCCGACAGGAAGTATCTATTGAATAGCACGAGAGTCATGATAATATTAATAATAATAATAATAATAATAATAATAATAATAATAATAATAGTAATAGACTCACTGAATAAATCGTTTTAATCGTAAAGCTGAGAGGTAAAATAAAAAAATATCGGTCCGTTTGTTTTGTTTAGCAAATAAAATAGTTGAGGGTTCCGGTTTCGCCGTTTCGTCACGTGTCGACATCAAGAGAGTAATGTGTCGCGGGACCAAATAAAAGATATACGCGACATTTTTAAATTGGACCAAATTAAAATAAATAGAGAACAATTTTTACTGTCACATCGTATATATAATTATAAAAGATGAGATCGAATATAAGGTGGATATTTTGTATAAGGGACAAAGAAAGTAATGTGACGTTAAAATAGGTCGGAGCCTCAGTATTAGGTACTCCATCACTTTAGCTGCGTATTCGTCTTGAGGCCTTTGGGAAATTTGTATAGACAATCTACTAGACAACTGAGTTCAGGCTCCTTTTCAAATCACAGATGCTCATGCATTTTACAACAGACTAAAATATATAAATAACACATATTTATGTCTATCTGTTCTTTATACCCCTTCACGAATAAATGCATATCGATAGGCTTAAATTTATGACCCACCTGAAAATAAGAATCATGCTTTTTTATCTTCGTTACCACCAACAACAATGGGTGATCCTTTAACGTGCAATGCAACACAGTATTTACTACTTCTACTACTTATTTATTGTAATAAAAATATACTAGTAATACTATTACTATTTGTACGGATTATTTTCCAATAAAATCATCAGAAAATCAGAATAATGTGCTCTGCTTTTAAATTTATTTATTGTACTACGACTATACTAATATTTGCTCTCTATTTGCATAGATTATTTTTTTGAATAAAATTATGTGAAAATAAGAGTCCATATTTTTATTTTTGTTATCATTTTTGTTGTAATTGTTTAATAATATTTACACCTTCTAACTTTATTTATTGTGTTATAACTATGGTAATTATTTCCCCTCTTTACACACAACATATTCATTATATTATACTGACAATAATTCCATGATTACCAAATTATCAATTGAATATTAATTAAAAATTTATTAATATTTAAGTTCAAATTAATATTTCTTTCACAACCATTTGTTTTATAATTCTCGTTTGTATCCTTTTGATTTTAAACGTTTAATTAATTAATTAAATAAATTTAATTAAATGTAATGTTATAAAACTATCTGAAAATAAGAATCCATGTTGTCACCACAAAGTACTGACTGATCGTTTAATATGCAATACAGTGCAATTGTACTCAACTATACTACTCATTCCTCCTTCTTTGTACAAAATTAAAAGTTATGTTTTTATCTTTATTTCCATTACAACAATACAATGGGTTATCTTTTAATGTGAAATACAATACAATACTATAACTGTACTAATTATTCCTCCCTATTTGTACAGATTGTTTTCTAATTTTCAATAAACTACTTAAAAATAATAATCATGTTGTTTTACAATTGTTACCACTACAACAACACAATGTGCAATACAACGCAATATTTATTCCTTCTACATTTAATAATCGTATTATTACTATATTAATAATTCTACCCTCATTGTACAGATAATTTCAAATAAAGGTATCTAAAAGTAAGACTCATATTTTCTGTATTTGTTATCACCACAACAACACAGTGTCTTATGTGCAATGTTTGTTTTATAACTACTGTAACTACTAATCATTTCACAAACACAAGCAGTAGTACTCACAGTTGATGGCGAATTGTCTGTGTCTTTGGACAACTTTATTATTTTATTGGGGTTTACAACATCCTTTTTAATCATTATGAATGGGACGTTTTTGACTCACCAAAAGGTTTATTAAGGGATGTTTTAATTTAAGATGTGTTGTTGACGAACTTTTATTAATAATCAACAAACATGAGCATTAATTAATTTAGCTTTATTTAAATTCCAATCTTGAGTCACAAACAAGTTTTTTATTCACTTTTCTAAAAAAAAAAAGAAATAATAAATTTAATTAAACGAAATTACGTACTTGTATTATAACACAAATAATATAGTAATTTTAAAAATAGAGGTTTTTATTGAAACGTATTAATTATAATTAAACTTTAATATATTACAGTTATAGAGAGGGTTAAAACTATAAATTAAATTTTGTTTACTATTCCAACTAATACAAAATTGATTTATTGGTGACCACAATAATATTTAAATATTTGTCATGGGTACAAATATTACAGATGTAATCGACTCAGTAACGAGCCTTACAAGTATCGTTAGAATGAATGTAAATATGTAAAATGATAATAATAATAATAATAATAATAATAATAATAATAATAAAGTAGTATAATAGTAATCCATTATCCATGGTAGGTAAATTTGAAAACCAGACCAAATATAAGAACGTTCTTTATTTTTGTTATTCCAAGGTGGGATGAAAGGTGTAAGGTGCAGAAGGAAATTCAGCTTTCCCAGTATTACCATATGCATATACATACATACATAGATATGTTACATACATACGTACGTGTATAAAGGTAACGTTTCAGACTTAATGATAAATAGAAGCAGCAATTGCAGAAATGGCACGATGGGGTGAGTAAGCGAATACGCGAAACGTTGTTTACTTCACTAGAAATGAACGGTTGTGAAAAGAATAGGTAAGTAAAAGTAATCAGGCGGTGTGGTTGAAGGTTGAAAAAAAATAAAAAAAAAAATAAAACGAGACAAGTTAGTGCAATTTCAAAATGATATATGGCATTTGCTTATTCTAATGGCACAGCGGCGATTGAAATGAAGTTAGCAGAAATTGTATATCACTAGACTTGGCACAAATCGTTGCCTCTGTAGTAATCTTTTTGTGACATTTTTACATTAGGAAAGTTAAATGTAAAATTCTCATTTATATTCATTGTAATATACATTTGTAACTTTTTAAATTCTCTCGCCAAATTATTACGGAATGGAAATACTGTAATTAAAATCCTTAACATTCTACAAATGAGGCTGACACCGAACTTTCAGACGAAAATTATTATCATAAAACGACCGTTTCCAATGTGTGTGTGTGTGTGTGTGTGTGTGTGTGTGTGTGTGTGTGTGTGTGTGTGTGTGTGTGTGTGTGTGTGTGTGTGTGTGTGTGTGTGTGTGTGTGTGTGTGTGCCCTGCCTACAAATACAAATATTTTTAGTTACTTGAACGTGGTATAAAACAATTAATCCAGTATAAATATGTATGTAGTACGTAGTACGTAGTACGTAGTACGTATCTAGTACCTATATGTTACCTATATCTCATATGACCAAGTTCATAAGTGGATTTGATAGGCAACTACAAGCTTTCCTTTTAGGTTAAATTCACCGAAACTTGCTTGTTTGATATTAAATTTACAGTAAGATATGCATTATACATCCCACTGCCGTAAACTTTAACAACGATCAATACGTTGTTATTGGATGAATGAAATTTGTGTCGTCTAAATACAATAAATAATAAATTCGTGTACAATTAAAAAATAATTGTATTTGTTAAACCAGCTACAGATAAATAAACATGTATGTAATTTGTATGAGTCATTTATATACGGTACATAATATTAAAACTGGAAGCGAATGCAATTATCAGAATTTTCATTGAGTTTAGTTACTGAACCATTGTTTAGTCGCGCGGAGATTATAGTATTGTGTATAAACGTTAAAAATTGTCAATATAACAAATGAGATAATCCCGTAATACAATTATTTGGATTTAAAATGTATAAATTGTCACAATAGGATTGTTAGTTGTAATTTCGAATGATGGAACATGCAATGGGATCAGAAATATTCCCAGCATAGTCAAATTTGCGGATATCCGGAAGAGAATAAATTACAAGGCAAAAATTGAATATTGGAAAGTTTATAGTTTAAAATCGAGCCAAAATCACTGATTGCGGGCTGCCGTTTCGATTTCGATTTCGATTTCGATTTCGATTTCGACCATATTAATTTCTTTGTTAATTCTTGATCGTCTACTTTAGGTCACTCAAATTCAATTTTTGTGCTTGTTACTACATTATTTAATATATATTTTATATTACACATATAATAAAATAATTTGTTTGTGGTGCAGTATTGGCAGAAAGTAGAGCAACTTTAGAAATATGTAAAGAAATATTGTGGAACAATATGGTACTGTATTCAGATAAAAATATGCCACAAAAACTTTCAACAAGCAATATTTGAAGCAGTGGCTTTTAAGGGAAAAAATTATGTTCATGTTATGAACTGGCCATCTCAATTTTCTGATCTAAACTTCATTGAAAACTTATGGGAGATGTTTGGAAGTTATTCATAACAATGAAAAGTGTATAGTTTAAAATGGAGCCAAAACATGGATTGACCGAAACACTCTTGGATGGATAATATTAAACACTTTGCTAATTCTCACTCGTATACTTTAGTTACTTAAGTATATTCTTTATCGAACAATTATTTGTTAGCCAAATCTTTTGCAAACTTTTAATCTAAATTTAGGTCACTCAAATTCCATTTCTGTTTACTTTAAACACTGCTAAAACCGCTTGTTTTAATTAAAATCACATTGTTCATTATACATTTTATGTTATACACATAATTAAAATAATTTATTTGTGGTGTGTTCTAGAATTTCCCAGCTTACATGTGCATATGTACAGGTCATTAAAGTAACTGTTAATTATATATAAGGAAATAAAATGTTGGTGATTTTAATATTTTCAACATCTCTCTTCAACCTTTAGGCAATTTTTAAACTAATTATAGTTGAACAACTTATTTTAAATAAGCAACATTGTGTTTGACGTCTCTATGGTGAAATGAATTAATGGAATCTGGCTGGAAATTTAACACCAAATTAAAAAATTATTTATTGTTATTAATATTATTATTATTTTATTCACAATTCGTAAAATTCTAAAAAAATATGCAATACGATCAGAATTATTCCCGGCACAGTCAAATTTGCGGATATCCGGAAAAGATTAAATTACAAGGCAAAAATTGAATATTGGAAAGTTGATAATTTAAAATGGAGCCAAAATCATTGATTGCAGGCTGCCATTTCGATTGAACGAAACGGAACTGGATGTACGTACGATATTAAATTCTTGGTTATTTCTCACCTGTGTACTTATTTATTTATTTATTTTCATCGAACAATTTTGTGTTTATTAAATCTTTCGCAAATTTTAAACCTAAATTTGAGTCACTTAAATTTTATTTTCTGTATCTGTTTGCTTATTTTAAATTTAATTAAATTATATTATTCACTATACATATAATTGAAATTTAATTTGTTAATAATATGAAAGAAGATCAAATGTTTGTGCTCTTTATATAAAGTTGTGACTTTATTTTAAAAACACTTGGTTGTTTTTGTACATTTAATATTAGACATATAATTAAAATAATTTATTTGTAGTGTATTCTATAGTCGTCTCTTTTACATGTTCCATACATGTCATTAAAAATAATTGTCAATTATATATAAGAACATAAAATGTTTGTTCTTTTCATATCTACAACTTCTGAAACTATTCAAACTTTTGGCAATTTTTAAATTGACTTTAGTCGGATGACTCACATGATATAAGCAACTTTATATTTGACGTTTCTATGACGAAATAAATCAATAAAATTTAGATGAAAATTTAGCACCAAATAAAAACAACAATTATATTTATTATTATTAATAACGACTATAATAATAATTTATTCACGATTCGTAAAATTGTCAAAAATATGCAGTGGGATCAGAAATATTCTTGGCACATAAAAAATTGCAGATATTCGGGAGAGAACAATAAATTACAAGGTAAAAATTGAGTATTGATTGGAGGACAATATTAAATCTAAATGTTGGCCACACAAATTTGATTTTCTCTTTCTGTTTACTCTAAAGACAACTGCTTGTTTTAAATTTAATTAAATTATTTTATTCATTATACATTTTATATTATACACATAATTAAAATAATTTGTTTCTGTACTTGTGTACTCCACAATTTTTCTGCTGACATGTACATGTGTACAGGTCATTAAAATAATTATAAATATAATAATATATAAAAACATAAAAAGTTTGAGGTTTTCATATTTGCAACTCCTGAGTTTATTCAACTTTTAGGCAATTTCTATACTAATTCGCTACCAAATAAAAATATTACTATTATATTTTTATCATTATTATTTTATTCACATCATGTTACAGAAAAATATGCAATGTGATCAGAAATACTCCCATTATAATCAAATTTGCGGGTAACCGGAAGAGAATAAATTCCAAGGCAAAAATTGAATATTGGAAAGTTTATAGTTTAAAATGGAGCCAAAACCATTGATTACAGATTGCTATTACGATTCAACGAAATGCAATTGGACAGATAATATTAAACTCTTTGTTAATTCTTGCTCGTGGACTTATTTATTTATTTAATTACATCCTTCAGGCAACAATTAATGTTTAACATATCTTTGGCACCTTTTAAATTTAAGTTTGGGTTATACAAATTCGATTTTCTGATTCTGTTTACTTTAAAAACAACTGCTTGTTTTAAATTTAATTAAATTACGTTATTCATCTTAGATTTTATACTATACATGTAATTAAAATATTATTATTTAATAATATTATTTTATTAAGAATTTGTAGAATTTTCTAAAAATATGATCAGAAATATTCTCAACATTGAATCTGAAAAAGAATAAATTACAAAGCAGAAGTTGAATATTGGAAAGATTATAGAACAAAATGGATCCAAAACCATTGATTGCAGTCTCGATTTTCGACATATGCATATTCTTTCTTCACTGAACAATTGTCAAATCTTTCGCAACTTTTAAACCTACATTTAAATTTAATTAAATTCCTTTATTATAGTTACATATTGTACATAGTTATCCTGTTTAGATATACATATCTATTTAGGTCGTTAAAATAATTGTCAATTATATATAAGAACATAAAATGTTGTGTATGTTGTGCTTTTCATATCTTCAACTTCTCAAACTATTCAACCTTTGGGCAATTTTTAAATTGACTCACATAAAATAAGCAATATTGTATTTGACGTTTTCATGACGAAATGAGTAAAATGTAAATTTAGCTCCAAATCAAAACAAAACAATTATTATTATTATTATTATTATTATTATTATTATTATTATTATTATTATTATTATTATTATTATAAAGAAATCAATACAAATATTATACTTATAGTAATTATGGTTATTTATATCTATGAAAATAAATTATTCCTATTAAACATGTACATATTTCGTTATGAAGGTGTCGTGGTTAAGTATATTTGAATTAATATGTTTTTGTTATATTTAAACAGGATATTTCCATCAATGCACCAAAAGCACTGTACAATTTTGCAATTTTGGAGTACTAAATGTGGTTGAAATAATGCATAATAGATGTATGTATGTGTGTATTTAGTAATTTGATACAAATTTAATTAATAATTTATAATGGCTGGAGTGCTAATAAAAAAAAAATCATTAAATTATTGGCATAACTTTATGATGTACCTAGGTCAATAATTTAACCATATTTGCAACAAGTATTGTGTTATATCACAACATTATTTTTGCGATGATACGAGTTATGTGGCATTTTGCAGACCATAATGTATTTGGTAAAGTATTTTTGTAGGTTCTTTATTTTATACCATCAACTCATTTTCAGCCATTAAATCGTAATTTTAGTTTAATGTCTATTAGATTATGCGAGTAAATAGGTACTTATGTACTCGTATAGTACATAAAAATAAATAGGAGCGTAGATAGGTTTTTGATACTTTTCTAGGTGGTGCAAGTAAATTTTCTTGAATGGACCTATCGCATGCTTGCAAATGTAACGTAAAAGTTAATCTTTTCATAAATCTCATTGTTAATGGGACTTATGGTTGGTATAATCTGTTTGAATAGTTTTGACGTTGATTATTTATTGATATTGAAAAGTTCACCTTTGGAACTTAGTTGCAGAAAATGACCTGCAAAAGATTTTAAGAACGTTTTCCACATCATTGTAATATTGTCGAATTGTCATGATTCGCTCATATTTTCATATGTAACTACATATGTGTATGCTGGAATAAATAAATAATGGATGGATGATGGCATTTGAAATTCCCGCCCTAAATAAAGTGACTATAAAGTATAAAAATGGTATCGCAAAAAAGAGAAAGCTGTTTGGAAAAATTATTCATGAAATATTGTCTGATATTTCGGTAATGTGGCAATTCATATTCTGCTGGGAAGTAGATAAGGTATAATGTTATCATCATTATTTACCAATACATAATAAACAGACTCATGGAATGATTCAAGCTTGGGTATCATCAATAGACATACGAATATCAATAGGAGAAGGTGGTGGCGTGATATAGTCATAAAGATAATAAAATCGAAAAACAAGAGGAGCAGCGTTTCAAATAAATAACTTAATCATATTTTACACGACAATTCTAGAAAATTTTATATTAGTAAATATGGAAAATATTGTTTATAATAATAATTAAAATAAAATAATAATTAGTGTCAATACGAAACATATTGTTTACAATCTGAGAGTCTAAAATCAAACCGATAAAATAAAAAGAGTAACTAAATAGCATAGTTAGCAGTTAAAAATTCATCGATATCATAATATTTCTTGCCCGCTAAAAAATTAAAAGTGGTTGATTTAAATTTAATAGTTAGCTTATTAAGAAAATAGGACAACTGTCTACTTAGATATTGATTAAAATATTGCCTTTCATTTAAACTAAGCTTTAGCAAATTTACATAGATGAAACAGTGAAAAGTTTATGTCACTTAAATTGGGATTTAAGATTTCACTGTATTTCAAATTTAAAATGCACTTATGTACTCCACTATGAGTGGGAAATGCCCTCTTCAAATGACAAGAGCGTCTCCGACGCAGCAACGAATAATTAAAAACGGATCCAAACAAAGAATGATAAACAATAAAAAGCACTTTCAATTTTCAAATACACTTCAAATTTCTTATCAGAAATACACCTTTATTTAGTCTCTCATATACCTGGTCAACATTTCCCAAGACTGTTATGCAATGTGACCCTTCAACATTTGATTGACTCGATGATTAATATAATTACAATAGAAATTGTTTACAAGCACAGAAATATAGTATAGATACAAAAATATAAAATCAAATAAATAAAATAAAAAGAATTTATAAACAATGAACACAAAGAATGAGAACCATTAAAAAGCATCTTCAATTTTCAAATACTTTCTTTACTTTTTTTCTTATCAGAAATACACCTTAATTTAGTCCATCATGTACATGGTTAAAATGTTTGTCCCAAAAGAGTTTGTTGTTCAATGTGACGATACAACTTGTTTCCTATGTCAGAATTATTGTATAAATATAAAAATTTAAAATAATATTAATTAAATAAAATCAAACAAGTAAAAATTAAAAGTATCTTTTATTTAAACTATGCACTGGTAAACAACATAGAAGAGTTGAAAGATTACGGTTCTTAATCTGAGTTTTAAGATCTTCAGTGTATTTCAAATTTGAGTGGGAAATACCCTCTTCAAATGACAAGAGCACCTCCAACTCAGGAATAATTAAAAACGAGTGAAAACAAAGAATGATAAGCAATAAAAATCACCTGCAATTATCAAATCTCTTCATCCCTCATATACTTGGTCTACAAGTTTGTCCCAAGACAATTATTAATGTGAATACAATAGTTTATAACGACAGATGAATAGTATAGATACAAAATGATAAAATCAAATAACTAAAATAAAAAGAATTTATAAATATAAATACTGTATATAAATGTATATGCTAAACGGATACAAACAGTAACTGACAATCAGTCATACCACACACCTGGAATTTTAGCCATCCAGTGTGATGGTGTGTTATAAAATAATAAAAATTATTGTAATATGTTAGTAATAATTCAATGAGATTATATGGTAATATGATTTTTTGAGTAAAATAGTTTCAATTATTTTTCTGAAACAATAAAGGAATATATTGATATAATAATATAATTGACAATTGTTCGTTATACAACAGTGTCATATCAATTCAATTCAATCAAAATTTAAACGGTATTTACAACTCAAAAAAAAAAAAAAAAAAAAAAGAAAAAAAGAAGATAGATATAAATAAATGGTACCACATAAATGTTGACAAAGCAGCAAGCCAGTATTGTTCAAGTAATTAGCAAGGTTTGCTTTATTACAAAACAGCCCGAGGTGCCGACAGGAAGACCGCGCAGTAAAACCTTTTATGTTTTAATCAAATAAATAATATAAAAATTAATAAAACAAAGCCATTGTTTGATACATCTTAATTTACAGGCTCCTTTAATCTTAATTGGCGGATGAATTCGCTCGAATAAAATACATACATCGGAATGAAAAAGTTAATTATGGCGGAGTTATGGAGCGGGGGTGTGGGCAGAACAGATATATGGTGAGGGCAGTAACATAGAAGACTGGGGTGAACTGATGGCGAAGAGATGCTATTGTTCATTGTCTAATTACCAAGCTTGTGGAGATAGACGACAAAATACTTCCCGACTACTAATTGTAAATTGGACTCGGGTGCCTTCTGAGGTCTACTAATCTAAATTATGGGGCCTAATAACATTTAACTAATTATAAGTTGCTTAAATTGTTTGCTGACCTTGCCGGGCCCTACTTCTGTATGCACACACATTTCTACAATATACACGTATATTATTTTCATATTTTTTTATTTGTTCCAACATACAACAACGTATAATAGCGCACAACAATTTGTAATTAGTATGCGCGGATTAAATTAATGCCGCCAATTTATTATTATTAGATTGGTACAAATTTCCATACTCTTTGTTGGCGGCAACAAACATAACATATCCGGTGTTCAGTCGATAAAGTTTCTCATAACTGAAATTAAATTTGTAACATTATATTTTACGCAAGGGACATTTATGTTAATTTGAACTTTACATCAGTGATTCCACCGGGATCGAAATGTAGACCAAATAGAGCTAAACCTGTTAAATATTCAGTTCAATTTTATATATAAAGCAGACATTTTTAGTATAAATCATCAACAACATTTGCAATATTCATTGTAAAAAGAAACGCTAAAACCAGTGGACATATTGTACTTTATATTCACGTTGTGTTGCTAATATTCCACACATTTTATTTCGTGCTATGAGGAATGCTTACTAAATAAAATTAACATATTCGTGAGCTGAAGAAATTTTTATCAATTTTTTTCCCAGAAACAAATGGGAATTTTAATTAGTTTTGCAATGAATGAATATATGTATTTTTCCTGAGTTTTGTTCAACATTTAAAACTAGAAATATATTAACCATCTATCTTTACCTGCCTTTTTGTCCGACTGTTGGTTACTGTGTCGACGTGTCGACGTGTCGACGTGTCGATGTGTCGACGTGTCGATGCAATGTGTCGACACATAAATATATTTTACTGTGTCGATACGTGGACTATCGATTTATCGACACAAAGACTTTTCTATCGGTCACGTCGAATCGAGTCGACATATTAATAAAAACAGTGTCCAGTTGAAATTGTCTTGATTAGTATTAGCACATATCAAAATATGTGGATGTGGTATTACTATGACGAACTGAAACATTGCTCAACAAAATAGACTATTCATAATTTGACAGAAAATGTGCATGCAACAACCAGTTTTGTATTTGTTAAAATTTTAATTAACCATCTCTTTAAGTGTTTTAAGTTTCATCCTTCATTTTGTACGATACAAAAAGTGAATTATTCGATTTTTACGATGTCTGAAAAGGTTGCAAAAGGTTTTCAGGGAACAAGCTCTACCAAAAACAACAACATTTGGTAGGTACGAAATGTTTAAAGAAGACAGACAACGTACTGAAGACGAGAGCGTCCAGGACGACCACCTACATCAATTGATGAGCAACATGTAAGTCAAATCGGTGCTTGCAAATCGCCGACTAATAATAAGAGTCTTTGCTGACGATATTGTCATATCAAAAGCATCAGTCTATTTTCAATGATGTCATATCTCGATTGGTACCGAATTTTTTACGTGAGTTTTTCCCCTATAATGCGACAAATATCTCTCCATAACTACCGTATTCATCTGATTTAGCTCCACGTGACTTCTGGCTATAAATAGAAGAAGGTGTTGAAGACCATTTCAGAAAATGACTATTTGGACTGAAAACAATGTTGAAATAAGTGTGATGGGGAATACCTTGAAGGCGATAAAATAGATTTGGAAGAGTAAATAAGAATTATCAATTTATAAGAAGATTCTGGATATTTTTTGGACACGGTAATATTTAGAGAAATATTATGTAAAAGTTTTGAGGAGTTACAATTCGAATACCCTTCAAGGGGTTGGAATAATATGACAATTTTTAAAATTAAACCGTACCATATTCTAAAAGTATCAATCAGATTGTTATTTATTTCAAGTAAAATTTCATTTAATTATATTTATTATTTCGTTTCATCTTTGGAAAGGCCAACAAAAAATCTTGTTTGGGACTATTATACTCAAGATAGCAATTTAAATAAAGCCAAATGTAATTTGTGCTCACCTTTGTTGTCTATTAATGATCGCTTAACAATTTCGAGTTTAACAATGCATCTTAAACTAAAACATCCTTTAAGTTGTTGTCAAAAGTAACAGATAACTCATCATCTAGTGTTAATACTACTGATGTTACTCCAAAGAGAAAAGAAAACGAAATCACTATCACGTTATTTCATTTTGTGAATATTTTTAAAATATACACGATCCTTATAAATGCGTTGACACATTTAAATGACTTGGAAGCTCGTCGCTAGACATTTGTTAATTTGTTATTTAGCTTGTAAAAAATTAAATTAAATACCAAACAAAAAATGATTAAACGTTTAAAGTCGAAAGGATACGAACGAATATTATAAGGCAAAAGGCTTTTAATGGAATATCGATTTTTTTTTAATCCGTGAACTTAAATATTAATAAGCTTCTAATTAATATTCAATCGGTAATTTGGATTCGTACGAGTGAATTGAAATGAAAAAAAAAAAAAAAAAAAAAAAATGACATGAGAATTGCTGATCATACGCACCTGGAATTAATGTCAGTATGTAAAATACACATGTTGTCGATTATTGGAAAATAATCCGTACAAAGAGGGTGGAATGATTAGCATAGTTATAGTAATACAATAAATAAATTTAAAAAGAATAAATATTACGTTGCAATGAACATTAAACGATCAAGCATTGTGTTGTTATAGTTGTAACAAAGATGGTTTTATTGGAAAATAATTAGTACAAACAGGGAGGAATGATTATTATGGTTATAGTATAATAAATAAATTCGATAGAGTAAATATTACGTTGCATTGCACATTTAAGGGTCACCCATTGTGTTATTGTAGTTCTAGCTTAGACAAAAAACATTATTTTCAGGTGGTTTTATTGGAAAATAAATATTGCATATTAAACAATCACTTATTATTGTTGTGGTGATAACAGAAAAAAAAACATTATTTTTATTTTCGATAAAGAGTATTCGTAAAAAGTTTCCTCGCAATTAATCTCTTTGGTTTCTAGCTGGTCTGAAAGTTTTTAATGAAAAAATAATCATTAACTTAGGACGAGTATAATGTTAAAAACAAATAAAAACATTAGCAAAGTTTTTTAAAATTTCGTGATAAATCTTGTTGATGTTTAAAACAAACAAATAATAATTTGCAAATACCTACATTAAGTTTTTATCAAAGTCATAAAGTTAATTCCGTCTGACGTTTATATTAGATTAGTTACTACATTACATTACATTACATTACATTACATTACATTACATTACAAGACGTGTAACTTCTATTACCTACATAGTTTTAATGAAAGATTTCGGATCATATATTTCCTTCGTAATCCTTTAATTGCATTTTAAAATTTTGTTTACGTTTAAATTCAATACATTTGCAGTTAATTGTGAGTGTTACAATACAACGATTATTACAATAAATAACCCGAATCCAATTAAAGTAAAATTTCAAATTTTAAATATATGTGCATACATATACATATTATGTGTGTATGTATGTATGTATGTTTTATTGGATAATGAATGATTTACCAGTTTAAAGCTGTTTTAATTGAATTTTGTCAATTAATAATAATATTATAATTTAACATAATTTTAGGTGTATGCATACATTCATTCTATTTAATTGTTTACCATAGATTATCTGATCGTACACTTACAAAATACCCGTACTGGTGCTGTGCTTTTGCACAAAACTGTGTCACCGGTTATTATCGACTGATACTAGTACTAGTACTAAAATGTAAACTTAAAGTTATCACTTTGTACCTATGTATGTATGGTAGTATACGTTATTGTACTAATAGGTAACGTACGCAATGCAAATTCGATAAATTAGCGTGCAAATTACCAAACAGTAAATTCAGCATAGGTGACATATCAAATATGTATGTGTATACCTGTTATGGAGGCAAATAATTTTGTTTTTGTTTATAAATAGCATGTCAGCAGCATACTCATGGTAAGTAGATAGGTAGATATTTTATTGGTTTATTGCTTCGTTACTTGAATAAATTTTATTAGCCTACGAGTATTCAATTTGTATAATTTGTATCAGTGAGGACACCAAATGCGTAAAAATCCGAAAGGTTTTAATTTAAGGTAAAACGGATATGTCAGGCGAATGATTAAATTATTTGGAATTAGATTTTTGTTGGACATGTTCGGAACGAAAGTATCATCGAGTTAAAACCCCCTTGATAACCAGATCGGACACCTGAATCAAGTTAATTGGCAAAGGTCGCTACCTTTATCATACATAAATGCATTTAACCCACCTATAGTATGATTAAATAATGTCCGGAAATAATAAGTTTAGTCAAACAAAAGGATGTTCGTATCTCGTTGTTTATGTCCATGTATGTCTATATGTGTAACGCCAACGACACGACCAACTTTGTCCCCTCCATAACTAATATGTATAACAAACAACATCCAATCTCTCCAATAAAACCACCTAGTTTATGATATGATGTTCCGCACAATAAATTTACCATTGGCTACCACCTACGTACCTATATGCCTACCTTCCGGCCTACCACCTGCCTCCTATTTCCTATATCCTTTATTTCTCACACTCACTTCGTTCCTATATGTACTAAAGAATACTTCTTTACTAACTCGAACCGTGATTTGCCACAAAAAATTCGATTTAATGTTTCCCATTTAATATGAACCAAGCAACAAATCTGATAATCTATTAATAAAATTAACAAAAATCAAAAATCAAATATCAAATATCAAATATCAAATATTAAGAATATAGTTTGTAATCTGTTTAATCTGTTCCACGAAAATGGAAATGGAATTATGAGGAATTAGCCCAGAATCGAAACCTTAGGCGCATCCACCACATTTCACACCTGTGACTTATTGAGGTTGCGGAATAGCTCTGATAAACACAGAATCCAAATATATACAAAATAGTTTATTAACAAATAACTAACAATGGGCAACAATCTTTAAGGATGGAGATGACACTAACCCCTACATGATTGTATTCTATCTCACTATCCTTCCCGTCCCCCGCAACTAGTCAACCGTTATACATTTATATTTCAATTAAATGAACAATACACTAATGTTTACCAAAACATGACCCCGATGATTACCTTATTCAGCATGTAGTACTATCAGAGCCAGAGTCATAAAACTAAAAAAACAATGATAAACATTTGAGAATGCCTTACTGTCCATATTATATTAAGTTTTTATTTTAATACAAAAAAATTAGCTATTTGTGTTTGACAAAAGAATTTTCAACATTTTCATTCATAGATTTTCTAGAATGTACTTCCATTTAAAATTTAAGATGTTGTTTGTAATCATGTAAATACTATAAAGTTTTCGGCATTATTCTAATCAATTGATGATTGATCTTAGAATTGTTGTAGACAGGAAATCCCAAACGGGCATAAGACAGGTATCATCGGAAAGGAAAAAACTCCAGAAGTTTACCTGGGGTAGAAGAAGTTCGACTTATCGAAGGTTGTGTCAAACATTTAGCTAGTTATCAACTAATATTTTCACCCTGACGCTACTGCCAATCAATTTGCTTCGAGTTAACAAAAATTCGAGTAATCGAAGTCCGAGTGTGTTTATAAATCCATAAATTAATCCCGACCCGTGAACAAAACAGCCTAGGACCGGACCGTTTTATTTCGATATTTCGATCGAGAAAAATGGCCAGCATCCCAAATTAGACCGTTGCCGTTACTGGTGGAATTTCAATTAAAAGCGGCCCGTTTAATTAAATAAATATTTGTCACTATCCCACATTAAATATACGTGTATACGTGTATACGTGTACAAGTTTAGTCTAGCCCGCATACTTGTGTACTTATGTGCATCTGCAATCTGTTGTCATCGTAATATTGAGGAGTACAACGAGTACATACCATCCATGTGTAATATGTAGTGGTAGTTCGTCTCTGTTTGTCTCTCCGAATATTGAATTTAGTCGTCAGGCATTAGGACATTGCAGAGACGTCGCGGCGTGCTAATATTACCATTACAAGTATGTAAATTGAGTACTTAAACTATTTGAACGAAGGTAATTGGACATAACATTAATATTCAACAGAAAATTGGTAATTTACGAGAATGAATGCAGTGGATTTGGGGATTGTAGGGAAACGCTGCGCTGAGCTGTGCTGTGCAGTGCTGTGCTGTGCTGTGCTGTGCTGTGCTGTGCTGTGCTGTGCTGTGCTGTACTGTACCGTGTTCTGGCTGTGCTCTGGCTGTGCTGCGGGACACTCAAAAAGCTCGCTAGTGCGTGAATCACATATATTTAATAGTACAAATGGCCTTGCAAACAACGTTATATAAATCATAGTAATGTGTACTTGGAAGATGACGTAATTTAGATGATAAATTCGAGAGCTTAACGTCTACAATATGAGCTTTTGGGCTATTTTTTATTTTGAGCCGGTTCACGAAATAATTACGAACTTCCCCCCTCCCCGAGCTTGTTTAAGACTTGCACATTGCACCGCAAACGTTTTGAATCGCGTTCGATACGGAAAAGAATTATTAGACGCAATCATATAAATTCCCCGTTAATTGGATTATTGATTAGATAAATACCGTATTTGATTTGTAAGTTGAGTAGATTGCGAAAAGATATAACCGGGTATAAATCTAATTTTATAACAATAGTATTTTATTTTCAATAGCGCTGAGCTTTTTGGGAAAGAATGTACTGTAATCTAGCATGTCACAGAGACCGCAGATACGTCTATAGCTGGCATTGTAGTGGGCCAACAATAGGGATTGGCTAACCATAAAACTTGATGGCTTTGCAAAATATTCCTCCATTCTACTATGCAGGTGAATTTTTTAAGTGTTTTTCTACCTTTAACCTTCTAACGGCACGAAACACTTGTACTTATTATACGTGCATGTTCGGCCTGCCATTTTGATTGAAAACTGAGTGAATAGCTGTCAATTTAATACTTGTAATCCGTAATTACGTAATATTTCAATTAATTAAATTTATGCTTTCTTTAGAAATATTAAAAAAATTCGTTGGAACTATTTATATAAAGTTAAATGTAATTTGTGCTCATCTTTGTTGTACTAAGTATTCAATTTGTCGACAAATTCTACACTTTTGTTAATTTATTATTATACTATATATTAAGAAATTGAATGGAATTCGAATAAAAAATATTTAAACGTTTAAAATCGAAAGGATACAAACGAAAATTATAAGCCAAGTGGTTTTTTTTAAAGGAATATCGACTTTTTTTAATCCCTGAACCTAAATATTAATTAAGTTTCTAATTAATATTCAATCGGTAATTTGGATTAGTAAAAGTGGTCGTAGAACGAAAAAAAATGGCATTAGAATTAGTGATCATATACAACTGGGATTAATGTCAGTATGTAAATACACATGTTATCGATTATTGAAATGTGATGTGATCTGTGTAAAGAGGGAGGAATAATTAGCATAGATGTAGTACAATACATAAATTTGGAAGGAGTAAATATTGCGTTGAATTGCACATTAAGCGATCACTGAAAGTGTTGTAGCGGCAACAAAGATATTTGCAGGTGATTTTTTGGAAAATTATAATCTATTCGAATATGGTGGAGTGCTTAGCATAGAAGCAATAAGCAACAATAAATAAGTTTGGAAGAAGCAAATATTCAAATGTGTGACATCACTAGTTGTCATGAAAGAGTAGCTTAGCACAGTTAATTCCTTTGGTTTTGATTGTGCAAAAAGTTCCTTCATTTTACCATGCAAGTGGAATTTTTAAGTGTTTAACCTAACGTCAGGAAAGACGTGTACTTATTTCACGTGCATGTGCCGGCTGCCACTTTGATTGAAAAGTGAGCGAGAACGTAAACAATTCGATATAAACCGAAATTATTTCAGTGGTGGTTTATTCAGGTAGACGAGATAATGTAGTACGTAATAAATTTCCGGAATGAACTTGAACAATTACGGATTCGGGCATCAATTATTTGTTTATAATTAACGGGGCGAAAACCCTTATAAACCTCTTTGGAAGTTGGCACTGGGCAAAAGCCACTCATCCATCGTGAAGGTGGAATTGTTGCACGAATGGGACCTATCTCTGACAAATACCTGCTCTGAAGTATGTCGCCACTAATGAACTGCGCTTCCATTCCAGATTTATTCACTTCACCTGAATGTTTTCGCTTTTCCTACGCACTAATCAACTGCTAAATTAAATGAAACCCACCATCATATTACCTGTCTACATCCATGATTTGTAACTGCACTTCTGTGGATTTTGCGGATGTTCACATTTCCATAAAAATTTTTTGTTTCTTGATTTAGTTATTCAAGTTATGTTACGTTACGATTATTAATTGCGTACCCAACACACCAGTTATAGATAGAATCAATCATATTAACAGGCTAAACGTTTTCTATGCTCTACAAACAAACAGCATTTATATTTTTGCAGTTAATTGGTTTTAAAAATAATATTTTACTTTTTAAAAATCCAGGCTTTTTCGTTTTTCCTATTGATTCGTTTAAAAGCTATGAATAATTTGTGTTGTGTATTCAACAATATTTTTCCATTTACATACAACAACGATGTGTTTTGAAAAGGACTAAAACGCGTATTTGACGATATGATACGCTGCTTGAGATTGAAAATATGTTATTGTATGGCTGATTCTAGATTTCTACGTGTATAATTTTATATCTTTTGTGTCATTATTCATTAAAATCGTGTTATGAATAATAAACTGAACTGAATAAAGTTATGTGAATGTGTGAAAATTACTCTTCTCGCAAATATTACGTACATGATTTGGTACAAAATAATGTTCAGAAAAACTTAAAAAAAAAAAACAATAACTCAAAACGAAGCAACTGACTTCCTTGCTCGTCTGCCTGATATATTGATAAATTACTATTTATCTTGTCTGGACTAGCGAAACAAATTATTTTCACTGACTTCAGGATTAGTGTCTGATAAATAGAAAATTTACCAAACTAAAGTAGCAATTTCTGTTATTGCTTGAGAAGGAACTAATTCGTTATTTATTCCACGTAAAATAAAAATATCACCCATTTTACATATTACATACAAATTACATATGTCTACAATACATATTGTGGATTTTATCAAATAAAATCGTTCATGTGGCTTTACCATTATATTTAATTTGTAAATTCATGACCTAAATATTTTTGTCGCGTACATGTTATTGTTAAAACAAAAACGATTTCACATTTTTATATAAATTACACGCGTTGAGTTGTCTCTTGTGCCAGAATTATAATTATCAACAAAACGCAATTGATATTTTGGCTGCAAAATCTGTTGCAAACATTTTTGTTGCACGAATTTCTTATACACTTTCTTATAAAATAATGATAATTTTTAGTATAAATTAATTATACACACACACTTTTCAATCAAGACAAATGAACATTTGTTTGAAGTTGCTCTACACATAAGCGATAGTGTACACATTAATGTGTAGTAATAAATAGTTCATAGTTTCATTATTGATTTCAATTTAGTGAAAGACAATTAAAGTACAAGACAGGAACATATGTGCGAAATTAATCTAATAAAAGTCCTATATGTAGACGTGAACTATACGGATACGATTAAAAGTAAGATATTATCGAAGAAGGGTTGGACATTCCAACATAAATTTTCTATCAACTTTTGCAGATCTGTTTTATGGTTAGATTAAGAAGAGAAATTAATTTCATTTATCATCTTTCACTGTGACACATTTAATAATTACTTGTGCCACATAAATTCATTTCTTGGTTTCAACTCAATGAATTTTTTACACTATGTATATTCTGAACTCATTATCACTTAATCCAATATATCTGTGTTACATCCCTTGAATAAAATAAAAATAAATTTTGCCCATAGAAATATATAAACTTGGAGGTGTGCGATAAAATTTATAAAAAGTTTATGTCAACATGTGGTTGACTATACAATAAATATTTAATGCTAGTATGGATTGGATTATTTTATCCTGGATTCTGGTTTAGACAGGATAAAATGTGGATCTCTACTAAACAGGGAGGAACTGCCTATATTTTTAAATATTAAATTTTTTATATTTTTTTTTACAAAACCTAGAATTCAAAAATAAATCAGAATAATTTATGGCATTAATTCGGCACCAATTCAATCCAAATCCCATTTTTTTTTTATTTTATTTTTATTTAAATTTCAAATGGTTGACTAAGTATTGACCGGTAAGCCACTCTTCGTAAAAAAGATTAAGCTTAGTAATTCTGTAATCACTTAATGGCAAATTTACTGCCTGGAAAGATTAAAATTATAAAGGTTACTTAATTAGAGGTTTATATCTGGAAATCAAATTTTCCTTCCGAAAAAAGCTGCATTAAAGATCCCAAAATGCAATTAAGTTTTAATTAAACTCCAGATCATGGATAAAGACGCTTTATTATACACGTACACCAAAAACCATAGGTTATTATTTGATGTGTCGACAATTCGTTATTATAGATTACATAAACTAATTGATCAGATTAAACACAAAAGCCCGACGTATTAATGTCAGTTTTTAATTATCCAAATTAACGATAATTAAATCGAATGTAAGTTAAATTGAACATTTTAAAATCATTTAATCACAAATATTTATTCTAGCGGAAACAATGCAATTGTTATTCGCAGTTTGATTAAAAACTAGTTGCAGTTTACAAATACATCGAAATCAGGCACGTTGTGTGGTGTGGATGGAAACTTTAAGATTGAACGTTAGGGAGATCACGTCCGTGCAGTTGATACTAATATGTCTTAACTGAAACGTCTAATTTTGTGAATGTGGAAATTTAAACTGTGTCGTCATTACATCAACAACATGTGAGGGTCCACACAGTGTCTCTGATGCATTGTATGACGCTCCTTTTGATATCAAAGTGTCAGGAACAAAAACTGCCTGCCTGCCTGCCTGCCTGCCTGCCCGCCTGCTTGCTCGCCTGCTTGCCCGCCTGCTTGCCCGCCTGCTTTCTACTATATCTCATATACGTATGTCCTTTCCACACCACGAGACAAAGAACTCTTTTTACTTCTACTTATTGTTTTAATAGGTATACCATTTTTATATGTGGATACCGGACTAAAAAAATCATTTTATGCTACATATACTATTTCTTTCCGTTCTTTTTTTCTTTATTTGTCTGTGTCTCCTCCATTAGTGTCCGGTGCATAGGTACATTTTACTGCGTCGATGCATACATATATATCGATCTATCGACACAACGACTCTTGTGTCCATCGCGTTTAGTCGAGTCGACATAATATTGCTTCAAGTGAAATGGATAAAGGGGTCAAGTTATTTACACAGATTTCTTGAAAGCGTTCGATATGATTGACCACTCGTCATATTAAACAACTATCCTTTGAATTTAACACTGAATTCATGTCTTCGTCTTTTAATCAACACGAACAATATGTCAGTTACAATGGATAGATCTAATTTTGGTCATCTTATTTTCCTTCTATTCATTAATACCATACCATTCATACCATCAATTAATTTTAATAATCTATAATTTGATAATGATTTCCATATTTCTATTACGTCAATTCTGTCCCCGATTGTAAGGATTTACAATTACAAATTGTGATGCTGTGTGTAAGTAGTAATTTATATATTAATGTTATAATATGTTTTGTTTTTAATTACAACATGTAAAATTCTTTTCTTAAGTGTAACTTAAATTACCAAAGATTTAGGAGTTATGTTTGATAATAAACTAACTTTTAATAGACATATTAGTTCTATATACAACCCTCTTGGATTAATTATGAGTAATTGTCGTAATTTTGACAACCTTGATACTTTAAAATTATTTTATTACCGGATTATTGTTCTTCGGTTTGGAACCCGTATTACAAAACTTACAACCAGAAAGGATAGTGTGGAGGTTTTCGATTTATTTTGAGTTTAAACCTATAAGAGATACCCTTGAACAATATTTGTGGAACAAGCTTGGTCTTAGCCACTAATTTTTATAATTTACAGTTGTTTTACAATCTGCATTTCTTCAAATAAATATCAATTAAATGTGACGTGTTGAACCTTGAGGCTTAAGCTTTTGATGGTTGATATTTTCCACCAAGTAATTAAAAAACCACCACTTACACATCAGGAATTGCCCTCGTAAATGAAGTGTGTGATTGCGGTGATTTCTTAATGATTCTTACCGTTTCATTAAGAAATCATTCATTTTAAAGTTTAGTTTATTGATAATAGAATAGAGAATTGCTCAAATAAGTGACAGTTTAATAAAATGTAATATTGGTAATTGATAACAGTGAGACGTAGATAAAACCTTACACTTTATACAGGATAAACTATGCATTACTAAAACTTATTATTATAAAAACATTATCTTGATTAGTTTCAGTGCAGATTACATTACATAAGAACCTGAGACAAATTGTTAAAATTTATTATCATCAATAAATCAGTCTTGTATTTGTTAGAATTGTAAATAGAAGTCAGCCAAAAGTCTTGACCCTCTATAAATTATTCTTAGCTTTAATGATCACCTATAAAAATATGAAAGATAGAGTTTACTTGCTTTTGTTTAGAAAAATATTCAATAAAGGTTTTGAGATTTGTCCCTCTTAAGTTAAGTTTAGTTATAATTGGAATATCCTCAAAGTACGTTAAACTATGCCATAATTTAACGGTTTCTTTGGATTGTATTTATAAATAATTTAAGTGAATTTAATGAAATTATTTCTGTAGTAATTAAATTTATGATTTCTTCTTTTTCAAAAAATATTGTTGGGATTCGGGTTTGTAATTCGAGGTTTATTGGAATTATTTCCTGTCGTTTCGCTAGCACGAGTGGCTAGCATCAGCAAAGGTCTGATCTGGTTCGTGTCTCTTTTTGGCATCTGATTGACAAGTGAATGACAACTTAGACAAGTGATGTTTGAGAACTTCGGTTCTGTTCAGTGTTCGTTCTTATTTGCTTAAAGATATTTGTGTTTCTAAGCATTGGTGTCCATATTTTATCTAGTTTTAGTTTTTTAGCTTTTCTATGAAAATTATTTCTGTGTTTGTCGATCTCAATTGCTTCCCTAACCATGTTTGTGTGAAATCCACTTGTCCAGGCAAGCAGTAGTGAAGATAATATTACAAACCAAGATAAAATAACAAAGTTGTGGTCTAAAATATAGATAATTCTTCATTTACTGCTAGTATCACTGCTAAAACTCTAAAGAAAAGATAAACCTAAACCAACATTACTTCATTTAGTAGGAAACGCAGATATACCAAGTGTGGAATGTGTCGACACATTCAAATGAGCCGGCCGCAATGTCCGTCACTATCCTCCACGTTACAGTGCGGACATGCTCCTCTTAGAACTAATATTATCTTTAGAAGATGGGTCGTAAATAGATTAAAAGTTGAAGAGACAGAAATAACCAAAGACCATTTCGAAAACAAACTTACAAAATAATATTACAGACTAGTTACAATAATCGAAGTTTATTATTTTATGCACCAATGAACAGAGCCCTTCAAAACTTTCACATCCATAAACTTTATATTACTATTAAACTTTGTGCAGCCTTAAATTTTCTGATTTAATAAAGTTGTTAACTCCACTGACAAATTTTCCAGCGCGTATACATTTTACGAGTAAACTTAAAAGACATTCTTTACTTTTACTTGACTGTAACGGCATCGTTAACCAAATTATCAATAATTGCCACTCTATTGTATTATTCAGGCCCCCACTTCATTAAAAATATCACCAGTATATACATACAGTACATATATATGTACATAAATTTTTTCATTCGAAATTAAAATCCAAAAGATGATGATGACTGTTACGATAAAACGTATCGTTATCACTGATCTAACTTTATAATTAAGCACCCGGAATAGAATAAATGGAAACAGTGTAAACAATAACAAAACAGATTACTCTAAATTGGTATTATGATCGAACTAATTTGAATGTTGTTACTGCGAGAACATAAATAACCATTTTATCGGTATTGGTTTGGAGTTTAATAACTGACAGAATATTGGCTTGTGGTGTGTAACTGTAGATACACTGGGAAAAGGAATAATTTATACATCTGATAAGATATTGTGATTTGTGCATATGCGGAACAACTAATACAAATTCGAACAACAAAAACCCATTGCCTTCGTAAAGAACATTTCAGATAATGTCTGTTCCTATCCACCATCACACAAACTCTATCTGACTATGTATGGTACTCTACATACATACTCTCTTTTCTATTCTATTCTATTCTATTGTATTCTATTCTATTCTATTTATTTTATTATTAAGCAGCAAGCAAGCTTGTCTTACTACCTTACAAATGTAGATGTTTTATATTATTATCCTTAAGATCATGGAAGATTAATTGTATCAGATGCTTTATAATGGGGGCAGATATTAGGCAAGTTAATTGTTAGTTGTCAATTGACCTAAATGTATTATCCGATGCATCTATTAAACCACTGATTAGGTATTTATCGTTCGAAGATTACACACCTAGACTGAGTGATTAGTTAATATTCTTTTAGTTTCGAACGTGTTCGTTGTACGTTCAAATTAAAATAATCTGGAATCTGTCTAAGCGATTACTAAAACAATATGGTGTTCTTTCACAGCGAGAGAGGATTTTTCAAATCAATCACACAAGCCTCAATTTAGTTCAGCCACGTCAAAATATGATTAACAATACGATTATTATTATGCCATAGAACGTGCATGATACATTTATTTTGTATAAAAACACCCCCAGTCAAAGTCTTAACTACCCTTAATATAATGATATATGATATGAGGGTTATATAAATTAAAAAGGGTACGTACAGCCGCTTTACGCTTTCCATTTTTGTTGAAAAATATATATATATATATATATATATATATATATATATATATATATATATATATATTAAAAGTTTGCACCACATGGCAATATTATACATATACCATAACTGAATCACTTTTAAATTAAAGCCATACAACATAATGTTGTTGTGTGCGAATTTAATTTAATAATAAACACGTCGTCATCCTTATGATCATCACCATAACAATAGGTAAAACGTCACATTTTAGTCGCCCCAATAATTAAATACACATAATGCTGAGAATATTAAAAAACATCATACATAACATTTTTTACGTCAAGTAGTATATTACGAAGATAAAATAAAAAAGACAAATTACTTTTCAACGAAGCAAATTGGAGTCAGAGGATAAACAACCTGCAGGTGTATTTTGTTGAGATTTTCCCAAACTTTTCGATATTATCTGCTTAAATTTAAAATTTAATTAAGTTTAAAATCAAACCGGCAAAAACTTAAATCGAATCTTGCTGCATGTACCACGACGAAAAACAAACCAAATTAATTTATTCTATGACATTTCAAATCATTCCAATACTTAACATAATTTGATGTTTGTATTAATTAATATATGTATGAATACACATTTGGCGTAGGATAGATAAATTTATAAAATACAATAGTAGCACAATGAAAATTCGGAATAATTAAATAAATTAATAAATCAAAGGTTTGTTTGTAATATCTAAATCGAAGGGGAATTAATTTAATCTGACAAATTTTACTCTTGGAATTATTAATGAGCGTAAGTCACTGCCGTGACAAATATGTTAGTCAAGTTTAATGTTAATTTAATCTTGTCTACCATCTTTAAATTATCTTTGAAATTAATAACAACAGCAACAACAAGAACAAGGTGTATGAGATGTTCAAACATACCAGTTTCTCAAAGGCAAATAAATGTCGAATGTATCGATTTTCCCATTTTTTTATGTTATTTATATTATGTTATTATTACATTGCAGGTATCCTGGCGAAAAACAAACTAAATTAATTTATTGATATTTCAAATAATTCAATACTTAAATTTCACATGGTTTGATGGTTGTATATTATCGTTTCTAATTAATATGTGTTTGAATGCAAATTTGGCCTGGTAACAGTGAAGCGAGTATAAATTTATAAAATACAATAGCATAATGAAAATTCGCAATAATTAAATAAATTAATAAACCAAAACTTTTTAGTTTATAAATCGAAAGAAAATTCATTTAGTCTGACAAATTTTACACTTAAATTGCTGCTTTGACAAATATGTTGGTCAAATTTAATGTCGATATATATTTATTTATATATCTTTGGAATTAATAACAACAGCAACAACAATAACAACAACATATATGTGATGCTCTGGTTTACTCGGACTTCACAGACAAATAAGTGTCGAATATTTTTCCAAAGTTTTCGATATTATCTGCTTAAATTTACATTTTAAAGTTGAAAATCAAATCGGCAATAGGTAGGTACCATAACGAAGACAAACTAAATTATTAACCAAATTCTGTGATATTTCAAATCATTCAATACTTACAATTTCACATTGTTTAATATTTGTATATTATCGTTTCTCATTAATATATGTATGAATGCAAATTTTGCATAGTAACAGTGCAGCGAGGATAAATTTATAAAATACAATAGCACCATGAAAATTCGAAATAATTAAATAAATTAATAAAGCAAAAGTTTGTAGTTTATAAATAGAAAGGGAATTAATGTAGTCTGAGAAATTTTACACTTAGAATTATTAATGAGCTTAAATTACTGCTTTCACAAATATCTTGGTCAAATTTCAATGGCAATTTAAATTTATCCTATATAGCAACAATAATAATAACAACAATAACATGTATTTAATGTTCTGGCTTATCAGTACTTCACCTTAAATGTTAACTGTGTCGATTTTCTGTTTAATACATCATCTGCTTAAATTTAAAATTTAATTAAGTTTAGTCATTCAATACTTAAATTTCACATTGATGTTTGTATATTATTGTTTCGCATTAATACATGTATGAATGAACAGGTCAGGAAATATAAATTTATAAAATAAAATAGCACAATGAAAATTCGGAAAAATTAAATAAATTAATAAGCCAACAGTTTGCAGCTTCTAAATCGTAAGAGAACTAATTTAATCTGACAAATAAACAAATCATGTCTAAAGTTAATTTAATTTTATCCCTATATCTTTTAATTATCTTTGAAATTAATAAAAACAGCAACAACAACATATTTTTGTTGTACCTCACAAACAAATAACTGTAAACGTGTCGACTTTTCCAAAATTTTTGATACGTGTTTAAATTTAAAATTTAATTAACTTTAAAATCAAACCGACAACCAACAAACTTAAATCCAATTTTGCTGTCTGAACCATGATAAAAAATAAATTAAATTGATTTATTCTATGACCGTTGAAATTATTCAGTACTTAAATTTCACAATTTTTTGACTTTTCCATATTATCGTTTCTCATTAATATCTATCTGTATAAATGCAAATTTTGCGTAGGTACATTGCAGCGAGAATAAATTTATAAAATACAATAGTACAATGGAAATTCGAAATAATTAAATAAATTAATAAACCAAAGGCGGGTAATTTCTAAATAGAAAGAGAATTAATTTAATCTGACAAATTTTACTCTTTACAATTATTAATGAGAGAAGTCAGTGGTGTGACAAATACGTTACTCAAATTTAGTGTTAATTTAGTGTCATCCTCTATCTTTAGAATCTTCTTTCAAATTAATAATAATAATAATAATAATAATAACAGAGACAACAATAACAACAACGTGGATGAAATATTTTTATTTACCTATATATCACAGACAAATAAAATTAATGAATACTCTTCGTGTATAAGAAATAATAATGTATAATTATATATTTAATTGAGCTCTAATCGTGGGCTTAGATAAGAAACATTGGATACCCGTTATGGGCGCTTAAATAAAATCTCGCTTAAAACAAAGGAATTGATGTCGGATAGAAACGGGATGAGGTGATTTTATTCGTTGTCCATTTCATTTTGTTTCTTGACGTACAAAACTCAATGTTTGGGGTAATAGTGAAGGTTTGCTTTGCTATACCTTTACATTCTGCTTTAACACGGCACCGAAATAGAAAGTTGTTGCCAGAATGCTATCTTAACCTGTTAAATGTCGCTTGTATATGTTTAAAGAGATAAGATTGGACCTTCCCGCTTTGTAATGTCTGCGTTTAGAGATATGGTGCTTTTATTACCTTTTTCTTTAAGGATGTCGCCCTAATAATATATTAACATCCACATTTCTACCAAATTAAAACTACAAATAACTATTATGCCTTTTTACCACCACTTTTTAATTAGTTCACTAGGTCACTTATGTGATTTGTACATGTACAAATTTATGTATGTATATGTGTGGTAGACAGTACCACAAATACCAGTAATTGTAATGTTGGTGGAGGTAAAGATCGCATAATAATAATTGCAGAATGGAGAGCGGTCCAACATAAAGATAAACACATTTTAGTTCGAGCCAATGGCAATAACTTGTTTAAAAGTTAAATTGATACAAGTAAAACAGAGTTAGACATGGCTCGAATATTAATTATGATATTAGCTTTAGTATTCCAAACGACTGTTTTATGTAGATCGATAAATCTATGTAAATTTAGACTGAGCACAATAAAACAAAGTTCCTGTTTTCTTATTTGATCTACACCCCGTTTCGACGGAACAACAACTTCATAATCCAATATGCTCAACCGCACTGCACTACCTCAATATTGCATCATGTTTCTCGAAGACTCCATGTAGATATGGCACATTATACACGTATATACTACAAAACGCCACTTAAATAAATTTATTCGAGTGACAAATGTATCATTTTACGTTAGGCGAGATAATAATCATTTTCCTTTCCAAATACATCACGCAATATCTCACTAACCTTCTTGTCTAGATTTTATATTATATTGCATATGCAATTCTGAAAGCGTATTCCGAAAATAATTCAACATTTATGGTAAATCCTCTTAGACGAAGCATATTTGTATTTGGGAAAAAAATCCTCGTTAATTCCCAGCGATGAAATATACCTATTGATATATGGGGCGCAAATCCACGTGGTGGCGTGGCCCGGGAAAGACAAAAAAAAGACAAGAAGAAGAGGAGGGGTCCGTCCGCGGTCCGGTAAACGCAACTGTGGGTGGGTACACTTAGACGTTACGTACTTAGACAAGAGTGAAGAGTGAAGAGTTAGTTAGTTGTGAGTCGTCGGTGGGTTCGCGGGCAATGATGAGTGACGCATTCCATGACAGCCGTTTAAATTGATAGAAGAGATCTGTTGTGGATAAATGGGTAGCTTGCGGTTATTGATAACAGTTGAACAGCAGCCAAAGCAAACTTAGATGGTTTGTTTACGCTCCTAGAATGACTAATGAATGCATGACAAATTGATCAATGTGCACAGAAAATATGGAAAATCCGTAAAATTGTGGGAGATATAAATTTCTGGATTTTTTCATGTCAGCATTTCACATAAAACTTTTTATAACCCGGCTTGTTACAAAATCGATAAGGAAAGTCGTTTTGTCCGACTCGATCAATATATCATCTATATTAAGCTCATTTTTATTTTAAATTTACATCGAACACTAGTTTTCCTGTTTTAGCGCAAATATTTTTCCACAACTGTACGAATCTTGGATAATTTAATAACGATAATAAATAAAATAAACAAATTTCCTTTTAAACACATAATACTTGTTTGTATATAAGAAAGACAAACGGTGAAATTGAATAAAATAGTTATGAAATAAAATATTATGGAGTAAAACATGTTCTCACAAAAGTTATTTTGTCTAACTTGATCAATGTATCTATCATCCATTATTTTAAATTTTTATTAGCATTTATTTTAGCACAAATAATTTTCCAGAACTGTATTACTTCCGGATAATATAATAACGATAATAAATAAAATAAACAAATTTATTTGTTGAATTCTAAATTTATTCATTAAAGCTTCTAAATTAGAAATAAAGAAGATGAAGTCTGAGTAAGATATATGTATCGAGTAAAACAGGTTCTCACAAAAGTTTTGAACAATTTGATCAATATAAAATATATATATTAAGCTCACTAGCAGAACACTAGCTTTCCTTCTTCAGCACTTCAGCAATATTATTCGAGAATTTTATGAATCGTCAATAATCTATACATATAAATAAAATTGGAGTGTCTGTTTGTAATATTGAAATAACCGTTTTTTACTACATGCATATGAATCCATAAAGTTATTAATCAGTATGAATTTAATCGTATGAATTTTAATCCTATAGATTTTAATTGTATGTAAATTGATCGTATGGAATTTGATTCTATGGAAAATGATCATATGGATTTCGATCGTATGGAAAATGATCGTATGGATTTTAATCGTATGGATTTCGATCATATGGAAAATGATCGTATGGATTTTAATCGTATGGATTTCGATCATATGGAAAATGATCGTATGGATTTTGATCGTATGGAAAATGATCGTATGGATTTTGATCATATGGATTTTGATCGTATGGATTTCAAGCCTATGGATTTTGATCGTATGGAAAATGATCATATGGATTTTAATCGTATGGATTTTGATCATATGGAAAATGATCGTATGGAATTTGATCGTATGAAATTAGGTCACTTTACGTTTTTAGTAATTTCTCACGTTTTTAATAAATTTTTAAGATTTTAATAGTTTTTTACGTTTTTAGTAAATTTTTACGTTTTTCGTAACATATATATTGTATGTATATTTCTTTAAGGCTATCAGTCGTAATTGTAGTAATTAATGCACCCAAGAAATTTCGAAAGTATGGCTACTCATACGGGAAATTTTCTTCGAAACTAAATTGTTCGAGAGGACTGAAATTTCTGCCAATTTTGCTTTTACAAGAAATTTATTTCACAATAATTTTCACATGAAATTTTTATAATTAAAAATTTTTTGGTTATAGAAGTGTAATAAACAGCTTGTATAATAATAAATAAATAAAATAAACAAATTTCAATTTATATATCCATTAATACTTTTAAAATAGAAAGAAGTACGAAGGGTATAAAATAAAAAAAAATAAAATAAAATATTATGGAGTAAAACACTTTGTCACAAAAGTTGTTTTGTCCGATTTGATCAATATATCATCTGTTCTTACAAAATTTGTTTTGTCTGACTTCATCAATATTAAGCTCATTTTTATTTCAAATTTACATCGAATACTAGTTTTCATACATTAGTACAAATATTTTTCCAGAATTGTACGAATCCCCAATAAAATAAACAAATTTCCTCTTATGTTATATTTAGTACACAAAATTTAAATATCCGTATATATAAAATCTTTTAAAATAGAAAATCTGAATAAAATACTTCTGAAAAAAATATAATACATGTTTTCACAAAAGTCAAATTTACATCAAATACTAGTTTTCCTACTATAGTATAAATATTTTTCGAGAATTATACGAAAACTCAATAATATAAAGATAAAAAATAAAATAAACAATTTCCTTTTAAATTCACAATACTTGAATACACATCCATTAAAGCTTTAAAATAGAAAGAAAGACAGAAGGTCAACTTTGAAAAAAAAACTTTTAAAATATAATTCTGTAAAAGTTGTTTTGTCTGACCTGATCAATATAAAACATCATCCAGTAAAACATGTTCTCACAAAAGTAATCTTGCCAGACTTGATCAATATATCATCCTATGTTGTTTATTTCAAATTTATATGGAATACTAGTTTTTCTACTTTAGCCTAAAAATTTTTCAAGAATTATTCGAATCCCAAATAATATAATGATAAAAATTAAAATAAAGGTTCTTTTTGTATACTCACAATACTTGTATATTTTTATATGTGTAAAATCATACATTAAAGATTTTAAAATAGAAGAAAAGGAAAAGGTGAAATCTGAATAAAATCATTTTGAAATAAAATATCATCGAATAAAACATGTTCTCACAAACGTCGGTTTGTCCGACTTGATCAATATATCATGTATATTAAGGTCATTTTTTATATTAAATTTACATCGAACTCTAGATTGCCTATTTTAACACAAATATTTATAAAATCCTAAATTTATAAGAATCCTCAATAAAATAATGATATTACAAAATTAAATAAACATTTTTTAATAATAATAATAATAATAATAATTATATATCCATATATCTAAAAACATTCATTAAAGCTTTTAATATAGAAAGCAAGTTGAAAGGTGAAATCTGATAACATATTTTTGAAACAAAATATTATCGAGTAAAACAAACATGTTTTCATAAAATTCGTTTTGTCCGACTTGATTAATACATTATCTATATTATGCTCATTTTTATTTTAAATGAACATTGATCACTAGTTTTCCTATATTAGTACAAATATTTTTTTCAGAATTGTACGAATTCTCAATAAAATAATGATAAAAAATGAAATAAAAAAAAGAAACATTTAAATACACAATACCTATAAATCCACACATGTAAGTAGATCCATTAAAGCTTTTAAAATAGAGAGAAAGATGAAAGGTGCAATCTGAATAAAATACTTTTGAAATAAAATATCACGGACTGAAACATGTTCATAGAAAAGTTGTTTTGATCAATATTATATATCAATTTTATATAAAATTTACATTGGATATTGGTTTACCTTCTTTAGCACAAATATTTTTCCAGATTTGTACGAATTGTTAATAAGATAGTGTTAATAAAAAATGAAATAAACGAATTTCTTTTTAAATAGTGGATACATATCTACATATGTAAGCACATCCATTAAAGCTTTTAAAACAGAAAAAAAGACAAAAGGTGAAGTTTGAATGAAATACTTTTGAAATAAAATATCATCGAGTAAAACATGTTTTAACAAAAGTCGCTAAAATCAATACGCTACTTTATATGCACGTTTTTAATAAAACAATACGCTCTTTCGATTCATATTGTTGTCGATACAAAAGTACAAGTACAAGTACAAGTACAAGTACAAGCAGAGGTTAAGCGAAGGAATGCGGAGCGGCTAAAACACTTTTTAAGACTTAACAGTCTGAGGAATAGGATTTTAATGTGGCAATATTATTTCAAGTAAATAAAGTCTCCCTTGGTGCAAAAAGACCAGCGGACTAACATTTATGGCAACAAAAAGTGTTTGATACATCGCCCCGGTTTCGTATATGGCTTGGAAACAATCGACAGTCGGCTTCCATTCCCTTCTGTCCTTCTGCCCTTCTGCCCTTCTTCCCTCCCTACTTCTTCTCTTCTTCACCCCACTTTTCTGCACCAATCATTTCCCTTCATTTCGTTTATGTCGCAAAATTTTGCAAGATTTCACTCATTAGATCGCCTGTCATCATATGCCAACCAACAACGCAACGCAACGCAACGGGCAACGGGCAACGGGCAACGGGCAACGGGCAACGGGCAACGGGCAACGGAAAGCTTTTTTAATTTGAAAACTGGTCGTTGCTTGCTGGTTACTGGTTGTCTGTCAGATGACACTGTCACGGCTTTTGTTTTCAGACATGTCGAAAATTATGCATCAAAATAATTTAATTTAATAAACTCGAAACTGGATTAGTTACTCAATCAACTTAACTATAAAGCGATTATAACTTTATGCGAGTTTAAAAAGTAATTAGCGGGAGTTTAGGTAGAACGCCTTGTTTAGCCACATTCCTTCTGAAATTTTAATTATTAACAGTTCACCGTTCAACATGCCAATATTCACTTAACCGCGGCAGCGGTGAGTTTCTTTCCTTCGCTGTTGTCTTTGTTGTAACCGTCGGGCCAAACAAATAAATATATGTAATTTTAAAAATATGAAAAGCGGAGGAATGTAAAATGACGAATTTAATTTCAAGGGAAATAATTTTAATTGGTCGATTCCGGGTTGGGGAGGCGAGGCGTGGAGAGGCGAGGAAAGGCGAGGAGAGGCGAGGAGAGGAGAAGGAACGCGAGTGTACTGACTGGCTAGTCGGCATACCTATAGTTCGTTAGTTATACCTTACCTGGCTTTTAGATCGTAGATAAAGTAGGCAAATTATGTACATTTTATTTCCAACTCCTACATAGATACTGAATCTTCCGACACGTTTCGAGGAAATATTCCACGTTTTACAACGTTTTACTATCACACCAACGTTATGCTGTGACTAAGTTAAAACTACATTAATTCCGTTCCCTAAGTCATTAATCCTGGTTGCTCATTTTTAATGTATTCCTTGGTTTTTCGGGACGAGGGTGGAACATTACAATGTCTACTTTTCCAAGGCTCGTCAACTACATTGTTTTAACCATTTTTGATCAAACTGTGTTTGTGTGTGTGTGTGTGTGTGTGTGTGTGTGTGTGTGTGATGATACATATACGTAGACGTATGTGTGTTTTAATAGCAATGGCAAAAGCAACAATTCTAACTTAACAGCGCTCATGAATCAAATTATAATAGACTAAATAATGATATTGTATTTAGCAAATGCACAATTGTACAATTACCTCAACATGTACGGTTTATTTGATCGCATAATTAAAGTTTAATGAGGAAACTTTATGTGTTTTATCACGTTTGGCTGCGTATGATTAGGTTATATTAAAGTGTATCACGAAATTTAATTTTAATTTAAAAGAAGCAAAACACAAACATGGGATATTGTATTAAATTTAATACGCCGGAATAAATTTGTAATGGAAAATGTTTAAATAAGCTGTTCATTTTTAATATTGGATTCGTTGAATTATGAATGTATGTGTAGGTACCCGCAATTTTCTTGGATTTATTTTAAGAAAAAAAAAATTAATTTGAATGTTTAAAATTTTGAAATACATGGTGGTAAAACTTTAAAAATGTTCTTTCTCTCTTTTATAATATCTATCATACACTCCGGATATTTTAATTAAATCAGGGAAATGTTTCTTTTTTTACATGAAACGCGTAAGTCGGTGGAACACAATCATAGATTAAATTTGCTCAGAAGTGGATAAAAATAATAATCATAACTTATGTTTTAAGAAAAAGCAGCGGCGTATCACATTTTTCTTGAAAAATATTTAGTTCAAATCCTGCACGAACACGCAACTGAACTTAAGAAAATACTCTCAAATTTTAATAAAAAATATGGAGTAGTATCACATATAAGGTGTTTCTAAAATAGGTGGCCTAATTAAAAATATATATGATAATATGTTGGAATGTGTAATTTAGTGATTTTTAAATAGTTTAAGAATAAATATAAATAAATCTAAGTTTGTGTTGATAGATAAGCCTTATAAATTATCAATATATAATAATATGTATCTTAAATTTTAAATTAATGATAGGGAATTTCAGAAAATAACAGACATTAAATATTTAGGTGTGATTATAGTTAATAGTGATAGTTTTTAAACGGTATAATTTTGTTTTAGAAACAATTTCCAAAGAGATTTATATATTTAGGAGAATGGCTTACAGCCTGAATACAGATTCAGTTTTGGTTAATTGTAATTTAAGCGAATGAAATCTATTTCAGAAACTTCTAAATAAATGAATGCTTGAGGATGATGTTGAAGGCCAATAAATATATTTCACTAAAAGATATGTTGAGCTTTATAAATATGAAACCAAGAACTATTCTTAAAGTATTCGAATTTATTTAGAGGAAAAAACAATGTTTAAGCTAAAACTAAACGTTTATTTTGTAAAGGTTTACGGAATGTATAATGAATTACGAAATAAAATATTATTATGTACCATTACCATTATAGTAAAATCTTCTTTTTTTTTTAAATATCTTATTTAATGTGTGATTATAACTTTTTTGATATTTATCGACATATTTTCAATGATAAATTTCATGTAATTACTTCATGAAAAGTTTAAAATAAAATGTTTCGTCATTTGAGCTCATGTCTCAATTTTTCTCATGTTTTTGGTCTTTTTATACGTCTGTGAGCAGTATAATTATATTTTAATTTACATTAAAAAATTCTTAGTTTTGAGGCACTTGTTGTTTTAATTAAAAGAAGTGGTTTTCTATAGAAACATTTTTCCCATTTTATAATGATTAAAACTATCATACCTACTTGATGTTGAACCTATGAACATGTAAACTACTCTATGATTACGGAAAAAGTTTATTACACTGAATTATAGGATAATATGCATAAAACTTAAATACGATTGGTCAAAAGTTTACGAAAATATGACAAACAATTTTTGAAATATAAGTTTGGGGGAAACAAAAAAAAATTATTTAGATTTTCTTCGTTTTTGGACGTTTAGGACGTATATCATACTCATATGAAGTTTTTTCTTAAAGTGAACCCGATTATTTCCCCTTTAAATGCCTTACTTTTACACCCTAAACAATTATTGAAGTGGCACAATGTATGAGTACTAATAATAGTAATATAAATTTGAGAATACGTCGATATCAGAGGCGTAACATAAATATTTGCGTAACGGCTTGCCTCCTTATATCAATCTACAAATGTGTAACACTTTTGTGTTTCAAATCGTCGGCTACTTGTAAACTTCTGTTTTTGACACGGCAATAAAGGGCGTTCGATTATTCTCCATCTAAAATTTTCAAGAATAAATATGTATATGTCATAATGGAGACAATAAAACATCGATGTATTAAAATCGAGAAACGATTACAACGGACCAGCATTTTAATTTTCACTGTTTTCAATAGGTTCTTTAATCGAGCTTTTTGTGTTTTCTACTTCATTTTCGAATATTAATTCCATATGAGACTCTTTCATAATGCTGGAAGTCCTCCACTTTAATTAAATATTACGATTCCCCTGCCTCACTTCGGCTCGATTTCCGCTTGTCTCGACCCCCGTTTACCAACCCTCTATACACCCCACCCTACCACTAATTCTATGCATTATTTTTATTGTATTCCACATTCACCATTGACGCAATGGTTGTTGTTGTTGTTGTTGTTGTTGTTGTTGTTATTCTTTCTCAGTTTTTCTTTATATAAACACAATTATTTATATAAAGATTTGTTTAACCTTGTTGTCGTTCCAGCAGGTCGGATTAATGTTTTTTTGTGTACAATAATTGATCTAATTCGAAAATGCGATTTAAGGAAAACCTTTTCCAAGATACATGATATTATTTTCCTTTATATAAAAACAGCAGAAAAAAGGGAAAGTCGGGTAACACAAAAGAAACACGGACATAATGTGACATCCATTTACGTGTTTTTACTCACAATTTTCTCTCTAAAGAACGGTGTAATATTTGTCTAAGAATAAAACGTAATTGGATACTTTTCGACCGGACCAGATTTATTTATAGGTATGGTGTGTGTACACTAACAAATGTACAATGTCTCTTTGATAATAATGTGGTCATATTGTCAAAGGCGGTAGCCATTCAAATACACGTGTACATACATGCAGTACATACATGTACATACATGTATCGTATATTTTTATGGATGAACGTTCGATCCGAAACTCTAATAAAGAACCAGCAATTTAAACATTTAACACTAGCACATACGTATGACAACACCTAGATACATATGTGTGGTAGATATCATATTGTGATGTAATTTTTCATGTAATATAATACCTGAAAATGTGCTCCGTTAAAAACCTGGCAATACCAAACATTTCATACTCGTTAAATCAATAACAAAAGGAACAAAATGCAATTTATACTTTTATGTCGCTGAAAACAATAAATCATAAAACATGTTATAAAGCTGTGCCGAGCAATTTTGTTTTAAAATGTACATGTATTTGCTTAATATTTGTGTATTACCAAGGCAAATCAAGATTTTATGATTAGTAACAACTAATTGTTACTTTAAGTATTATACTATTTATGTGTTATGTGTTATGTGTTATGTGTTATGTGTTAGGCTAGTAGATTGATGAGTGATGTGCTTGATTTATGAAGGGATCCTTTTGAGCCCGGAACGTAAATTTAAATTAATAATCAAATTCCGCGGAGACGCTTTAAAGTTTCAGTGGATTCGACCGAAAGGTTTAGATTTAGGAGTAGGTTGCGATTGTGGCTGCGGTTGCAAGTAGTGTGGAATTCGATAGCTAAAAATATCACCGATTGGTGTTCAGTTGGATAGTAATCGTTACGGCGATCGCCGCCGTGATCGTCATCGTCATCGCCATCGCCATCGCCATCGCCATCGCCATCTCCATCTCCATCGTCGTGTGGATCTGGTTGTTATCATTGTCCTGAGGGCGACCAAATCTTATATGAGGGAATGTTAGAACGTTCAAATAGTCGTGGGCCCTTCTTTCCGATGAATTACTTTATGAGACCCAGTTTTCCTCGGGGAAAGATATATTTCTGTGATGAAGCATCCACTTTTGCGGATCAAAATATTGTTATACGTCGTTTATCCGTGTATTTTTTTATACTTTTCTCGCCTCGTCCTATATGATTAAACGTCTACACTTTGTTCCCTGCTTGTACTCCTTATTCCCCTCACTATTTTAATCATTACGACGAATCACCTACTCGCTCACTCCACATTCCCACGCACGCACACTCATGAGATGCACCTCCTTCCTATTCCACCAGAATAAATAATAAAAAAAGTCCTGCTTCCAGTCAGTGCACGGTCGTGTGTATTGATTTTTACGTAATTTTTATAGAAAGATTTATAATTACGTATATATGTTATAAATAATACATTTATGGTACGGAGTACGTACATTGTTGCCGGTCTATGTGCATAAGTAATAAATATAATCGAGGGTCTAAATAGGAAATAATGCGGTTTGAGGAAAGTATAAAGTATAATTAACAGAAAAGCTGTTATGAGAATAAATATAGGTAGTATTCTCGTGATACATTGCAAATTAAAGCAGTTATTTGCATAATAAATGGTGGGTCGATTGTGAAAAGGAAGTTTAAAAATATTGGTTTCCGTGGTAAATATTATAATTGGAAGTAGGTGATTGTGTTTATGGAGGAAATGAAAAAAGGAAACAACAAACCTAATATTGAAATATGAATGAATTGCACCCCTTAGTAGAACTTATAACTTAATCATGAACTCATTAGGCCCTCTTTAACTTCAATACAGGTCTTGATTTACAGCTTCCTAATCAGAAACTTTCTCAACTCCAGTTTTTTAATTACTTTAGTTTGTTTTCAGTCCAGCTATTGCACACGTTTTACTCCATTCACGTTAAACCTTTTATATTTCACCTGAAATAAAAAAGTGTGTGCTTAAACTTTTTTCTAGCTCGCAGCCAAATCGTCAATGCAGATAGTTTCGTAAAGAGTTTTGTTTGAAATATCTATATATATATATTTTAATGTGGTAAACAATATACGAGGCAGACTCATTATTTTTAGATCCACGGTTTAAATTCGACGCGTCCGTGCTGAATTTATCCACACACACAAAAATTATTTTGCAATATTGAACAAATAAAGACACACATACAGACACACACACACACATATGACGCATCTGACACATCTGACGATTTGATTGCGAACACGTGCCTGGATGTGATACGGTAAGTAAGCAAGAACGGTTTCACACGGTGATCAGTATCAAAATCACGCACTTGATTTTATTATTATAAACCCTCCTACACCTACAATTTTGATAACGATTAGCCCGGCAGTGTAATGGTTTATGGTTACCAAATACCTACTTATAAATCATATTTTATATGCATTAGAAGCCACAGCCAAATAGGTTAATCTCAAACATTTAGCGGCATTAATTCTATACCGTAAGCCGAAAATATATCTATATTATTTTAAAGAGGAATGTGAAGGTGGACTTTGTTAAAGCGAGTATTTAGCTGTTTAAAATTTCAAACGAACACTAATTATTCTCCCGAGCATTAACCAAATACTATTACGTACGTAAGTTTAGAAGTAAAATAAAATTTTATTAATTTGGCCTACATCCATACCCACACACCCGTACCCCGACACCCGCACACCCACCCAGATCAACTCTAAAACGAAACTAATCTGATTACAAATTCTTGTGTTTGTGTGGATTAAAAATAGTAATTATAATCAGGTGCTCAAACTTCCTCAAAGAACATGATGATTAGTAAGTAAAATTACCAACATATTTTGATAAAAACTCTGCTTTGCATGGATATATAACTAAGGATTAAAGCCTTTGTAGTTAATTCGTTAAAACGCGAGAGTTGGAAAGTTCTCACCTTTTGGGTTAATGAAATTTTCCTGATGAGTTATTAAATATGAACAAGTTAATTTCCTTCTTTCAGCTCCATTTTAATAAAACATTAATATTACCTACGTGTAGAATAAATAAAGGAATAAATTTTGGTTTAGACCCATGGAATTTGGAATTTATACCCAACCTAACGGTACATTTTATTGTAGTATGTGTGTTGGCGTGTTGAGAGACGTTGAAATAGTTAGTGTAGTTCCCTAATCCTGTCTTCCCTTTAGCATTGACTACTGATAAATATAAGTGTATCGTCTGTGTTGTCTGGATTGGCTACACCACAACATACAAATAATAACATCTATTACATTACAGATCACGTTCCAAACATTAAATTTATCGAAAAGTAAACTATCAACTTTATTTTACCCCTTTAGCCCATGCGACGAGTTTTCCACCTATAACTTGCGTAATCTGATTTGAAAAACAATCCAGAGATTACAAAGGTTGCTACGTTATATTGTGCATTAAATTTAATCATTGTACGTATTCTATTTTGGAAAGTTTACAAATCCAAATATTGTATGCTGTTGTGCTAAATCACTATTTGCTATTGATATCGTTTATTTAGGGGTGTGGTTGAAGTTACGGTTTATTTTTACCTTTTAAGCTCCACATTAATTAAAATTACAAAATATTGCCGCATGCAAACTATTCAGGCTTTTTAAATTTTTTTTTTTTTAAAAAAACATAAAATACCGACATGATAATTAATTATTAATAAATACGTATGTTTAATAATTAAAATTCATGTGTGGTCCCCAAAAATTATATCCGACACATTAGCGACAACCACGGAAATTTTCTTAAAAATTCCTAAGTTTTTACGAGATATATATATTTAAGCTGATGAACTAAGATGGGAGTTTTATTACAGAAAAGATATTTAAATTTATTCATATTGTTGGAAGTTCATACGTAAGTTCCGATAAGAAAGTTTCTTCCGTAATTAAATTTATTTTAGGAGGGTCAAACAAAAATTTTGCCAATGGAATATTGATAAGAAAATGTTGGTAGAAAATATAAATATACATACTTGAATAAATTAGAATATCACTAATTAATGTTCAAAATCTTTTATTTTATTGTTATTATTATTGAAAAACTTAGCTAAGTTGAATAAATTTATAAATGGAATATTGATAAGAGAATGTTGGTATAAAATATAAATATAATTCAACCAATCATTAATTAATGTCCAAAACCTCTCACAGTATTATTAGCAGTAAATGATTCTTAGTAAGTAAATAATCAATCGATAGTTCACATTAACTGAATTAATTTATACATGGAATATTGATAAGAAAATGTTGCTCCAAAATATAAAGATACATAATTGAATACATTAAAATATCACTAACTGATATCCAAAACATTTTGCATTAGTATTATTATTAAATAATTATTAGTTAAGAAAATAATTGATGAACTGAACTGAATAATGTGTTTTACTTGATTAAATTTATAAATGGCATATATTTAATAAATTAAAATATTACTTATGTCCAAAATCTCTCACATTACCATTATTATTATTATTATTATTATTATTATTATTATTATTATTATTATTAGTAAGTAAATAATCGATGGACTGACTGAACTAAATAATATCTTAAATATCTATATATAATATCTCTAATATATATTTATACTAGAATAAATTCAAATATCACTAATTAATGTACAAAATGATTATTATTATTATTATTATTAAATGATTATTAGTAAGTAAATGATTGATAAATAATGTCTTTACTTAATAAATTTATAAATGGAACATTAATAATAAAATGCTGGTGTATAGATATATACCTAAATAAACCAAAATATCACTAATTAAAGTTCAAAACTGTTCACATTATTATTATTATTATTATTATTATTATTATTATTATTAAATATATACTTGAATAAATTAAAATATCACTTATTAATGTTCAAAACGTTTCACATGATCATATAATAATAATTATTAATAAGTAAATAATCGATGAACTGAGCAAAATATTGTTTTTAATTAAATTTATAAACCTAATATTAATAAGAAAATATTTGTGTAAAATATATAGATATATATATCTAAATAAACTAATCACTAATTACTGTTTTCACATTATTTTTATTAAATGTTTATTAATAAGTAAATAAGTGATAAATTAAGCTAAATAATGTAGCACAAAACTTACGTAAATAAAAATATAACGAATTAATCTCAAAAATTGTTCACATTATTAATTATAAATGAAATATTGATAAGAAAATGTTGGCGTAAAATATATATAAAACTTAATTGTAATTAAACATCAATTTTTAATTTGGTTGTGGTTTGATGTGTCTGTAAGCACATTAGTAACTGAAGTCTATAACATTAAGATTAAAACTAATACGATGTGAATAAAATCTTCGAAGAGGAAACCTAAGTGTAGAAACAATATTTACATAAATGTAAAATCAAACCATCATGATAATTAATGAACGATATCGTATTAACGCACTGCTGAGACGGCTGGTCCCGAACTGACAAATCAAATCCACCCGAGTATGTTGATATTTCAAATAATACTATGTACCCATGTACATAATACATATTGTAACGGAAATCCTTAAGCACATTGTTGCGTCTTGCATCGCCAGACCGCATCGTCGCGACGTGTCGCTACATCGCTACATCGCTACATCGCTACATCCCTACATCCCTACATCCCTACATCCCTACATCCCTACATCTCTACATCTCTACATCACTGCATACAACGTCACCTTTGCTACACCACTAATACAGCCGTCAACTACAAACTTTAATTATTCAATTAAAATCGGTTAAAACATAACGTTTTTAGTTTAGTGTCAACAATGCAGAAGGGAATAACAGACTAGAACATTAATTACCGAGGCCGAAAACAGCAAGCAATAAAAATAGGAATGCAATAGTCTTAAAACCAGTATCCTGTTCCATTATTTGCAGCTTGTTGTAATAATTAACTGTGGACTTTTCTTTTGTAATACCCTCATTTAATAAAGTGTCTTGTTGTGGTTTAAAGCCTAAAATATTATCCTGCTGCTTTTCGAATTCGCGTTGGCCTAAATTACAAATTCAACGTCATAATTTTCATTTAAACAATATATTTGCAGTGCACTTTCATAATGTAAGGTCTATTTCGCTCAATAAAATACAAATTCATATTCAACTTAAATACTAGGTATTATATTTTCGGCTTGAAGTGACTCTCATAAACCATTGTAAAAGCTTTTGGATCAAATCCAAAAACTGGAGCACACCATTTCATTATTGGCCTCCTTATTATTATAAAATCATAAAATAAAATTTACGTGTCATTAGTCCCTTTCCATTCCATTGCGAACTGCGAACTGCGAACTGCGAACTGCGAACTGCGAACTGCGAACTGCGAACTGCGAACTACGAACTGCGAACACCTACTCCGATTAAAATTAAAATTTAAGCAGATGGGAAAATATTTTTTCAAATTAAGTAATTAAGTACAGTACGCACCACTAAAATTACAATGTCCCGTCTTAACTTGTGTCCCGATAAAATTACCCAAGCAAACAGTGTAAGGCGAGAAAATTTGTTTAGTTGAAAGAAATGTGGAAAGGAATTGCACGGCATCTTACCGGTAGAGATTGTATCGGATTTTCAAATGTTCCGCGAATCCCATAATTCGAAATTCAAGTAGGTCTCACCTGTAACAAAAGACAAATTTAATAAAACATGCGGATATAAAACGCGAATGTCTGTCTGATGTTCAACTTATCGGAATACAGACCAGACCTTTATTTTACAAGACAGGGGGAGAACGATCACATTTTGTTTGTTGTTATTTATGGCAACAACTTAAATACGTACGTACACATAGGTATGTGGGTTTTTATTTATGTATTATGGTTTAGTGCATGCTCGTACTGTTGCTGATTTAGTTATGATAGATACATACTATGAGACAATTCATATATGTGATTTGTTTTCTTGAAGCACAAGGTGAAATTGTAAGGACCACTTTTGTTTGTATTTAGATATTTTTCATATAATTTTAGGAATTTACGGCCTTGTCTGGTGTATTTTAGATGAACCGAGTCTTCAAAACAATACAATGTACAATGTAAAGTTGCATAAATAATTGATGGGAGTTTTAAAAATAAATATACAATTTTACTTGAAATTTAAAAGGATTTATTTTGTCGAAATAGCATTAAAGTTGAGCTTGATGTTTAATATTTCATTTAATGACGGCATATTTTCAATATTTGCATAAATTATAAAACAGGATAGTCAGCATTAAATGGGAAGTAAATAATTTATCGGATTTCATGTTCCGTAAGTAGTTGAAATGCCATCAAAGCACGATTTAAACATTTACGAACAAGATAACTAAAAATAACAAGTGTATAAATCATGTAAGGTTGGAATTTGAATAAAATTAATACGTACATACATACATACATACATATGTATTATAGTGGCAGGAGAGGTGGTTAAAGGTTAAAGTGGTTTTCATTTGCACGATGGCCATAGTGTGTCAGAAAAGCAAAGCAAAGCAAAGCAAAGCAAAGCAAAGCAAAGCAAAGCAAAGCAAAGTTTCTGACGACGAAACGACAACAGCCATAACAAGTGCAGTAGGTACTAATTCAAATTAATTCTGCTTCCATTTTGTTCAACTTTTTGTAAAATGTAATGCTATGATAAATGTTGGCGTTCGTAACTCACCCACTACTAACAACACCACCACCACCACCACCACCACCTATTACCTAAGTATTACTATTATGATTAAATTCAGCGTTCGGTGGATGTGTGGTTCCAGATCAGCTGGATCTTGCCGGATGGGATGAGGTATCTCCATCCTCCGTAATAGTGCAAATTGATAAATAGTAAGGCAGTAGGCACTAGTTATTGGGGAATGGTAGGTTAGGAAGGATGGCGAGGATGGCGAGGATGGCGAGGATGGCGTTCTTGCAAGTTGGAGGTGCTCATATACATTCTAGTCGGAACAAAGGATCGGATACGGGCACATAACTGGATTAAGTTTCACCAAAGCAATTTGTATGGCCCTTATTACGGGCCTGGTTACATAGCTCGTGTAAAGCGAATCAAGCCAATTCAATTAGTTTGCACACTGACAAACTTAATATGCTAAGTAAAGTAGTCGCGGATTTGCGACAGTTTCATAGCGTCAGTTTTCAACTTGCACTGTGGTCTACGAAATCATCTCACACGGGATCCATTAATTAGACACTGTGGGATTTTAAATGTTTGCTATTTTTCAGCCGCAAATCCAATTACTTCCACTACCACCGCTGCGACTACTGACCACTATACGTTACCCTCACTTCTCTTCTCCTCTCTCCCGCACCCTTTACCTTTATCGCTTCTTGTTTCCTTCAACTCGTTCAACTCTTTCAAGTCAACTTCAGGTACACGTTCTGTGCGAATCTAACTTTATTATTATTATTTTTTTCAATGCTCTGCTGATAAGTACATTGTTAATAAATGCAATAAATAATTAAAATAATTATTTATTGCGGTCGAATTAACCCTTTCATTATCGTTGTGATAGGTATAACAGTTTCTTTGGAATAAACAATTTTGTCGAAATATTTCACCACCACCAATTTAATTACAATTAAAATTAATGAAGCTAATTTTCCTAATGTTTGCAAAATTTTAAATTTTATGAATAATTTTAAACTACAACTAAACAATCATTACTAATTAATTATATAATTAAGAGTAACGCTAGTAGATTTTATTGGATATATTTGTTGCAGTTTAAACAATTTCATTAAACAAACATTCGTTAAAAAGCACACATACACATTTCAATTATCATTATTACACTGAATCTGCTATTTTTTAACACGAATACAGCGGATATGTGAAATTGATGATTCGAAGATAGGAAAAGTTTAACTAATCACGGCACATTAATTTCTTATTTTATGGCGAGTAACTTTTAAAGAACGAGTAAATAAACTTAAGCAGAATGTAATTTAGAAATTATTTAATAGCTTGTCAAACTTTACTTGACATTATGTAATTCATAGAGCGGAATATGAATAGCAACGTTTTAAAGATAGTTAAGAAACACTTTCAAGCTTTAATTAAATTTAAAATAGGATATACCAAAGTTCGCTTCTATTAAATGTAAGTGATGAGTAGCAAGAAATATGTTGAATAACTAAACTAGTGGTAAATTAAGAATTTAGAAAAATGGTGGATGCGCGCGCTCAGATTGTATGTACAAGTAAGATAAGTTAAGATAAGTTATAATATTAGTGGTGGCGAGGGCGGAAAGGAGTTCAGCCAATCAAGGCACACTCAATTCTTATTTTATAGCGAGTAAACAAACTTAAGTAGAATAACATTTAAAAAATATTTAACAACTTATCAATCAAACTTTACTACACACAGTGTAATTCATAGAGCAGAATGTGAGTAACAACGTTTTAAAGAGAGTTAAGGAACACTTTCAAGGTTTAACTAAATTTGAAACAGGATAAACCGAAGTTCTGGAGGTTACTACTCACCTCCATAATATATAGAATAACAAAACTAAGAGTGAATTGAGAACTCTCAATTCTCAAGTGAGAATTGAAGGATTGGAAGTTATTTAAAAACGTTATGAATGTACAGCTCAGATATATTTTTGTGATAACACAATGGAGACCTGGAGACAATGGTCCTTGAAGCAATAAAGCAAAATTTCATCAAACAAACATTAGCCTAAAAGCACACATGTATATAGGTACGGATCCATTATCAATATTATATTGCATCCGCCATTTCTCAACCCAGTGAATATGTGAAATTGGTGATTCCAAGATTGTAAGGTTTAAAGGTCGACTAAATAACTAAACATAATGTTTTAGAAATTATTTAACAACTTGCCAAATTTTAATTTACACTATGCATTCATTGCAGAATAGGAACAGCAACACTTTAAATATAGTTAAGAAACACTTTGTACGTACTGAAGTTTGATTCTCTAGTGATAAGTGATGAGTAGTAAGTAATATTTTGAATAACAAAACCAAGAGTAAATTGACAGATAGTCAACATAGTTGAAAATGTTATAAATATATAGCTAAAATATAATTTTGTGATTGGTGATAATACATACAGTATAGATATGAGTCATTGTTCTCGAAGGTGCATCCACCATTTTTCAACATTGTGAATATGTGAAATTGATTATTGGAATATCTCAGAAATTATTTACCATCTTATCAAACTTTACTTGTCACAATGTAATTTATACAACTGAACATGAGTAGCTAAGATATGAATATATAAGATATTTTATATCTCTGATCATCCTTGAAGCAATAATTCAAAATTGCTTAGCCAAAAAGGACACGTATATATGAATACAAAGCCATTACCATTTTTACGCGCATCCGCCATTTTTCTTTCAATATATGTGAAAGTGTTGCTAATTTTTGTGATTTGTGAAAATGCATAAACATGAGTCATGGTTCTTAAAGCAATAAAACACATTTTCATTAAAGAAGCACAGCCATTTCTTATCATAATGAATATATGAAATTGGTGATCGGAATATTGAAAGACAGTTTAGCTAATAATGGCATATTCGGGTCTCATTTTATTAAGAGTAAAAGAGTTTTAAGTATCGAGTAAATAAAGTTAAGCACAATATCATTTGGAAATTACTTAATAGCTTGTCAAACTTTACTCGACACTATGTAATTTATAGAGCGGAATATGAATATCAACACTTTAAAGATAGTTAAGAAACACTTTCAAGCTTTAATTAAATTGAAAAGAGGACATAACGAAGTTTGGCTGAATAACCAAAGGTAAGCGGTGAGCAGTAAGTAATTGTACAATAAAAGTGAATTGGTGGATGCCGGGCAGATTGTGAAAATAGTTGAAAACGTGATAAATGTATAGGTAAGATATATTTTTGTGATTTGTGATAATGCAATGGAGACATGAGTCATGGTCCTTGGGTGAATGTGTTGTAAATCAGTCGAGTGTCCAGTCGATGTCTATATATTCAAGTGGCTGATGTGTCCTCGAGGATTTGTTTGATGCTCATTCCAGTGAGAAGTCATAAATCAATAAAACACGCCACATTTGATATAACACCGCACGGCTGTCTTTCTCGTATCTAAATCCCGATGGCTGTGACATCTTCGTCTAACAATAACTCAAAATAAGAATGAACACCACACCACTACTTTTGCATGCATAGAATAATGCTGAAGGTATATTTTTATTGATGGCAGACTTTCACGCTATGCTTGTTCGGCCCATAGGAAATTGTAATAACTCAAATGGTCCCTTTTGTATTTTGCAGCATCATCTACCTTCCTATAATACTTCGTGCTTAGATTGGCTGATTCGTGTCATTACTATTTTCTATCTGCCTTCCTGTCAATCTAACTAACTTTCAGCCTCTTACAACTAACTTCCAATTCGATACTCGCCTGCGTGTGTGCGGTACACAAAAAAAGGTATTAATTTTTTTTTTTTTTTTTTTGCTAAAATTGTTCCAGCCTCACAATATACGGACGGTTATGCATTATCCTCAATTTTCGTTTGTCTCTTTTTTAATTTAGTTCCGCTGATAAAATAAAGTCATAATTAATGAAATACAAACAAGGCGCATTAAATGAGTATTTCTGTGTATTTAAAACAGTGGCGGTGTGAAAAGGACGACGACTCCCCCTAATGTTTTATCATACGCTGTTGACTTTTAGTCTGTCCGTTTCTTCCGTGTTTGCTAATCTTTTTAATACACAATTTTAAGTTTTATTAAAAGTTTCTAACGCGACGCAATTCAATTTGGTGCTTCGGAAACGATTTAAGTAGACCCTTATAGATGCTGCCACGCTGTATTTCTCGACATTCGCTTGCTTTTAATATCAGAGAATTAATAAAAAATTGCATAAAACGCTCCGTATAATGCCACTTGCAACTGACTTATGTTATTAATAAAGGCACAGAAGATTGTCCCATTTAATAGTTAATTAGTAGGTATATGAGGAGTTTTATGAAATATTTCCTGAGGAAATATTTCTTAGACGTTATTAAAATATCGGCTTGATTAATAGGTTAGGTGTTGGTTACCACCATCTATCTAAAAACATTCAACATTATTGAATAATTTCAACCAACCAATTGGCCGTGCACTGCACTGGATCACCGTGCATAACATACACGTAAGAAAGGGAGAATTGATTTAAGCACACTGTTCACAGTACGAGTACGGCTCCAATAAATATATTTCGCTGTATCAAAAGCCGAATGAATCATGCCAGCCGGAATATATCATACAGAAACAAAGTAATAAGAAAATATAGCTTATCGGAATTTATAGATATACATCCTATTTGGAAACAATATATTGTACGATAAATAATATTTTTTCAATGTACAGGGCGTGTCAGATATCTGAAACTGTATATCTCCGTTAATATTATAGTGTATTTCCGGTCGAAGTTGCTTGATTTAAGCGGCACACTACCTGACGTTTCGCTCCCTTTATTTTTATATATCCATATATATATATAAAGATATTTATAAACGCTTCGTAATTTTTCATCAGTCCCGGATAAAGATCCAGCTTCTTCAAGTTCCGCAGTTCCAATTTTCTAATGTCGTTAAAAATATAAGGAAAGTAGGAACGGATTTGTGATCGCTAATTACGGATGTGGCCTCAGCCGTAATGGTAAGAAGGATTTTGGTTAGCATTAAAGCTGATTTGTTGAAAATGAATTAGTAATTGTCTGTGAAGGGGCGAAGGGGGGTGAGCGGTGGGGTGGCACATGAATAGGGAAACGAACATCGGATTTTGGAGTATCTATCTTTACCCCGACGCAAGTGGAGCAGTTCTGATGTAGCAGGAGGAATCTGTTCAAGTTGCCGCAAGTTTACGTCTTGGTCTGTCAGTTCCAAGACTCCACATCTTTACGCACAAGCTTGTGGACAAAGCCAGTTTCCTTACTTACTTTGTTCGATGTTTGGTTTCGGTTTGGTATAGTTTTCAACAACTGTCTAAGTATGTTAAAGTTATTTATTCTTATTAAATACCACGCAATCCATGTCTAATGCCTCTTGCACGAATCGATCCGCTAACAACGTTTCTCTGTCATTTATTTTGTTCAAAATTATTAAACTAAATTAAAATTAGGAAAAGAAATGTGCACAGGACAAATGTAAACAGGTTTTGCATGTAAACATGAAATTTGCGTGCACAATATTAACCAATTTTTGTTCGACAAATGGTACGTATTATTTCCGAAGGATACTCAGAAATAAAACCGAAATTGGTTTCTCAAGCTATAACTTCACTTCGGACTTATATTTCAACATTTTATTCTTATACCAATATCAGTGGCACTTTATTTGAACGGGAAGTACGAGTATTCATATTGTTATATTAAAATATATGTGACACTCTTTAATAGTATCATTCAGGTCCGTAATTTTTGTTAGGGTTAGGTTAGGGGAAGTCAGATTAGGGGAAGGGCCTTGGATTGTCATTAATGGGATAACGAGATGAGTTTATCCAGAATAGGAACAACAATAGGTGGGTATAAGCAACACTGACGAGTATTTATGTAAATATGAGCGCCATCGTCGGTAAGGAGTTAAGGAGTTAAGGAGTTAAGGAGTTAAGGAGTTTAAGGCATATGGGAGAAAGTGTGGGCCCTTATGTCTCGCATGCCTATGTTTACACTCACTTACTGTGACTCTCACTTAAAGATTTACGTTTAGTTTAACAATGCTCGTTAAATAAGCAAAGAGGAAAACACTGCCTTTTGGGAAATCTATGAACTAATATAATACATCAACGCTGATGTCAGCTTTGTTTTCTATATTGCTGTTTGTTATGGAATGTCTCGGACAAAGGTCCCCGAGGACGATAATTTTAAATTAAAAGACCTACCTACCAGCTACCAGATAACTTTTCTTCGTTAAAATCAAACCCGAACGAATTATCTTACGGAATATTGTGTCATGCGCCCCCGTATGATGTCTGTTCCAATTTATGCTTGTGTTTCATTTTTTACCTCGAATCGTGTCACCACATAGAAATTGGGAAGGTAAACAGTCTTATCGTCACACAAATAAACTTTCAATGTTGTTGTTTCGTGATCATATGTTATTAATTTTAAATTTATAGAAAATTCATATTTGATGGTGGTATAAAAAAGCAATTTAAAAAGTTTTAAGAAGGCGGGTGAACGTGGAATGGGACTAAACCTCAGTCTTTATGCGGTTTAGTTTATAAAAGAACACAGCACAGCACAGCACAGCACAGCACAGCAAAGCATCCATCTCATCATCCATAACATCACATCATACGTATGTTCCGACACACAAATTATTAACGTTGAATTAGAAATAAAAGTTTAGGTTGGGTTGGATTGGTTGGACTGGTTGGACTGGTTGGGCTGGTTGGGCTGGTCGGACTGGGAAATGAGACTTGTTGAAAATCAAATTTAAGCAGTTGCAGATGCGGTCCATACAATCAACAAAATTGGATAATTTAATTATTCTAACTGCATCATTATCGCGAATTAAATCGAATTAATTTTGGTGGAAATTTTAAATTAGGTGTCAAGTCAATTACAGTAGCTTCACAAAAAGCTAAAGTTATTAACAAGTTTTGTTTGGGAACTTGTCTGAAATTATATGTGACAAATTTAATTTAAAATGTACTCTATACAAGACATTTTCACAATGCAATGTCGGAGAATTCAAATATTCCTTATTCTTTGTTTCAAGTCTATTCGTGAGTTACGCGGTTGTGACGGGAATTTAAAAATTTCTTTCCCACCTGATTAAAACTTGGGGTCAAGTTGGATAATGTTTCAGAAAGTGGGTCAACATTTTTTCGCAAACGAAAAAACGAGAAAGCACTTTTTACTTACGTGGCGCAATAATAAATGTTATTTCATATAAATAAAGGGCCGTTGAGTTTAATAAATTGACGTAAACGTAATTTATTGTCAACTGCATTTTGGAGACTTGAATTTTGGATTGTTGTGACGTCAAAAGTTTTTATTGTTTCAGTATTTATAGTTTTAAATTCAATAACAACAAAAGCATGTACGCATTTGTATTCAGTCTAAAGTACAATACAAATTTTACTGCCGGGAATAGTAACACAATGTCTCTTTTTGAATAGTTATGTGGTAATTGTTTATCTGATCAAATATCTATTGGCAACCAGCTAACATCGAATTATTACATTATTACACATAATTACAATAGCGAACAACAAAATGTTGCTGCAAATGCCTTTAAATAATCAATGATCACTGATCACTGTCAATTAAAACAAACTCAAAATAAATTAAACAATTATATTATAATATAATTAAAACATAAACAATAGGCCAAAGTTGGTCTTTAATCAGTTATCAACAATGTTGTTAATTATTGTTTTTAATGTTTAATTATCATTTACTACGATGTTTCAACAGTAATATTTATGGATTTATTAAAAAAAAAAAAAAAAAAAAAAAACTTCATATTAATGTGTATCCTAAACGTAAACCCCTTAAATATTTTATCTCACCTGTGTATTTTACACCCTGTGTATTATAAAATAGATAAATACACATATATCGATTGAGAAGTAGCTACTTAGATCAAAGACAAGTTCAACTCTCGAAAACTGTGTAGGTATAAAGAGAATAAATAAATAAATAAATAAATAAATAAATAAATAAATTAGTTAGCCTACTTAATATCCAAATTAAATGTATTTTTCCCAGCACCCAACGTAGGAATTGGTGGATGGCTGGAATATTCTTCACACATTAGATAAGATGTGTGTGTAAGGTGTAAACACAAAGTACATTACATTAGTAATGATTATATCGGGGACTGAAAACAACTTGGTCGTATCTTGTGCATAGGCAACGCGTGGGGTTCGTGTATTATGCCTAAACTCGGCAATTAACTTGGCAAAACAGGGCTATAAAACTATAAACTAATGAAGGGACGCGCCGTACATACAATAGAATATTGGAGGAATTTCCACTTAATGGTGTCAAGTAAAATCAAGTCCCGGAATCTTACCACCATCTATAGACACTCTCTTGACTCTCCACTAATACCTGACTACCACTAATACCAGATCATACTTGTATGGTACTTGTGTACTTTTATTTGGTCATTATTATCTTAAAAGGGCGAAATTGTTATTTCAATAACACATTAATTGTCGGAAATGTATATCCATGTCATGAAATCAACGAATTGTTGTTTTAAATAGTCGTAGATTAATACTGAATATTTTATAATATTTACCAGTGACTTCAATACCGGACTAATTAACTGATCGATACAACGGAAACAATTTGACTATTAAATATTGATCCTTTACACTGAATTAAAGACAAATTTATTAATTTCTATATTAATTTAGTGTGTAGTGTACCTAACCTAACCTAGGTTAAAAACGACTGCCGAGGCTAATGTTAAAACGTCATGCAACATTAATTGACTTATCAAATTTAACAATTTTAGCAGCCTGAGGAGTCCTATTCAATTTGTGTGGCAAAGAGATGTAATTAAATTGTTTGGTGTGTGTTTAAGGTGAGACTAAATAATAAATAACGTGCCAAAAATTGCGTGACCTATCTCTTCCATTATCGGTTTTAATTTTCTTGTTAAGCAACACCGTCTTTAATTTATGTTTATCAAAAAGATCATGTCTCATTATTGAATTCATGTTTAACTTCAATTTGGGCCTTCCCTAAAATGCGCATTGCCCCAATTTGGAAGGGTATCTATTATATCTTTAATTTTCACCGTCAGAAATCACGTTTTTACATTTTACATTCCTAGTCGTAAAGAATGTTTAGGTTTTGGCGAATTGTTTGCAGATCAACATAGGAATATCCACATATCCGAAATTCACTTGAAAATACAAAATAGGATTTCTGTTTCCTTTTAGTATTGTCATGGCTTAAAGGCAAATCCAATACGTTGATATCTACAGTTCCAGTTTTCCCTTGCTAAAAATAATAATAATGGATTCCCTAATATTTGTTTGTCCCCCTACCTCCCCACACCCACACACACACACTTCGAGTGCAAACCAAACATATATGGTGTGGTATGGTATGGTATGGAATACATAAGTTAAGTTAAGATAAAGAAACAGAAACAGAAACAGAAACAGAAACATGTATTAATCAGCGTGTTTTATGAAACCAGAGAATAAAAAATTTGAAAAGTGACAGACATCTAGGGCTACATAGTTGTCATTTCGAGACTTTATCAAGTGAATCGACGGCGAAAGGATTCATCAATCCATGTCGCTCGATTGAAGATGATAAGCATAATGGCGTATCTAGGAAGTTAATCGTTGTTAGACATTGATTTTTATAGTTTGCTACACTTTTGTTGTGTGTTTTTTATTGATAAGAGCCAACATCTTATTATGTTGTAAAAAGCGTCAATCAGAACATTGGAGAATGTGTCAGCAAATCAATTTTTGAATTTACTAAAATAGTTAAGAGGCGTAAATCCGCTGTATTTGAATTTTATTTTATTTAATTTTATGTGCTGTATTTCCATGCATTTCAGAACATTGCAATATGCATATGCTGTATTTGTAATTGAATGCATCAGTTAAAATTAATATGCAATCATATTTAACTAACCTCAAAATTAATTTATTTTGGAAATGAATTAATTATATATTACTACTTTGGCATTGATAATATTCATGATTAATGCCAAATTATTAATATTTCAATTATTGAATGACTATTGCAATTACATCATTTATATCTACGACCGTCCCTTAGAAAATAGGTTAATTCGAGGCAAATTATACAATCGATACTGCTACTGTAGCTGCTAATATTTCTTTATTTGACACTTTATGTGTAAGTTTTTATTTTAAATTACCACTAATTACTAAATTACATACTTGTATATCAAAATCACAACTTATAACGTTATCTAGATTTATCCTTATTACATATAACATATATATTACAAGTTGGTCATTATTCAATAAAAATTGTTTCTTAAAATGTTTTACGTTAATTTCTATTTTTTCTATATTTTGAATTTTCTATATTTATAAAAAATATAAACTAAAATTATATATATAGTTTTATTATAATAATATAAGAGAGATAGATGTATTTATAAATTCTGAAAAACTTGAATTTTTCCATATTTTATATAAATATGATCCTAATATGTAAAGCTTAACATAGAGTGAGTAATTACTAGCAGTAATTATTGAGCAGATTGTAAAAAGTGCAAAAAGTAACATCAGCATCGTCGGGGGTTTCGAGGTTTTAGGTTCTGGTCTGTGTCAAACTGGGCTGGGATAGTCTGGTCTGGGTGTTGGAAAACTCCTGTTAGAAGGGTTACGACCCTGTTCTCATCTTTAATGCTTCGTAAAATGGGTCTCTTTTACGATCTTCGCCGATTTTGATGAGGAATTTTGTTCGTTTGCACGTAAGATTAATTTTGATCAAATTACTCTCCCAACTATTATTGAGACACTAACAGAATTAAGATATAAATGTAAGAAGTCGATGATTGTAATTGCTGTAAGTGCAGTTGCAACAACAAACAAAATCAAAGAGGTACATGAATAATAAATAAATGTACGTATGCATAGCTAAGTGATTAATTACACACTACGACATTCATTAAAGGAGAATGGATATTCTTTAATAAATTCATGGAGGCTAAATGTCAATGTGCTAAATATCTATTCCGAAGATCTAAGCTATATTTAGTGGTCATGCGATGGTATGTTAATTTCCACTAAATAAAAAGTACTTGAAATCATTTTTTTGAATGAATTAATCTAAGAATTATACGGAGTAAATGAGATTTATGGACGACCAGTAAAGAATTAACACAATATTACACGATATAATCAAAAAGGTTCTGAAACTGTTTCACTGAAATTTCCAATGTTACAGTACAGTGTTATTGATTTCGATTAAGAAGAGTAGTAAAAGTAAAGACATGAATGAATGCTTTGATGTTGATTGAGCTTAATTAGGTATCCGTTTTTATAGGAAATTCTCTCTGATTCAATGAATTATACTTTCTTGACGACGCCTCGGCGAACTCGACTTTTTATATCACGATCAATCATATAAAACCTGTAGAAACTGCATAACAATTTGGAAAGTAAACTTTTGTTTTCCAGTCGAATTTCAAATTAAACTTGTACTCAAATTCACTCAACGAATTCATTCGAATTAAATAAAATACTTAAAAATTCTATAGCTCCATCAATTTAGTAATGACATAGGAACAAACTTATAACAGAGCGGGTATTCATTTTCTAAGAGGATTGAAAAACTAATTTTAATGGAAATGGGCTTAAGAACACAAATTTATCTATTTTAAACTGTGTTAACTGACTCATTTCATGGATAAAGTCTATTTAAATTTCCGAAATTAATTGCTAGTCCGTTTTGTGTTTTTTTTTTTTAAGTGCCATATCAATTTTATGATGGCAATTCTATTCAATTTTGGCAATTAACTCTGAATATAACTGTTTTCTTTTCCAGTCTTTGTCTATTTAACTACTAAAGTTTCCTATTGACCAAGAATTGTTATTGCCATAGTTTAATTAGTTTTGCAAAGATGTACATATATATTCGAAAAACTTTGCTCAGAATTATTGTTCACACATTATTACAATCAATTCAGATTATTAGTATCGCTTCGGGCACTTTTGTTCCTTCCGACAATCGACAATCCATGTATTTAATTAACTTGGCCTACCCGGACCCTTTTATTTAATCTCCTTGGTTAATTATAATACCCATTCACAACATAAATATCAGAATTTCATCGTTTTTTAAAAATAAACTAAACAAGTCAAATATTTACATAATGCTCTGATAACTAATACGTTTTTTCATTAATTTGATGAATGAAAAACAATACTGAAATCGGTGATAAATACGACTAGGCAAAAACAAGTATTTTTGTTTACTTACACTAAAAAAATTACATTATTCATTTAGTTACATTTTAATATTATATCGGGCTTCTTGTTGCAAAAAAAGATCATTAACGCTGTATGAATTTTATCATTTTATATTTTTTACTAGTTCGTAAGTTGTTTAACACCGTGGCCTTTGTTTTCGGGATTCTTTTACGTTCCGTAGCATTTCAGTATTTTCAGCGATCCAACGAGTAACGTCAAATTTGTGATTAATGATCTCTTATTAAACTGATACCCACTGAAATCTCCACAAAACACACAAAATGTTAAATTTGTAACGGAATACTTGGTGAAGTAATTCGTTTTGTATCGATTTTCACGAAGAATATAATTGAAATTTTGATTGAACAAGATCGGTCCCATTTACATAATAACCAAAACCAAGTCCACCATCACCGTATTAACTACATATGTATGAATGTTTGTATGTATGTATGTATGTATGTACAAACGTATACATAAATACATTCATAAATATGTATGTACTCGAATGTCGGACCCCACCCACCATTTACAACAAATATTTCGTCATATTTTACTGAAATTAAAAGTCCGCTTCAGACACTCAAACGGTCTATAAAAATATAAACACAAACGTATAAACAATATAAGTATATAAATAAAAGTGGAAAAGAAATAAACGCGTACAGTTTTTGAAGTGAAAGAAATTAAAATTTCACGATTAAACGGGAGAAAAAAGATGCCGATCTTTTTCAGGTTTGTAACATTTAATTTGCGGATTGCGGATAAAAATGAGAAGAGCCCAAAGCATGAAAGCCGAATATTCAATTAAACGACATTCTGTCCCGGGGCCAAATATTTTGTTTTAATATATTTTCATTTATTCAAGTTGGAATAAGTGGACGTTTAAATGCCAATCTTTATAGATGACAAATACATTTCAAAATAACGTTCGTTCACATTTTTTTTTTTTTTTTTTTTTTTACATTTTCGACGTGTTTGCAATTTCTATCATCGTCCGTTCACTTCATTACTAATAACTCAAACAACAATTGTGTGCTTAATTTAACTGAAGCTCTAATTTTAATTACATTTCGAGGCTCGATTCGTTTTTTATCGATCGTTTAAAATGATTTGCTTTTATTTTAGTAATATTAGTGTAAATAGAAAAATTCAATTGTCTGTACTTAGTAATATAAAAATTTAAATGATGAAATTAGTTTCACTCAATTGGAGCGAGATAGGCACAGAAAAAAAGAGGAGAGGGGGAGGAGAAAGAGGAGTAAAATAAAGTGAGTTAGTTAATAAGCAGACTAACAATAAAAATGAATGAGCGACTTGAATACAATATGTGTGGAGATATTTAATTAAATGTGGGATTTGATGCGTTTATATGAGTGTTTTTGTGTTCTTACACTCTATAGAGTATTGTTAGTTGTTGAGTCGGAGAAGAGTAAAGAGCTAGCTGAGAAACAAGAATCAATAACAGCCATAGCAGCCATGCAGGATATTGTATCATTTATCATTTTCGCCGAGGAAAAAAAATTTTGAATGATAAGTCTTCTCTGTATCTCATCATAGATAGATATAAAATATAAATGATACGGCCACATCAGATTTGCATGTACCGTCGTCTTTTAGACTTGATTTATTATGCAGACGACTCTTTGCTATTCTTTAGTACAAACAAAATATCCTTATATGTAAATATGTTTTGCTTAAGACGTCTTCGTTCACCTAATCTTTAATACTACAATAATATCGACTAATACGACATTAATTATAAACATGTCAGGACAGTAATTAGTTTTACAACAAGCAACAAAAGGACAAACAAAACATCTTGGTGTTCTCTGAAGTCGTTATTGTGGTATTAAAAAACAAAGTTTATTGGAGTGGAATAAGATTGAAGTACGATAAGGCTTGAACTATTAATATAAAATAAAGATGTTTTATACAAAGTTAAAAGTTATGTTAGAAGGAAGATTTGCAAGTTTTTCATGCTTGAATTAAGCTTAGCGATTTTACAGAACACCTAAGGTATTTAATGTCATAAAAGATTTATCCACATCTATTTTACCGTACACATTTCTCGAGTAGGTATTTTATTATATGTATAGTATACTGGCGCCGCAACGCCTTAGTTCCACAACTTTTTTAAAACTTAATTCGATTTGTAACTTTAATAATGTTCAAATTAATTCTCTTTTTCTTGTTACATAATTCGCCGAATTTTAACTAGATTATTTCTAAGCATTTCTGAATAAACCACGTCTAGGATTCAAATATAACGGTTACAAACTAATATTCACCGGTCATTCAAAAACATTAGGAGGAGTAGGAGCGGCCTTTACCTACGGAAATAACAATTTCCTATTCTTCCTCAATCTAGCCAGTTGCATTTATTTTAGAGAATTATCGCCAATATATAAATAACCATATAAACTTGCCTAAAAATTTAATTATTTATTACAGTCTTGTTAAGCATTATTTGGTAAATGAACAAATATACCAAAGAACTTAATTATTTAATTCGTTAAAAACCTTCTTAACAAAATCAGAAAAAATTCAAAATCAATTTCCCTTAGATTTCAGGAGATGTTGCTATCAAAGGAAATGACACATCTGACATGATCGCGAAAGAAACGTTTTTTACTCAACAACTAATAACTAAAATAGTAAAAAAACACATCAAAATCTTTAGCGAAACCATAGGAGTCTATCCCCTAACATGGCCACTGACAAGTATTACTGAGCAAATTACAATTTGGGCCCTCAAAACTGACACAGAACTGATAAACTGACTTGATAAAAGAAGTCGACGTATCGTCCTGCTTCACCTGTAATACAACCTTAAAAGTTGCCCATATACAGATTGATTGCACAGCAATTTAAGAAATATCAAACTGTGTCCCCATAGAGACTTTCTTTAAATAAATAAGGTTTTAGATTTCCAGATTATATTCAATAACTTCTGTATCTATTAATAACCCTTCGAGTTGGTTAAAAAAAAAAAAAAAATAATAAATAGATAAAAATGAAACACTAATTTAATAGGAACAGCAGCAATTCAATTAGTTTGCAAATTACTAAATGAAATATTAAGACCAGAAGTTTATTGAGGAAACCTTATAAGTAATATAAAATTTCTCCAATGTCAATAAAATAAGGAATCCATTCAAATTTAAGGAAAATACCTAAGAGACAGTTTGCAGATAATACACCCAGTTATATTAGTATCTCTTGCAACTAATATAAAATATGTAAAACACATTTTTGTAAAATGTAGAAGGTAGACCAAAGAAAAATTTAAGTTAACTTTAACTGTACTCCCTTTTAAAACAGAATATGGCAGATGTTCTCAATAAATATAATTTTTCGGACAATCTAGTGCCGGTTATCAAGCGTCCAAAATATTTATTTAAAAGATCCTCAAGATACAAGAAACATTTGGGCAACTGGTACATAGAAACGTATTTAATAATAGTAAGTATGAAACACAATTCTTAAACGGTTAATTACAGTTGAAGTAATAAATTGTTAAATATCGTGTCCTGAATGAATAAATATTTGCATGAACATTGATAACATCAATATTAGCATGGTTCCTAGATAATGTAATAATTTAACAGTAAGCTAAAACTAAATCGGAATAAAAATCCTTCCATTAATAATAATAGTGTGTCTATATGCAGAATAAAAAAGTAAGAAAGTACAGAGACAAGTATAAATTGAATGAATACACAGTTATCAACTATTGTTTATCCGAAGTGGAGTTACCATATTTTAAAGATACAGTAAAAAAAGTTGTCTGATGTTCTCAAGAAAGATTTGTCTGATAAGTTAGTGTTGTCTGGCCACCTAGTATTTAATAGTTCCTGGATATACATATGGTATTTGGACAACCGGTAAATATTAATGTATTTCCCAATAGTAAGCATGTAATACAATTTATAAAGGATTCATTGCAGTTGAAGTAGCAAATTGTTAAACATTATTTAATGATTATATAAAGTTTTTCATGAAATATTTATAACATCAATATTAACACATCCCCTAGATAATGCAATAATTTAACCGTAAACTAAAGCACAAAATCTGAATAGAAATCCTTCCATTAACAATAACAATACACTTGTGTGCGGAGTACATAAGTAAAAAACTATAGTGATGTGTGTAAGAAGAATAAATATATACTATATATAATATAGTTACAACATTGAAAAAGGGTAGATTAAAGAAAACTCTTACTTTTGATACTACTTATAAGTTTATTGTTGACCCAAATTGGAATTTATAGTAAAAATGTTTTAGTAAAATATGAATATCGATTGTCTTAAATGTACTTTTTAATTGACAAGTTAGATAGAAAATATGATTTTTCCGATAAGTTCCTAGAAATGCAGGTGATATTTGGTAACCGGTACATATTAATTGTATTTCACAATACTAAGCTAAAATGTAATTTCTTAACGGTTAATTATAGTTTCTTGTAGTTAATTATTAAACACTATGTAATGAATAATTTTTTTTTTTTCCATGAAACACTGATAACACTCATATTAGCATTAGCAGCTTTAGATAATGCAATAATTTAACCCTAACTTTAAGTAAGAAATCTGAATAAAAATCCTTCCACTAATAATAAAAAGTTGAATAAATACATGAACTAATAATGGAGTATTATAAAATAGGCAAAACACATTTTTATTAAATGTGAAAGAAAGGTAGATCAATCAAGTTTACCAACTACTGTTGAACCAAACTGAAGTTATTGTGCTTTATCTTTTTCAATGTATAAAACGTTAACCTAATCCATACTCTATTTTAAAGAGACAGTAATAAAAAAGCAAATGTCGTATTTTTTCCTGATAAGTTAGTGGTGTTCGCCCACCTAACGTCCAAATTTTCATTTAATAGTTCCCAAATATATATATATATATATATTAAAAATAATAATATAGCAACGTGCATAGTACATAAGTAAGAAAGTACAGTGATAAATGTAACTTGAATAAATACAATACATGAATGAATGGGGGAGTACAACACATAAATGTATAATATAAAGGTCAGAAATGCCAAGAGCTGAACCGCAATTAAAATTACGATACGACGATACGATCGAGCGTTTGAAAACGCCATGAAAAAAACTGATTATATTAATTTTCATATGGGGTGGTCATGCCTGCTCATGAAACGCTGCCCTTCTGGACAATGACGATAAGGACTGTTTGGCGTAATAGTCAAACATCCAGTGCATTTGAAATATGCCAGATAAACAACACTTGATTTGTTAGCCCTTTCACTTGGAAAAATATTTACCGAAAATAAAACACTGCACGTCAGGTCACCATGGTGTGCACAAAAAACATACTTACGCACACACAAAAACACCCTCCGTCCTCCAATATCAACGACGTATTGTGCTAAGAAACGATTGGTTTTTTTCTGTTTTTCGTGCTTTACAAACAAAAATTAAAATTGTGCGTTTAACGTGCCAGTATTAATAGTAATTATGGATGGTGTTAAAAATGTTAGGGTTGGTGTGAGCTTTTAAATAGATTAAGACGCTTAGGTATTAACTGAAAAATTTTGCGCTCTTCACGGTCCATATTCAAGTATTTTATATTTTAAGTTTAGAACTTACCATTACGATTAGAGTTTATTTCCCTCGTCTGGTCATATAAAATATAAATTTTATGGGGTACATTTATTCATTGACAGAAGTGAGAGAGTATGAAGGAGTAGACTAAATGGCGCCGTGGATTTATTGTGCTTTATACCAGAAAAATTTTTATTTTTCTAAACAGTTAGTTTATGGTAAATAAACAAAGTTGTAAAATAACCACGACAACAAACCAAATTTCACTAAAAATGTTTCCCTCTAAATAATATGACAAAAACGAATTAAAATTTAATTGAAAATATCATGAAATATAACTATGTAGTAGATTTATGCGGCTGCGGTTTATGGAATGTTTTAGGTATATTTGATAAAAATGTGGAGGTGGAAATTGTTGGGACGGGGTGTTTATTTCACAATAAAAATTCATTACCGCCACCATAAAAGGAAAGAGCAGAGGTAATAATTTTATAAATTATTCGCCGAATAAAAAAGTACATGATAAAATGGTAATATAATGGTACGTACGTACGTATCGTATGTACTTACTTGTATATTTCTACTTACATCCTCCACCGTATTTATTTCCGAGTATTTTTTATCGCTAAGAAAAATATTATGATCTATTATAAAGGCTTCGTGAAAAATGTAAACGCATTTACCAGAAAATATGTACATTCGCAGCAAAACGTTTAGGCCCCTTTAACTTTTATACTTGTTACATAAAATATGAAATTAAGGCCCATGAATTTATTCGAAACGATTCTATAATGAGTTAATAAAAAAGTGGATATGCGCCATTAGATTTTTAAAAAGGTACACTCAGGAGAACGTTAAAAAGGTTCGCTCGCATTAATGAAAAACAGTCGGATAATTCTGCCGAAGCAGAATTGACGTTTTATATTATATAATATGATTATAGTTGATATAAATCAGTATATAAAAGATAAAAGGTTAGGCAGTGAGCTGTCATATAAACTTCCGGGCTGTATGTTTTGGGGTCATAAGATTGGTATCTAATAGTCCCTAAGTATAAATACACATTAAGCCGAGGTTTTTTCAGCCTAACACTATTGTGTGACGTTGCTACAGTTTTTAGTTCGCACAGAAAGACCATGAACAGAAATACGAAAGACCATGAACGGACTAACAATTGGCCTGTGCTGTGCAAATAGAATCTCTAATAGACCTTCGAAGGTCCTGGTTCAGGTCCAGGACCCTCCCTGTCTCCTTCTCCTTTCTCATAAACTTATAGAAACACCTTCGAAACTTTAAATCACTTTAATTTAATAAATATGTGCTAATATTGATTGCGCTCATTTATAAACGTCCGACACAAAATCGTTGTAATCGTGTAATTCGTGAGAATTTATTCAACAGTCGACGTTTCTCATTAAATACATTTATGGTGGTGTGGTGGTAAAAAAAAACCACACCCGTTCACTTCTGACATTTCGACGTTAAGATTATCTGAACTCGTATTGTTTTTTAACGTGCCTAGTCACAATTTAATTGTAACTTTTGTTAATTAAAAAAATATTCGGTGATAATTTTATCGGTTAACCTTCCGCGTAACTTTGTTATTAAATTAAAAGTGACGCTGTGATTCGTGATTCGGGGTCAAGAAGTGCATACACCAGAAAAATACTATACTATCTATCTATGGAAAATAGGAAGAGTTGAATGTTTTGGTCAGTCGAATAGCTTTCTGACTCATCAAAAATGTTCGTTGCACTCACTGCTCTTAAAAGTTTCAAAAGGGAAAACTAAATAAAAAGGACATTATATTTGCTTTATAACTCAATGATGGTGTATAATGTTTTGTAGTTATCTGCCAGCGTAGGTATAATACATCTGTTCTGTTCTGTTCTGTTCTGTTCTGTTCTATAAATAAAGAAGAAAAATAAAGTAACTTTCATGTAAGCGAGTTGCTTTTATAGAGAAAGACTTATTAGAAAAGTTGAGACCTGGGAATAAGAAGCAGTAAATCTTTCATTCTTTCATATATTGATTTATGATCAGTTTGGGATATGATGCATCTTGTAAGATTAGGATAAGCTTAACTCTTTCGCTTCATTTAAAACTTTATTTAACATTCTGATTTTAGTTGCGATTCACATACAAATTTAATTGCATCATAAATACATAGTGCACATTCAAAACGCTCATTTAAATGTGTCCACCTAAAGAATCGCCATATCATTGGAAACAATTTAATTTATTGCATGAACGTTCTCGCACCTTTATGCGATAACACGTGATGTGTTTGTGCTGCTCAGCTCTTACTCTTACTCTGCTTACTACAAAAAGGATTCTCAGTAATGCGAGTTCACATTTAAAACATGCCAGTGCCTCTGTTTCACCTGACTGTAAATAAATAAATAAACCTCCTTTGAGGATGTGCCGGTTGAAAAATGAAAGAAATCTAAAAACGAAACAATTATTGGGGCACGCAATGGAGATACAAAGATACAAAGATAAAAGATCAGATCAGATCGGATCGGATCAGATACATTATCTGATATTTTAACTTATAAAAGTGTTAAATGTTATGTAATGTTAAATATATAAAAAAAATCAAATAAACAAAATATTTAAAATATGTCTATAAAATATATACAATATGAAAAATATATAAAAATATATTAAAAAATATAATGAAATATAAAATTTTTGATATATTTTAAATAAATATATATAAAATATATGAAATATATAAAACACACACACACACACACACACACACACACACACAAATAATATATAAAATATATGAAAGAGGTAAAATATAAAATAATACACATAATGGATGAGGTAAAATATAAATAAATTAATAATAAAAAAATGAAATTAATTAGGAAATAGAAATGGATTTTAATTAATTTCTACATCAAGCCGCGTGTGTTGTTATGAAAAGATAGAGCAAATCAAATTTGAAAATGTTTTATGTAAAAGCATGGAAGCGATTCAAGTAAGAATTTAATTGTTATTTTGTTGCCATAGAGAGGTGTAGCAGTTTGTTTCGTAAACTTGTTAATATTTTAATCTAAACCAATTATTCTCGACATGATTCATTGAATTAATCCGATTTTCATATAATTTTCCGTAATGTTTATATTGAAAGTTTAAATCAGTTTCGCTTCGTTGCTTCATTTCATATATTTAATGATTAAGGTTAGCAACGGCTGTCTTTAATCTACTGCGTAGCCTTCCTTATTGATGGTTTACTTTAAGTAGAGATTAAATACCGTTTAACTCAATCAATATCAGAATCTGTGCCTCTTAAATATGTCCATTTCATATAATCCTTATTCTCCGTTACATTTTCCTCCGGATTTCGACATTTCGGACCGCCCTACATTACGAAAATAAGCCTTTTAAGGCCTTTATATAATTGTCATCATCAATATTCTTTTTTCAACCAACTTACACTTTGCCTGATTTGTTAATTTAAAAGGACTGTCACTAATGTTCACCGTTTACAGGGACACTGACAAGGGATAGCGAACTTAAGTACAGATGATTTTTTATGTCCCTTTTTACTACGCCCTTAGTTACTAGCCAAGTCCGAAGTACGAGTGAAATACAACAGTCCGAATGAATTAAAATGTGAAAAAAAACGAAAAAAAAACGAAAAAAACTAAAACTGTACTCCTGATTTATTGTTGTTCTTTTGCTCCACGAATGCAACCCAACATAAGGTGTGGTAATGTAACCAACTGTGGACTGTGAAGAGAATCGGACAATTATTTGACTAACATAACATATTTATTATTACGGTGGTTAATTGTTGGTAGACTCTGTTGATATAACATAATTGTCTGAAGCAGATAATGTAATAAGTGTGGTGTAGGTGTTGAGAATGTGAGAATGTGAGAATGTTAAATTGGTAGATAATGTATATTTATGAGAATAGTTTCCATCCTTTAGTGAAGCATTTAAATGACAAAAGCTGCGGAATCTTGTATGAATAAGTAGGGAATTGTGTTGCATGCATCGGGTTAAGTATCATTTATATGCCCTGTATAAGATTTAAAAATGGGTCAGAAGTTAATAAAGATAAAGGCGGGGAGTTAAGTTCATAAGAAAAAGTAGAAAGTTGATTCAACTGTTACGGAGCTTTTTAATATTTGATGATTTTCGCCGGTGAGGTTCAAATATAGCTGAAATATCATACTTTCGCCCAAATGAAATGAGCTTTTTATATGTGTTCAAGTCTACGGTGTTGACTGAGCAGAAACGCATCTTTCCATCTTTCCACTTTTCCATCTTTCCATCTTCAATTTACACGGAATACATGAAATGTTTCAGATTATACCTGCCTATATCTACTCATTCATAATTTTGCAACTAGCGACTGGCGACTGACGACTGGCGACTGGCGACTGGCGACTGGCGACTGACAACTGGCAACTGGCAATTGGCAACTGCTAAAAAAAAACGACTACAATAACTTGCCCCAATTTGACCGACGAGTTACGTTCAGATCGTTTCGGACCGTTTCAGCTCATCTCACCTTTTTTCAATTCTTTCTGTTTTCCTTTTTTTATTTACTGAATAGAATCATCTACTAAATGCAAATTAAATCGTTACTTGCTACATCCATTGCTTCTACCCCAAAATAATTGGCTTTATTCACTTGTTTATTTATCGATCTCGATCCTGGAATCTCCACTATTCAATAAACTATTTTTATTTTCTCGATTTTCTCGATTTTCTCGATACGGCTTCCATGCAAATTCGAAAACTGAACAATCGCACTGTAATTATTTACAATCAACACCAATCACGTTTAAATGTTTCACATTTTACCGTTTCCCAACAAACACGTACACAACTACACTCACTACCTTTATAATTTTATCCCTTTCTATTTTTCCTCTCGTAGTCTCGTAGATTTATGGCAACCACAGGATTTTCAAATGTTCTAAAACTGCTCATTTTATTTGCGAAATAAAAAATGTTTAAATACATACCCATGCACGTACTACATATACGCAGTATATCTTCAAAATTAAAGCTACTTGTGCTCTTTAAAACACATATCGAAATAACGGATCACACTTTTTAGTCACTTCCGTAAACACAGCTCACAAACTCACAAGTGAAATGAATAATACAATATCGTGAGGGACAACGTAAAAAAAAAAATTTAATCTGCATGATATATTTTTTAATATGGAAGTAAAATAAATTATAGTAATAAAAATGCTTTAACATACAGAAGTTAAGGTAAGATATGGACGTAAAAAAAGCGTGTCGTATGCAAAAAATACAGCCGTTTTCTTTGACACCAAACTAATCTAAACTTTTCAGGATTTGGGTAAAAAGTCACTTTTTCTCTTTTATATCTCCCGCCCAATAACTGTCATTTAAATATCTAAGCGACAATAAAACAAAATGGTGAACACGTTTCTCATCACAATAGCTAGAGATTCGTAAAACGTCACTTTTAAAATTTCACTTTACGTGCCCGAATTGTGCCATTACTCTCCGCAAAACGAAAACATGTAGCAGGCACACGGGCCCGGGGGGGGGGGGGGGTTGTGGTGGATGCACGCTTTATTTCGACGTATTTATAGAAATTGCGAGGATAAGTGCGTACCTGTAACGAATTAGAAGTGCACCGAGTACAATAATGAAGGGCAGTTATTTACATCTGTTCCCTTTATCTTTGGGGCTGATGAAAATCCGGCCCCGGTCGGGCGTTTGCCGTTCAACGTTCAGCGTTCAGCGTTCAGCGTTCAGCCGAACATCACATTGATATCGCTGATACGGCAACTTCTTTTCAAGACATTCAGGTCTTGAGTTTTTGAGCATTAATGAGACTCGTGGCGCCATATTGTCATTAGGACAGAGCACTACAGGAATTAAAGTAAAGAAAATAAGCCACCTAATTTCTGAACTGGACTGCTAAAAAAAATTAAACTTATGTTTCTACGTTTCCTTCTACACGAGTCGCCTACAATGTATTTTATAATTCTAGCATTCAAGTTTGCTATTGCGACTTTTATTGCGGAGCAGTACATATATGATACATACGGGTGGATCCTAAGTACGCTACTTTTTATGTGCCTTCAGCTTTATACTACTGATTTGACACTTAGTATTCTTTTTTAAATATTAATTATATAAAAATATTAAAATGCCAAGAGGTTTCTTACAAAATGAAGTAATGCTGGTTATTATTTTTTTTTTTTCTTTTACTAGGGTTTTCAACATTCTCTTCACTATCCTTTTAAATAGTAACGAGATTCCAAGATATTTACTAAGATATATTTTAAAATGTATTGTTAAACTCAAAGATGGCTTTATCTGAGTAAAATAATCCCAAACAAAACCTTTCTATAGATAAACGAAATCATAAATTTGATGACATAAAATTTAATTGGTAGTTACTAATTAAATAATTACGTCACAATTATTATAAGTAACTAATGATTTATTTACCGTCTGCTAATGTAAAGAGTTTCCAAATTTACTTCAATTATTTATAAAGAGATCAAAATAAAAACATAATCTGATTAATGTTGGAAGAGTATGGCACAGTTGAACTTCAAAAATATATTTTTACAATTCTAACTAATACAAGACTGATTTATTGATTACCTTAAATGATTTTTAAGAATTTGTCAGTGGTTGTCTATAATGTTTGTGTGACCAAAACTTTTAGCCAAACAGTGGTTAGCCCTTTTTGTTGAATGTTTCTCATCTAATACCACTTATGTAATCTGTGCTAATACTAATTAAGACACTGTCGACTTGGCCCTGTTTTTATGAATGTCTCGGCTGGACTCCACCCGATGAAGTGGTTGTGTCGATACATCGATATTCAACGTATACAATACACAGTAAAATATATCTAAAACACTACTTTATACCATGTTAACATACTGCACATTTTAAAGTTGAATTAAAACGTACACACTTTGAGCTGTAATTGTTTATTTGCAATTTTAAGATAGTTTTTGTGTAAACGAATTTGAACATTAAAAAATAATGAAAATGAACCAACCCACTACAAGTAATCCGGGAAGGTGATTATCCTTAAAAGATCGTAAAAAAACTCCGGTTAATTTATCCTTATAGAGGATCACCATGTAGAAAAGATGGCCAGCAATAATGCGGGAAATAAATAAAACTGAATCTTCTATTACGTGGCATAGAAGACCTTAAAAGTTTGCGAGATTTGTGGAGTTTTGTAGTTTTCTCTCTGTCTCTAATTAGACAAGTTTCTAGTTGCCGGCAGCATGGAATCGACTGCGAATGCCACTGCCAAAACCGCTCTTATGTTCTGTTCTCACAAATCGGATACACACACTGACTGCCTCTGTTTGTGCTTCTGCTTCTGCTTCTGCTTCTGCTTCTGCTTCTGTCTCTAAATTCAAGCCTGTGCCATGACTATGACACTGACTGAGACTGACACGGCCGCAACTTTTTGCATGCAATCATTAATTTAAAAATGTCTGCTGATCTGGAACGTACGATGTACATCGTAGGATCGTAACGATATCGTATTACATACCTGCATGAGTGAGTGAGTATTTGACTGAAGGTATGGGGAGCGATAACGACCAAAACAATGGGCATGAATTTAAAATAGGGTTTCGACGGTAAACAAATTGATCATGAAATTGTATAAAGTAAAAAAAGGAAGCCACGGTAATATTGGATCATTTTATTCGAAGGTGCGACTGAATTGAACAATTAAAAAGTAGTCTGGATGTGAACGTGCAATATTAGTAGTGTTAAGTGAGAAACAAATCTACAGGTGTTTGAAGCTTTAATACCGACCGAGTAGAGTGGTCACTTAATTAATAAAGATACCTGTCAGCTATACTGTCCGAGTTACTACTACTAAATCCCAACCTGCTCAACCATCCTGCTGAAAAGTGACCCTTACCCATTGGGCCGCTGTTGCCACAAGCGTAATTATTTTTTAAGCCGACGTATTAGTTAATTTTTACTTGTAAATTAATCTCATTAGACTCATTTAGATTAATCTTTAATGGGGAAAAGAAGTTTCGTTTTAAATATAGAAATTAAAAAAAATTCGCTTAATTTGACTGTGGCAATATCTTTGTTTTTAATCTCATTAACATTATTAATCAATGAGCAAGAAAGTTGGAGTTTTCAAAGTATAAGGCTGAATGTTTAAAACAGCACCTGTTCAAAATCCCAGTGAATTTTGAGGAAATTAACCTTGCAACCAGGTAATAAATCTGCTTTTGTTTGATTTCCAGGGGTGGTGCTTGTAAAGAAAATCTTTTATTTGAAATACGGACGTCAGTTTTAAGCAGTTGTTTGTAAAATAATTTTACGACTGACACGTAAAAAAGTTATTCAAATATTTGTTTACAAGTTATAGGAACCGAGTTCGCCACAAACAAATAAGTCCCAAGTATAAGTACGGTCTTAATGGATTAAGAGTTAACTTGTGTTCAGTTGCCTACAGTTCTATACTTAACTACTTAGGTAACGTTGTTTAAAGATCTTATAATTTTAGTTTTCTAACGAAGAAAAACATTCCAATCTCATTATTTCTTCTACATTTCTGTTACGGTCTACACTTGATTTAACAGGTTCGTGGAAGTTAAATAAGTAAATTTATTGTGTATGGTATTTTATAGTCACACAAGTAATGGTTTAATGATTTAATGATTTAATGAAGCGGCGACGCGTGGCGAGTCGCGGCGACTGGCCGGGAATTTATCGCAGTCGCACTTAAATAACATCCGTTTGATAAAAGAATAATTTTTGTTCAATAAGGCAATCAGTCAGGAACCTGGCTTCGTGTCTGGCATTATCTAACACTAAAAATACCTATAAACGCCGTCTGCCTCTCGATTCTCTTTTAACTATCCGACATCGCAAGTTTGTGTCGGTGCATCGGATATCGTAAAATATTCACAAAGTTGTCGTGAATAATTTACAAATAATTACGTAACGAATAACATAGTTATATAAGGAATGTTCACGTTCTGAATATTGCAGTGTTTTTATTTTTTAATTAGCCGGTTATATTAAGCTCGTAAGCGCCAAAGTGTGATGTGATATCATTGTGTAGATTCTCCTCAAAACTTTTGTAAGCGGAAATTTCAACAGTTTAGTGATTACCAAAGTTTCTACTTTTTGTTTTATGAAATTTTAATGAAATGTAGTTTTGAAATGTAATGTGTAATGCGTTACTAGCTTAGCTAGGTAAGTACCATTATTAAAATTTTCTCGGCAATTTAATAAATTTATTAATTAATCCAGAAAAATTATTTCCATGTTATTTAAATAATAAAAATGTATGTTGTATATTTTTATAATATTAAAATGTAATAAAATTCCTTTGTGGCCGTTCATAAAAAGATAATAAATTTTATTTTTGTTCTAATCCATTTTAAAAGTCGAGCGAAAACCAAAAAGGTGTCTAATTTATTTTGAATAACGTCTTGATAAAAGTGGATGAGCCTCGGGCAGCCGACATTTTTTATACGCTCGCCCATCTAAAAACCTTCAATATTAAATTTAACCTATACACAAACCATGTCTAATTATTTTTGCTTTGTCCTCTTCCAAGATTGTAACTTGATTAAAAACCTCTCATTCCTCATCGTAAATTTGATGAAAGAGACAACAACAAACAACAACAACAACAACAACAACAACAACAACAACAGTAACAACGCAGCACTGCTCTTTGATATATTTAATTCTATTAATAATAAATTTATAAAGATACATTATACATACACTGGTGGCCAGAGAATTAACACACAATTTAAAATTAAATGTTTCAATTTTCTACACAAATTCTTCTTCTTTATTTTTTCCCGTATCTGAAAAAAGTATTTATTTATAGTAATAGTAAGTATTTATATTATTTTATTGAGTGGGAAGAAACAAACGTTGCACTCTAGAGAAAACTAAACTAAACTAAAAACTTAAGCTGCTCTCGAAAAATGGTTTACAGCATCATTAACAAATAAGAAATAACACACTCAATTGGAGGAAATCCGATAAGAAAACGTCCTAACAAAATAACATCACCTTTTATAGACAGACAAATTGGAAGAATCAGTAAACGAAATCCGTTCTTGTCCTCTAGGTATATTAAAAATGAATTAATTGAGTCAAAAAATATCATTGTGCTTAGTAGAACAATCAGACGTTGATTGAACGAACAAGACTTGCAAGGATGAATTTCAGAAAAGAAAGCTACCATCAAAAAAGATTCACACAAAAATATATTAATTCACATGGTAAATAATACGTCATCCTCCAAATAAAAATTTGAAACATACATTCGCTCTAAAAATTTTATAATATGGTGGATGAACGACCATTACAGAGAATTATTGATAATATGTGCCGTTCCATTTATAGAGCTATCATGAGAAATGTATTTTAACCATTTGCCAACTATAATTAACCAATTACATGGATTTTTATACACGATAATGATCCAAAGCATGCGTCCAATGTTGTTCAAAACTAGTTAAAGGATAATCATGTTTAAGTTCTCGATTGATCATCAATAATAAATTTAAATAGATTACTTTGTTGTGGTTTTTTGCTTATTTTAATTATTTACTCATTGATCAAAGTGAAACTGTAAGAAAAATTATAGTACAACATTTCAAAGATCGAGAGAACCATTAAACCAATTAAAAAATTTAGAGAAACTGGCCAAGTGGTATCTATATTCGAATTATGCATTGGAGATGCTTCAATTCTTCAGGTGCAGGTTCCCTTACACTGATTTATATTCAAGGAAATATTAATCAATAATTTGCTTCCATATACTGATTCTCTTAATAACCAGTCCCAATCTTCCGACATCAACCCCAAATTTAAACGAACTTATCACAACTCAAAAAGCTTGTCGTATATTCGGAAAGTGGTCGAATCTATGCCACAGAGATGAGCAAAAATTATAAAACAAAATAGATATTATACAATTAAATTTATTCAGATTTAATTATCAAACATCCCTTTCAAAATTAAAGTTGTTATATTTTTGTCCAGCTCAATTCAGAAAAATATATGTAACGGTTTATAGAATAAGAATATAGTAGTTTTTCCAATACTGTATAAAAAAATAATATTAAATGAATATTATTTTAACAGTTCACAATAAATAAAACAGTTATATATTGTAAAATATTTACATTATTAATGTCCACTACTGCATATTTTTTTTATATGCGTGTTATTTTTGTGAACAGGCACGCATTTATTTTGTTAAGTAGAAATTGTTTTGATTTAGATACGAAATGAATAACTGTAGGAAGAATAGTGAAAATATTTGAAATAAAATATAAAATTAATAATAAAGATTAATTGACATGAAATAGTAATATATGTGCCATTTCTCTGGCCACCACTGTACGTATATATCAAATGAAATAAATATGTAAATGTAAATGAGGAAATAAACCGTTCATCGAAAACATTTCAACGATCACACATCACATATGAATGCTGTCGTCGATATGGATCGTATAAAAGTGCTTTTTAAGGGTTCTGTCAACGGTCCCTCGATTCCCTGCGTTGTAAAAGTGATTTCTGCTGTCGCATCTACGTACAGTAAGTACACCCATACATATTATGGGTACTTGTATTTGGCATTGTCTTAGTTGTTTAATAAATATGGGCAAAGAATAGGAGTGTGGGGGTTTATGTGCCCTGAGAATGCGGTCGAATGAGTCGAATATATTGACTCTGCGAGAATAAACAATTATACTGTCAGCCCTGACTTGTCCAGGAACTTTATCTTTTTGTTTTGGTCATTTAACACAAAAACAAAACGAACTTGATAACAAATGTCCACTAGTTTAAATGAAAAATGAACGTATTTACGTCCTTATCTTTTATTAGGAATATTTTGTTATTTTAAAGTCGAGTGTGGACGTTATAAATCAGGATGATGCAGGATTGAATTTTTCTCCAGGATGTGGATTATTAAATTATTTGTTGTGTTGTTGCACATCAATGTGTATGTATGTATATATTGTGTGCATAGATGTATGCACATGTAAGTGGTCGTAAGGTTGGTATGGTAAGTAAATACAATGGCGCACCGCGTCGCGACGCCGTATGCTATTTACGGCGTGCAGAATTCGGAAAATTCTTATCCTTACATGCCACCATTTATTTGTTCGGTTATAAAGGTAGCAGCTTATTGAAACTCATTGCTTACTATATTAGTCTGTCGATCTTGAGAAAATACCAGCCATTTGTCTCTACCGCGCTATTGTTATGTAGTCTGGTCGGTGGAACCGTCTAAATATAAATTTATAATGTGCTTGCTCATTTCATATTGCAAAATGTTACTTATTCTCTGCTTCCATACAACATAATAGATATTCGCATGAAAACAATATAAGAATATTTATTATTGACAACAAATAATCCACTTTCCATACGTATTACTAAAAACTGTAACATATAAAAATGTTTTACTATGATGAAATGACGTGAAAATATATGTTTAAATATTCATAAAATGCACCTGATATACATTTAAAAACAACCAATTTAATTAAATGCGTATATACAAAAATATTAAATTCGTATTTTCACACTTTAGATTAAATTTAAATTTTTAATTTAGAATGTAATTCGCACAAAATGTGTTTTATTTAAATAAAATTTAACTAAATAAATCTTTCCCTTTTTTATAAATGGTACAGAGAGAGAGTAGATAAATTAGATAATGGACGCCTGAGTGAAATGACCGTAGAGAATTGTGGTCATTCAACTAAAAATATTCAGGAAGAAAATTAACAAAGTTATCCGCATAAATTTGGTAAGTCCATTGTTGGCGACCAATCGATTGACAGATAGGAACATGTGGATTGCATTATACTACAATAATGAGATAGTATCACAATTTTCGATTAACCTATGTATTAACTATAGACACACACCACCTATACTTGTCAAGCGGAACATGTTACAAAGCAATTATTATTATTATTATTATTATTTATTTAAAAAATATAAATCTGCTAATTCATATATGCATATACAGGATGTTAAAGCATTTAAAGGGGTAACAGTGTGGTTCAAAGTAAACATCACTCTTTATAACCATGGCTAAACAAATTAGCAGTTTAGGAGATTATTCTTGTAACAAAAACAAAAAACAAAGTTATTCAAACTTTCCTTTCATTTTCAAACAGATTTGACATTTTCTTTCAACTCCCACAATTTTGATTAATTTGTTGGTGTAACTCCTTGAGGCTATTTACTGATATTATAGATTCACTTTTTTGTATCCATCAGTATCAAAATATACTGTGTAAATGCTATCGAGGCTATTTATAGCATTATTGTAGCCTAATGTTTTTAAATATCAAAAAAAAAATAAAAAAAATAAAGAGCTTATATCAGGCAATCTTGCAGGATATAAGGCAGGTCCACTTCTAAGATTTTTAAATGTCTCAAAAAAATTATTTTAGGCTATAATGAAGGTCCACTTTTTTCTGTCCACGTATGCAGATCGTTTAAATGCTCTCGAAGCTATTTACAGGCGTATTATAGATTAAAACAAATCTAAAATGCTTAAGTAAGGTGGTGATCATGAAGGTTTTAAGGAAGGTCATTCCTTTCTATCCATCTACATCGAATTGTGTCGTCTAAATGTTCTTAAACAACCACATTTTGTTGGTCATTGTTTTCTACAAGTCACAGAAATCATTCATCAATATTTTTTATTCCTATAGAAATTATATCTATAGAGAAACACATCTTTTAAGAATTAAATTTAGCTTGTGTTTCTGTGTTATGTTGCATCAAACAGAACTTATTTCCTCTTTCCTTTCTCATAGATCCGGTAAACTTTTTCGAGTGGTACTTAAAAGTTCGTCAAACTCTCGTCTGACCGTCCAGTCCAGAAAATTAAATTGCTTGTGACTATAGGTTTGCATATAGGATGACGTGAGAAACTGATGAGTGAACATACAAATAGATGCTTCCTTCACGTAAATACAATTTTAATTGAGATCCTGCGTATGTCACCCATAAAAATGAACTTTTGATAAATTAGCAGTTGATATGAGCCGGTTTCAGACGATTGTTACAAACATAACACATTCCGAACAAATATTCAACTTTGTGCAGATCTGCTTTTGATCGGAGTAAATAGCGAGTCAAAAGAAGGCGAAATAGTATTAAGTTGGCTCAAATTATATTCGTTTGAGTTTATTTATGAAGAAAGAAGATCAAAGAAATGCTACATCAACTAATGTCAAAAGAAGGCACATTGTAAAATATATACAATACTAAAATAAGGGAAATAATCATTCCGCATTGCCACGAATTCAAGAAATAAATGTAGAGCAAATTATCCAACGCGGCGGCATCTTTTCAAGTTCCCATTATACATTTTCTGCATTTTATAACCGTCCACCACATAAGTTTACTGTTTATGATTTTTGACCTTCTAAAGAACATTAAGTGCTAGTTTTACGATTACACATAAATTAAACGTCAACTTTTCCCTTTAACTTGGATTAACTATATTTAACATCAGAGACTCTTTATTAAAGAAAAGCCGACTATAAACTTTTACTAATACAAACAAAGCAATACAGAAATCAAATGTCCCCCTCTCTCTCTCTCTCTCTCTCTCTCTCTCTTTCTCTCTCTTTCTCTCTCTGTCTCTCTCTCTTTCTCTCTCTATCTGTCGTGCACACATAATATTTTTTGAGCCTATTTTCACTATATTTTAATATGCACATCGACGAGAAATTATATGAATGTTTGTCGGTTTTAAAATGAACCAAGTGATTGTTACTTTTATATGGGCTTTATTTAGTGTTGTCCGTAAAATATGAAATCATTAATAAAGCGACATTAATGCAAATTTTGCTTTTCCAGTGCTCAGCTCAAGTTAAATTACCGTATCAAAATTTATCGGAATAAATTAAGAATGTCTAGGGTAACAGTAAGAGGGATTAAATAATAAATGTCACCAAATGTAAAGTGAACTGGGTCTTATTAAATGAAAATATAAGTTGTTATAAAGTTGTTATAATTTAGGAAATAATTTCTCTAAATTCCAACATGTTGTAGTTTTGAAATTTAGAGGAAAATTAATTGAGAAACTTTGTCATGAGATGAAATATAATGCTTTTGCATGTACAATAACAATGGCATTTAAGAGTAACAGCTTTTATACTAGATATTTTATGTTTCTTTTACTTTACTTTTAACTAAAATGTAATGTATTATTACATTACTAACATTTCCGCCTTTAAGAAACAATTTCAATTTCACTCATCTGAAACCATTAAAATATCCCTAGAGCGCCATTTTAATTTGATTATAAACCATTTCAAAAACAATTCTTTCCGTTTGTGTTGTTAATGCCTCAAAAGCATACTTAATTTATTATAAACTTTAACGGTCTCCTAAATCCCTTTTAACAACTCTCTACTTGAATATTCCTTGAAATCATTTAAATAATGTAAATGTAAAAAATTGATATGAATCGAAACGACACATTATTATTATTATTATTATTATTATTATTTATGATTATTAATAATTGTTTCAATGGAGAAATTAGTAATATATACTTTTATAGCAGTCCCTTGCCACTCAACTTTCCAATAAAAAATTCTAGTTAGCTATTTCCGATGGCCTCGAATAATGCGTTCCAGTTTTGATTAAAGGCTTATGACAGACACATCTTGTCGCCCCTTAGGGTTAATCCCCGCTGCCTGTAACGGGCAGCATTTCAATCTCTCGCTACCTCGCATCTCGCATCTCGCATCTCGCACCTCGCACCTCGCACCTCGCATCTCACACCTCGCGTCTCGCACTTCGCCATCTCAACGAACATGCTGATAGATAACCCACCAAGATTATATATAATTGCGCCACCCAGGAATATAGCATATAAGAATTTCCCCGATACTCACTGGCCATTTATTCATTCTTCCCTTCTCACCTTTTATTTGCCGTGAACACACACATTTAGGTGTACATTCACGTTCGGCATGTGCATGTATATTATACGTACGTACGTACGTACGTACGTATAATATCATGGTGCGGTGGTACATGCCCGATGTGAAGATTATGATTTGTGTATCTGGTAGGGAGATGAATGGCATTGGTAATAAGTTTATCGAAGCTAATTCAAAATCGTGGGTGTGTCGATTCAAACTGGAGGCTATTGAGAACAGATTTAAATTTGTGGCGTCATTATCAAAGCTGACGTTTGTGTAGTCCCCGCGGCGCCAAGCTCATGCTTTAGGCCAAATTCCCGCCGTTTTGATTGTTCTGGAGGTGATGTCGATAATTTTACATTTCTGCGTTCCCTCGTCCCCTCGTATCCTACCCCATCCCCCCCCCCAATCCTTTCGTTTCTAAACTTCTAAACAGACAACCGATACAGCGAAACTTTCATTATTTTATTGTGCTAACACATTACATATAACTATTAACGACTAAACTGAGCAAATAGTGAATTAGAGGGCAATTATATAAATATTTACTTTCCTCGAGTTCGTTAATCCAAACGTTAAACTAATTCGTTCGAAAAAATTCTATTCAACAATGTTATGAGCGCTTTAACTACTACAAAACAAACATACATTTCCTAGGTGCTTTATCCTAAGTCAATAGGTGCATAATTATTAGAAATTGCTAGAAACTCGAAACAATAAATGTTTCATTTATTATGTTACATTATAACTTGTACTAATTTGTTTGAAAATTGTGGTCTAGAGGCTAAAAATATATTTTTTTAAACCAATACCTCAAAAAGACCAATAAAAAATGGTACACCATTTAATGTACCATTTAAATTTATATACAAATATGCTATGTTTATATACTGATTCAAGTAGGAATGTATAATGTATACACGAAACTTCGAAGCACATAACACAATAAAAACAGATACATACCATTTAAATCTGTATACAAATATGATGAAATTGTGTATGATACCAAACTTCCCATTGTTTATATACATACGTAAAGATTAATTACAAACAAAAGAATATTAATCAGGTACATCGGAATCACGTAGGAATGTATAATGTATTGTCGAAGTTCATGTTGAAATGTTGCTCGATATCAAATTTCTTATTATATACAAAGATGTAAAGATTAATTACAAACAAAAGAATATTAATTAGATATATCGGAATCACGTAGGAATGAATGTATAATGTATAGTCGAAGTTTCGTACCACAAAGCCTAATAAAAACGGTTATATACCATTTAAATCTGTGTACAAATATGTTGAAATGGTGCATGATATACATACAATATACATACAACCGTATAAATTAATTACAAACAAAAGAATATTAATCAGTAAAAATGGAATAAAATAGGAATGTATAAATATGCAGAAATTGTTCGTCATTTCAAATTTCTGTTTGATATTATACGTACGTATAAATTCTAAAAAATTATTCAGCAGTGTTATGACCATTTTAAAACATTTAATACAAAACAAACATAAATTTATTAATTAAGGTGCTACATTTATTAGAAATTAGTGTAAATTCGAAACAACGAATGTTTCATTTACTAATATAACTTGTATTAATTTGTGTGAAAATTGCGAGGCAAAAATTTCAAAATGTTTTTTTTATATATCTATCTATACCTAGGGGTATCGTAAAGTTCGGTAAGTGCCGGAATTATAGTCGAGCGTTACTAGAGACCAACTCTGTAATTATTCGAAGGGAATAAAACTTTTGTTTACGTCAGTTCCAAAAGAAAATACATTTTACCAACAGGTGTTGCTTTGATTTATTGAATTCATTTTCTCACTTCCTCCAACTTTGATATTCCCCGAGATTGATACTCTCTTTCCTACAAGAGATCCAATTATATTTTTAATCTATTTATTCAATCGTAAATGAAAAATTTTAAAAATAGATGATCCATTTTAAGGAACGAGTATGTCGAGAGTAAGCGTAAGCGTAAGCGTAAGCGTTCGAAATAATGCGAGATAACAAGGATAAATTGATCATGGCAGTAGTAGCAGTAGTGGCAGTGGTAGTAAGTATTCTAGGCCAGTACTAACTAACAAGGCAGTCGTTGTCGGATTGTTGAGTCAAATTGAAATACCCCTCCGTCAGTCAGATTCCTGTGAGATTCCCGGAAAGATACCATCAACACAGGTCCTGCTTCCAGCTCATCGCGTTTTCTGCAAAGATTTCTACTATTCATTTAGACTGCTTTATCTTAAACAAACCCCTTCGGCCCCTCGTGGTCTGTCTTTCCAGACTTTCTTTCGAGAATTCAATATGGCAGCCAGCCCCTGCCATTGTCGTTCTTACATTAACGCTAATAGGAACGAATTCTCTATTTTCACTTTTTGCTATATCAGTTTCCGGTTCCGGTTATCCTGCTCTATGGTTTACTTTAACGACCCCTTCTATGAATGTTTTTACTGATCATTAAATGATTTATTTCGTTCTTTTCGTTTAGTATTTATTTAGTAGTTTTTCATTACTAGGTTTACGATATTTTAAAGGTTTTAACAGCTTTCATCCAACTAATCTAGAAATAAGCGCAATTTACTTTCCTAATTAAACAGTTTTACTAAAACACATAAGCCCGAAATAATTAATTTAAGTTATGAACCCAACCATAACCGCCAACTTACATTAATGCATGTTAGATAATCGAGTAAATCAGTAGTATTTTTAAATTAAGTAAATGAGGAATTTTCTTGAATCCCTTGATGTCTCATTAGGGCTTGTGCCGTAATAATTGAAACAAGAAAACGTTAAGAAGTATTCAAATAAAGGGTTTATCTTCATTTACGCCCCACGTTTATATTATAGCTTATTCACCAACGCAGAAACATTGTTTTTTTTTTTTTTTTTTTCTTTTCTGTCCATCACTAACAAACTGATTAAACTGTGGCATAATACTTTTTAATTTAATTTGTTATCGTTTATCCTTGCAGAACGTTGTCGTTAACAACTTTGTATGAATTTAAAAAATGGTGGAACGGTTAGAAATAAAGTTTAAAATAACCAGAATTGAATATTAAAAGAATGCGGTAGTTCTTTTATCATGCTGCCGTTTAGTTTTAATTCAAAGTTTAAATTCTTTATATGGCAATGACTGTGTAAATAGTTTTCTTCATGTAAAGTTTGTTAACATTTTAACATAGATTCACTCGGTATATAATTTTTGACACAGCGTTCTCTAATCGAATTGGCTATAATAAGTCTAAGTAAAAGAGGACGACGTAGCATAAAGTACGTGACAAATTAAGAAAATATTCCCTTTACATTGCAAATTTGCTCTACAATATTACAATACCCTATAGATGTTTAAGTGAAAACGAATTTTCCGATATAATGCGTTTCATTAGGTAGGGGAGCAACCGAGAGGTTGACAGGAATGCATAATGTATACTTGAAGTTTCGTAGCCCAAGGCCCAATAAAAACGGATACTTGATTTAGTGTACCATTTAAATGTATGTTGAAATAAATGGCGCATGATATCAAATTTCATTTCATTATTTATATACACAAATATAGATTAACTACAAAACATAAGAATATTAATCAGAGGGAATTGAATCTAATAACAAGTTTTTATCTAGTTTTTTGTTTTGTTTTTTTATCTCTTCCAAAGCAACCGAGAGGTTGACAAGAATGCATAATGTATATTTGAAGTTTCGTAGCCCAAAGTCCAATAAAAATGGTTTCTTGATTTAGTGTATCAATTAAATATGAATATATGTTGAAATGGTACAAATGGTATATCAAATTTCTCATTATATATGTGCATACATATAGATTAACTTCAAACAGATAAATATTAATCACAGAGAATTGGATCAAGTAAATGATTTTTATCTATTTTTATTTTTTATTTATTCATTTATTTATTTTTTTTTTTTTTTTTTTTTTTCATTTCTTTCAAAGTCCGAGAGGTTGGCAAATACGCAAAATGTATAGCTTAAAGATCATTAGCCATAACTCTAATCTAATAAGCACAGTTGTATGATCACTATTGTATATGTAAAAAATGGTACATTATAAATATTAATCAAAGAGTATTGAATCTTCTTGAATATTTTCTTAGTTTTTTTTTTTTTTTCATTCCTTCGAAAGTTACTTATGAATGGAAGGTGTTATTAAAAAGTGTAGAACGGGTCGACATTTAAGGCATTTATGCAGTGCCAATAGGAGTAAGATAAAGTTTTCCGGACCATGTACCTTTTGCCGAGTTAAAATATTGAAAATAGAATCTCATTTCATTTTATAAATCACTCCTTTAACACAATGCGCTGACGATATCTGACTATGTGGTTAGATATCCTCTCCTGGGGAAGAATGGAGCGCTTGGGCAATATATTGTACTTCGCCATCCAGCTTTGTGCACTGGAACCGTTCAATTTATGAATAAAAATACCGTAAATTATCGCGATATAAATGCGCCGGAATAAATGCATATTTACATCAATTCAATGACTGTCTACTCCCAATCTCCCAATATTCTACGACAGTCATTAGGCACTGATTGAAATTCCACCGAGATCATCATAACTTGGATCTTCATCAGGACAAAGATTTCGAGGCGTCGCGACGCTACACGGCGGACTGGCTGGCTGGCTGGTTGGCTCGCTCGCCGGTTATTCGTCCTTCTCACTCGAAAACCCCGTGACTGCTCCTACAATTTTCTAAACTGCCATCAAGTAAAACAACCCATCCATCAATTCATTAAATTATATAAACTGTCTTTTTAAATTCCTAATGGCCGTTGGAGACCACAGCAAGGGATGGAGATAATTTTGGTGTGGTGTGCGAATATTTATTTGTTTACATGTCATGATTGGAAACCTGATGCCGTAAGGCACTTCTTGAAACTGAATTAAAACAAAGAAGGACGCCGCCGGTCAATATTTATTTGTCTGTTCCGGTCTGTTTGTGATGTTAATTCATATTGTACTGTGGAAAGTTGTATTTGTTCCTGTGCCTCAATTACTCTTAATTAACTTAAATATTATCCGAGTGTGAACGTTTGATGGGAAATAATTATCGATTAAGCGATAATCGAGCTTAAATAATAAATTATTGCTGCATGTGTATTAATTTCTTTGTAAATGAGTTTTTGGTGACAATGAATTTGGCCGTTTGGGGCACTTCGAGAGGACGTATAAATTCCTTTCATCTGAACTTCTAAACTATGGAGAAAACGTTAAAATGTTCAAATAAAGAACGATTTATGTTTGTAAAATATGTACTGAAGATCGTAAGTCATTGTTTAAAAGTTGTGAGAAACGGAAATCAGTTTGGATTGACTTGACATTTCCGAATACCCTACAAAGGAAAAGTTTTAAGTTATCATGATTTTTTAAACTTCACAGAACATAAATTTGGTTCTAGTGAAATATTCAACTAGTCAGTCGCCCGCTCACCGAATTGAGAACTCCAACTTCACCCTTCCACCCCATAATAGAATTTGGTCAATGCATGCAGACACCTTCATCTACCACTTACAACTTTTAACGTGGCCCCGGCAATTATAGGATAATGTATGTTAGGTTAGGTCTGCCGGGTTCGATGCCCAATATGATATGAGAATCGAGAATCGAGAATCGAGAATCGAGAACGGAGAATCACAATTTTTTCATATCAGCTTCTGGCACAGCGTTATGTAAAATAGGCATTGTGTAGAATGTAGTAATTACACAGTGGACTTCCGTAGACTAGCATAAAAGGGTTAACATTATCGATTGCACTCACTCCGTCTTCCATTTTCATTGGATCCGGAGGAATAATGTCTTTTTATACTCTGTATACTGCGATTCCCTTTAGCCCTTCACCCATTCAGACACGGCTATAAATAAAAACTTTGATTTAATGAACCATATAAATAAAATAAAATATTGTCATTGTCTCCGATCTCGTTCTGTCATCAAATACGTTGGTATAGATATCGCACAAAAACACATATTTATGTGTACATACTTGTGTAAGTACTTACATCAACCCGCATCACATGTTTGTTTGTTTGTTATTTGTTCAAATTATGCGAAAGTGTAGTTAAAGATAAAGAGAGAACAAAGTATTTGTCAAAGTGTCGATGTATGCCATCAAATCCATTTGATTTTACTTGAGTTTCTGCATTAAGGAAACTGAAACGGAATAGGGAACGAAAAAAGAACAATAGAATTCATACTTATACGTATGTACCGAATGTGTTATATACGGGGTGTTCCATTTCATCCTAGTCTTTCAAATACCTCGAGTAATAAGCACTGTACAATAAAAATGTCCATACTCAAAATTAAAGCATTCCCCTGGGGAAATACACTAGGGCTAAGTTAATCTCCCTCATCCCTTTGCGTATGTAAGGTGAGGGGTAATTTTGAAATCTTAAATGGGAACCACATTGAAATCAAGTGCTACCACAGAATAATGTACTGGACAACCATTCTGTTAAAACCACAGTTCAAGTTTTCAAAATGTCTCTATCATGAGTAAAAAAGTGTTTCAGACAAATTCTGCGTATTTTTACTGGTAAATCCGAAGGTGCAATAAAAAATGAAGGTTCCCATTTAAGATTTCAATGTTTATCCTCGCCACAACAATATGAAGGGGGAGGGAGATTAATTTTGACCCTAGTTTATTTCCCCCGTGGTATGATTAAATCTTTATTGTACAGTGCTTATTACTCGAGATATTTGAAAGTTTGTGATTACATGAATCAACCTGTATATTGTACCAAACCATAATATCGTTATGTCATTGACGTTTTAACTTTTAATTAGTTACAATGAATAATTTTGGAACTACCAGTAAACAAATAAACATATATGTTTTAACTGCAATTTCAAAAGTTAAACAAATTTTGTTGTTTTTTTTTTAACGATATTCAAAAAGTTTCACAATGCCACCAATGCCACAGTTTGTTTCAAGTTTGAATAAAAGTGCTTTATTGCTTTTAATCGGAAATTCTCCCCAGTTTACAAGAAAAAGTCCACCAAATGCTGAAATAATAAAGTTTAAAGCAACATTTCAACTTTGTTTTCATCATTTGTAAAATACTACCTAATTATACAAAAACAAAGCGTTTTTCAGTAAAAATGTTTTTTCCTTAAATATTATCTTTGCATATCATATTCGTTGGAAGGCGCATTTAAATTTACCACCTAGAAAACGGTTTAACAAGAACTTTCGAACTAATTGTTAGTACTATTTAAAGTTGCGTGCGTGTGTGTGTTTTAGTACGAAAACGAAAGAAATAATGTACTAACAATAAGTACAGAATGCACTTCAGAGCTGATATTGTAGAATTACTGAAAGACAGCTAAAAAGTAATATAGACGATATATAAAGGACCAAAACAAAGCGGACGAAAAGTTGCAAGGAAGCATTGTTATTGAAAGTCCCGCGAGAAAAGATTGTTATAAATTGTCCTTTCTGTCCTTTTCAATATATTTGTTGGACATATTTCGGGTCACGAGTCCCAAATTGAATCTTTCTTTGTTTTATCAATTTATATATTTTTTTCACACTGTCTGACCACCACGGTCTTTAGTTCTTAATGAAAATATTACCCACTTTCTGGGATATATAAACTTTGCCGGACTGCCGCTACATATCATAATATACCAACCAACCACGTCGCTACTCTACCCAACATTCAAATTGAACTTTACGAATAAACGGGGCCATAAAAACCATTCTTGTATTCTTATTATATCCCGTGTATGTTTTGATATTTTCTGAATTGCATAATTGCATACTTGTATGGTACATACTACACACAGTGGTGGCCAGAGAATTAGCACCATAGTAATGGGTTAATGTTAATTAGGAAGTTCACACCTTTAATTAAATCCAAACAAAATATTTTGTTTTATTAAAAACAATTACACTACATTATTTAAAGAATTATTTATTTTTTATTTTAATCAAAATAATTTCTACTTTTCTAGAACAATATGGCTAAGACACATTTAAAAAATACATATCTATTAAATAATTTGTACATAACTTTTCAACGAGATATTTGTCATAATTAATAATCACAATTCATCTAAATTTGATGATTTCTGGTGTTGCAAATAGGATTTAAATGCGGACCACAGCATAATCATGTTTTAATCAATTTTGAACAACTTTGGATGCTTCGGATCATTATCATGCATAAAAATCCATGTAATTGGTAATTTATCGTTGACAAATGGTTTCATTACATCTCTCGTGATATCTCTATGACATGAAATGATCTATTTTACCAATCCATTTCTCTAATTGTTCTACAACATGTCAAGAAAAGAAACTTCATGACGTTATTTGTTTATAAAAGAAGTTGTTTTTTATTAGGACATTTTCTTGTTTTATTTGTTTCAAATTTGTTATAGGATTGGATAGGATGAAATATCTTACAAAATGTTTAATTTAAATTTCGTACCACATTTGTCGTTAGACATATTAATTAATAATCAATGCAATAATTTATTAGTATCGGCAATGGTTTATTAAAAACATTGAAAAACATGACGAATTGAAGATATTGCAATTAATTTACATAAAATGGCAAAAACCATTTTTAATAATTCCTACAATAAAATTAATGAAATATAGAAATTTGTTATTTGTAGGTAGCATATGTGTTTCAGTGCTAGTTTTTCTGTACTGGTTTGACGTGCAATCAGAATTCAATTAAAAAACAAAACGCATCACATGCTATAAATAATTTTGACATTGTCGCAAAAATTAGGCAATATTCCAGTAAAAATGTTCCACTTACAAATACAATAATGGTGCAATTGCTGTTGTAGGTTATTTGTTTTTTATTAGCGACGCTTAATTGTAAGGTAATTGTATTGGGAAAAGTTTTCGGTTCGAAATTGAAACGTCAATACGATTAACAGATTCTGAGTAATTCCTTTTCAACATCATTTCAACTAATTTAAATAATTTAAGAAACAATTTCAGTTCAGTTGAGTTAAGCTCATCGCAGGAAGAGGCGGCTGCCAAAGTGCTTACTTACATGCTCTTCTTCGTACTTCTAACGTAGTTAAAAGTTTTTGTTCACGAATATCTTTGATTAAATGGTTATTCATTGTTAAATGACGGTTAATGGCTTTCCAAGACCTTTACCTTTTTACCACAATTATATCTTGCTGATTGTTTAAGTGACCGTCCAGTCCGGTAAGGACGGATGATTCAGTCAGTGTGTGGGTAAATAAGATTTATCAGCTAATATATTCCAAAGACTGTTTGGTTTAAATTCCTAAATTTGGATCCAGTTAGGCGGGATGGGGCGACAGGAAGACAGAGACGACGACGGTACGTCGGTACGACGCGTCGCGAGTCGCGACGCGACGCGACGTCTCCTCGCTACGTGGCCACCCTACCCTTCAACACTCACCTCATTATTTCGATTTCCATAACACAAAACGTCATGGACCGACCGCAACGCTTAATTTGAAATATTTTTCAGGCTTCTTTGCCAAATCCACCTGCCACTGTAATTCCAACGTTCCAGGTTTCAAATAGTGCACAATACACACAAAGTGCTGAATTTTCTAATTGGCTTACTTTTTAATTAAGTCACATTTTGTTACGTATAAAATCTAATAATGAAATTTTGTTCGTGCCCCTCCACCACTTTATCAGGAGATTAAAAAATTAGCAACGTGTTTTTTATGTTCACACACACGCTATAAAAATTTTATAACGAGCAGTTCCTGTAAAATGCTTTATGCCCTCTTCTCCTCTAGCCGGAGCTTTGTTTGATGTGGAACAGTTATTTACTTATCTTTGAGGGCTGTTTTTTAAGAAAACGGATACACAAGGTGTGTGTAGTCCCACATAAATATAAATCAATATTTTTCTAACGGAATCACGTTAATATATTTTAGTACAAAACTTTGGACGTGGTCCTTACATAATTGATTATTTACTGGTTACTCTATTATACAATATGTACATTTATAATCAATTTGTTTTCATTAAAAATGTGTCCATAATTCCTGTAATTAATAAATAGTACATTTGAAATTTGCGGAGACATTTTAACACTAAAGCAACACTACCTGACATTATTAATGATATCCGAATTAAAACTAAACTAAAAACGAAATATGCTTTTGAACAAATCGAACCGAATTTATTATCAAGAGGAGTACCTCTTGAATTAATTTCCAATAGGTACCTAGCCAATGCTGTGAAAGAAATTAAGAGCACTTGAACATTCGATTTCATACTAGAAAACTTCAAACCGGTAATAGGCTCCCCTATACTGTTTTGTCATGCTACCTATCATCAACCTACCAACCTACCAATCTACACCAATCTACTCGACAAACGATTGTATAAAATTCAATTGTTAACTTCTTTTATACACATATTTATATTCCCATGTGCATTTCAAGTGTCATTTTATTAATATATTGTTTCATTTTTAACTACCATAACTACTATAAGGCGTATGCTAGTGCTGTAGCTGTATTATCAAATTGATAAATTATTTCTTGTTCATTATTTGTTCATTTTTGAATGAAGATGTGCCCCTACGATTTTTGAAACAAGTCTTAACATGGATTGACATAGTAATTAGAACAATTTATTCATTAAACTTTCCAAAAAAAAAAATATATATATATTTAAATATTATATTATATGTATAATATTATTATATATAATGCTAATTTACAACGAAAATATGTGAACACACGTTTATACATTTTTGAATAATCTATGTGCACTAAATATGAAAAAAAAAACTCTAGTTAAAGATTTATGTATATCGTTCAAACTATGATTGTATTTAAACTAGCGTCCAGAGTGACAACCCTGATCGAAATGAATATCGGAACCCCAATGAATAAATAATCGACACTCCAACGTGAAGATTATGATTAAAATAATAATTACCTATCCGTTTCCAAGTTGTACGTGACTTATTAATGTGTACAATTCAGTAATGCTGAATTAATTTTTTTTTTTTTTAAATCTTCTAGTGACAAATAATCGACAATTTTTCATGAAAGTAAACAATAATTACATGTTGTAACACATTTCAAATAGCTTAAAGTGATATTTAGTTTTTGTTGTGGTACATGTTGTGATCATTAGAAAATTGTATTACACAAATTAACCAAATAATATGATTGATTTTTATAATTTGTTCATTTTTAAACGAACATATAAAATGTTGGGTCCCCTAAGAGTTTTGATTTTATTTACAAATAAAATTTTCAGTTTTCCTTCGTTCAATTAATCGTGGACCAATTTTTGTAATTAAAAAAATTTATTTATTTTTATTCATTTATCCTGACAAAATTTTGTTTTTATTTAATGCAAGTTTACAACCAAAATATGTGAGTTTTCTTTTCCACAATTTTGGGAAATTCGTGTGCTAAAACTGATCTCCTAGTGAATGGCAAACGTGTGTCTTTCAAATTATAATTGTAGCCAAATTAAGCTTCAGAGTGAAGGACAATCCTGATAAAGATATTTCGTTAGTAACGTGAATAAATTATGGGCCTAGTGGTACTAAATTCATTTGCGTCACATCCAAAGTAATTGATTTACAGCAATTAAAAGTTCAAATTAAAAAACAAACCAAACAAACAAAATTATCAAATATTCAATATAATTCTAACACGTACCCTAACCTAAACCTAAATGGTAGATTTTAAATTTATAGAATATAAATAAATACATAAATAAAACACGTCGACGATAAACTAAATAAAGTATTGGCATATAAATGCACAGTAAATTTGTTTGCGTGTCGAAAAAAGATGATGTGTAATTGTTGGCAGAACAGCTCTCTGCGCCACCGATCCAGTTAAAATGGACAATAATTTGTGTCAGAAGTTTATAGTGGGTGCAACGCTTAAATCCACAGATTGCATGGTAGCAAAACGCGGACGTTTCTACCTATCGAAAGGAAAAACATAAATATGTTACAGCAACTTATAAAATAAATAGTTAATTGTGTCTTTATGTGTTGATCCAGGCAAAATAACAACTCAAATGGCATTTTATTGTCGGGCAGTGCACGCAATCCTACTGGTAGATGTTTGTTGTCCCGTTAGTGACACAAAATTTTTCATTTTTATTGAGCTCTCATTCAAAAATATAATCACAGTAGCGACGTTTATGGAAATCGACTACTACTAATAACACTACTACTTATAGCAGCTGTTCTAAATTAATGTTAAATTAAATATGCACCAATCCCCCATATCTTACACATGCATAAATTTATGGGAAGCATTTAATGGTGGTAGGTCATTAAATAATTATACGTGTAACTAACTATCGATATTATAATGCAAATATAAAATATGATGCCAGTCTCAGTAAGTCACCAGCTAGTCTCTTGTGGTTGGTCGGTCGACTGAACGTCGTTAATTACTGAAAATAGCAATAGCAGAAAGGACAGGACATGTAATAAATAGATATAAGATAGACGATAGAGATTTGTGATTTTTTATTTTATTTTATTTAAGCATTACATGCACGTATTTAAAATGCTGTCTTAAGTAAGTCAAAGGTGCTTGCACGGATTAATTGTAAAATTTGAGTGAGGTGAATTGAAGTGGAGTGGAGTGGTGTGGAGTGGAGTTGAGTAGAGTGAAGAGAGTGAAGTGGAGTAGGGGAAACAATGCATTATATGATGAATTATATATTTATTAAACCGAAGTGAATGAAGTTAGGTTATTTAGAGGATTTGTAAGTACATTTAGGAGGTGGGTATACTCATTAGATTTGTCTTGTGAAAGTGGTAGTTTAGTTGAGTGACTGAGTCTTGTAAGCGGATTAAGCAACAATTTGAAAATGGTTTGCTGGTTTATTTAACTGTTTATTCATGTACGTAATCACTACGAGCCTGAGTCACACCAATAATAAATAATAAATGCTCGCATAGACATATAAACTTGTTTGGAGTTTGTAAAAAATAAATCCCCGAAGGAAATTCCAATGCTGAAGCTGTCCACTAACTAAGATTTACACGGAAAACTTTACAAAATTACAAATTCATATGATCTTGACAATTAGTTACTCTCAACTTTCAACTGTTATAACAACAAATATTCTTAATTAACTTACGACTTAATTTACCATTTGTTTTAATCGTCTTTTCTTTTATTCGTAATCATGCCTCCAAAGATTGGTTAATAATATTACTCGAACGATTAATAACGGACTGTACTATGTACTATGTACTATGTACTATGTAAGTACATGCCATCTGGTCTTGAAATATCTAACCCACTTAAATAATGATATAATTGAACTCGTCTGGATCATTTATATCTTTGTTCCTGAAATATATTCTTCACTAATTCGCTTTAGACTTAATAACCTTAATTATCATTCAAGTCTATTCATTCTAATGTGTTCTATACCAAAGGGTCCATTTTACGAATATTATTATTCCCTTTGTCCAAAGATTTTCTCATTGTCTTATACCTCAAACAGAAAAAGTCTACAATTTTTAGTGTTTGTCTCAACTATCTCGGCAATTCAGCTGTTTAAAATGAAGCAAAATAAGAACCCTTTATATAAAAATAAGTATGTGTTTTGCTGTTACACTGAGAGCACCCTGCATCGTAAATATTTGTTTTTAGGTAGTTTTACTTTCACATCACATCTATTTATATGTTTTATCCTTATCACCAGATCTCATAAGTTATCCTTAAGTTTCAAGTTTTATGAAAAAAAAAAACCAAGTGATACTTACTTAGAGACCTTTTCCTTTAAAAACAATCAATCATACATCCATCACAAAGGAACGAACGGTTTAAATTCACGTTTAAACTGGGCCACATTAGGCGTATTGTAAACGAAATGCCTTTTGAAATTACGGCAAAAGCAACATGAAATATTAACTAACAAACAAACAAACAAACAAACAAACAAACAAATAAAAGAAAACACCTATTTACTAACCGTTTCAACAATTAAAATCTTTTAACAAGCCGACAAGTGAACGAACATGATTTAAATTATAAAAATATGTTTGTGGTCCCGGAAAATTCCGGGTTTCAACAAAAAATTGAAATGTTCAGGAACGAAAGGAAAAGAATAATATAAAACGTGTGACCGGAATAAGAATTTATTAATTAAGTCGCAAATAATATTTCTTAGGAAGTGATGACGTTTTGTTCTTGGGCACGAGATAAAAACAGTTGAATTCGGCTTCGGGGCGTGAAAATCGAACTAATCGCGACTGTCCGCGTCTACTGAAAACGTTAAAACGTTACGTTCACGCTGGGAAATTGTGTGGAGCGAAACCGAAACCGAATCCGAATCCGAATCCGAAACCGAAACCGAAATCGAAACGGAAAATTAAAATGTAATACGTACATTATAGGTAATTAATTAATCGAATGTGTTTAATAGGGGATAGAAGAGAGAAGAGAGAAGAGAGAAGAGAGATAGTTAGAGGGAGAAATAGAAATAGGTGTCTGCCTAGTGAATGAACAAGTGTTTAATTTGAAGATTAGTGTATTAGTGTATTTAGTAAAATAAACGTGTCGAAAGCTTAATGCTTTGTGTTGTATTCGAAGTTGAGGACCAATTGCTCTTTGGTGTGGAAATAAGACGGGGTTTGAGCTTGAGAAAAGAGCTTTTTAGGGTGAGTCCACCTCCACCTCCACCTCCACCTCCACCTCGACTACCCGCTACCCACTACTCGTGACAGGACACCTATTTATGGTTTGACCCCCATTGATCCACAGTGAAAGGGATCCAGACCTTTCTTGGGGCTCCACACTTCTCACCATGACATACCAATAATTTCGACTCTGTGACTTTTAATATTGGCTTTTTCTTTCTTCCATTCTTTCATGGCCGTTTGGCCGTTTGGCCGTTTCGCCGTTTTGCCGTTTTGCCGTTTTGCCGTTTCTAACACAGGGGAAACTAATATTTCCTATAATACTGCGCGACACATCAATTTTATTTATTTTACATTCGGCTTTTTAAACGTTAAACGTGTGTTCGAATGTCCGATTGAGATGTTTCAAACAGTTTATGTGAATGTGCGCCGTTCGCATGACATCAAATTATTGTACGCATTTAAATCATTAAATGCATGCATTCATAAAATAATTAATGGCCTTTGTTTATTTTGTATGTCATAATTGAAAATAATGATATAGTAATACATAAATAATTAACATTGCAACAAAACAACAAATATTTTTTTTCAAGTATAATTAGTCCGCAATTATAAAATATGTTGGTTATATACTGATGAGTGATGCGATGTGCAAAATGAAGAAACTAAGAGAGATAAGTTTGGACCCACAAAGAACATAAAGTTCAATACAGTGATGGTCAGAGAAACGGCAGACGAAACTCTAAAATTAATCATTCTGTGAGGTATTTCATAAAAGGGTTTAATACAAATATTGTCCAGTCAGTGTAAAAAATATATTTCAATATTCTACACATCTTTGATTTTTTGTCACACATCTTAAAAACGACGGAGATATTACATATTAGTCTGATTTGGTTGGCCAAAGAAATCACATTCAAATATATTTATGTTTTCTGGCACCATTTAACAATACTTTTAATAGCAAGAATTTATTTTCGGTGGAATTTATATTACTTTATTGAATAACTTATTTTCAGTGGGACTACTTTAGAGTGATGAATCTAGGTTCAATAAAATAGGATCAGGTGGTAAACAGCAAGTCGTCTTTCAAATAAAAGTTTGGGCCCTAGATACACCACAAAAACATGGAAACATGATTTCTTGGCATGGTGTAGAACGATTACAGAATATTATTGGTAAAATGGATCATTTCATATATAGAGATATCATGAGAGATGTAATGAAATTATTTATCAACGATAAATTACCAGTTATATGGACTTTCATGCATAATAATGATTCGAAAGTTGTTCAAAATTGATTAAAACATAATTATGTCGTTGTTTTTCATTGGCCAGCACAAACTCCGGATTTAAATCCAATTGAATAGTTATGGAAAAAGTCTCAAATTTAGATCAATTGTAATTATTAATTTAAGAGCCTTGGAATTTAATTTATTTATATTTATATACTCCTTTTAATTGTAGTACCATACCAAATTGACATCAAGTAGTACACATTTGACAGGAAGCATTCCAGAAAGTCATTAAAACTTTTTTGGGAAAAATAAATGTCCCAGTTAGTATATACTAGTTGATAGAGATTTAAGATGCATCTTCACTACAACGAGCAAAATGGAGATATTAAGAGTTCTTCCTTGTACGAGTTCAAGTTGAAGCTCTTTTTAGAGTTCTAATGGATTAAAAGAACGAATTGAGTACAGCTGGACGATCGATTGGATGAAATTGAAATTTGTAAACTGTCTTACTAAAAATACAAATATATACTTCTTGAAATTGCAATTTACTATATTAATAATAAGTGAAATTTAAACGGAACGTTTTAGTTCAGGTAACTTATTCAAGAAAGTTATTGAAACTTTTATAGGAAATATAAATACCGAAATTGGTATACACTAATCGATTCACAAAAAACGTGAAAACTAAGTTGTACTTCTTTATAGAGTGTAAATAATATAGTAACATATAAATAATTAACAATGCAACAAAACAAACACTTTTTAAGAAATTTAATTATTAGTTATTGAAATTTTTATAGGAAATATAAATATCTAAATTGGTATTGGTATTGGTATTGGTCGATTGACAATTAAGATGCATTTTCGATGTGATTTGCCTACATGAAAAGATTAGGACTTCTTCCTTGTACGAGAAGATTGGGCCTGCAAAAAACGTGAAAGCTGAGTTGTCCTTAGTAACACATAAATAATTAACGCTGCAACAAAACAAATAGTTTCTAAGAAATTTAATTAGTCCGCAATTAGAAAACCGGTTGATGTACAGGTAGGTAAGTACTTACCTCAGTTACATGTGCACTATCAAATATGTGCGTGAACGTCAAATTAGACAAAGCCGTGCAAAAGATACGAATCTACATTTATGTAAATGCTGTACATTGTTTCGTTAATTAATTATAAAATGTGGGTGGCACGGTGTATTAAATCTTGCGATTTAATATGAACTTATGCACGGTATTTAAACTATTAATAGAGTGCAAGTAGTTTTATCTTGTCGTGAAAGTTTAAATTTGAAACGTACATTCTCACGATTTAACTAACCCCTATAAATATAAGAGTTTGTCGAGTCACTTAAAAATCTCAAGAATGTAAGAATAAAATTTCATTCGCAAACTTTAACGATTACATATTTACATAACACTATCGCAAGTTGCGATTCACAACCCCGCATTAAATTCGCCCCATATTAAAAATCATCAAATAATCATCCACACAGTGGTGTGCGTGTAAGTTGTGTAAGTTGTGTAATTTGATGTGTACAGTGTGCAGCGTAATATTAAGGGAGTTTTAATATTATTATGTCTGTTAGGCTGCGTCTGTTAGGGGGATCGGTGGTGCGGCGTCGCCTGAGCAGACGAGTGAGGGATGCTCGCATGGAAGAGGAAGATGGAACCGGGCGGCCAAGCCAAACCGTCGAAGGAGGACAGTAGTTGATGTAGTAGGTGATGATTGTCGTAGGTAAAGCAGATGCGAGAAGTGCGAGGACGAGAAAGTATATGGAAGTCGTATTCATAGTGCAACGTGGAAGCAAGAGCAAGAGGACTAGAAATCAATACAAGGTCTGGTTTATACGCGTAAATGAATACCACATGCGCCCTACTTCGGAGTCTCCGTCGTCACTGATTCGCTGTTGAGGATTGTAATACGATAGTCCGATACTCCGATTGCCGATTGCCGATTGCCGATTGCCTCGATACTGATACATTCAACACTCTCATTTTCTTTCGGCTCCGCATATACAGATTCCTGAATAACTGGGACCCGAACTTCGTTCCTGTGCCCGTTCTCGTTCTCGTTCTCGTTCTCGTTCTCGTTCTCGTTCTCGTTCTCGTTTCCGTTCCCGTTCCCGTTCCCGTTCTCGTTCCCGTTCCCGTTCCCGTTGTCCTTCAATGTTCGACAACTTTCCGACTAATATCAAAACAAGCCGACGCTTCTTGCTTATTTATTGCTATGTATACAATACAACAGTACGAAGAAAATAAAATTTATTCTAACTAAAATGGGCTTCAGCTTCATACTTATTCGTACGCATAAATTCGAGATCGTCCCCATTTAATATGCTTTAACGACATTTTCCACAGAAATAAGAAACATATAGCATATAATAAAGTCTTGTGAATCATGAATCGCATAGTCGTATAATGTCTAACTGTCGTTAATATCCGTTATACATTCCCGTTTATCATGACAGAGAAGAATTTTTTAATTGAAATAAAACATGTGCATATCATTTATGCATTTATTTACGAATTTATAAATATGTACATTAAACAACGTGGTAGATTGGCGCAGCATGGATGTAGGTAGGTACCGCAGTAAATTAATCGCACCCACCGCCGCCCAATCGTAATTAATTTATGGTTCTGTGTCTGTGTCTGTGTCTGTGACCATTCTGGAGGCGCACAATTTTCCAAAATAATCCTGAAACGTGATAAAATCCCTCCGAATAGGAATTTATCTTAAGCCGAAGGAAGTTCTGTAAAGAAATCTCATTTTCAAGACATATTACGTCAAATTAGGGTGGCTAGTCGTTAAGCTTGAAAATGGTTTGCATTCGTTAAGTTATGCTTAATTTTTCATTCGTATGTGAGTTATTGAATTATCACGGACTATTTACCGGCAATTACGGACCCCAATCGATCTGACTTAATCGTCTTTACTCTTGCTCCACTCCACCTCTTAAATCTAATTTATTTACAACGATGTATTTCCTTAATTTATGATCTTTGCTCTGTGTTTTGCCCTTATCTTACATAAATTATAAATTAATCAACACAATTTTACAATTTAAAATTATCTAACGAGTATAATTGGTTGGTGTGGTGTGCATTTATAATACCCTCCTACCTATCTATCTACCCACCTACATACCAAGTCCGGCAGGGATAAATAATATTTGGTGATGCTGTTGATGGTTTGGTTATTAAATCACGCGTCCAACAATACTAAATTCATTTTCACGCAGCTAATGAAATTTTTTTCAACAACAAATAATTTCAATATCCCAGTTTTGCAGCATGGAAAACAAATTTCCGAGATTGACAACAAGTAAAATTGGAATGAGTATTTTCGATGGGCGTCAAATCGTTATATTGTACAGGGATAATGAATTTATTGAATGTTTGAGGGTAGTCAACTTAGAAACACTTCAGGAAGTTATTAAAACTTTTTTCAGAAATATGATTGTTCCAATTGGTATACACTAATCGACTGACGATTCAAATACATTTTGAATACGATGGCTAAAGTGAGGATGTTTAGACTTCTTCCTTGTACGAGAAGATCGGACACAAAAAAATATAATTTGAAGCTTTTTATAGAGATGAAACTATGAAAGTACAGTAAGAGTAGAATAATTTTTTATATTTGTAAAATATTTTAATTGTAATATTTTTCAAATTTGATGTGTACCCTTTGTTCGTTATAACCTCCTACAAACTCATCAATTAATAACCAATTCATTTGTGTTTGATGACTTTTGGTGTTTTAATTAGGACTTGTCATTCCATAACTTTTCAATTGGATTTAGATCCGGACTTCGTACTGACCAATCGAGAACAGCAACATAATTATTTGTTCTTTGGTCTATTAAATAGACTGATATTGTATGACTCAATTAATTCAATTTTTATTTTTTAAGTTAATTATTAGTGCTATTCCTTTGGCCAGCCGTTTTTAAGATGTGTAACAAAAAAAGCAAGAAAATAGTCTAAAATATTGAAATATATTTTTAAAGTAACTGCAAAGCAAAATTTGAGTTAAATTCACAACATTACGAAGAAAATAAATTGTGACAATTAAAATGCCTCTTCGATGAGATGAATAAGATATTAGAACTACTGTACCGTTGGACCATCGGTCCGGTATACATCTAAAGATAAATTTGTAAATCTGTATTAATAAAATATGCATAAATATGTAAATCCTTGTAATTGCAATGCTATACGAAATTGACAGCAAGTGAAATTTAAATTGGGTAAGTAATTAAGTAAGTTCTCACATCCAAAGTGGTGCAGAAAGCAGAAACATGCCATAAGGAAGTAGTTGGTAGTTGAGTTTTGGCTGGTTGATAATCGCTAGTAAGTTTAATTAAGTTGAGCAATTCATTTGTAATTATGTGTGAAATTATATTTCCCTAATGTTGTATACAGACTACAAATAATATAAACAAAAATAATTAATTAATTAATTAATTAATTAACTTAAAATATTATTGAACAAGTCAGAAGAATAATTGTTGATTTGGATGGGTCGGACGGAGTTTAACATCAAAAGACGCAAGACAATGCCATTAACGCACAATTATTAGGGGATACCATTGACCTTGGGTGCAGGCAGGTTGCCTTGGTGTTAGAATGGGGGGGAATTAACCGTCCCCATCTCTTTGTCGACCACAAAAACCGGCCAGGACTCCATACCTTGTTACCTGCATACAATCCAATTAAACTTTCTCACGGCTCCATTAAAATGCTTAATTAATTGGAATAACCTTATTATACTTGTATTTTCGTCGAGTTCGAATTCGAGTTCGAGTTCGAGTTCGTTCATGAAAAAAGTTTAATGAATCCACCACGAATTTGTCGGATACCCATCGTAGGCATTCATGTTAATAATACGTAATCGGAAATAAACGCATTGTATTAATTATACCAGCGCCAACGTATTTTATTATTAAATCAGAAATCAGAAATCAGAAATCAGAAATCAGAAATCAGAAATCAGAAATCAGAAATCAGAAATCAGAAATCAGAAATCCAAAATCAGAAAGCCAAGCTAAGAAAGTAAACAAATATATTAAATGCGGTCGGTGTAAATATTTTTTAGGAGTGTATTAAAAGTTTGAGATGGGCTCCACTTTGAAATAAGTTGAAAGTTGATGTTAGATTACAAAATACATAGGTCCCGTAACTATAATAGAATTTGTATATATATTTCGAAACTTCCGCCATTACACTCCTAACTAAATAATTGAGGCAAAAACTTTAACTTGCTTCGAAATTAATTGGCCAATTAAAGTTTGCAACTTTTTTCACGGTTTAATATTTTATGTGTTAAAATGGAAGTGTGTTCCGGAAAACAAATCCGCAGGAATATCTTTCTGACACAAGTTTACAGAGAAAAATCTGATAATGGTGGTAGAAAGGTCACAGCCATGAATCAGCCTGAATTATAACAACCGTAAGGAAAAACGACGTTTTAAATTCTGAATTTTGCTTGTTACTTAATTAGCAACACCTTAAAATACGCAAATTTCTCATCGAGATTCTTTGGATTACTGGCTCGCTGTTTCTTTCATTTCTATTTATTAATTATTTTATTCATTTATTCATTACGACGGAATAAATTTTATTACTGATTCGATAAATTATTTTTGATGTAAAAAATCCTGTCTAAATTAATAGCAAACTGTATGGCTGTATGGTGTATATGGCTTTTAAAAAGTGCTTTTTTATTAAAAATGTTAAAAATGTACGTCGAACATGTCAATTCTGGTAAATTATTAAAACGGATTAAATTTTAGTCGTTTCATTAGAACTAAATTATCGATATCATTTTCCTTTTAGTATATTATCAATATACAATATCAATCTAGAAATTTCACTCATGAGTGTGCTCAAGATGTTTTGTTAGTGGAAGAAGTGTAAAGTTACTGAAGGATAGCCGAAAGATTGGATGTGTCTCAGACATCAATTTTCGAATGTTACAACGGTTGTTGGAGACTGGCGGCAGGACATGGTGCTATAACTGCTGTTTAAGATCGGTTAAGACAAGGGAACAAGTTCTTTACGGAAGAATCTAGAGTTTGTCTGATTTTATGCTTGCTTGCCACATTGTTGGAGTTTGTACTATAATCTGGCTAGGACGCAGCATAAATCTTAGCCCTATCGAATATACTGGGGACATACCAGGGACATGATCAAGGGACCATCCAAACTGCCCTACGAATTTCGAGGAGCACCTTTTTGTCAAAGTTTGGCCCATTTTCAGAAAAAATTAATAATGATCAATCATTATAGTTGTGGTGTGTTAATTTCTTAGACGTTCTAAGCATATAATATTAATAATTTTTCGTATATCATGGTGAAATTTTAACTTGCCTCATTTAGTTTTCAAATATTGATCTTAAAAGTTTGAAAGAGAAACTCGAACATAGTAAGAAAAGTAATTAATTATGTTGTAGCAGAAGGATGTCTACTATCACTTGGGGTGAGTGATTTAAGGTTTTTAGGTCATCTGCATAAAAAGTTTAAGGTAATTGTTCGAAATTGCGATCTTTGCATTAATATTATCTATAATAATTAGACTACAAGTAAAGATGGCATAAGATTGATGGATTGATTTACGAGAGCCTAATTGAAAATGATTAGATTGCAAAGTAGCTTAAAAGATTGATTATTTACTACATTACTTGAAGTCATTTATTGATTTTGTATTGGAGGCAGGCAAGCAGTAGTAGCAGTAGCAGTAGTAGTAGTAGTAGTAGTAGTAGTAGTAGTAGTAGGCAATACATGTAAAACTCAACAATCAGCACATATCATACATACACACGTATAAAGCATAGCGAAATAACTAACTGACTAACTAACTAACTAACAACTATTTGTTGTTGTGATCATGAAACGAGCATGAATAGAGCTAGTATAAATGAATAAATTGTGATATTGATGTTCGAATGAAGGGCATTATATAAAATCAACAAGCCAACGTTGATGGCATAGCGTGATTAATAATAAAATAGCTATTTTGATGAATGAAAAATAAGTTCAGGAGCTCCAAGGAATTTTTATGTGGAACGACAAATAAAATATGAGTTAAGTAAAGTGGTCTGATTTAATTTCTGAACCGCAGGTAAGTACGTAGATACATCACGCAACAATCATAAATTATAAAGTATAAATGCACATAACTAACTGACCTAACTTGAACTATTAACTTTTGTTTGTTTTATTTCTCTTTTGTTGTTCAAAAGTGACTTGGCCGGAAACACATTTTGAAATATTTAATGCGATCGTAATACCTCCAAGGAAAATCTAAATATGTCGCATTACACCTACACACTGGAATAACTTTGCTAATAACACTTGGAACGTACGTGTTCTATATGGAAATTTTTGCACTAAACTACACTTTGTCACAGTGTGACACTTTAAACTTTTATATTTGTATTTGATGGGACCCAGCTAAGACAAAACAAAACAAAACAAAGACAAAAAACATGATAAGTCCATGGATTGTTATCGAGTGGGACAAGTACCGCATAAAAAAAGTCAATTAGTAGAATAATAGGCGGCACTATAAAATAGGAGAGATTTGGTATAAAGATAAAGAAAACGTAGGCCCCATAATGTTATTTAGCTTTTGCAGTCCGAAAAATATAAAATCATTATAAGGGTCAAGATTTTATTGGTGCTCTACATCGACCTTTTATAGAACCACGTTAAATTGAATAGTAATGTCAAAAACAGTCGACTCTATTGATTTATACCTATGATGATTGCTTGCTTGAAGGGCAAAAACTCCTCTATTCCTCTAATATTCATTCTATTATACCTGCATCAAATCAAAAGTTGTAGCTGCAAAATAGTATTTTTACTTTATATAATTATAACGGTCATTCATTCACGTAACAGTAAAATTGGGCGACTTGCAAGCGTCGACGTATATTTATTTATACCGTATCAAAAATGATGAGCGTGTCTACTCGCATATTGAGACGGAACATCAATACCCCTTTGTAAACAAAAAGGAAAGATATACATGCAATTATGTGGGCGGGCCGAACTGACTGGAGGGGATCATTTGGTTTTGCTGCGTTTAGCATGCGGTTCGTCTCCGCAGACGTTGTTTTTAGTATATTTTATTTAATTTTTGGGATACATTTTTATTTTGAAAAAAGTAGTTTATTTTTAGAATACTTATTTTTGTTTTTGATATACCCTCAAAAAATATTTCATTTTACAGATTGAAAATTATACAAAGTTACGGAATTTAAATAGAGCATCCGAAGAACTCGAACTACATCCCTACGCATACGGAGAGTTACTAAATGCATTCGCAAAGATTAATTTACATTGTGCGCCGGCGCGCACCAGCACGGCGCACTGTCTCTGAGAGTAGGGATTCTTACTACCGGGCAAAACTTTTCTCTCTTTGTCGTGCATCCATCTCTTACAACATCCAGACACGAAGAGCATTTTTCGTACGGTATAGGTGTTATGTAGATTTGAAAACAGCCCATCATCCATCTCCATTATTGAATTCGGTAGATGTCGATACACTACGAATTTAGTGAAAGACTGGAATTTAGAATATTTATTTTGCCGGTTACTTTTGAATTGACTAACAATATATAAATATTTCCGACTGTTGGACCAGACCGAAAATCCAATAACGTTTACTCAACTGACAGATTAGTTGCGTATATGCATACCACCTATGCTTATACGCTTATGATTTATTATGTATCGAACAGCCCATAAAACATATAAAACATATCGCGATAAAACGTAAAATAAAAACTTGAGGGAGATGTGATGTGATGTGATGTGATGTGATGTGATTTGTGAGTGGGGAGCGAGAATAGAATTTGGTAATTTATATAGGTAGGACATTTGATGCCGAATGAGACGAATTAATGGAGACAAATACGCTTATGTAAATATGAATTATAATATTTAACGGTGACTGCTTAAACACACATTATATGTGTAGAACATGGGAATTAATAATATAAACAGTGGAGATTGTCGTATGAGCGGATGAGCGTATGAGCGTATGAGCGCATATGAGCGCGTATGAGCGCGTATGAGCGCGTATGAGCGGCGTTTGAATGCGACGCGGCCATACGAAATGTGTCAAGTAAAATCAATCATTGGGTTAATGTGACAAATTTCTGTCAGTTCAGCAGCAGACAGTACTCTCAAATCCTGTCCCGTATGTCATGTAATACCTAAATTGATCGCTGCTGTTCAGTTTCTGGATTAGTTAATTTTACACAATCATTTTTCATTTATACATTAAACTCAACAAGTACACATCGCGAATCCTAAATAATTATCTGGATACAACCGACATAGCAGATCCGTCGAATTCGACAAAGAGACAAGACATGGAATCAGAAATAGGAACATTGTAAACATCCTTTTATGCTGGTTAATCCGGACAGTTGTGCAATAAGAATTTGTACAGATGCCATTTTAAGTGTTGAATAGCCCGCATATATGCTGGTCATGGACTCTAAATGAGATCTAAGCTCCCCAATGTACAAACAGTTTTAATTTACTGCTAGGACATGATAGTATTTTCTGTATATCAACTTCATTTACTTCCGACATATTATAAAATTAAATGTTTCTCTAGTTTGTTCACGTTTCACTTTGTAAAAAATTCCAGCAGAATACAAAAGCTTTTCGCATAGAATTTTACTTCCGCTTTATTTTCCTCTCTTTTTGCCAACAATGTATAAACGAAAATTATGCAATACGGACGGGAGAGTCACACTTTCTTTAATTCTTTCATTAAAATCTCACACGATAGATATTATTGTACTTAATTACTGTAAAGGATTTCTCTTTCAGTTTTCAGTTTCAGTTTTTCCGTACGGTGTGAGTAACATAAAATTAAAAGCGAATTCTGTTAAAAGGCGTCAGAAAGACTAGGAAAACAACTTGAAATTACGTATCAAAGAATTGATTGAACAGTTGTTTACGGTACAGTTGAAAAGGTTTCCTTCCTTCCTATAAATAGTTCGGTGAGCAATGAAATTTTAGCTAAAGCTAAGTACGGACATCTCATACTAACATACATTCATACATATTTAAAATGTTTGAATATAAGCTTTATATAACAGGGCACTAAAATGGAAAAATCCTAATCTTTGCATTTAACCTCGGTTTTTAGATTTATAGTCCCACCACCTTTGGATACACATAAAATTTGCCTTCGAATAAATTATATAAATCAATATATTCATGAGTTTAGACGGAGATGGGCACAACTTTTTATTGAAAAACTTAATGCTAATAATTTTATCCGACAGAATTTATTATTAGCTAGTATTATCCAGTTAGTTATATTTTATTGATATATAACATATAAATGTTGTATTTATTTATTTTTTTATTTTATTTGATTTTAGTATTTTATTATCAAAGTCATGTTATGCGCCTTTTTATGTCACTTATAGTTTCAACTAGTGCAGGTTACTGTGTCGATGTGTCAATATATATATATATATATATATATATATATATATATATATATATATATTGACACATCGTGTATAAATTGTATTGTATTGATACGTAAAATATTGACACAACTACTCTTGACTCGTTATTTTATACTGTCGTATTAAATTCTTGTGCTTTCGAAAAAAAGTCAAATATGCAATTTTTGGAAATCAAGCTTTTTCTTATTTTTGATACGACAAAATTTTGAAAGAGATATCATGCACGACAGTGACAGTAAATAAGTCTGTCCAAAACAAAGACCTTGTCTAATTCGCCATCTACTGTTAGTACTGTACTGTTGCTACTCCAAAGAGAATAGAAAACCTATGTACCATATTATACATGAAAATTACATAGAATATACATTTAAAGTAAAAATGTAAGTTGTCAGTGTTGATGCGGCGTTAATTCAGAATATCAATCTTATACTGTATGAATTCACAAATTTGCGATATGTCGATGGCTCGACACAAAATATCGCTACATTAAAATACTAATAAACTATTCAAATGAGTCGGAATGTCACTAAATCCAATAATATGATCATTACAAATTGATAACCAACTTTGCTAGGTTTCAGTTTTGATGAAATATTTGAACATTGCGTTAAATGACAGAAATCAGAATATCAGTTGCAAGTTACACAAAACACTGCAGTTTAATTTAAGGACATACTGTATATAATGCATAACAAACAATTTTGTCACACGCGTCTAGAAAATAATGTCATATTGCAGAGCTTTTATTGGATAAAGTTGACTATAGTGGGAGCTGAAATTGTTTCAAAATATTTACCGCTTGTAGTAAAATACGACAGTTTAAATCTATTTGCTGATATAATTTAACTTAAACAACGTTTCGCAAAACACAATGTACCGCACAATATTACAGTAACATTTTAGCATTTATTTATTTAATAACTTTGTAGCACTTGTTACCCAACATTATTATTTAGCTGTTGTAGGCTAAACTAGACACAAAAACGTACACTAAAATATACGACCGATGAAAAAACAACATATGTATTATATGTATCAAACAAACAACACAAACAGGAACGCAATAAATAATAAATAGTTGTGTGATTGCACGGTTAAAACTAATTAGTATTAAAACTATTGAGAATGGTAATGGCAAGAAACAGGCCCCACAAGGCGTCGTCATGTGCGAACATGAACACGTTTTACATCTAATTTCCTTCACAATTTGACTTTAATTTTGAAGCATCATAAATTTCACTTCACACTTTACGCTTCCCATCCTAAAGAACTGTATATGTAATGTTATTAGCCTTTTTATGGCAACTGGCAACTTAAAAATTATTGTCATGCCAACTTATTGAGAAGATTGGTTCGGTAAGAGTTGCGAAAAAGTTGTTTCAACTTGAATCACAAGGGTGGATAAATAAATGTGATTGTAAAAAGTTGTGCAAAAACAAAAGGAACATTGTAATTGATGCAATTGAGAATTGACGATGGTGTCAGCGTTTTGAAATCTTGTCACGAATTACTAATCTGAACTCCTTCGTGACTTTAGAAACTGTCCAAAACGTGACATACGCACACACTGACCCTTCCCCCATTTTTTCATCTATTACTTGCCACTTACTTGTTAGATTTACACCGAGTTACTGTCCACTGGGGAATGTTTTATTCAATTTCACCGCAAAAACAATATTTAATTGTAAAGATACTATTTTGAATTCAGTTTTAGTTATTTAAAATGTAATTAAAAATACATTTGAATCGTGGAAAAAAAGATTTTATTTACTAGGACTCGTATTTATTAATACGCATATTATAAAATTGTAAAGGACTGTGCTTGCTTAAAATTAAAGAACGGTTGGCGGCCTTTTGCTTTTAATGAATGAATATAGGAGAGTAGTTAAGCCGGTGCTACTACAACATTTTAATTAAAACATCTAAAACAGTAATTGCTGTCATATTGAATGCAAATATAAATAATACACATGTAGTAAAAGAAAAGATTACAATGGTAAATTGTAACATTAATAATAGATAGAACATTAAAATTGTTAATACCTATAAAACGTAAACGCTGAGGATAATTTATAATAAAAATAAATTTATGCTGTAGCTAGGCGTCTGTTTACGTAATAAAAATTGAAGTTACCAACCAGTAGATAAATGACGACATAAAAATGATATAATGTGTCCACAGTTGTTCGATGGGCAAGGTACGATGGGCAAAGTTTTAGTGCACGCGCCGACTCGTCCGCGATTCTGCGGCCGAAATACCGATTGGAAACTGTCGTCGTTGGGTGTTGTGTTTTACGAGAAAAAAAATCTGTTCGTACCTGCTCGTATATGAGATGTAGATTTCGATGGAGGGAAGAAACGAAGGAGGAAGTAAATCGAAAGGAGATACGGGATAAGATAGGTGATGCTTTCAATAAAGTGTAATGAGAAAACGAAATAGACGCGAGTGATAAAGGGACATATATGTAAATGAAGCGAAGCAAAATGGGCGGGGGCAACCTGACATAATCGAGTTTGTCGGCCTATTTCCCTGTCACACCACACCGAGGCCTTCCTCAAGCTTTATACGCAAATATGTGCCCGACTAAGTAACCAACCTAGTGGAGCGTTCGTCTATACAGAACCAGAAACACTTCAGTCCATCGGACGACGAATTCATAACCGACATTTTCACCTAGCTAATACTAACCATACATCTCATTCTCTTATTCTCTTGGGCAAGTTTGCCGAGTGTCCAGGGGCGTAGCAGCTGCGCCAATTCCGTATCATTGGCGCCCTCAATTAAGGAGGCTCCCGACGTGCGAATATACAAAATTACTTTTTTCACTCACATTTACTCAATATTGAAATTGAGATTATTATTCAGTAATAATGAATTTTTGAATTTTTTTTTTTTACGACGCCCCCTAAAAAGCTTTGTTTTAATGGGAAAACACAAGAAAATTTTTTTCAGTCGCAACAACACGTGCCTTAAAGCAATCTAAGTCAATTTTTTGGTAAAAATATATATATATATATATATATATATATATATATATATATTAAATTATTGACTATGGAATTAATTATTATTAATGTTTTTGGGCATTTTATACGTTTATGAGCAGTATAATTATATTTTATTTTTCGAATAAGCTTTAAGCAAATTTAGTTTTTCTAGTGAATCATTAAAATTAAAAAAATATAAGTTAAAACTAAAGAAGAATGAAACATTCTTATTATATTTATTATTCACTGAAACAAGTCTTAATAGGGACAGACTTCTTTGTAATTAAAACAATTTATTTATTTTTTTAATATTTTCTGCAAAAAACATTGATTTTTATAACAAAAATATGTAAACATTCTTTTACACATTAAAGATATCATATATCATATATCATTCAAACTATGATTGTATTTAAACTAGCGTTCAGAGTGACAATCCTGATCGAAATGAATATCGGAACCCCAATGAATAAATAATCAACACTCCAACATGAAGAATATGATTAAAATAATATTACCCATCTATTTTCAAGTTGTATATGTCTTATTAATGTGAGCAATTCAGTAATGCTAAATTATTATTTTTTTTTAATCTCCCTAGTGACAAATGTAAATAGCTTAAAATGACATTTAGTTTTTGTGGTGACATATTGGTGACATCATTAGAAAATTGTATTATACGATAAATATAGTGATTCATTAGAATTGAAAAATAAAATAGTGTAATTCTTAGGTGATTCAAAATGAAAACGAAACAAAACAAGAAGTGTTTGTTAAAGAGATTTTAAAATTTTCGGCATTTTTCGACAGCCAATCAATTATTGATTTGGATATTTTCATCAGTAAGTACTTAAATAATTCATTTATATTGTCAGTTAACTATTTTAAAAAATTCAAAAACATATTAGTTGTCGATCACAAATTGACCAAATAACACTTAATTTTTATAATTTGTTCATTTTTGAACGAACACATAAAATATTGGGTCCCCTAAGATTATTAATTTTATTTACAGATAAAATTTTTATTTGTCTTTCGTTCATGGACCGACTTATTGAAATTAAAACAATTCATTTATTTTTATTAATTTTTCCTAACCAAATTTTAACACTAGAACGTTTCTTTCATATCTTTTCTTGTACTTTTCATATACATCTTACAAGGGAGTCTGCAAAACAGACCATGAAGATTTTTTAAAATATTTAGTTACAATCCCGAAGGTACGCCAGTGGTATACAATATTTTGAAAAATACTACCTCGTATCTCAACATCGTCGACGACTTTTATGACGTACTCTCATATGAAATAAGTTGTTCAAAATGAAGCTTACTTTTGAGACAACCTGTACGCCACTGATTAAGGCATACAGTAGACCAGCATTCGAAGGAAATTATATATTATTATGTAGATGAAGAATGCTAGCTAAATCAGTGTGTCGACTGATAGTGAAATTTGACGGTTTCGTTACTGGGTAGATGCATTAGAATCAACATTCTGAATGGACTGTTATGGATATATGGACAGATATCCCTCAATATTGATGATGGCAATTTTGAATTCAGTGCGGCACGGTCAGATAGAACGAACGTAACGTAACGTAGCCTACACCGAGCGAAGGCTACATTACAGTGCCCACAATGCAGAATTTTACTCGACAACATTGAATATCTTATCGTACTCTATGATGTCAATAAAACATCGTAGCTCCGCTTGAATTTAAACAAATTTAACCAAACCTGTCTGTATCTATACTTATACGCCGCATTGTATTCACGTGTACATAAGTACATAGGTACCTATGTACATTAATTTTTAAATGTTGGCGCAGCATTTAATTGAACAAATTTCAAATTCGCATATAACATATATATGGTACACGTATGTATATGTATTCGTAATTTATTGTCATTTGAAATTAGTTAAACGTAACTTGAATAAACACCATAATGTCCAGTCAGTTTCAATTACACACAACTGAACCAACCAATTGGGAATTTTTCAATTTTTCATATTTGTTTGTTGCATTGTATCATTGTATCCGTCCTTTCAAGCCCTAAATTATATTTAATAATTAATATTTTTTACATCCGTCATTAGCGTCATTAGTTATCATGGTGTCATCAAACACCAGTCGGGGTTAAAACGTACTGGAAAATTAGAAAATTAAAAGTAAAATGAGTGAAGCAAACAGTAAGCCGACCGACCCATTGCAAAAAGTTGCACGGCTCGAGATTTTTTTGTAATTGGTCCATTTATTGAGGGAACTGACAAGGCAAATACTTTAATAAATCAATAAAATTTATTGGAGTTCCCCCGAGATGATTATATGTAGTCAGCAATTTATCAGAAAAGTTATAAACACTTTCAATTATGAGAAAAGTATTTCGGCAATTCACAACTAAATTTATCTGACCTTCTTATTGAGTAATTTGGTTGTTTGTTTGTTTGATTGACAATATTGTGTGATTATTGCCGGTTGATATTTTAATGTTGATATGAGTGAGTGGGATGTGGGAGATAGATAGAGTGGAGGGAAAGAGACGGAGACAATGTATGAAATAGCATTAAATTGGCCGTAAGAAATTGATTGAGTACCTACTACCATCATACAGCAGGTCGGTGATATTGATGATACATTGGAAGTTAAATAACTTAAATGATGGCTTAAATGATTTCAATAATCAAAGCGATCAAATTGAAAAGTTTTTCTCCTGAGGGCCTTATTATATTTACATGCCCTTATGGATTTAGATAACATTTTTTATTTTTTTGTTAGTATGTTGATAGAAACAGAAATTGAATTCGTTTGGGGTTGAATTAAAAAATCCACAAAGTTCTGTGTTTCTGTGTTTCCTTTTGGTCGGGAATATATGTTTTGCAAACAAACATAATCGATTAAATTGAAACGTTCCGACTCGGGTACGGCTGCTCAACATCCATCTAACAAAGTATACTAACAGGTTACGGTAGTGGTGGTACGGAGTAATTACCATTATTTTATTTTATTTATTTATTGCATTACAATACATATTATTAACCTATATACGATGGGAAAAATGACAATGGCTATTTTTAGCTAAACAGAGGATTTACAAGTGATACAGTTTTACAGTTTTACAGGTCGGAGAGGACTTAAACATACTAGTATTATTAAATCGATGTGTATGCGGCGCATTTTTTTTTGTGTATGCAACGTTGTATGATGAGGGAGAATCCTGTATTTATTCACATGTATACCAACACAATCAATCAATATTACACCCGAGTTCCAGATTTGCAATAAATGCTAATTCCGATAATGTATATGATGATGTTTTATGGGCAAACGGCATTAAATGAAAAATCTGATAAACATTGCTTATTGTATTTTAAATTTATGACACTACACGGTATTTAGCAATCTGCATTTAGTATTCGATGTTCGACATTCGGTATTTTATTATCTCATAGAAAATACACCAAAGAGTATGGGATGGTTTAGAAATGATTAAATTACCGGAATTTGGCATGCATATGCTGAACATTAGAAATTTCTAAATAAAACATTCATCGTGATTGTCGATAACAAGATACATTTGCAGCTTTAAAATTAATGTGAGCACACGTTTCGACAAACAGAACGAACAATCTGACAAGATTTAGTATAATCTTTTTGTATCAGGCTCGTAATCTATTTTACTATATCCTCAAAATCCTTTTGCAGTCCGAACTAATCCTTGTTAAATTTCGAAACATTACACCTACAAAAGAATAAAACATAACAAATGGTGCGAGCCAATTCACTCGATTAATTTTCATTGTGCCCATATTTAATAGGTTGCAAGTCAAAAATTCCTTCGTATATATTGAACATTTTATACGATAAATGTAAATGACCGGGTATTTCGTGTGTGCAATTGGCAAGATTAATATGTTCCTCAAACCGCGACTTGAACAAATAATAACTCCAAGTTGGCAGAACTGGTTGTGGTGGAAAACAATCATTAACATCTTGACTACAATATGTCTGCGTCTCAACTTCCCCAATATCTTTGTTGGTGCGATTGAAACCTACCTTCTCCTATGTACAAAGCTCTTTCAGCTCACTTACTCTCGCATTGTTGCCTCCTCTACCATAACTGAACGACTCAAAGGATATTACGAAAAATAATTTCACAGCAAATTTAAATAACTATGTGAGAATCGAAACAGATCATCAATATCAATAAATCAGTCTTTTATTTCTTGAATTAACCTGCTTATGTTTAAACAAATATTGAGCAAAGCTTTTGAGATGTGTCTCCCTCTTGAGTTTAGTTACGACCAGTAATATCATTTGAATGTTTGGAGCTCTAAACTGTCAGTATATTAAATTTATTTTACGTTCTATATATTTAATACACATAAAGATGAACAAGGAATATCGGGTTGTCCGAAGAGAGAACAATTCTGTGTACGTCTTTAATGAAATTTCAACAATCTCCAAAAGTAACAGTTGAAACTCTACTTAGCTCATGATAAAGACACACACGAAGTTGCTCTTAGAGATTTATGGTGATCTGTGGATCAAAGATTTATTCGTTTATTAATTTTGAGTATGACAAAGAGGAGGGTGGAAATTGTTCATAGAACAACGAAAGGAATGTTATATGTCCTTGACATTTGCTTACGTTTAGAAAAATATTAAGTAAAGCTAAAGATAACAATACAATTATTAACATCTTGACTACAATATGTCTGCGTCTCAACCTCTCCAATATATTTGTTGATGCGATTGAAACCCACCTTCTACTATGTACAAAGCTCTTTCAGCTCACTTACTCGGCATTGTTGCCACCACTACCATAACCATAACTGAACATTTTTACAAGAATACTACGAAAGATAATTTTTTACCAGTTCTAAAGAACAACTTGAAAATCGAAACGGAACAAGATGTGAGTAATTTACAGGAAGTTAGAATGGACACTGATACCCTCATTATAATTTAGGGAAGGATGTATAAATCATTATATTATTAGAGGGAAATGTCACTTGTTAACCCCGAAATTTCAACACAAAGCAATGCTAGGAAATAAAGGCATACATATATACACAATGAATCAATATAATATATAAATATATAATACTTTTAACAAACGGCAAACGTCGTCCGTAATAAATAAATTATAGATGAAAAATATAATTTTATTAAATGACTTTACACAAAATATACATTATATTGTTTAATATAATGACGACAGTAAAATTTTGTCACCGGTATGCTGAGATTCAATTATTTCATGAACGTCCAAATATATATGTACATAAGTGTTTTGATAGGAAATTCAATCGAACCTTGGGTTTAGCTCTAAATTTCAAACGTCAGATTAAGGATGAAATATTTTACTATTATTCACTCGACTATTATTCACTTGACATTTTTTATTTAAGTCCCCTGTTAAGATACACATAAACACAAATTTTGATTAGGAGAAATAGATTGGATTCATCAGCCTAATAAAATTATATTGCAAATCAATTAATTTCAATAACGGAACGTGCCAAGTCATTTTTTATTTGTTGTGCCGTATTTTTGTGACAATTGAAATGAAATAAGTTTGAAACGAAATAACAAAACAAATGGCATTGCAAGAGATATTGAATTATTGAGAATTTACTGCAGTTGTGCTAAAGGACTATGGCCATAATATGTAACAATATAATTTTATAGGCCGAATTTATTGACACGGTTTACTACAAAATACCATTTTACCGTTTGACATACGACATGCGCTGATATTAATAACTGCTTTTAAAAGCACTGCCAATGAAATGAAACCTTCAATTGTGCAATTTTATTGTGCATAACATACACCGTACGCAGGTGCAGTGAGGCCCTCGGCCCTCGGCTCTCGGCCCTTGTACAGGTGCCGTGACGGCGGTGATTGATATTTATATTATAATTGGCTGTATCATTTTACTAAATATACGACATAAAGCTACTACCGAACTGAACCGAAGACATCTTCCGGGACGAGAACGCTGAGTTATGTGGTGCGATGCTGGAAACAGGAAATGAAAGAGGCTATGTTACATAAATGAGACTATGACACAACAGTCAACTCTGTCCCGCTCTGTCCCGCTCTGTCCCGCTCTGCCCTTCCAAAACGACACGGCCTTAACTGCGAACCGTAACGCCTTTCTTCCTTCTTATTCGCACACATCTACGTCCACTACAATTACATATTTAATTATATCGTTAGATCGCAGAGAATGTGGAATAAGTACGTTAATTGGTTTGATTTATACAAGGCGGAAAGTGTAAGTGTTTTACTGTAATTTGGTCAAGCCATGAGTTGGTGAGTTGGTGAGTTGGTGAGTTGGTGAGTTGGTGAGTGTTGGTTCAAAAGCGAAATGACTAAATGACGTGTGTCATTCGTTAATGCCTAATGCCGTTTCGCCATGATTCTGACTTACCGTAACATAAATATTGATTATCCATTCATTTGAGCCAGATGTTATGTTGTAATTGAGAATATCAGAATTAAAACTGAATGTCGACTTACGGCTTTATGACACTAATGAAAATTTATCCGTTACAAATTAACTAGGCTTTTCCAACATTAGCCAAAGCCTGCCTATATTAGAACACATCTAAGTTGGATGAAAAAATTGTTTATGATATTACTGGCTGCCAATGTTTCAATGAAGAGGAAAGTACGAAGGCGAATTGCACTATAATCCCTAATCAAATGGGTTGTTTAAGAAAAGGAAGAGTGACATTACTCCTTTAATTAAGATTATAAACTCTAACAGGAATTCGAAAATTTCTGGCGATTTTCTCCTTCTCGACGATTAATTTAAGCAACTAAATAATAAAGGTATAATAACAGTTGAATTGGAAATTCTAAATGGGAATCTGCAAACAAATATTTACACTATCGCCGCTCATATGTATTTTAATAAAAAAAATGATTATAATTTTAATTAATTTTATTATTATTAAATGTCCAATATGTTTATTTACACAGTTTTCAACCAAACCGTATATTCAATACTAGAGGTATTTATCGATACAATTTGTAGAAAAGTTCTGGAATGGTGAAAAGCAGAGCAAAATTGCAGTCGATTTAAATTTAAACAAATCGATCATTTCGATGACAATTTCCAATTGAAATAAACGAAGTCAGTGTGTCGGTGGGTATCATAAAACGAAGACTAAAGGAAGCTGATTTCTGTGGTAGAAAATCAGCAAAGAAGCCCTTCATTTCTACAAAAAATAGAGCAGCGAGACTACTGTTTGCAAGAAAACTGTGTGTGTGTGTGTGTGTGAACTTTATAGGCGAGAAGACCAATTAATGAAAAGTGTAATCCTAAGAACACTAGAACACTAGTGTGAAATATGGTGGAGGAGCCTTATGATTTGAGGTTATTTTTTTTTGGGTTTTTCATGGACCTGCTGGTTAAGATAGATGAGATAATGGATCGTTTCGTTTATTACATTATACATTCTGGAGAATCATATGTTTCCATTTGCTGAAGATAACATGAATTTCAAGTGAACCTTCCAACACCATAACGGTCCGAAACACACGTCTAAGTTAGTTAAAGAATGGTTTGCTTCTCAAGGAGTAATTGTAATGTCTTGGTCAGCACAAAGCCCAAACCTCAATCCAATTGAAAATTTATGGGAAAACTCTACGAACAAGTTGAAAATGAGTGTAAAGAAATATCGAACCATTACACTGAAAAGCTGCTGAAATCAATGAAAAAAAGGTGTTTAGAAGTTATTAAAGATAATGTATATGATAATAAAGAAAGGCATATTGTATAATTATTGCATATCAAGACAAATGACAATTTCTAAAGTTTTCTGGATTACGATTAACTGAATGTTTCGTTCATTGTATAACATTCTAATAATAACTAATATAGGTATGAAGGTAAAGGTGATTGTGAGAGGAGAAGTAATCGATGCGAGACCGTTCAATTTCCTTAAATCATGAAGGCAACGGGTATGAAACTGGCACAGAAATGCATTTGTAACAGTAGCAGAATAAAGCTTGCGATTGTATAAATCTAGTGCAACTTAACGCCCCACTAATTTCCCGCCTTCCCGACAGAGTGCGGTGTTGTCAATTATAGAGTCACGTCAATGCTCCGCGCTTTACCAGACACCGACTAACAACTACGAATTAAAGTCATTTGACACGTTACCCGTTACAATCGCCGTCACGTCAATGTTGATGACCATGACGACCGCAAACATGGACGGACGGACGGACGGACATCATCACCGCGTTCTTTACAGCACCAAACACTAAACACCTACGAAACTGTCACACACAACACGAACAGATAAATTTAGTTCTTTCCATCCATTCTAGCCGTCTATTACATCGCCACACACATGTGGGCCTGGGCGGTGGAGTTTACTCTATACTTCCACTCTACTCTATACTTCGGTACAAGATTATTAAAACGATATTTGTATTCTCAGCTTGGACATATTATCATAAAGAACACCTGACTATATTGCAACATGCTGTTTAACAGTAACGCCATTTTGGTAATGCTCACACAGTCCACATACGAGTATGTATGTACGTATGTACATACTTACATACATATGTACGTACTACGTAGATATGTGTATGCATTTTGAATTTTGCACTGCACATTGCCTGAAACAGCCTTATAATTCTTTCATATTTTATATTTAATAACTAAATGGTACGAGCATCAATAATAAATCTATTTAATTTATATATGATACACAATGTCACATATGGACAGTAAGGCACTACCGAATGTTTAATATTGTTTATGGTAATATTATATTTGACATTGACTCGATGTATCGACACAACGACTCTTGTGTGTCGAATCGACATTGTCTTGATTAATATTAATATGAGGAACATCAAAATTGAGTGTCCATTGTCTGGAGAAAAATGTTAGCCATGCAAGAGTATTTTTAACAAATTTTTATAAAGCAATACGGTTATCAAATCAAATAAATCAGTCTTGTATTTGTTGAAATTGGTAACAAGAGTTAACTAACCATCTCGAAAATGATTAGGCAAATTAGAGAAAGTAAAGGTTTCGAGATGTGTCCCTATCGCACGCCACTCGAAATGTGTCAATGAGTTAAAATATTTAAGAATTTTAAGAAACTTTAAATCTCTAATTTTACTTTAACTCAACGACTATCAAAAAAAAAAGGAATTGCCTCTATGTTTTACAAACATTTTGTACAGTTTTTTTAATCTAAGATAACCGCAATACATTAAAATAAGCAAATAAAAAAGATTTGCCTCTATAAACGAAACAAGAGAGGTGGTACACATAAACTTTCATTATGTGTAAGTGGCTATGCAAAAAAATTTGAGAATAATTTTACACACATTCTAAAATAACCACAACACATTTGAGATGTTTGACTATTTATCTTCGTAAAATATAGAATTGCCTCTATATTTTACAAATATTTTGTAACTGTTTTTTTAATCTCACAAATAGATAAATATAGGTATCGGGTGACGAAATAGCAGAAGTATACAGAAACTTTGATTATGTGTAAGTGGTATGTAAAACACTTGAGTATTTGACTATTTATCATAATCTATAATTCCACTTTAACTCAACGACTATCAAAATAAAGAGTTGCCTCTATATTTAATAAACATTTTGTAACTTTTTTTAATCATATAAATAGATAATAAGTACCAAGTAACCAAACAACAAAGGTATGCAGAATCTTTGATCATATCTAAGAGGGCATGTCGAATAACATATTTGAGAAACCTTTTAAAGATTCTAAAATGACCACAATGCATTTAAATAAAGTATTTGACTATTTATCATAAGAATCTCTTAAAATAAACTAAATAAAGTCAACAAAAGAAAGAGTTACCTCTATTTTTTATAAACATTTTTTAATTATCTTAAGAATCTCTTCGAATAATCATGTTTAATAAGCTTAAATGGATAAATTTAAAATATTTGAATGCGAATGAATGCGAATCTTCTAAATGATTAGAAAAATCGACTAACTACAGGTAAACTTTTTTGTAAAACGTTTCATTTCCTACGAAAATATATGTTGGGCATTTTATAATATTCTTCAATATAACATTTAAGAGACATTACACTAATGAGATTAAGGAGTTTTGGTGAAAGTCAGACTGTAGATAGAGAAGTACCTGCAGTAATTAAAGTGTAAAGTTTGTTTTCTATTTATAATTGTTGATCACTACATTATTTTCCTTATAATTTAGAATATGTGTACAATAAAGTCGCAAGTGTAACACCATAAATACTTTACTACTATTATTGGTAATAATTAACTTTTGAAATTGACGTCGAATGAATGTATGAATGTATGAATGTATGCATGTATATTAGTAGTAAGAGGTAGATGTTTATGCGGGGAGCACTTGTTATTCCATTTGAATTATTTGCTTAACTAGTGACTTAATTTTAGGTCGTTATAGGAGTTAAATTTGACTTTAGAAATAAGGAGCGGTGCAATCTACTTCGGGGAAAGCGCATAATATGCAAGTCTAATTACTAAAAGCGTATGGCAGTCTAACAAATATTTAGTCTTTCAAAGTATAATATTACTGCTAGTTCTATGTTACTTATTATTAATTAAAATTGTATCTCCATTTATGCAACCAAGCTACCACACCACCATTCTCTCGTGACAACTGATTCAATCTTAATTTGAAATAACATCATAAAAATGACATTTCGCGTTTCAAATTTTGAATGTGTACACGGTCGTTTTATGTCTACACAATCTGGAGCTCGTAACTTATATTTTAGACACAGAATTGCCCAATACATACCTATTACGTTATTATTTATTCTCTTACATACCTGAAACAAAATGAAAAATCCTTTTAAATAATGTTAACGTTTAATAGTAATAAATAAACAATTGACAAACAAAGAAAAGAACAGTACGAGATTTATATTTATGTCTATTTCGAGTTAAAAACAACATTTTACAGGGGATCCGCATAAGCTTTTTCTGATAGGAAATTGCAATTTTGTTGGTTTGGCTTTTAAAACAAAAATACAATGTTAAAAAACAGGCTATTTACAAAAGTAAATGTACTAGAAACGGAACAAAATCTATTTAAATAGATGTTACATTTATACTGAACTATTCGGTAAGGTATTGTTGAACCTAATGCTGTTTCCTTCGCAACAATCCATTCCAGATCCAGAACAGGACCAATACTTACTTACTGTTGATGTTACAACGTTCCACTGTTATATTATTTCATGTTTATTGCCTAAATTTTTCATTAATTATCTAGTTAACATGTAGTTATGCATTTATTCGTACTTCGTACTACATATAATTTTTACATATTTATCTTTTTATACCGTTCCTGCCGTTCATGATTGAGATATATTGACTGGGAATCGAATCGATGTTAATTAGTAACATGTTCAAAATACCAATAGTATTATGAGAATTATGATTTGTGTTTTTTGCATCTCTATTAGTTCAGTTTGAAACACTGTTAATGAGACAACATACCCACGAAACGATTGGAACATTATTAACATTGGAACAGACATGTGAATTTGTTTACGTCACGATAAATGCAAACAACTTAGCGATACCAAATAATTTACTTAGTATCTCTAACGTAACGGAACTACATAAAACGTGTTGAGGAAGTGAGATGACAAAATGTTTTTATGTTATTACCATAACATACGTTTATTAATGAAAGAAGTGATATTTAGGCAAAGATTTATATGCTTATATTTAAGCAAACCGTAACATAAGGACATGCCTGAAATGAACGTTATATTGTACGGAACGTTGATTTGCACTTGTGTCCAATTGTGTGTCATCGTCACGATTTCACTGAAATTGAAACTAAACTACTCCATTTTCCTAATTGCTTCAATCTCTAACTTGTTTATATAATGGAAAACAAATCAGTTCTAGCAATAACTTTTACCCCTAATATATACCAGATGATCGTTATTGAAAAATTCTGACAACCTTTTATACGGTGTTAACATTGAGGTAAAACAATTATTGGGTTTATTTTAAGAAAAAAATTTATATGAACATACACTATCGCTCATAAATAAATAAAAGTGTACATTTAAATATCCACATTATTGTCAGGGAATTAGTTAGGTATCTATTAATGTTTGAAAACAATTCAAGGGTCAAAATAAAATAAAACAACCTCAAAAAACGCTCAGTGTAGTTTATACATTATCACATTATTCCTTCTCTGATTGTGAGTTTGGCTGAGTCATTTCAAGAAAGAAAAAATGGACGCAATAATATATTTTCGTACCGTGTAATTTTGAGATTAATTTCAGTGAATGAAGAAGATTTGTATGCCCCTAAATTCATCCACATTTATTTACATTTCTGTTTTGTTTTTCTGACGAGGGAATTTAGGGCAATTGCCTGATCTCGGACAGCGATAAAAAAAGTCCTAAAGAAACGTTGAGATTTACTACAATCCAACATCAAACTAATTAAAAATTAAAATTAGTTTATGTCCATATTTCGAGCAGTTACCACCAAGGAATTAATTAATTGTGTATAACATCATTTAAAATTTTTAGATGAGGCGTTAGTTTATTATTTTATTTAAATTGTGCAAACTAAATTAAATATTTGCTCTATTTATTGGCAATATTTTAATTTACGGTTGCGGTGCGTAAATAAATTTAATAAAACTTTAGCACTCTGTAATTAAAGTAAAAGCAATTAAACATGAAACCAGTAAAACAGGTCTTTAATAAATTCTAAACGTCGCAGCAAACCATTTTATCAAAGTGTCCGCTAAAAAGTTCAATTGTTTTATAAATATTTCAACATTAATATTTTTGAGGAAAATGTAAAAGTTAAATCGTTCCAATTTATTATTATAAATATTACCTCAAACAATGCGTTTGTACGTTATCGTTGTTATCGTGCTAATTAAATCAATAACGTTATTTTTCATATTCAAAATTTTATATATTTTATATCGCTATTTAATACAATTAAATTTAATATTTTTTGCGCAAATGTAACGAATTTTCATGTCATTACATCTAAAACTTTTGAATATATATTAAAATTGTAAAATATTTGCAAAAGTTTTCATTGTATGCATAATAGAAAATTCTTGGCATTCGGTAGTGGGTCAAATTCGATGATGGGTCAAATATTTCAGCAATCTTCCCTTATTATAATTTTTATTGAATAATATGTGATATGCTGTGTTTTATGTACACGGAAAATATGCGGTGACTTCAACACAATAAAAATAGAACGTATATCCGTCTTGTCTTGAGATATTTTCTATTATAAATTCTTTAGACGAAAAACATTTCTCTTAATTTATTTATTTTACATAACATTCATATAACATATCATTACGTTTCCACTTAATTTGTTAACATAATATTATAGGGAAACTTGAATCTGTCTGCGTATCTGTGATATTTTAGTTAATTATTTGTAAAAGGTATTAAAAAATAATCGTAAACAAATATTATTTTGCACCAGGATAATTAATCCATTCATTTTATAATACGTAAATTGAATCATGCACACTGCATCTGGCACAGAATGTTAATTCCGTAATTTTTCTATTGTTCTTGTTCAATATGGTCAGTCAAGTCGACATACTCAAGAGAACAAAAATTCTTATTCATGTTATCAGATTTTATGTCAATTTACGTTATTTGTATTATAATATATCCAAAAATTTATATAAAAATGCTTCTGTATTATAAAATGACATTATGTAGAAATTAGCCAACTTCCATAAAACTCATCCCCCTCAAAGATTTCAAATAAATTATTAAATTTTAACGACAGAGACAGAGAAGACAATAATTATATTATTTAAATAAATATGTATAAAAACTTTATTAATCTTTGATTCTCCTTCTCATACAATTTTGTAAATGTCTTCAAATAACTAATCATTTTGTTTTTTAAAATTTTTGTTCTGCATATTTTTTAAAGCATAATCTTAATCCAAAGTAAAGCTTAAGTATATAAATATTTGGAAAATTTTTAGTGGGGTGGTGAAATTTCTTTCATTCCGTTTTCAAATTTAAATATAATATTATGTATACAATATTCTTCATTAAATCCAAACATTTACTCGATTTATATCGTATTCCCTGTGCGAATAATAATGTTAATGAGTTAGTTAATTTACCTTATTATTTTTACAGTAGCAATAATAAAAATTATTAATTAAATAATTTAAATGTGTTTATTGTAACAACCATAGAGAAAACTAAAATAAAATAAATACTCTCATAACCGAAAAATGTATATAAATTCAATTATAATTAAACAACAATAACAGCCTATTTATGTGTTAAAAGCTTCTCTTTCAAGTTATTAGATGTTTTGTCAATATAATTATGCCAACATCAAACTTTTATATTATAATATATTCAGAAAGTTTTATATAAAAATCTTTCTGTATTAGAATGACATTATGTATAAATTAGCCAACTTCCATAAAACTCTTTCCTCTCAGAGATTTCAAATAAATTATCAAATTTTAACGGTATAAGAGACAGACATTTTATATTTTGAAAAACATGAACAAAAATAATAATAATAATCTTTGATTCTTATTCACATAAATTTACTCACAATTTTGTTAATGTGCTAAACTAATCATTTTTATAAGATTTTTTGCTATAAGATTTCTGCTGTGTATAATTATTAAAATATAAAATAATCTTAATCTTTACTTTAGTAAAGATAAATATTTTGAAATAAAGTTTGTAATTCAGATATTCAAACATTATTTTTAACATTAATATTATTCCTACAGTAATAATTAGTTTTAGAATTAAATGTGTTTATTTTGATAGTAGTAAAAGAAAAATGTTTGCTGTTTTATCACATGAAAAGAAAAAACTAAAAGAATAATTTCATAAATGAAAAATATATTTATAATCATATTTAATAATAAAGTTAGATAAAAAAGACATATATTTTCTGTCCAACCATAAATTAATAATGAAGTATTGCAAAAATATAGTAATAAAAAAATAAAAATTATTAGGCTGTTTATCAATATAATTATGTCCACATCAAATTTTAATATTTTAATATAATATACAAAAACAACTTTGACAAAACTTTTCCTTATCAGATTTCAGACAACTTTATTTTGAAAAAAATGAACTTTTGATTCTCCCTCACTTGAATTCCCATCCACAATTTTATTAATTCAAAGAATATTTTTAATTTAATTCATGACTTCAAGTTATTAGATTTTTTGTTCATATAATTAAGCCATCAAACTTTAATATTATAATTTATCCAAGAAGTTTTATATATGTAAAGAAAACAAAACTCTTTCTATATTAGAGAATGACATTACGTATAAATTAGCCAACTTGAGTAAAACTTTTTCCTCCTAAAGATTTCACATAAATTATCAAATTTTAACGATAGAGGCGATATATTTTAAAAAATATGAACAAGAATCTTAATAATCTTTGGTGCTCCTTCATGTGAATTCATCCACAATTTTGTTAATGTCTTCAAATAATCATTTTTTAGGATTTATTAAAATTTCTGTTACTTATAATTTGTAATTTAAGTGTAAAATAATCAATATCTAAAGTAAACCTAACTAGATAAATATCTGGAAAATTTTTACGGAGCGGATAAAATTTCTTTATATTATATAGAATACTTTTCATTTTTTTAGAATAACATCTATAATGTATATATAAACAAAATTAATTGATTTTACTTTATATATTTGTAAACATTTTCGTAGTAAATAACTATAAATATCATCCTCACTATTCCTGCAATTTAACAGATAAAAAATAAAACAAGATTGCCATGAATCGATTTATATAAATTTGAATTTCTTCAAATGACTTTATTTTTCTTTGTACTAATTAATTTAACATTTGTAAAAAATTTTCAAACTCTTTCAAGAAATCTAATCGCAATCTACAACTTTAAAATTCCAGATACAACAACGATGAGAGTATCTTAATATAAATTTCTATCGATTTTATTCGCTTATACTGAACTGCTTACATTAACACATTACATTTAACTAGTTGCTGAAATTTTAATCACATATTTTAAAAACACAATAATAACATGGATATATTAACAAAAATCTGTAGGGATTATGTAGTCGGAATTCAAGTCGTATTTTCATTTGATGTTAGAATTTGCAATAAACGACGAATGTTTGTTACGTGCAACTTGAACACTTAGCAAAATGAGGTTGCAGGAGAATGTCAACTGTTGTAGATTTTAGAATCAAATCAATTCGGAAATGCTTCTCTTTTTCTTCCATTCCGTCTATTTTTTTCATGTACAATAATGGAAATTAACTTATAAGATTATTTAATTTTGTTAAATTGGAACGTTACAATGTACATAATATATATACATACATACGTAAGAAATATCAAGGTGAATTCTTGAAAAGAGCCATTCTAATAAAAATAACTTGATGTATGGTTTGAAGATGACTTTCCTTTGAACTGTCGTAAAATAAAGTATTTTATATTTAGAGCGTAGGGAATTTGAGTAAAACGCGGTTAATTAATAGAAGAACGAGTGTAATTAATGTATTCGTGACTATGTTGGTAAGACTAAGATGGTGGGATGTAACGTTGCAGCGATGCGTCGCGTCGCGACGGTTCAACAGTGTTTTAAATGACATTCGACTATTTTTCCACGTTATTCGACGTGAAAGATGTTTTTTATCTTTTGTAGTCGATGTAGTCGATGTAGTCGATGTAGTCGATGACACCGAAGTGTCAAATTTGTGGATGGTATGAGATTTATTGTTAGACATCTGGGAATAAGACATCAACAAACGAACTCGGTTTTCGGTTTAACCAATACACACTTCAAAATTGTTTTATATAAATAGGTCTGTCGTTTGGTAGATGCACTTAAATATCTCAACTGGTCGTGTTCTAAAAATCCTGTTTGTTTTGTAAATATATGCGTACTTATGTGACATTTGATATTTATGTCGTACTTAGAACGTTATATAAATATACTTATGTGCCATCAACTTTTTTTTATTTAGCAACTTCCACGCTTCTACTATCTGGTACCATCATTTAACTATCTATCCTTTTGTAATAAATAACTGCCCACGTTGACACAACTAATACCTTTTTAATACAAATGGATAATAATAAATAAATATTGTTCGCTAATTCGTAACCATTAAATTAGATACCTTTCAAGTAAGTGAAAAATAATTTAGATGGCCGGTTGATAAAGAGAATAAAGAATAAAAAAACTATGCCAACGAACATGAATATTTGAGAAATTGTGGTCATTAGGGGGACTGGCATAATGACGATTATTTAGTTTTGATTAATACCTAAATTGTAAGTTGAAGCAATCAAACGATAATTTTCTGTTTGCTGTGTACGTGATGGTCGTGAATTCAGATTATTATATCGAACATCCGTTCTACAATTCTACAGATGGATAACTTCTTATACATATACGGAATAGGTTAACGTATTTATTTATTATTCCCTGTCTTTGTTATATATTATATATTGTACAAATAGAATTCTAACGTCGAACGAACTATACGGTAAAGCAAAGAAGGCACAACTTCAACAGAAATAAAATATTTACACGGATAAATCTGAAGAAATCTAAATATTATTTTTAACATTTATATCATTTACAGTGAATAATAATGTGAATTCATTTAGATAACTAATTCTAATGTAGCGCTCACTTAGATTTCAATGTGTTTATTTTGACTTTAGTAGAGGAAAAAAATGTATTTATTTTAAAGCAAATTATGATCAATTTGAAAACAAAGTTGGTTAAGACATTTCAGATGTAATTAAAGACAGACACCAAAGTTCAATAAAAACTTAATTAATTAATAAATAAATCAGTTAATGTCAATATACATTCAATATTCAAGAAACATTAAAAAATTTAACTAAAATTGAAGAAAAAGTATTTACGAAAAATAAATACACCAACCTGTAATATGTGAAAGTTCAGTGACAGTAACATCGTACTTATGTATTAAAAGCACACGACTTCAAGTTATTAGATATTTTGTCAATATAATTATGCCACCATCAATCAAAATTTTATATTATAATTTATCCAAAAAGTCTTACATATATATTTTTTTAATATTAGAAAATGACATAATTTAGAAACCAAAAAACTGAAATTAAGTAGAAAATATTTATGGAAAATAAGTATACCAATATATAGAATTATATATGAATGAAAGTGTCTGTGACAATAACATTCTATTTATAATATGTATTATAAGTATCTGAATTCAGAATATTACATTTTTTGTCAATATATTTATGTGAACATCAAACTTTTATATTATATCTAAAAAGTTTTATATATAAACAAAATCTTTCCATATTAGAAAAGGACATTAAGTATAAATAAGCGATATAACGTAAAACTTCTTTTCAAATAAATTTTATCTATAAATGAAATATTTTGAACTTATTAAGTTTAATTAAAAAAATCTTTCTATATCAGACAATTGAGTTTATATATAAGTTTTCAAATAAATTATCAAATATATTGAGGAGATATTTTATAAATAACTTTTGATCTTCTTTCTTTCACTTGAATTAAATCCCTAATTCTGTAATAAATATTTATTTATATTTTATTTTTTATAGCTAATTATTTCCACGGCAGCGATAATAATAAGTTTTAGCTAGGATTAAATGTGTTTATTCTGACAGTGGTAGAGAAAAAAGTTTGCCTACATGCGATTTATGCGAAGCCATAAATCGTGAAGCTTTGAGAACAGGGGGAGGGGGGTGAAACTTAACATTCTAACTGAGAGATTGGGCTGGGGTATCTGTTCTATAGAATATCGTAGAATATCGTAGATATCGGAATTTCTTGGTCACCTTTTATGGGCCGCCGCAGTTGACTATAAAACATTAACATTTTAACGTCGATGCATTTTAGCGTTTGTATTGTAAATGTAAATGTAAATTGAGACACGTTGCTTATTTTCTATCGTAAACAGTTAAGTTCGCACTGTCGATATTTTATTGGTACGTTAACTGTAAGAGCGCGGAACATACGACTATACACACACGATGTCAAATGATATTGTTTTGGGTACATTGAATACAAATGCTTTCGAAATGAAAAACTTTTGTCAATAGGGACTTCAAAGGAGACAAAGAAATATACGTAACGTATCATCCATCTCCTTATATTAAATATTAAATTTGCCCATACTTAAACTATACTTATGTATCGTACCATTTCAAAATGTTGTTGATGATTTATGAATTTTAGATTGGAAATAAATAAATTGTCTAACGATAACTATTTAATAGGACGACGCAAAGAATGTGTTCTTTATAATGTTGGCTGTGTGACAGTTTAAGAAGTTCAATTAGGAACCTGTCTTAGTGTTCCTAAATTGAAAGCTTTATGTTGGGAACAGTGCAAAGTCCGAATCGGTGTGATTAATGTTTTCGAGCTACAAGACCAATCCGTTCATTTCCTCTTTATGCTTACAGTTTCCCGCTCATTCAGATTTGTCCAGTCTATTGTAAATTGTAATAAATTGCATATGATTACCTAGCTATAGCCATACCCCGAAACACCGGATTATATAGTATTAGCCCAATTACTACACTTGGATCTACCCCACTATGACATTCAATTCGCCTATTTATTGCACGAGTAAATCACAAATATCACCGACCAATTCCGCCAACTGCTGCGACTCTACCTACCTACTTTCACTTAATTACATTTTCATTTATTTCATTTTTTTATTTGGCTTTAATATTAGCTTGCGTGGCGTACAGTAAGGCATTTTTAAACATTCCTTCCTTCCTTCCTTCCTTCTATTCTTTTACCTCATGTTTGTTTAAACACTTTTTTGGTTGCAAACAGCAAAAAGGTATCTTTGCATTAATTTGACAACAAATCAAGAGATAAAATTTAATCAGTAAACGAACGCCACTGAAAGAAATATAAAAATGTATTTATGAAAATGCTTGCTATCTCAAAATCTAAGACATTTAGAACATGCCTTCATAGGAAGTCTTTACTTACTTACTTACTAATAAACTCAGGAATGCCCCTTAAATATATAAAATATATATGTTACGGTTGAAACACCTCGTATATAATATATAATATTTGAAGAGATTATGAGTTCCAGCTATACAAATAAAACTGTCGGTATTTGAAGAAAGGTAAAAATTGAAAATCTGAAAATATTGAATGGCGAACGAACCGTTTTGGCTCGTTCTGTCCCATGCCAATGCTTCAATTAACGGATTTTGATTTGCATAGCGTTATTTGCGTTAAACCGGATAAATGCGCTTGAATATTGTTGATAAAGTAATGAATAAATTATAGATTCTATTGAAAATTACTTTGTAAATAAACAAACAAAATTGGCATTGATATGCTAAATAATTTCATTTGAATGTATTACGTCCTTTAATGTGAGGTTTAAAAATGAGGTTAAATTAAACGCGGAGGCAGTGCGCGGGAAAACGTGATGGCACGTTACGGTACTTACGTTACGTAGTGTGATGCACTCATCTCACTGTGTGGGTGTGCGGGTGTGTGTGTGTGTGTGTTTAAAAGACAGTTAAAGGAAAGTATTTGTAGTATATTGACATAATAATAACAGACTAATAAAGGGTAAGGTTTGAGTGCGGCGGTTGATTGGACGCTGTCTAGATAGAGTCCGTCCATCGATTGAGATTCAACCGTGTCTAAGCTCGTCAAGCCTCGCGGGGATCATCAGTTTTGGTTTCCCTTTAACCTTCCTTTTTCTCCTGCTTTCATAACTGTAATCTGTTTTTTATACCACAAACATCGAATCGCCTTCGTACCTCCGTTTTTTCAAAACTTTCCAACTTTGATGTCTTGATAAATACACTCATTTTCCTCTTTCTCCCCCTTAAAGTATAATCATTGCAATTATTCTTTGTCTTATACACTGTAAAACTCATCATACGTCTTTAATGTTGGCCTATATATCATGCTTAAATTGTATCATGTATATGATGAAAATGAAAATGCCACGTAAAAAATATGAATTTAAAGTAACGATTCTCCTCTTGCCTGTCTTCTCTTTCCATTTAGTGTGCCCGGAAAATATCCTTTAGGATATAGAAATTTAATTTGATTACTTTATTTATGATACAGATAGGGAAACACTTACAAACCTAATGCTACATGCTACAATAAATTACAATCATTTTTAGAATACTTTCCAACGTGAAAAAACGAGAAGGGCTCTCGATTTATTTAAACGAAATATTAAAATACATACAACGATAACATCGACGGTATAAAGAACTTTTTGTTCTGTGTATATATTTCACTTTTGCTGTCTGATGCAGACCCACCATAAAAAATACTAAGCGTTCCATGCAAATAAATTTTAATATATTGAGACCCGCTTCAACATCACCCGCAATGCACGGAATTATCGAATAAATTTTAAATTAGAAATTAATTCTTTACCTTTCTCAAACAGCGTACAAATCAAACATTTTATTATGCCTAAACTACCACACTACTACCATTACGTTATTACGTTATTACGTTCCTCGGTGTCTCCTTTGCCTCCTTTGCGTCCATTGCGTCCTTTGCGTGCTTGGCGTTAAGGAATTATGTTTTTTTCTCACTTCTTAAGGTACAGTAAGCAACAGAAACAATATATATTTAGAAAATATTGTTGCTGTGGCAGTAAAGACCACATTTTGCTTGCCAGCAAAATGTTCAAAGTAAATTTAAGTAAGTATATTTTTACTTTCATATTAAATAAACGAAAAGTTATATTGCCTGCCCTGAGTTCAAATCAACATACAGCGTATCATAATTTTTTGCAGCATAACAGTAAAGGGCGCATGAGAGAAAATTACTTATATTCTTCTCTCTTTTAACAAAACGCTTCCGTTGGCCAACTCTAAGAATGTTGCGAACTCGGAGAGAAAAACTTATCTAAAATTAAAAGATTTGTTGCCACCCTCAGTCGATAACCGATGAAACGAAATTGAGTCAATTTCATAAAATGTTGCTTACAAATAGTGATTGGCACTCCGACTTATTTGAATGTGTCGACGCAGTCGACGTTTATTATTTTACTGTATCGACGCCGTGCATAAATAAACTCATCGACACTGAGATGTGTTGTGTTGTGAGTACATATATGTATGTACGTACGTACATACATACATATACAGTACCGTGATACTGTGTGAGAGAGACTCTGACACAGTATCATAATATTTCTGAATCGCAGCTTCTCAGTCGACGCCCTACATCAACACTTACTTACTTTCCATTTTTACTCCATAATACATAATAATATTTTTAAAATTATGTTATGTAAATAATAAAATCTATAAATAAGGAAAAAATTTGGACCTATAAAAGGGAATGTTCAACATGTAACGTTCAGCATTAAGGTTCCCCTTATTGATCACTACCAAGTCGGTACCACTGTTAAAAAAATGGTTTTATTTAAATTGATAAATTTGAGTAAAATAGTCCTAAATATGTTTTTGATGATATTTCTAAGGAAAAAACGAAATTATAAATTTAATTAAATCAAATTTTACGTATTTACAACTGTTATATTGATTGTAATCTGATTTTTTGTAAAAATATTCACGACAAAAAAAGTAATAACTGATTTATTTATGTCTGCTAATGTAAAAAGTTTCCAGATTCAATTAAATTATTTATTAACCGTTCGAAACAAAAACACTACACTATCCGATTGATATTGTTAGATTATAGAACAGTGTAACTAGAAATAGAATTTTTATTTCAAGCGTACTTGGCAGGCGAATTATAACTGAATTTGAGAGGGAGATACCCATCTCAAACCTTGTGCTTAATAATTGTCATTAAAAGTAAGATCGATTTTTGTGTGCAATTCGAATTAATACAAGATCATTAAATGACATTTTCCACCAAAAATGAATGGTCTATTTTGAGGATAATTACAGATGTAATCTGTGCTAATACTAATTAAGACAATATGTGTCAATACATCAATATTCTATGTATCGATACATAGACACACAGTAAGCCACACCACCCAGTACATTACACACAGTTTTTAACGTTTTATTTATGTAACTATTTTTAGTCGTACATGTCACTTTCGTATACTCGTGTAATGTATGTATGTATGTATGTATGTATGTATGTATAAAATCGATGGAAGATTGTGCGAATCAGATAAAATTTAAAAAGGTAAGTGGTGGAAATTAGAGACGATAGCAGAGGTGACCCAGTATGTTATTAGTTGAGAATGGAATCGTGTAAATGTCAGACTCATCACATGAAAGCAACATGGTTAATTATAATTTTGAAGTGTAATTGCGGGGTAGCTTAAGTATGAGTGTTAAAGCGGTACTAGGTAGCGGTCTAAACGCGTGAAGTTCAATTATCAGTGACGGCCTGACAAAAGTAACATGCATCTACACGCCACACCATTATATCACGATACACTAAAATCTTTCAACATCATTTATACCCATTTAATCACTAATCAATCACGTAACAGTCAACACCGTTTATTTATACGTAGTTATTTGTTTATGGTCCGAACGGTGGTGTTTTGCTTTTTCACCTCCGTCCTTCTCTACCCTCACCCGCACCTTAAAATTCTACATATGTAGGTACAAAGCAAATAATTCATTAATTCATCAAAGTTCTTTGTTTCAGAATTCACACAGTGTCCACAGAGTTTGTTTTAGAATTGTGTTCTCCAGGGAAACCGTTTATTTCTGCAAATTATAGCATTTATAGTTGATATAAGTTAATTATTTATTGCACTGTTACCGTGGCACAATGTGGGCAAAATTAATTTACTTGATCAATATCTCTCGATTCTCGTAGGTATCTATTTATTCAGTTATCAGCAACAATCAAGCAAATATTAATGCCATATATAGGACGTTTCAAAAATAATATTCGAAGTATCCTAAGCGTCTTAGATTTTTCAACTTAACAAAATATTCTTATGTGTTAAAAGGTCAGCGAAAGACGACTCATTAATAATAATATAGACTCATTAAAGGTCTTAAGGACTAGTTCATTCAAATCTTTTACCCCAAAAACAGTAAAAAAGTATCAACTCTTGATCAAGAATTACAAAAATAATGTTTGTTACGATGAGTGGTAACACATTATTAAATAAATGTAATGTTTTGTAAACTTTATCACTCACTGTATTTACAACATTTATAGTAGAGAGAAGAAGTTTTTTTTTCTTATACTGAACCCAAGGATTGTGTATTGTGTTACAGCTTGTATAATTTATTAACTAGTTCAGTTATCAAACATTGTATACGTATGTGGATAAATAAAATAGTATAAAAATTTTAACGAAATTTTACATTTGAAAGTTTTAAAGTTTCGCATCTTTTTATTCACGAGCAGAATGTCTTTAACTAAATGTCGATCGTACTTCAATTGACTAGTTCTGACCGTAGTTTTTGGAGAAATGCTCCATCTGCACTTTTGTTTCCTTCCTGTTTCGTTTTTGCCTTTTACGATGATCCTCCAATTGCTGACACAGATGAAACTATCAAATAACAAATCGGTAAACTTATAATCGCTTATCCCGAATAAAACGACAGGTAATATTAATTAGACCATTTAAATGATTAATTAATTGTCAAAACTTTCCTTCTGCAAGCTTTTTCAAATAACTAATTCTAATAATCAATTATTATTTATTAAGTTTTTGTTTTACATTATATATTATATCTACACGTGTAGAAAAACAAATTGGTTGCGGCAACAGAGTTGGAGCAATACATAATAATACCTTTTAATGATAATCTGCTTTGTTGGTATCAAGTTAGGTTCAGGGTTTTTGCTATATAGTGAAGTGAATGTATCTATCAATAGAAAAGCCGATTTGAACAATTGATACTTGAATTCACGTAAAATTCAGTTTTATAATCGACTGGCATAATAGCTGAATTGGTTTTAGATTTCACGGGGTTTAATATTAGGACCTATGAACACAGAAATTTGAGTAATGGGGTATATTAAGCGCTGCAATTAGGCTATTGTCCAAGTGTTAATTATATATCAACATGGAATTTATGCCATATTTCGCATTGTCTATCTATAATAACACGCATGATTGTTACATTCCTATAATTACATATATATTGATATATAAGGGGTCGGTCTCTCACAATTTGAAAATAAGAATTATTCCCAAAAATAAGATAATTAAAGGCATTGAAATGGATAATTTGAATTTCAGATTCAGAACAGATTAAATAGGTTTAAAAATATTTTCATCTCTAGACAGTTAGTAAAGTAAATTTATTTTACACTACGTTTATTGTAAAATTTTTATTTCCAAAAAACGCCTTTTGATAATTTGAACGAATTTTATTCTTTTCGTTCTAAGCCATGCATGGAATCCAATATACGACATGGTAAGTATCTCCACCATCAGAAGAAAGATGCATAAAGATGATCTTAGAGCCTCAAGACGTTTTCAAGACCCTCTTTTAAACAGGAAGCATCGGGTTGCTTGCAAACCATGGACCAACGATTATTGCTTATGGACCGTAGACGAATGGCATAATTGTTTGTTAACAGATCAGTCTAGATATACAGGATATCACTCGGATAGTATTTGGATATGGTGTGAACGTGGTGAGAGATACAGGAATGTAGTGACACTCGCATTCAAACTGTAATCCAATTGAATATATATGGGACCACATTCAAAGACAAATTTACACTCGAAAGAAGGAGAAGAGAAGAATGGCAAATCAAGAATTTTTTTTTTTTTTTTAGAAATATAATGACACTAGTCTCAATCAGCTTCAAAAGATGCGCAGTAGAAATATTAAAAAAGTATACATACATATATATATGTATAAATTTTCGTGCAGTTTACAAATGACAAATTGCCAAAGGGAGTTGGCCATAAACATACAAATCTATATCAATCAACGGCAGCAGCACCTCAGGACTTTGTGTGTACACTGAAGTCGCTATCGTATACTGTACATTACGGATAAACAATAACAGCACCAGAGCATAAACCATTGCCACCGTTACCGCCATAATCCATCTGTATGAATGAATTTTATTATTATTTGTAACAATAAGCTAATAATCTCTAAAATAATGTATTGAGTTCTATTTAAAAAAAAATCAATTTCAGTATTTTTACCTAAAAATAAAGCGGGGAAATAATTTAGTGATGCTTAGTTATTGGTTGGCATGTTATACTTAAATGCTGTTCATGTCTACCAAGCAGATCAATCGAGCCAACCAACAATGATAAAGAAAATCGACACAAAATTGCCTTTATAAGAAAAAAATCGCTAAAACTTGATCAGTTATGTGGTTTAATATTCAAATCAATATGTATTGTAACACGCGAGCACGCATCTTAACAAAAGTTAAATCAACTAGGTACTATGTACATATTTATTATGTATATTGTATGCGCATTATATGTGTGTATGTGTAACAATCATAACAGGTATCAATGAGATTAATGTTTAATAGCTTTAAAGACACCCTACAAATGGGAACGAGAATTACAGATCTGAACAATGAACATCAGTTTTGTATGAGTGATGGTGGTATTTTTAGGAGGAAGTATTTTGTTGACAAGTGTCCGAAGCGTCCGTGGTATTAGCGCAGACCGTAGATCTCGGAGGTCTCCAGGTCTCGAGGTCTCGAGGTGTCGAGGTGTCGAGGTCTGGAACTTTGAGATGTATCAGAGTTGTTGGAATAAGTGTAGTCGAATTCCTAGGTCGACATTGATAAACGACCCTTTGGCCATCTCGTTTGCAATACTTACCTGTTATGTTAGTTGGCTGACCCTGTGAGTTCCGGCAAATGGTGGAATTTCAAGGAAATAACTCTGTGAAGGGTGTTTATTTACGATCAAGTCATGCGTTATTGGAATACAAAAGTGGAACGGCACGGTGCGGCTCTACGCCAAAGAACGGCGTGATGAGGAATGGTCCTTGGAGAATATAGTTAAATAAATTTCATTTTCTTACTGTTTTCAACCACTACTATACATATGTAAATCATGCTCTACTCAGGGAAATGGTCGCGGACGCGGGTTCGGTCACGGACTCAAATTGTATAACTATAAATATGATCATAACTCAACTGAACACTAGTTTTTCTTACATTTTTCTTATTGACAATAAATCAAACTTGTTGTAAACGTGTAATAAATTGTAGGTATAATGTAGGCTGGTTTATAAGTGACAAATATTTTTATTTGTTTTCTTCCAACAACATCTTCAACTATCTGAATAATAACATTTTAAATTCTCTATACGAAAGTTCCTTAATTTAATTGAAGAAAAGATGATCACTTTCAACATGACATGAAAGCAAAATTTTATTCTTATCCCTTCAACTTCTTGGAGTAACAGCCATCACTTTTTATAATCTTTTAAATATCCTGTATGAAAATGGTTTGATTTAGTCAAAAATAATTATTTCCAACATGACATATTTTCAGCAAATTTTTATTTGTACCTCTTCATCTCTTGGAGATGTAATCATCATCTTTTGAAATTTTTAGAATGTTCTATTTAAATATTCTATATGAAAATTTTTTAAATTAGTCAAAAAATTATAATTGTTATATTTTCAGGAATATTTTATTCCTAACCCTTCACATCTTTGAGTAATATTCATCCACCATTTTTTAAAATCTTTAGAATGTTTAAAATATTCTGTATGAAAATTATTTAATTTAGTCAAAATTTTAGTGTTACTTGGAGTAACAGTCATTTTTTTAAATTTTCAGAATGTTTTAAATCGTTTAATTTAGTGAAAAAAATATTATTTCCAACATGACATATTTTCAGAAAAGATGATTGGAATAGTATTAAGTATCGGGGCCTCTGGCAGCCAGATGTGATTCCTTTCTTCAATCGCCACGACCAAGATATAATATTTAATAAATTAACAAATTTGCCCCATTGCCAGGTGCTCCCGGATCAAAACTTACCACCACTGTTACTTATGAACCACACTATCATATCGTATAGTATCGTATCGTATCGTATCGTATCGAATCGCAGCTCATTGTAACGTATCGAATTTGGGAAATATGAACATTGCCAAAGTGGCAACCAGATATGTGAAGTCAATGTAGCAATATCATACGCTATAGTCATAAGTGGGTTTGAAATTAATTTGACCATATATTATCGTTTATGTGAACGGAGAAGGGCGTAGTAATGAGGAAAGAGGGAAATCGAGAGGGTTATATTAACACCTAACAAATTAAACTTTCACACTATTATTAATCAAGTAACACACACACACACACACACACACACACACACACACACACAGGATAGGCACATATTCGTAATCCAAATAAATCATTCGTAGCATTCTTAAAACAATTATTATCATTAATAATTAATGACATCAAAAGAGCATCATTTACAGTCGGTGAGGGTTTGCAGAATGCCAGAACGTTAGAATGCTGGAACATCAGAGTGAGGAGTTTCTGAAATCAGCAAAGCTGTATTTGAGTTTCTGACCCCATCGTGTGACGTGTTACATTTCTGATTACTTACTGACAGACATTAGCATATGTGACCTAGTTGCACTTCCAAGGCTGTATTCAGCGATAACCGATCCCGTTCAACCCCTCAATTTGTTTACTCATCCACTAATCTACAACTGAATAACGGTAATCGGTGAAAATCTTTTTTCGAATCGTGACGCAATTATTGCACACACACACACACACACAGAGAGAGAGAGAGAGAGAGAGAGAGAGAAAATCGCTGAAAGAAAAAAATTATGTATTCATATTGCTGTACGAGTCAAGTCGTAAAATGAAAATCGATTCGGAAATATGATAAAATTGCCTATTGGGAAGTTGCTCAATATATTTGTTAGTGTACACCTGACTTGAGAAAACTCTAGTCGGGTGTGAAACCAATATATTGGCGTGTTTTCAGAAATGACGAAAACCGTCCAATTCTGAATTGTAATATCGTGAATTCCAACATTCAGAGAATTACGCAGCTTCTTTGCCGATTTCCCACGGTAGTATTTTACTAAATATCTCTGATTTCACCTTTTCCAAATCAGTCGACATTGAAACCAATCATACAGAACAAATTGCATGTCTACTTTTAAAACGTAATTTTATATAGATTGATACTGTTACATTTTACCGATACCGTTGGGCTCTATCAATCAGCATTTATTAAATTTCTCTACGAACAACTTACACAAGGCATTTTTTAAACTACAATTGAAATTTGCGATTGGAAAATTTGTTACATGTTTTGTTGGCGCTGGCGTTGGCGTTGGCGTTAACTTATTTATTCTTCGCTCAATTTCGCTCAAGTCAGATGGACAGACACTTCTTTTTCACCCTCGAATCGTCTTAATGAGCATTCTAATTTAATAAAAAACGGATAAAAGCATTCCAGATTAATTAATTAAGTTAAATTATGAGTAGGTAGTATAAAATTCATTAATTGTATCGATACTTTTAAAAGTCGAGAAGACTTGCAATTAAAAAAGCGTAGAAAGCAAAAAAGAATGGCCATATCGAATGAAAATAATGGAGTCTTTGCATGACGTAACAATTTGTGAGTGAGTTCATTTCAGTAATCCCCAGTAATGGGCCAACGTTAGCTTTGTTTATAGTGTTCATTATTTTGAAAATTCCAGCTCCGGTTCTGTGTATTAGCATATTTCTCCGGCTGTTAACATTACCGATTAACAAGCATGGCGCATTGTTTGTTCTAATTGTTCAATGTTGCCACCAAAGGCGTCAACAATTGCATAATAAAACACATGCAATACTACAAACACCAAACACCACACCTAGTATATTATTATCGGCATCATGTACATGTACATACGTCACGGCTTACGTATTATGTCAGATATGTATAGAGACAATAATACATTCAGTACTAAAAGTTAAAACAAAAAAAAGGTACTCTATATATACGTATATGGTATAATAATGTTCGTGTGATTGTATTTTCAGTTGCGTGTGGTCTTATCAGTATATTCCATATTTCACCATCTTGAATTTTTCAGGAAGTGGGCCAAGTGAAATTTAGAATTGAACAATATCATACAGATAGGTACAGGTACCTGTACCTGTACATTAAATTAAGTTTAATATTTTCTAACACACCTACACATTTTTACAACACGACACTATAATTTTAACATTTATGGGGCATCAATATGCCGTCGTGACCAGCCCCCTAATAACCCACTAACATGATAGTTATTTGCATTTTATTACTCCTTTCACGGATCTTGCAAAATTAGATCAATATTAATAGGAAAAATTAAATACAGGACGTCCATCGCACGTCACCTATTTTGCGGTGGTTAATGAATTTTTACTAATGGATCCCTCCCTCCATTTGACGCTTAAAAAGGACTTTTTTTTATAACTGTGTAAAACACTTTAATTGATTCGATTATACACGATAAAATCAATCTCTTTCGTGCGCGTGGAGTGAGTGATTCTGAATGAAACGTGACAGAATTGTAATTTATTAATGACGAATTCAAACGGAAAACCCGATTTAATTGTAAAAGAGCAAGATAAGGAAACGGATTAATTCACGTAACATTTTAAAATGCTAATAACTATTTTCAATCAATTTCTTTGGCCGACACTCCCAGCAGGAACATCACATTCGTCACATTTATATTGCTTTGTTGTAGATTTAAATTTATTATCATTAGATGTCAGGTCCAAGACATTCGCATTTCATCTATCCATCTATCTATCTATCTATCTATATCTATTTCTCTATCCTTCACTATGGCTATAAGGACGAAAGAACAATTTACGTAGAGTGGGTTGATATATGAGAACATTCCGAAATTGATATCCAGGGAAAAATAGAAATTGCCACCACAGGTGGGATTTAAGGGATTTTCCACTGAGCTAGGACGAACTTACATGTATAAAAAATAAAACTGAATAAATAAAACAGGAAAGAAATGTCAAACGGACATTCTGATTCTGATATTATTTGATTATTTTCGTTAATTGTTCGGCAATGTTGTATTTATCGGCATAAATGATAAATCAACTCATAAAATCGTGATAGTGTTAGTTAAAATTTAATCAGTTTGTCATTGTGGCTTCTGGGACCATTCATTTGCTACAATGGTGGCCGGCTAAATAAACTAAAGACATTAATACGTCTAATAGACGTCCATGATTTATTTACTACTTACTAATTTATTATAAATATGATATAAAATAATAATTAACAAATTACAAACAAGATAGATGAATATACTCTTTAATTTGTTGTATTTATACACAGTATAACATAAAAAATTAAAATTATCTGATAAAATATAAAACCCTAGACTTAATTACAAAATAAATCTTTTATTTAATATTACGTACACTTAAAGCAGAAGACTACAACTCGGTAGTACTATACTATTATAATGTAATTGAATTTTTTGATCTATAAAACGTTTAAATTTGTACCTCAGTTCACAGAAAAAGAAAGTGTAAAAAAACATGGCAAATGGTGACGCCGATGGTGGAATTTCTGGACCATCGGCACCGAAGGGCCTCGAGCCTTATCTTCTGTTAATCATTTTCATTTTTAGCAATATAATTCACAGGCCCACTCATTTGAAAGTCCTGTATCAGCATGCCATTCAAAGGAATCAAGAGGATGAATTAATTGATTTATAAATCAATTTAATTAAATATTGTAATTATTAATATATTTTCATTTATCTATTCATCGGCCAATGAATTCAAAAAGCTAAACCACGGTTAAGTTTATATAAAAACTGAATACTAATCTGTTATTATTTTAACATTAATGACGTTGCAACATAATTTGCCATAAATGAAATCTTTATAACAATGAACAAATAATTAATATCCTTTCATTTCATTTAGAATGTGAATCTGAGTAAACATAAATAAATGTAATAAAATATTATGAAGTTTATGAGTACAATATACAAATAATAATTAACAAATAAAACAAAGAACTATAGACTAAATTATAAAATAAATATTGTATTTAATATTTATTAATTAAGGTAAAGTTGTTATTGAAAAATATTATTCAGAAATTGTTATAAATTTCATTCGTAGTCGAAAATATTTATTCATCTCAGTCACAATATCTTTTTTAAGTTTAAAGTGATTAAAAATGTATAAAAGAAAACATAGATTTTAAGCCTAATATACGCATTTCTGAAAACAATTTATTTACATTTTTCAATATTTACATCTAAAAAGATTTTTATAAAGAAAAAATATCGACATACTGAATATTAAACACGTTTTATTATTGTAAAATATTGTGTGCAATTTAAAATTGAAAATAATTTTTAAAATTTTATTTAATAATGATAAATATTTACAGAATAAAAATATAAAAAATATTTATATACATTAATTATGATATATTTAGTAGAATAATTTTATAATAAAATAAACATTATCTAAACATAGATATTATTATAGATGCGGTAGGAAACAACAGAACGCTGTGAATCTATAGTATAGTAAGTATAATTTAACTGAATTTTTTGTACTATTAGACGTTTAAATTTGTATTTCAGTTCACAGGAGAAGAAAGTTGAAAATAAAAGAAAATAGTAATACACTAGGAAGTGGTTTTATCAGGGAAATCCGTGTAAGAAAACAAGGCAGATGGTAACGCCGATGGTGGAATTCTAGGACCATCGGCACCGATGCGCCTCGAGCCTTGCTCTCCGTTAATCATTTTCATTTTCTCCAATTACAATGGAAGTCACAGGCATATGAGTACAGTTAAAGTTAAAGGTCGTGTATCAATTTCTAATTACGTCGTCCTTTCAGAAACATATCATGTAAATTATGTAATTAACGAGAGATTTTTAATTTTCTTTAATTTCATGTACGTATTCACATTATGTTTCTAATATTTTTACTTACCTACTCCTACCATCAAAAGAAGATTTCAAAAAGGTAAAACAGTTATATATAAACTTGATACAAAATGAGAAAAAAAAAGAATTACATGATTATAAATAGTATAAATTAGTCAAAAATGAAGTTTTTATTTATAACACAAAAAATAAAAAATAAATAAAACAAAAAACATAAAAAAAAAGAATAGATTAAATCACTTTGAAATGAAGGTCTGAATACAGCTTTTTAATTTCATCGATGATTTTAGAAATCACGTACGCAATTACATACGTACATACCAACAAAACTCACGATACAATAATTTAACGAATTATAAATTAGTTTAATTGAATCATGTAATTAATTAACAGACTCTTAATATTCTTTCATTTCGTTCCACATATCGGAGCCCTGACATTTTCATTTTCCAATGTATGGGCTGATAAAATTATATGACTTCTTTAGAACTGTATAAAGGAACGCTTGATTTTATAATTATTTCTGTTTATTATTGGTAGATGTATTTATTAGTGGTTTATTAAATGGTAAATCAAGACATAAAATCGTGATATAGTGTTAGTTAAAGTTTAATTAGTTTGTCATTGAAGAATTGTGGCTTTTAGGACCATTCGTTTTCTGAAATGGTGTCTTGTTAAATAAAGTAAAGACACTATCTACATATATATTGTATGTATTGTATCCCCCATTTAAACAGTACAGATGTTGGGTTTATTTATTGCTATGTATCACCATTTCACAATTTTAATAGAAACCCCTACTATCCTTTATGTAGTCTAGTCGTACATTGTTTAATATGTAACATTAACTGGATATCAATTTCGTCCCTTCCCTAACCAGAACATTTTACGGAACAACGCATATAGTTTGATATATGTATGTATGTGTGTTGCAAATTCTCGACAGTCGGATAATCCAATTTATTTATTTGACTGCAACTGTTACTCATTCACAAATACTGCTGCTGCATTCAACACAATTCAATACTAATAAAAATTGTATCTATCTATCTATCTATCTATCTGGTATAAGAGCATGTTCATTAAATTTAAACCGAAACTATGCATAACAAGTGGCAAAACTAACTTATTTCTTCCTTTTTTATTATATACTTGGAATTATAAGAGATGCAAGGCACTTTCGTTCGTTTCGTTGAACGTGCAAAATTAAACGGTAAAACTGGTTGTTGTAATCACAAAGCTAGAAATCGGAAAGGCATGAGATGTCCATTCGAAAATGTGACATGGTTTAGTCGAGCTTAGTAATTCGAAATGTAAATTTACTGCAAATGTGTTTATTCCCGTTGTTGATACAAAGTAAACAAGAATATTGTGGAAGGCACAAAACATATGTTAACAGACTACACCTCGGTCATCCCTACTTAACTTTTACGCCTGATATTACCATGAAAAGGACTACTAGCATTTTTATGCCCCACTACATACGCATTATTAAACAACTATTAACGTTAATTTACATAAAAATATATTCCCTTTATGTTGTGTGCTGCGTCCCTAGGAATTATCTAACTTTATATTGTACTTCTCACTTTTGTCGGTCGTCTCTTCCAATAAATAAATACATGTGAATTGTATAAATAAGCAGTCAAACACAAACTGGCGATGCACACGAAATCAAATTGTCTTTATTCTTGTTGTACTAACCTATTAAATCTGAATTGAAATTTAACATTCACATCTATCAGGATTGTCATGACATGTTCATGTTCCTCGCCATTTTGCCATTTTACTTGTTGAGATGTTTTACGGCAGAACAGAACTGAATAATAAATATTGATTTGCCCGTTGCAATGAAATTTTCTAATTTAACAAACATAAAGCAAAAAAAAAAACATCGTTCAGTCAGACTTACGTATCGAATATCTCGTTGTTCCATTTAAAAGAGGGTAATTTTTATTTCACAAAATTAAAATGTAATTTAAATTCAATGTATTTACCATTAAACGTTCATGAAACTGATATAATGACAATAAAATTAAAAAATGACAAACCAAAAACCGGTGCATAACAGCAGGAAACATAAAAGGTTTACTATTGCACAGAAACGTCAAAGTTTTTTCTTACGAATGTAGAAGTAAGAAATTGTTGGAATAGTGGTGGAGAAATAGAAAAGGCAAACACGCTTGTCTAGTTTCATTTGTTGTCGCTATGAAATAAACATTTTAAACAATGTGCTGAGTTAGTTGGATTCATCTCTAAGCATCTTAGGTTCGCTGCCAGACAATTTCTCAGCCCGAAATTCTTGCCCTGGACGTTGCAACCCATTACCAACCCTTAAATTCGTTTCTGTCAAAAGTATCTCCGATCTTTTTTTTTTGTTTGTACTTCTTCTGTTAATGCAGAAGTACATTAGTTGTTGTTTGGTGAAAAGAAAATGCACAGCCAGTGAAAGTTACCGACGAACTAGTTAGATATTTGAAGGAACAATCCCAGATTTAGTTTCGACGTTAATGATTTTGATTAAAAACTTTAATACACATAATAAATTTCGTAATATAATAACTGAATTCTAAATTAGTTTCATTAAAACTGCTAATTAATAATAGACTTTTAATTCTTATTCATTGATAGATTTATCTAAAAACTAGCCACAGCAAATAAAATATAAAAATGATATGATAAAAATATGATTCAGAAATTGTTATCATAAATTTCATTCGTAGTAGAAAATAATTGTTCATTTCAGAAACAATCACGTTTCAGATGCTGTAATTAAAAAAATCTATCAAAGTAAAACTAAAATTAATTCAAATTTTCCATTGTTTACGTTCCAAAGAGAAATACCGACACAACGAATGTTTGACACGTATTATTAAAATGTTATAAAATGACAGCCAATCGTATATATATATATACAAAATAATTTTTAAAATATTACTTTTTAATTAATAAAAATTGGGTGGTAAATATTGATAAAGAAAATATATAGAAAAATTCAAAAACATGTTTAATATTATGATATATTTAGTAAAATAATTTTTTCGCCTCAAAATGTTCAAATCTAGCCGAAAATAATTTATTTAGATGGTTAAAATGATTAAAAAAATCTATAAAGGAAACCACAGTTTTTTTGCTTAATCTATTTCCACAAAATTCAAATTAATTTACATTTCCCATTGTATACGTCTCAAAGTGTTTTTGTAAAAGAGAAATACCGACCCACCACATGTTGAACACGTTTTATTAAAATATTAGAAAATGGCATGCAATCATAATATTAGACAATTATTAAAAGTTTAATTAATAAAAATTCTGGAATTTTGAGTCTCTCTCAAATTACAGTAGGATCAAGACTAGAATATTTTCATTAATTTTACGTGCAGCAGGAAACAACAGCAGATGATTACAGAACTATAGGAACTATGGTCTGGTCTAATGTATTAGTTAAAATTTGTATTTCAGTTAACAGAGGAGGAAAGCCACAAATAAAAAAATAGTAATACACTGTGAAGTGGTTTAATCAGGGAAATCCATGTAAAAAAAGAACATGGCAGATGATGATGGCTATGGTGGAATTTTTGGAGCATCGGCACCGATGCGCCTCGAGCCTTGCTCTCCGTTAATCATTTTCATTTTCTCCAATTACAATGGAACTCGCAGGCACACACATTTGAAGGTCGTGTATCAGTTTTTAATTACACCGGCCTTTGAGCAACGTAATTTTTAAGAATTTATTATCCAGCGTGTCATTCACAAAGATATTTTAATTTCAAATCACTTTCAAGTTCATCTTCGGAATAATAATTAAATGCTAACCTGCCAATTTCTTTTCAATTCACGAGTTATTAAAAAAGTCAAAGCAATTAAAATTTTCAAATAATCGAGGATTTGGAATTATTAAAAAAACTTTGTACACTTTGTACGTTGGTGCACTGTGAAGTCTATATATTTTTTAAAATATTTGACACACAAATACAATGTATACACAACATACCTGTACATACAAACGTTTGTTCTAATAATTTATTTACATTTAATTGTTTACGCGAATAGAATGCATAATTTTTGAGCTCAATTCCCCGAAACTGTACCAAAATTTAATTAAACAACAATAAATATTGCATTTATAAAATACAAAGGCACACTGCCTTGACAAATTCGTTCGAAATATATATGTGCCAGTAGACAATAATAAAAGTTAAGGGAAACGACTGAAATATTTCTGTCGAATATTATTATTTACATTAACAATGATTGAATTTTCCTTATTTGAAAATAAATATGTATATTGTCAAGATATTTGATTCATCTTCGTATTATTCTAGTAAGTAGTTATTAAATATTACACACTAACTAACTTAATTAATATGTAGAAAAAATCTGATTGATATTTGTTTAATTTTAATTTTATTAAAAATGTAAGGGAGGTGTTCAAATACTATCAATTATAGGGTGAATAATTGTTACAGTCACGAGAAAGATTCCTATTAATAATTATTTTGTCCAAATCAAATTGACTCACAGTAATAAATAATAATATTAAACTCGAATTAAACACTAATTATTATTTGTTATTACGAATTCTAACAATTACAAATTTATGCATAATTCTAGATATTAACAGATTCGTGAATTTTACTACATATTGAATTCATTTTCATACGATTCTTGTAAGCAATGGGTCCCTTTACTTTTGTGCAACAACCTTAATTTAAAGTTACTAAAAATTAATTTCATAAAATATAAATTTGGAAAAATAATCCAATGTGTTGTAGTTCTTTATATATCACACTATGTAATGAATGATACATAAAGACAGTCTTGAGATACGAGAAGAAGAGAGTCTGTCCATCACACTTGTTTAATTTTAATTTTATTGAAAATTTATTGGAGACGTCCAAACAGTTTCAAGTAAGGAAGGGACAATTGTTGTAGACACAGCGAAGATTCCTATTAATAATTACTTTCATCGAAATCAGATTGATGTACCACACAAATAGTAATAACTTACATTTGAATTAGACATTTAAAGGGTAATTATTATTTGTTACAAATCAGTAATTAATGTGATTATGAGGCACAACAGTTATAAAGTTAAATTAATGAAATTGCTTAAAAATCCAAAATGTTGTGATTTAAACCTGTCTAATTGATCTACTCATACAGTTAGTGTACACACACTGTATTCAATGATCGATATATTAAAACAAATTTGAAAAACAAGGAGAAGATAATCTGAGTGACATTTGTTTAATTTTACATGTATCGAAAATGGAACAGAGGTATTCAAATACAATTCAATTAGGAAAGGAACAGCAAAGACTCCTATTAATTAATATTAATTACTTAAATCTAAATTAAATTGATATATTTGCTATTTTGATATAACTATTAATAATTTGCACTCGAATTGGACACTTAAACATCAATTATTACTTGTTACCAATGAACCATTAATTTAACTACGAATCATAATAACAGTTATATAAGTTTGTACATAATTCTATTATAGATATTAATTAATAACTGTGTAAATTTTACTATATATACTGTACTTTTGTGTAAACAACAAGTTAAATAAGTCACTTATTAACTATTAGAAAAATATTAAATTTATTTATTTAGGCTCGTCTGTTTTTGGCCTCCTCATACACTTGGTAACACATAAGATAGCCCTGTATGTAATACAGGAAACATAAAAAGTGATTATTGATACTTGTTTAATTTTAATTTTACTTAAAATATAACAGAGACAGACGTTCAAATACTTCCAATTACCCCCTCACATACTTAGTGTACACAAGAGATCGACCCGTATGCACTGGACGATAGCTTAAAAATTTGAAAACTCCGGAAATGAGAATCTGGGTGACACTTGTTTAATTTTAATTCTACTTAAAATGTAACAGAGGCATTCCAATTAGGAAGAGGACAATTATCACAGACACACCAAAAATTTCTGTTAATAATTATTTTAATCTAAGTCAACATGATTTACCACACAACCAATAATAATTTTCACTCGAATTAAACACCTAAAGGGTAATTATTATTTGTAACAAATCAGTAATTAATGTGACTATGAATCATAACAGTAATGAATTTGTACATGATTCTAGACGTCAATCACTATGTGAAATTTACTGAATTTGAATTCGTTTTTCCTCCTCTATTGACCTGTGTGTAATGAACAATGCATAAAAACAGATTTGAAGAACAAAAAGAAAATAATCTAATTGACATTTGTTTAATTTAAATATGGCTGAAAATGTAACAGAAATGTTGAAATACTCTCAATTAGGACAGGAACAATTGTCATAGGCACAGTAAAGATTCCAATTAATAATTACTGTAATCTAAATTAAATTGATATAGCAAACAACTAATAATAATTTACACTCGAATTGGACGCTTAAAGGGCAATTAATGGGACTACGAATTATGACAGTTATAAATTTATATAAATTCTAGGTATTAATAATTGTGTATGTAAATTTTACCACATATGTAATAAACGATACATAGAAATATCATCAATTAGAAAGGGGATAATTGTCTTCGTCATAGCAAAGATTCCTGCTAATAATTACTAAATCAAATTGAATCCCACCCAACTAATAATAATTTGCCCTCGAATTAGACAGATAAAGGGCAATTATTGCATGTTACTAATGAGCAATTTATGTATGATGGTTAAATTTATATGTAATTTGTATAATAACTAAGTCAAAAAACAATTATGAATAATTGGCACATACTGAGAGTCTAGGATAAAATTTATTAAAATTTTCGTTGTACGTACCATTATATATAGTATATACGAGTATAAGACGGAAGAAAAGGGTAGACAGCGTAAAAAACATGGCTTATATTAAATTCTCTATATTTTGAAGGAGAGTGAATAGCCAACATATTACATTGTTTCAGGTTTGAGAACGTCTGAAAAATAGTGAAAAGAGAGGAGTCAGTCACGCGGTGTCCGCTACAAACGACTCCCGATCTTGATGACTACTTTTTCATATGTTTCTTACTACTGAACTGGCCATCAAAAAGTGAACATTCCGGGACCCAGTGCAGATAATCCTTCACTATTAAGACCAGCTCAGCTATCTTGTCTTTAGAATTACAGAAAAACTACTGAATTTCTACCGTCTATTCCAATAACATCCTTTCCTTTATGTTCGCCTAATACAAAAGAATAGTAAACATTCGGATTGAATAAAAAAAAGACGACGTACAAAATGGACCGACCGACCGACCGACCGACAACCGACAAACATACTTTTTTAATTGATTTATTTCATTTCAAGCACATTTTGATGTTGCAGACAGTTTCACAACTCAAAATTGGATTGATCATTCTTCTGACTAGTTTGATGGAATTCCAGCTGTAATTTAACCCACACTTCCGCTGCCGGTGTACAAAAACTTTAATGACATTCCTAATGCAACATTCGATCTGTTTGATAGAACGTCGACCATTTTTTTTATTTAACTCTTAATATTAATTAATTACTTGCTCAGTTGTTTATGTATGTAATGACTCGCACACATACATAAACACCGACATATTTCTAAGGATAAACGGAGCAATTATCAGTTTTATCCGACGCCATCGTAAAAGAATCATCCCCAACTTGGTTATGGAACGGGAGTTCGCATATATTTTAACAGGAGTGTCATATACAGGCAAATTTTAAGCACAGAAAAGTTGAAGTACAATTTTTAATAACGAGTCTTTTGGGAGTAGTTCTATCATGCCGGAGCCAAGCCTCCAGCTTTGAACAACCCTGGACCATTCACGTACACTGGTTCATATTTAAAGGGTCAAATTTCACCCTCAAAAATGAACTAACGCCAAAAGTTAAATGTTTTAATAAGCCCCAACAATTCATTGATACTCTCTTCTTTTATAACTCCTTAAATTTTTAATTAAAATAACACCGACACACTCTGCACAAATTACTTTCTTAAATAAAAAAAAAAAAAAAAATTATAATAGTTTTCGTAATTGTAATTTAATATTATAATAATATTATTGCACTCTTGTATCTTGCATCTCTCGGTGACTAAAAGTGAAATAGAACTCGTAGAATCACAAAGTGTGCTAAATTAGATAGATTATCTTATTTTTACTAGTCCTGGTACGTACAACTACGTAGTTATAAGGATTCAAGTATTCTATTTGGTACAAGGAAAGGTTCTATCTGATTTATGGCGCCGAATAGATGAATGTTTAATGTTTCAAGTTTAATGAAAAAGGGTCAAATGGGCAAACGTAAAGGTTTTTGCTAAATTGAGCTAACAAATCTAATCTTAAAAGTTGTATTGGTTAGAAATTGGCAAAGAGGCAGAGTATTAGGAACCTGTAAATATAAACTTTGATAAAATATGTTTGGATGAACCCGGTAAACCGCTACACGGTTTAAAGTTAAATACACATAAACAGAACAGTTGTTTATCACCTTAGAAGGCGACTTTACATGTAAACCATACCGCGTATAACTTTGAAACTTGCTGCCCGACTACCTACAACTTCGCTGCTCACTTTTTGTTACTAATTTCCAAACGTTAAACGATTTATTCAAATATAACGTACGATTTCGTGTGATTGATTTTTGGATTTTTCGATTTTTGGGGGATTAAGTACAATATTAAGGACGATACATTCATTAGCATAATAGACCGGTGAAAAGGTATGCCCATTTCAATTCGATTTAAAATAATTGAGTGATGTCGAGAATTGATTTGGGTTTCGAAGCGATAAAAAAAGCACAGACATATGTACATATGTATAGCGTCCTAAGAACTCTTGAAAGTAATGGAATCGCAATTTGAATGTAAGAACCTGAAACGTATCGTACGTTTATAAATGTACAATGCGAGAATGGTACAGTACATACTATATAGGGTGTTTCAAAAATTCTTTATTATTATTATACAGAGTAGTAAAGTGTTAAATTTGCAAGTAATTAATAATAATTTTAAAACTTTTCAACCAATTTCACTTTTTGAACTTAAAGAGACAAAATTTGTTCAGAAGCCATAAGTAAACCCAACAAGCACCCATTACTTGTGAAAATCCCTGTAAATACTACATTAGCTATTTAAATAAATCAATAACAAAGTTACTGATGTATATATATATATATAGATAATAGAGGCAAATAAAAATTGAATATAAAAAATGCAGTGCAATCCATCGAAATAATTGAAAGAGTGGAAATGATATAAGAAAATATTAGTGCACTTTAAGTAAATTGTTTTCATTTAGCGAACAGAACGAAGAGAAGGAACAGAACGACGTTGTATATTGCTATTAGAGTACAATTTGAAGAATTTGGCATGTTCTCACGAAATGAAATCTTTCAAGCCCCGAGCTACCATATAGTATATATTCCGATGGATTTTATAGTCACATCAGTCTACCTATCTCATTTAAGATTGTCATAAATTACCATTGGCCTATGTTCGAGTGTGTGACGTGAAGAAATATACAGACCACAAAATGCTACTCTGTATTCAAGACAGAAGTTCACATCGACGGGTCGTCATTTGTATTTTACCCAATAACTCCCCCATTCTAACCCCCTCCGTTATTCCTGATGCTATTTCTTTTATTTTACTTTACTTTACTTCACTTTACTACTCCTAAGTAAACTGCCCAAAACTATTTTTATAATGGGAGTGTGAGTGCACTGAAAACACATATTATCATTAATTACTTCATTTTATAAAACAGTTGCAGTACTAGTTTCTATTCCATTTATTAATTATTCATTCTTATACAAAATATTCTATAATTGATTAAATGATAAAAATTTAATTTAAAATTACAGATTGTCAATTATTATTTTTCATATGTAGTTTTTCTTTAACTATAGTTTATTTCACGTAATATTGAAGGAGGAGACGATTATTTGTCAGTAGGAAAGTTTTTTTAAAAATTAATTTACCATTACTGAATTGCTTAAGTTAATAGGTCACGTATGACTTGGAAATGGATGTCACAGCGCCAGACAGGGCACTGAAACGTAGGTGAACCCCTTTTATTGACCTAGATAATACATGTAAAAGTACAGTAATAAAAATAGTAAGTCGCAAACGAGACCGGAGAAAGTTAAGGGAAATAAGGAAGTCTCTTTCATGTGATTACCAAAATTGATTTCATCTAAAATTTGATGAAAATGTGTATATTGGCAAAAAAAGCCACTTTAGAGTGGCCCTCTATCCCTCTAACCCTCCATCGACGCGCTTATGATTGGGGTTAAAAGTGGCCCAATCTACTTTAAAGTAGTCGCATAGGTGTACATCCACTATTCTCTTCGAAACCGGTTACAACTTGAAATAATGTCCCTCACGTATTCGCCATGTTTTAAACGAACTGAAAGAAGCTCTTTTGCACCGAACTCAAAATCGTAACAGTCCATTTTCGATAATTTCTTATTTACTCCCTCATAATCTCTCTTATTTACATTTCAAAATCGATTCCAATTTTATTGTAAATTAAATCAAACAAAGGCACACTCTCCTAAATATTTAAAATTAAGCGTAAGCGTAAAATGTGTAATGGTACTTTGGCGACAATTTATTAAATTAGAGACTTAGAGACTACTGGCGCCACTTTGTTGACATATTACCATTATAATTAGAACGTAAAACTTTGTTTGTCTGTCATAAGTGACACTCGTTCTTTGTCACTCAACGTCAACGATAGATCGTCGTTCTTCGAAATACGCAATAGTAATAATATTACTATTAATGCACCGAGTATTTTTACCCGTTTATCGACACATAGGTACTTACATTGGCTAATAAACATTAAAAATAAATGGCAAGAAATCACAAAGTATAATTCAAAAAGAGATTTGAAACCATGATAAATTTGATTCGAGCGTATTGGGTAACATGCATGAGTATAAATCGTTTCCTTATATTCCGGGGTCAAATCTTAATTTAGCCACGCTAATACTCAATAAATAAACTCGGCTATTCCCCGCACTTTTTATTAGCGACGCAAACAATGCGCGCCACCCTACTATAAGCACCCATTATTTTCATTAATTTTCGAAGATCTTCGTAGATGGCTTTTAAAAAATGTTTTATGTCGAAGACGGTAATTCTGGTAAATTAGTAAAACTGGTTAAACTAACGTTGTTTCGTTACAACTAAATTATCAATCTCATTTCCGTTTCAATTTTCGTATATTGACAATATATAAAGCTAATCTAGATACTTAACTCCTGATGAGTGGAAGAAGGTTGAAATTATCGCTGAAAGGATAGCTGAAAGTTTTGGTATTGGGAGATTGGCCTTCAGGCGCAGATTTCTTTTGAATAAAATAGTGCAAATACACATTCTTTGGCACAAAAGTAGACATTTGGAGAACCAACAAAAATTACTTGGTTTACACAGCAGCAGTACTTCCTTGTTTGCATTAAGTAAGTACGGCTGCTACCAATTTTGAAGAAACAACGAGAAGTGTTCATTTCTTAGAGCAGTGTATTTCTGATGGGGAAAAAAACGTCATGACATTAGTCACACACAATTAAAATGGGATAATTAAATTCGAGGCTGTGACGGGCTGTACACGAACGACAATTCTAAAATATGAATCGGTAATTTCATACGTACAATATACATGTATGTAAAATAAAAATATGTATATCATAAATTAACACTGTTTAAACGCATAAATTTTTTGGTAATGTACAAATATATCAAATATCTCATTACATTATGTAAATAAAATAATAAATTTTGTGTCTGTCAAAGTTTTATCGTCCAACTAACCAATCAAATATTATACTAAAAACAAACAAAAATTAATTATACACTGCGATATGTATCCCATCCAGACAGAATATTACCTGTATTTAAAACAATCAGATATGTTTAAATTGCTATTATTAATGATGTTACATTATTCATTTAAAAATAGACGAGATCGAACTGAATTGATGGAGCCGATACGTGCATAAATAGATAAAAAATGCATATGTAGATGCAGATGCAGATGCAGATGTAGACGAAGATGGTGAAATTGAACTGTTGACGAGTTAATTTGCATGGGCTGAAGGAAAGGAAACCTCGTACATATTAGCGCACCATGGTGTAGCTACGGCCACGTACGAGTGGAGAGATCCAATACCTGGATTTACAATTCACTTGCCACCATTATTTATCTTGATAAGTGACTTTTATTTTTCCCACGTGGATTTCACTCCATACTCTTGATTGGTTTTGCGCCTTTCCGCGCTTTTTGTCGGCTAATTAGATATGAATTGTAAGCTCCGAGTACCTACTGCGTAATTTTAATTTGAAATAGGGTGGCATTTGTTTTAAGCAGACTTCGTTTCGGCCGTAACACTTTGTACTCCCTAATAAAACTAATCAGATTTCACTTTTTCATATTTTTTTTATTTTTTCATTTCACAACCACTTTCCTTCTTCCAATTCGAATAATAATAGAATAATAGTTTCCTTAGTTAATGTTTTAAAAAGCATTTTATTTTTTATTTGGATTTATTTGATCACTGAGCAATAGAAACCTCAGATATTTGTTTTAAAATAATTGTATCGTAATTGTAACCAAGTTTAAGTAAGCATAACTATTAAGCATATATCTCAATGAAGTTCAAATTTTAAATCAAGATAATCCTAAGTATTATAGACAATCCCATAAATGGTTTTTGATCTGTAACCAGGCGCAATTAAAAGTTATTAATTAGAGTTAACATGCGATCGAGTTTGTTGATCATGTCCCAAATTTATCCGTTATATTTCCAACTAATTTCAAAAATTAAATTAAATATAAATATTTTCTTTACTTTCTTAATACCCCAGTGAAAACTAATATAAGAATTTATGTAAACCCAATAATTAATAGGCGTAAGTTTTACTCATTTATCTCTGTCAAATTTTAAATCGACTTCTAAGTATTGTAAACTGTTCTATTTATGATTGTTGATGTCACATATTTTCGACCGATTCCAAAGTGTTATATCTAATATTAATTTTGTATATTAAACTGTAGTGCATATTACTTATTTGATATATCATAATAGTGTGAAATCAGCTGGAAATATAAAGGTGCAAATATGGCACATAAATACTTAATAAACTCTAACTTTTAATTACAATTCGTTATACATCAACAACCTTACACGGAATATTTTCTAATACTTAGCATAGTGGTAATTTAAAACTTGATTAAAATATATATGCAAAACTTGTGCCCATTTAAAGATTGGGTTCTAATCCTAATTAGTAGGAAAATATTTATATTTAATTTAATTTAATTTAATTTAATATTTATAATTAAAATTTTATAACATTTTGGAATCAGTCATAAATGTAATTAGGACTGGTTATGAATCAACAAACATAGAGGGGATTGTTTATAATACTTAGGATCATAATTAATAATTTGAAGTTGATTGAGATAAAGACGTAAAACTTATGCTTACTTAAAACTTGAATTTAAATTAATTTTACGGTCTCTTGTTACAATAAAGCTATTTACAAATAAAATATTTGACTGAGTTATTAAAAAATATTTACCTTTAATTTAAATTAAGTTGTATGTTACTTAAGTGGTATTTTATAACATTATGAAACCAATTAGAAATAAAGAATGCATGTGATGTGATATGATTACAACCATATAGGGGATTGTTTATCACACTATTATAATTTTAAATTTGAACTTGATTGAGACAAATGCGTTTATATATTATTTTCTCTACACGAAAGTATAAAGTAAATACTTATTTTTAATTTGATGTATGTATAAGTTACTTCGATAAGGAACTGTTACACTTTAGTTTGTATGTAAAACTTCAGAAACTACTTTTTTTCAGACAAACCTCCGCTTCAAAGCTTGTCCAATTTTATAGATTCGAATTGTGAGTCCAGATTATGAAAATTTAACGTATTATCTGTAAACTATGTATAATTTTTATATATTATTATACTTCTTTTAACCCTTTTTACCCAAGTTCACCCCAGTGTGCACATATCGGTCAATATTCATAAAAAACAAACGTACGATGGATATTTTATATAAAAAATAAAAAAACTTATTTCAAACATTTATTAAAAACAAACAATAATATGCACTTTGTCCTAAAGTTTGGACATATATATATATATATATATATATATAGAACTTTTAAGGGGACCAAATTCCAGTTAAAAACTTTAAGTAAAACGATTTAATGGGATTTCAAAGTATCGGTTTGGCAAAACTTGAGTTGAGTTATAGGTGTATGCAAAAAATTTGATTGAAACAGCAGTTTGCGCTGTAACTGTTGTTAAGTACATTTAATTAGCACCTAACGATTAAAGATTAAGAATTTATGTAAAACATGTATTTGCATATTAAACATTTAAATACATTAATATCGTACGTACATAACGTAACATACGTTTGAGCGTTTGAGAATCAAGGAGTGAGAGTACATATATTTTTCACAAACAATAAGCTGCTATTTGCAACTACTGTTTCATGCATACAACTAACCTTCATTTACATCCTGTACAAACAGTTAGTTTTTGTGTGTTCAGCCATTTAGTGTTACCTACATTAAAACATTTAACACTACGGCCCAGCGGATTTAGAATATGAAAAATTGGTTGTTTCTTTTAGGAACATGTTTTTACAGATAAACTAGACAGCATTTAAAGCTCCTTTTTCATTGTGGAAGTTATATACGAGTATGTTGAACGTGTTTTATAAGTGTATGAAGTACGGTGAATGTATATTTTATATATAAGCCAATCATTTGTACCATCAATAAATTCTTGGCACTTCATTCTGATCAAATGTTCGTCTACATTCATGTAATAGACATACCAGACTCGCCAACACATTTTTATCCAATGTTTAAAACGAAGCGGTGAACTAGATCTAATGAATATGGATGTTTCTACTCGTATATCACATACAAATATGTATATATGTAAATATAACCTCTATACTTATTTAATTATTGTAATTGACGTTAATTGTGATGAATGGTCCGGTCCTGTTACATTTTGCATTGTTTTCAAAGTATATCCCCACACACATTTTTCATTGAAGCATCAATAAAAACGGACTAAATCCACAATCGCAATTTGAATTTAACTAATACTAATACTAATACTAATATGTACACGGGTGTATGGATGTTTGCTTCTTTTTAATATTAGACAAAATCTTAAAATTGATGTAGTTACATTTGTATGCATATAATGCCAAACGAAATCGATTCGAAGCATCTGTGTTTTTCCCCAATAAAGATAGAAAACATTTAGATTTAGGTCATGTGTTTGTTATAACTTGGTAATATTTATTAATCGATACGGTAGTCTTTTTGAATTCATTTAAATTGTCATGTACGAGTGCAAATCGAAGCTGGGATGAAAGGGGAGGATGAAAACTGCATCATCTTTTACAAAATTACTTATTACTCATTTTATAATAAAAACCAACCCGATAGACTATATTTTTATATAAATTACAGATGTTAAGCTATTTTATGTGTTGTTTGTTGTATAAATTGCATATCATAAAAATTCTAATGATTTAAAATGAACGAATAATATTTTACGTTTACGATACTCTTAACTTCCTTACCGGCTATTCCAAAAATTCAACCGTCCATTATGCATACATTCGTTGCTGAGAACGGACGAATTAAATTGTGAAATGGCATATTCATACCAAACTACCTAAGTATACACTTACGATGAAAAAGAATAAAATTAAAAATATCTCAAATTCATTCATCATTAATTTATAATATTATTTATTATGGATACTGGATATCCAAAACCGATAATTTAAAAAAAAAAACTTCTACATAATACAGAGGTAACTAACTAGTTCATTTGTTGGTCACTGAGTTCAAGTGGAATTATAAAATATTCATATAAAAAATATATATGACGGGCTTTATTTAAATAGCTATCTGGAGTAAAATAGTCCCAAAAGATGTAATTGTAACATTTCTGAATAATATTCGAATTTAATTAAATAATATTTTATTTCAACGAATTATAATTATTAAATTGATAGTTTATCGATTTTTTTTAATAAAAGTTACAACACAAACAAGTAACAACTTAAAGTCTGCTAATGTAAAGTTTCTAAATTCACTTAAATTATTTATAAATGACTTGTAATAAAAACACAATTCGATTGATACTGTTTATGGCACAGTTTAACTTTAAATATTAACTTTATAGATTTTATTCCAAACGTACTTGGGGGATGAATGAATTATAACTAATGTTAAAGAGAGACATACACATATCAAAAACCTGTGTGATCTTTCGTATTATTACACGTGATCAAATTAGGAAGCACATATAGCAACATATTTTCTACTTCCATACTTAAAAAAATGTCTCGATGGTAAAAAATTTGTGGACAACAAATAGGAGCTGTCGATGGCCACTTTGAAGAGTTCATCGTTTCTCAATATAAACAGGGTATCGAAGCTCTTAAGCCGATTTTTTTATGGTACAATACTTTTGGGACTACCCTTGTATGCATGAATGTAGTAAATATAATAAATATGTTGAAAAGTGATATAAGTAAGTGCATGCAACCACATTTAACATTACCAGTAACAGTAACCCTACAACCCGCCACTTGTGCTGTGTATTCATATAAAATATTTTGCACTTTAGTGAACTAAAGGCAAATTTAATGCAGCAGTAATACATATATGCGTATGCACATATTCGAATTTGTGATTCTCATAAACAATATTTTAGTAAAGTAAGTAAACATTAAAACATTAAACATAATAGAATGGTTAATTGCAAGTAAAAATAAGTTTTTGGATTAAACTCGATAAGCATTGTTACACTATGTGACAAACATTCTAACAAAAATGTTATAAGATCACGTTCAACATACGCGGACTCAACTAGAATAATATTAAAACTAATTCACTTGTATTGTTAGAGAAAAATCAGATGCCAGAAAAAGAAATATGTATAATATGTATGTATGTATTCGCATTTTTATATATAAATTAAATATATTATATAATTTTATATTAAATTAAACAAGTATTTATATACATATAAGGTGTTCCAAAAGTAAGGTAAGGCAGGGTTTATTTTAAGAAAAAACCCATGTCTTAGGTGTCTAAGACATCGCCAATTTTCTGACAAACATTTCTATAACTGGAAATTGATAAACAAAGATGCATGTTTGCAAAAAGTGTTTTGAAAGTTAAGTAAAAGAGTTAAAAGAGCGAATCCTGTGATTTCTAAGAATTCCTAGATATGTGTAGAAAATTACCCATTTTCCTCGGAATTTCGACGTTAAAATGTAGAAGAAAAAAGGATAATAAATAATAAGGATAATTTAGAACCTTTCAATCTATTTTATTCAGTAAGTTCCCAATTTGAAATAATTTTATCGAGTTGGCAATAAAATAATAGCAATCAGCAAATACTTAGTAATAATTAATAACAAATTAGATTCCCCTTACAGGACTAAATAATACGATTTCGGAAGTTCTTGTACCGGTATTGGGTATACCAATTCCTTTAGGTGCCTCCACAAGAAAAAATCTAAAGGATTAAGGTCCGGAAATCACGGTGGTCAAGGTTGAAGACTACCTCTTCGTATCCATATATTAGGATACTCTAATTAATAATTTACGTAGGTTCAAACAAAAATAGGCGAGGGCCTCACCATTAAATAAAACATTAGCTGTAAAACTGAGATTGGCATCAAGCATGACAATAAAATCATTAAAAATATTTTAGTTCAAATCCTGCACGAACTAGTATAGTAGTAACTGTTTATAAAATTTCATTAAAATAAAAAAAAAAAAAAAAAAAAAATAAAAATTTTATGATCCACCCTCATTTTTACCATACTTTTAAAACAGAAATTAATTTCCGTTATGAGATAAAGAAATGGCGTTCTTTAAAAATATTTAGTACAAACCTCGTATGAACGCGACAGAAAAAATAAAAAATATGCTGTACATCAGAAAACCAGCTGAGAGCCAAATTTTATTAATTATTATATCTGGAGTTGAATATAATCTACAAATGCAAATTACAAATACGATTTTGATATAACCTTTTCAATAATTCATTAAAATACGTTTAAGCAGAAGCCATTTAGACACCTCACATTTTAATTAAAGAAAAAGTTATAACTTTATTTCAGTGCCATACTGTTTGTTTTTCATATATACTATATCCTATTTAATGCATTGCACAAGCAGGTATTTATGTCGATCCCTATGAACATTTTTCCTTCCATTCCCTTCGATGGTTTTTGTTAAATGTTAATGATTATGTTTAGCAATTTTCACAGTAAATTTGTCCGAACTCAATAATTAAGGTGTGGAATTTTCGTCAATTTTTGGGGATCGACTGTTTTTTTTATCGAGCCTGTAATGTGAAAGTATCTAAGATTTTCCTCCAGCAAACTACTACACAGCCTTTCAAATTTTATGAGGCAGAAAATGTAATTTTCTTTAGAACTTCCATTGGGAAATACGGTATACCTTTATCACTCCTAGTATTTACTGTGGACAAACCAATACGTCCTTTCTCTTAAATATAGCAACGTTAAAAATATTCAACAACGACAACAGCAACAAACTGGTCTCAAAACGCTTAAGTACCGTGTTCAATAAAACTTAAGCGAAAGGAAAGGAAACGAATAGGTAGTTATCGCATCGCATACATGGCGCATAATATTTTTGGCATTATCTTAGAGTAAACAAAAAAAATTATCTCCAGTATTTTTATACATAAATATACACACACACACACAAACACACACACACACACACACACACACACACACATGAAATAAAACGTGCAATGTGAGTCAATATTTAAATGATAGGAGTATTCAAAAGACCCTAGCCATAACATTTTATGATAATGAATGCAGGGATGCAGAATTCGAATGTTATTTTTATGCGAGCAACAAAATGTGTAATGTGAATTCTTGTATTTTAACACTGTAGCAGTGGCAAAATGAAAAAGATTTTTATCTCATCGTTTCGTACAAAGTGAATTGTAACCTCAATCCATTCATTCATTTGCAGCTTTACATTTTTTTTTTTTTTTTTAAAGAATTTCATTCTTAATAATGTTTTGGAGCAAATACAGGAACATGCATGTTTGATGGAAACAATTGTTGTCGATTTGGGGCAGCGAAAATTCACCACGACCATCTGATGCATTATGCTATCAAAAATGATGCACGATTGTTCTCAATTTGTCCGAACACGAGGCGGGATTAATTCAGCAAGTGTTTCGGCCGAAGAAAATATTTTTTCATTAAATGCTTTTTATAACAAATATAAAAAAGGGTCAAGTCGCCACATTTTCGACAGAGCGCAAACATTCTAATTATAAAATGTTATATATTCATAATGGACGTCGAGTGGGAAAGCTGCAGCGGGTTTCTGCCCCAAAGAATTATCGTGCAAAAGTTGTGGAAATTTGTGTGCATCATTGTCCAAATATAATCTAATTATTCTTTACACAGCGAGTTTTACCTCAACAATTTCCAATCCGCATGACAATTTAACACTTTTCATACTATTTATCTAATAAAACTTGCAACGGCAAAAAATTCCACGGTCTGTTTTACTGATTAGTCCAATTGTATTTTTTTATTTTTCGTTTTACTCCGAACTTTTTAAGCGCCGATAACCAATATGGAAATTTTAACGCGACCTATAAACAACAACCAAACCACTCTTTTACCAATGGATTACCTGTATTACTTAAATATAAACAAATACTTTTACGTATGTTATGGTCTCCTCTTTCTGTACTCGTATACAGGATGTTTCAAATGTGTGATAAAATTTTGGTTTGCCGATTATTGAGAGTTCATTTTAAGGACAAGGGTGGTTTTCAAAAAATCATCTTTTATATATACGAGTTCATACAATGGTGATCAAATGTATGGAATAAATTTAAATTTATTTTTCATTTCATTAGATTTATTTGTATATTTTTTCTTATTGAATAATAATTTCAGTTAACTATATATAGAGTGTATGATAGTTGGCAGAAATGGTCATGAATGAAATCATATATACGAAATAAATTTGAAAATAGTTTATTTATTTAATATTTGGTAGCATAATCATTTTGTTTAATAACTTATCGGCATCGCCCGCCCGTTCATTGAGGTGGAGGATTACATAGGGATGTTAGCCCATTCTTTGTTAGTGATGTTTTTTGTAAGATTTTTTTTTAATTCCAGATGCTGTCATAGATATTTAATTGGATTTAAGTATAAACTCTATGAAAGACGTGGAAAAAAATACACCATTTGATCCAATTTCTTAAAATTATTCCATACTTTTGACCACCACTGTATATGACATCAGTCGAGATATTTAAATGAAATTTAATACACAATTAATATGCATCAAGAGACATATTCTGATGTACATTGGTGCGCCATAAATGTAATTCATGTTCATCATGATACTGTACAAAAAGTAATTTTCTTAAAATGAAGCTTTCTTTTAAAACACCCTGTGCATTAAATGATTATAAATAGTTATATTTAGTTTCGTGTCCACGGGAAAGCAAAAGATAAACCATTAAATTATAATGAAAGTAGATATCCGTCAATTTTGATTTGATGGCGGATCCGCGGAATGCCTCGAAATTGACTAGGTAGATAGATATTTAAACTAATCGACAATTTCCACGGAATGTATTTGAGGAAAAGTGGATCATATAATGAAATGTTTAGTCAAGAAAGATAACAGATATTGACTGTCGCGGCAATATGCTAATGCTCAGCTATAGTTTCAAGCCCTTTATTCCAAATTATACCATACTCAATTATTTCTACCCAAGAATCAACCGCTCTCGTTCTCCTTCTAATCTTTCACTATCTATATAAATCGATCCCGTTTGTTTTAATAAACTGTTTACCATCGGAATATTCAAATGGCTGTATATAAATACCTACTGAGGTTTGCATGATACTCTTAATTAAAAGAAAATCCAATTGATTAAATATCTATATAAATAGACACAATAAATTATCGTACAATAATATTGGCAACGCGTAAACACGACATCCCTTAATATAATTTATCAAATTTACAAATTATCTAAACAGTCACACACACAAATCCATTATTTCACTGCATGTGGGGTAATGGGACGAAATGTACAAACAGCTTCCAACGTTCTTTTCACATCATTTTTATTACACACACACACACACACACACACATCACATAGTCCGTCTCTCTACTGTTTTAGTAAAAAATACTTACTACATCACACTGAACTATGTATCCATTCACAGTTAAATTTCTATAGGTTTAATAAAATATAGGTGAGTAGATAAATATCATAGATCCTTTCCGGTTTTTATGTAACTACTTATCTGCTCAATCAAACGAAAATCGATATCTTTTCGTTGTGAAATAATTTGGGATTTGGGTTAACACATATGTCATTCCTGCATCATCCATTCTATCAGATCCTTCTTGAACTCTTCTTATCAAACAGCTCAAATAAGTATGAATCGAACTGTTTCTATAATTACATATATAAATCACCAATCGTTTTAAATGTTCAAACACTTTTGTGACTGTAACAAACTTTTCTTCTGTCAGGACGATTAAATCTTTTAAATTAAGAACCTCCTATTATCGAAGATCGTTGTTAAACTCTTAACGAATCCTCTTAAAAAAGCTAATTAGATATATACATATTAGAGGAAGGGTTGTGAGCACTACAATTAGCCAAAACTGAAATGTTTGCCAAACATAGACAAATTTAAAAAAATTTATAACCTATAATCTAATTGACGACTGCATTCACATGTAGAAAAATATTCGATTAATTGAATCGACGATTTTAAGTAGAGAATAGATAGGTAGATAAGCAAATGGATAACATATATGCATCCATTTTATTTATAAGAATTTATCAACTTAATAAAATTGATTTTGTTTTCGTCTGGATATGAAATAAATTAGTAGAGTTAATTAATATGTCACTCACTATCAACGAATTCAAATAAGTATAGTCCTAACTGTTTCCATAATTACATATACAAATCTCATAAATAGAATTCAATTTAAACGTTCAATTCGGTTGTGACTGTAACAAACCTTTCTTCCGTCAAACCGGTTAAATCTTTTAAATTTAAGTTGCATTCACATACAAGAACATGCTAAATTGATTGAATAGATGGTTTTGAACAAAAGATAGGTAGGTAGATAGGCAGATAGATAATATAGATAGATACAAGCTTTACAATTTTTATGTGTGCATTTATCTACTCAATTAAATTAAATTCGTTTTCTTTTCGATATGAAATAATTCATATTATTAAGTTAATATATATGTGATTCAAACATCATTTGTTTTATAAGTCCATCATTGAACCATTCCTATTAAACAGTTCAAACAAATATGAATCGTACTGTTTCTATAATTACATATACAAATTATATACTATACAAAAATACGAGACAACTGGTGGTGCCCTTTAATTCAATAACAAATGCGTTGTTAAATACGTAACGAACTCTCTTAAATAATCTCATAAACCCCATTACTTGCTACTTTTTACCAACAACTTATCTACTTAATCAAATTAAATTCGTTTCCTTTTCGTTATGAAATAATTGGAATTGATACATATGTCATTCGACCATCATCAGTTCTGTCGGATCCTGCTTCAACTCTCCTTATCAAACAGTTCAAATAAGTATGAATCCAATTTTCTATAATTACATATACAAATCACAATTTAAACGTTGTGACTTCAACAAACTTTTCTTTTCTAAAGCCGATTAAATACGTTGTTAAACACGTATTTGCTTTCTGTTCTATCTTTAGATATAAACATATTAGAATGAAAAAGAATATTAGGGCGATTCAATCTGTAAACATTAAGATGACTAGTAAGTAAGTACTTCAATTAGTCGAGACTGAAAGATTTGCGAACCATCGATAAATTAAGAAATTGTCTACTATGTAACCTCCCATGTAATTTTGTTGATCTATTAGCTATGAATCGTAAATACTTTTCTATTCATCTATAATTATTATCTTTTTAGAAGCAAATAACAATCACACGCATAAAAATATTCAGTTGATTCAATCGATGATTTTAATGTATAGGTAAATAGATAACATAGATATAAATTTTCCACTTTTTATTTAAATGCTTATCTACGCAATCAAATTGAATTTGTTTCTTTTTTCGATATGAAATAATTTTTTCAGGCCCTCCATGAACAGTTCAAATAAACATGAATCGAATTGTTTCTATAATTACGTAAACAAGTCACAAAAATAAACGTCCAATTCATTTGTGATTGTAACACACTTCTCTGCTGTCAAACCTACTAAATATTTTAAATTAAAGGACCTCCTATTATTGAGGATTTCAACGATTAGACATTTGGCGTTCTTTAGTGAAATAAATACGTTGTTAAACGAACGTTGTTAACAAAATCCTCTTAAACAACCAACCCCATTAGATATATACATATTAGAGTGAAAAGGAATGTTATGACGATTAAGTATGTCAACATTAAGATGAATGTTTGTGAGTACTTCAATTAGTCAACACTGAGATTTGCCAAGCACCGATAAATTAAAAAATTCTCTAATGTGTAAGTAACCTCTAGATTTAATTGACCTATGACTTATGAATCGTAAATACTTATCTATTCATCTATAATTATAGATATGTAATGTCCATTTATAATTAAATTTGCATCGTTTTAATATCAAATTGAAATCACATGCGGAAAAATATCCATTGATTGAATCAAAGGTTTTAAATAAGCGATAAGTAGGTAGATAGGCAGATAGATAACATAGATACAAACTTTCCACTTTTTATTTATTATTCTAGTGCTTATCTACTCAATCAAATTGAATTCGTTTTCTTTTCGATATGAAATAATTTGTGTTAATTAATATGTCATTCGTGCATCGTCAGTTCTATCAGATCCTCCTTCAACTGTTCTTATCAAACAGTTTAAATCAGTATGAATCGAACTGTTTCTATAATTATACATACAAATCACATAAATAGAATTCAATTTAAACGTTCAATTCATTTGTGATTGTAAACTTGTAAACTCGTGTCTTCTGTCAAGCCGATTAAATCTTTTAAATTAAAGGACGTTCTATTATTGAAGGTTTGCGATTAGATAGTTCTTTAGGTGTTCTTTAATTAAAATATAATTAATAACAAATACACAAAATTGTTAAACACGTAGCGAATCCTCTACACAACCTCTACTAACAACCCCGTAAGATATATGGGAATGAAGTTGGAATGAAAAGGAATATTATGGCAATTAAATCTGTAAACACTAAGCCGAATGTTTGTGAGTGTTACAATTGGTAGAAATTGAAAGATTTGCCAACCATCGATAAATTGAAAAATTCTCCTGTGTATAAACTCTAGGTCTAGGTCTGATTGATCTATTAAATAGCTATGACTTGAATACCGAATTGGTTCAACAATTTATTTAATCAAAGTTAAAATTTCAAATAATCTCAGGTGATTTCCTTACCAGCTTCGCTTAAAAATTCGGTCAATAATAATAATTAATTTATGTATGAATTTTCTGTAGTAGAATGGCTGTAGTAGAATGAAGTGTTTGTTACACATGAACAACAAATTTGAGTAGTGACAAATTAGGTATGCATTGTTATACAAGTTCGCAATATGCATGTGGGGAATCATCAAACAAATTATAACAAGAGTCGTTTTGAATTTGTAATTCCGTTTAACGAGGTCTATAATTAATTATGTGTATGATCACACATACAATAGTTTGTAGTTCCACAATAAATCGTTTATTATTTAATTGGTTTCTATAAAAATAAGTTCTTTGTTTAATTGTGAGCGGATTACCTAAATAGTCACAATGGGAAACAATTTATTATATAACAATATACAAATATAAAATTGTACATACGCAGCAGCATAATAAATATATGTAACATATAATATGTATGTGGTGTATGTATACGGTAGCTACACTTGTGGGGTTGGCAAACTAGGTGGAAGGTAAAAGCGCGATCTGTTGGATGATTGAAATTTCAAAGAAAATTCTTCGGCAAATATGGCTTTAGGCAAATGTTCGTAATACTTGGGTGGTATGGATAGGCTTAGTTAATAAAACTGGGAACATCGTCAGACACGGAAAATAATTTTAATGCGTCATTTAATATTTATAATTAACCAGATAAACAAGGATAACTGACTAAATCCTTCGAATTACCTAGCTTCATTTCATTATCATTACATATTAACTACATAATAAATAATTCATTTCTTTCAAATAACTTTACAATAAATATTGTTATATGTTGTAAGTGCAGTAGGGTTTAGAAGATATTCCATTCATTCACTTGATTCAAATTTTGTCCAGTCGGTGTAAAAAATATATTTCAATATTCTATATTCTAATATTTTTTTAATCTGATTTGTTTGGCCAAAGAAATAACACCTTCAAATACTCATAATAGTAAGAATTTATTCTTAGTAGGATTTATATTATTTTAGTGACCCACCCCCACTCAGAGGGAAGAAAGGAACATTGCACTCCAGAGAAGAGGGGAATAATAATTAAAATGAAACATCAAGGTGTAAATATTGCTGACATCGCTGAAAACTAAATATGCTTCCGAAAAGTGGTTTACAGTGTAAACCATGCATTCATTGAATCATACATACACATCAGTGTGTCAAGTAAAACAATCAGTCGTCGAATAAATGAACAAAACTTGCAAAGATAATACTTCAGTGAAGATACCATTGGTATACATACAATAGAAAAATACATTATAATTGAATAGTGTAAATATGAGTTCTACTCCAGAAGAGAGGTGCAATTGAGAAATTAAAAGTAAAATTACGCATTTAATGGCAATGCATTAAAGCGTTCCGAGTCTGCCATAGCAAAACTTTTAAAGGAACAACACTTAACCAACAAACCACAAGAAACTAGAGATCGGCGACGAAAAACGAGCCAGTCTTGACAACTCTTGACGGATTGGAAGAGAAGCACTAAAAGATCCGTAAATGAGAGAATCGCCAGAAAAGTAAGTAAAATATATATATACAAGATCGGTTGAAATTTGCTAAATCTAATTTTAAAAGAAACTACAATCACAATGGGAAAAATATCAACAAAAATATTGACAAAAATAAATATGTTTGAGTCTGATGGGAAACGGCATGTTAGTTTCTTACAGCAAAATGAACATGTCTTTAAAGTGGATCTCTCAGCAGGATAATGATCCAAAACACACAGCTCAAATGATGAAGTAGTGGTTCGTAAAAAATAAAAATGGTGTATAACCATGGCCGCCGCAATCTCCAGATCTAAATCCCATAATACATATATTTGTATGTAAAAGGAAGAGTTAATAAACAAATATTGTGGGAATGGGCAAAGAGTATAGCAGTTTATACCAATCCAGAGGTATCAGAAATTAATAAACTCCATCACGAAGCACTAATATTTAATATTTTATATTACTAGTTGTTTTATAATTGGATATTCCTTTCTACACTTTAGACATAATAAATAAATTGTTATAATTTGTCAATAATTGTGTAAGAATATATCTAATTAAGTTTTGAATATATATTTATCATAGAATTAATATAAAGTTTTAATTCAATATCTGTAGTATGCTCATTTATTTTGTTTAACATTTCATTAGAAATTAATTAAAATTAAATAAAATATAAAATAAAACTATATTTTCTAATTAAGAATAAAAAGTAATGTGTACTATTTTCCTGGCCACCTCCGCATATCTACATGTGTGTCTATTTTATTATTTTCCCATAAATTACAGAAAGCAAGTAAACAAGCAAGCAAGCAAGCAAGCAAGCAAGCAAGCAAGCAAGCAAGCAAGCAAGCAAGCAATGAGTTGTTCGTTCCCTTCTCTTTTGTTTTTCCCCTATATATCAAGAGCAATTGGAATTTTAATTGCCTAGCCAGATTTTAAGCAATTTTATCTCCAACCCGTGATATTTCTTGTAATGAAAGCTCTTTAGTGCTCTTAATATTCTTTTAATGGTTCATTTACTGTTATTCATCATGTTTTGTATTTTTCATTGAATTTTAGTGTTGCAAATCAAAAATGAAATTAAAACTGAAGACATCATCATCATTCATCAGACAATGCGTCCCTAATAGCGGATGAAGGGCATTTCCATTAAATTCAATATTTTTCCGTAAAACTTTCCGTAAAAGTGCAATTAGTCGAAATTTAATGTAATGTAATGTCTTGGAGACTCGAGATAAAGAAGGATGTTTATATTCAAAGGCGACACGTCGTAGTGACCTCTGCGTGTGCTCAAATAAACTAGGAGTGCTCACATTTTGACCCTATCCAGTCTAAACAATTGGCCAAGATTCGCACACTAGAACGAAACACGAAGAAAGTCCGTCGTCCTATTTAATTGTAAGTACGTCCCGACCGACAAGCCAAATTGTTCCCGGAACGGGCGCCGAGATCAGTGTGCGAGAGAATTTCAGAAGTAACCTCATAGAAAATTCTAAATTCTGGCGCCCGTCCAAAAACTATCGAGCACCCCCGGTCTCTCGTTCCTCGACTCGACCATTTCCTCCGTTCTGCAATTAAAATTCTTAAAACATACTTTCAGCCGCACACCTCTTCCTTCCCATACATCAAAAACATAAAACATTTTGCGTTAATATCTTCCTATTGTTACGCGACTTTTAAATCATGTCGCGGCGAAGAATATATGACGGCTTAAACCACAAATTAAATACAATAAATTTTCTGGCGCACTCTTTCTCTTTGCACACCGAATAGTACAGCTCTCAAGAATTTCGTCCGAACATCAGCTTCATTTACACGTATTATTTACCCGACATGTAACATGTTAAATATCATTTTGAGTTTGCAAACAAAACGTGAAAAAAGGATTAGTGCAAACGTTTAGTATAAGCAAGTAAACAACTAAGTATGTAGGTAGTGTTAGTTAAATTAAAATTAGCTGAAATATTTCCCAGGGTAAAATATTAATTATACAGAAATTTGTGTAACATTTGGTAAAGTGAGGTTGGTTGTTGTCAGTTTTAGTTAAATTCTGTGGAATCTGGCTATTCCCCACCATAACATCAGAGACATTTATTGAGCTACCGGGTACAATTACACCCAACGTATATAACCTTTGTAATTATTTATAAATCCTTGAAGGATTCCATCTTGTTTTCACGTAATTATCCTTATGTTCTTTACTTAAGACCCTGTCAGGACGGAAACATATTGTTTTGTATTGTAAACAAGTGACCAACATCAATTATTAGTAATAAAAGTTTATATGCTATTAAGAATTTAAAGGTATTTAAATAAATATGAAGGACATAATTCAAATAGTAACTAATCCTCGATAAAAATAAACACATTCTATTATTTTTGAAATAAAAATCCTATTAGAGTAAATAACAAACTGTTTCTATTAATCTTATAACACACCCTACATGGCTTTTAAAAACAACATATTCTTCTTATAATTTTTTTTATCAATTAATTTATGGAGTAAATTATCAAAAATAGCACAAATTTTTCAACAATATTATTATTATTATTATCAATAAGACTATACTTATTTTAATATTCCTAACCTAAATATTAAACTTTCGTAATGGGTAGAATTAATCAATTATATTATATAACAAATATATTAAATTGAACTGAGTAAACTGGAAGTAAATAAAATTTAGGTGTTAAGAAATTAATATTATTAGTTTATTCCAATATTTTTGAAAAATATAATAATTTGTGTTGTTTTTTTACAGTTTATTCCACGAATTAATTGATTAAAAAGAAAAAGAATGTTAAACGAAATACTGCATATTTTATATTGAAAATAAATTAAAACGAAAGTTTAATTCGTTAGCAAAGAATCCAAAAATTAAAAATAAAATGTTTGAAGAACATTATTAATTTTTACACCTAGTTTCATTTTAATATGTTGTTCAGTAAGTGCTTTGGTAGCTTCAGGTTACACGTTAATAAAAATTGTAACTAAAAGGCATATTTAAAATCTTATTTTGACCGTTTGACATGTTTGCTTCGGAACTTCTTTTATAAAAATACATAAATCGCTTGTCTTTTTTTTTTATTTGTCACAATTTCTAAACGAAGTTAAAGAGGGAAAAAGGTTATCAATGGATCTATCTTCGGGAAATATAAATTATTCGACATTAATTTATAAGAATAATTCAATCTAATAATAATGTTGGTAAAAGCACACATGTATATGGTTTAAGAGCAGTCAAGAAGTTGCTTTAATATGGTAAAATTGTAATAAACTCTAATTGGTGGAATCAACGCGATGTGGTTAATTTGTCCGATATATTTCAAGCAATTAAATCAAATAATCCTATTCAATATTTAACCAATGCCTAAACGATATTGTGCTGATATCCAATCCCATTTAAAATTTCACGAAATAACGGCATATGTACATATGCATACACGCTATACATATACACATAGGATGGATACAATCCTAGGGAAAATAATATTTTCCTGTTGAAACCAATCAACAAACAAAATGTAAACAGTGTTACAATACTGTTTAACAATGTAGCTTTGTAATTTTATCTCCTGACCTAAAGCTCATTGCAGAAGCCTATAGAACAATAATTTTCACTAAAGCTTATTTCCTAATTTGGTTTTCGCCCAAAACAAAAACAAATACAATAGGTTTATAAACATATTTCTAAAAAAATGGTGTGAAACATTCAGAAACGTTTGATAAATAAGTTGAGCGGGTAAAGATCTTTTTAGGCCGCTTAAAGTGTTCAAGCAATAAATGAATGTCAGATCGATTTTTATCACAAAGTAGACGACTATTTGTATAGAGATTCAGGACAAGGAAATATAGAGAAAAACATCGTTGACAGCAATTATTATTCCTGCAAATCCATTACTTGATTTATTTATAGCCTTGTTGGTTTATCATCAATACCGGCATCACGATCTCACTCCCCGTGAAATAGTTCTACTTCCTCGACAAATTCATTCAATTATTTCCTTTCACTTTTAATTAAATCTGGAATTGTATTTCCACGAAATTTACGTCTTTGTTGGTTGAGGTGGCCACGGGCTGCAACTACGAGTGTCCACATACGATTGACACACTTTTGTATCGTCTGTCTTGCTGAAATTAATATGAAATAGACAGGCGAGTGAAGCTGTACGCCTCACTACGCATTTCACCTATTTAGGAATTTCCTTTTGTGGACTAATTTTGGGCCAAAAGGCCAAAAGTTTTTTATTTTTAAGAAAGAAGGTATACCGTCCACAAACATTTTTTCACAATAGTTAAAAAAATCATTTTTGGCTAACACACAAACCGACTTAAATAATTGGGTATAATAATAAACTCAATGCTTTTACACAGATTCCTTTCGGATTTTTTTAGTCCGATATTCCTGTAGTGTAAAAATGTTTGATTTGATAGATCCAGTCCCTGAGTCCTGAGAGGCTGAAGCTCCCTCCCCCTTTTAAAAACAAAAAGTAGTGAGGGGTGCAGTGTTCCCACCTCAAAGACACGGGCTGAAAGAAGGGGAATCGATAATTAATCTGTATAATATTACCTACGTATGATATTTCATATTATTAATTGGAACAAATTATTTGCTTATGCAATGAGCAACTTCTTCGTTGATGCTGTTTTCAAAAACTACTTACTGACAGCCGCATGTCGAGAACATATTTTTTCTTAATACCAAATGACCAAAACTACAATTATATAAACCAAATTACACATGTTGACATAAATTAATATATTCACCCCATGAATTTCCGTTTGAATATAGAGTTATCGCTACAACCGTTATGGAGCTTCGTTCCGTCAACAGAGATCATCATTCAAAATTAATGAAATAAACACAAATTACTAGAGTCGATTGCCGGAAAAACCAATCACTGTGCCAGACAATGTATCCCAGATATTTTAAATAACACCCCACCCCACCCCCTTGATGAAGGGGGACCTGACATTCAATGAGCACCGGCGAAACTTCTGATGATTAGTTCAATTGTTATAAATATGGTACGGGCATTGTTTTTATCACATTTATAAAGTATATTTCACCGCATCATTAATTGTGAACACACGTATATCAAACAATTCGTAGGGAAGGAACATTTACATACAGGTTCGAATCAATTTTATTCAAAATTTGCATAGGACATGAATTTCATACTCATCTCGAATCAAACTTTACATCGTTTCATAAATTTTAGCAAACTAAACGAACTGCCGATTACAATAATTCTCTATTAAAAGTGGGCAGCAGGCATGACATGGATATAATACTCCCATCCCACTATTACCACTATACCTCAGACCTACTTGCTACGAGTACCGTATAAGATATTATGAATGATGACTCATAGGAATACACACAATTTTCTTGTCATGTACGTTTCCATAATTTATTATATATATTATATATATATATTGCGATGATGCAACCCATGCCCTTGGTTGTTGGTACGTAATATAAAAGGAATGAATATAGGAAGGAAATAATAAAATCTGCGTAAGACATGTACAGTAATAGTAGAAAATAAAGATAAACAAGAGAAAATTCAATAAAGCGAATAAATGGCGAGGGAAATTAAATTTTAAAGTAAAAGTATTAAGGAAATGGGAGAGAAGCAAGCAAGTTCTTATTGTAGATTTATAAATCGAAGTCGGTAGAAATTTAATAAATAGTCCTGTTTATTTATATATGTAGAAAATATATGTGTAGCATCTGGTGAAATAGGAAAAGTCTAAGTTGCGCTGCATTGAATCGAAGTTCGTCGCTTTTGCAAATTGAATTATTGTAGAAATAAAGTAGCAAGACTGGGATTTGGAACGGGCAATGAAGAAGGCACTCACTTGCCATCCAATATTCACAAATGGTATTTATTTTCTTATAAAACTCACCAGATTACTTACTTACATTACAGAAATAGTGTTTTTCAAAATTTCATTTTGACTACGGATCGAACGGACGAGACGGAGCGATACGGAACACTTTCCATTTTCTCATATCTTATCCCTTATATTCCATTCTTTTTATTATTTTCATTCACGTACTTCCATATGCACCACCGTACAGACTTACAGACTTACTACTTACTCACTTGTCTTGTTATGATGACATTAAAAATTATACGGATACATTAATCCTCTAAGGTTTTATCTGATGTAAGTATTAAAAGTTGATAAAGTAATAAGTGTAGGTAGGCTAATGTGTACTTCTAAAGAAACCTCTAACTCTAACGATACAACTTTTCCGTTCTCGATTTCATTTTGGAAGTAAAACTAACACTTCCATTACTTTGAAAGACTTGAAGTTGTAGATTATAGTTATTGGCTAACGCCTGGTTGCAGCCATATCATTCGCCTTTTTATATGTCGCCACTTTCATTTCATTCATAGTTACCCTAATTCCTTTTTTTAACGATTTTCCTCGTTCTTCAAATTGTCTTCTCACTAAAATTATCCATGATATTATTACCCACATTAACTTTGGTTGTTCATATTTTTTTGAAGCAGAAACTGAAACGTAGCTACCACTGTGGCAGTTGTAGCCATGAGGCGAGGCAGGCCTCTGAGTAAGGGGAAAAATTCCTATTTTTACTTACTTACTTACTTAGTCCTACACGTCACACTTGCACATTTATAACACATTGTAACTAATGTGGGTACGTTGAGTATGAAAAATGTACAACCCCGATGGAATTGAATATCGAATCCTCGATGTATAATTAACGTGAAGATTATTATTAAAATAATAATTTCCCATCCAATTCCAAATCGTACGTGACCTATTAATGTAAGTAATTCTGTAATGGTGAATCTATTTTTATAAAAATCTTACCTAGGGTCAAATTATCAACTATCTTACCAATCTTACATGAAACTAAACACACCATTTTTTAAATATGATGAAAAAATATTTAAAAAAGTCTAAACACATTTTTTTATGGTTAAATAAACATTATAAATACATTCTCAAAAAATGTTTGATTTTATTTATACTTCGTTTAATACAATATGTATCTCAACATAGGCTGATTCTTTTTTTGATATTAAAATAATTATAATTTGATTAGAATTTAAAAAATATGAGCAAAATTAATAGTATAATGATGTGGTGCTTTAAAAAGGATAATTAAATAAAAATGAAAAGTTTGATAAAAAGAAGTTAAAATTTTCATTTTTAATTCTGATAAAAAGGTACTTAAAAAGGTCATACGTCAAAAAGTTGTAGCTCTGTCACAAATTCACCAAATACATTTTTTTGTTTGAATGAACATTATAAATAAATTATATTCTCTGAAGTTTTAATTTTATTTACAAACAAAATTTTTATACATACTTCGTTTATATGTCTCAACAAATTTTGTTTTTGTAGAGGCAGTTTATAAATTTTTGGGCCCTGAAAATATACTAATTTTTTTAGTTTGATTATTCTCCTAGTTACGATTAATGTATGTATGTATATCTTTTAATTTATGATTGTATTTGAATCAAAAAGTCCAAAGTGGAGGGAGGACAATCTTGATTGAAACGAATATATTCCGTTAGGTGATTAAATTACGTGTCCAATAGTGCTAAATTGGATTAGACCGCTTGAAAAATAACTGAATTACAGCTGCTAAAATTTCAATTATTGAGCTACGCTGAACTACGCTAGTGATCAAAAGACGCTAGGTTTTTATAATTTGTTTAATATTCATATTAATCCAGTCAATCTAATAATAAATGATCAGAGAATAATACTTACATTTACGTATATATCAATAATACAAATGTGGATATAATATAAAATTATAATTTTTATCAACTTGTCGGTGAAGTAGCTTTCAACGTCAATGTGTAATTTAAGCAAAGTTTAAACCATGCAAATAGAACATTTAACGGACTAAATTTATGTCAAATACTATATAGCTTTGTATTAAGTTGCAGGAGCAGAAGAAGGACGCTTCTAATGTGGTTTTCTAAAATTTCTCATTTCTATACTAACTAACTTCGACGTGGAAATCAATTTACAAGTAGTCGGTACGTACATACATATGTTTTAGTCTAGGTGAAACTGTTAATCAATCACATTCAACATTCAATGGTTATTAACGTAAGTTTATTTTGAAAAAACTTCAATATATTCCACCCTGTTAAATCCAACGTTCAAAATATTATCAATCTTACTGTAATAAATGTATTAAGAACTTTTAAAACATTGTGAGACAAAGGAGCTTACATACAATTTGGTAAATTGAGCTTTGATTCTGCTCTAAGAATCACAAGCGCCATTCAAAAAAAAAAAAAGAAATTTCAGTATTTTTAATAGGCATTTTAATGTAGCTGTTAGCTAGCTAAATAACAGTTATTAATTAAGTAATGGTAAGTAGTTAGTGATTGAGAAAGTGTCCGGCTTCATAAGGAATGCGTTTAAAAATGAGAAAATAATTGAGATGCTGCGGCCGACCGTCGCAAAACGTTACCGTTTCAACGCGTCAAGAACTTAGTCCAGACAAAACATAATTTCCAGACTGACGTGACGAAAAATCGGTCGAATCGGTCAAAAATCGATCGTAATTAAATGAATTAAACTCACCTGTACAAAGTTCCAAAAGAATAATTAACCACGATGTGAGGACGAGAAGTCCAGATGATCTTCTGTAGGATGTCGGTTTCATTGTTGAGGTTGAGGTATGAGTATGAAGGAGCGCACCTATTTTAGCACTGCACTAACTTTATTAATTTAACTTAGCATAATAAACACCACGACGGGGAGGGAAAATTTACATGTTCACATACTCTCTTCACTTGTCTTGATACCGTGGACATCAACTTATCAACTTCAGTTACATCCAATCAACCCAAATTGTTGTTGCAAAAATGTCTATCTAATGGGTAATCAGATGGCACAGTCACTGCACAAAATCCGCAATTTCACACCGTATCTCGAGATCAGAGTTTCCTACTGCTCACAACCATCTCCGGCTGTAGCCTGAAACAAAGTGTCCCATTTACAAATTGACCACGACAATCAATTAAAACAATAAAATCAAATAAAATAAAATAAATAATAAATAAATAATTTTTTTGTAAACAACCAAATTCTACCTTTCCCTGTGGTACCGAAGTGGTGGACGTCGTTGGATAAATATGCAAAAATATTTACAACATGTAAAAATGGTGAAGGTGAGGAATAATTGTGAGGTTGCAATAAAATGACAGGGAACGCGTAAACAGATCTGGTTAAATATGTGGGGCAACGTCACATGTTAGCACGCGGTTCGCAGCGGAATCGGGAGTTCGAGTTGAGGGGACTCTTTGCACCGTGGAGTACAATTTGTGACTGAATTTCTCCCCAGTACATGTTACCCGCAATAAAGCGCAGAAGCAAGATAGCGCTTGCGTTACCTCCTTCATCCTCCTCGTGCTTTATTTTAATGCGATTGCTATAGAATGTTAAATACTCGCCAATAATAATGACCTTATAACTATTGACGGCTTTATTTTAATAATTCTCATAGTTAGTCTCGGTGCACATTTAAATCTGCACGTATCCTGCAAATCGTGCGGATTTCTCCGATTGTTCTTTCTTTACTTACTTGCTTGCTCTGGCTTGCTTGCTTGCTTGCTCTGGCTTGCTTGCTTGCTTGCTTACTTGCTTGCTTGCTTATTTTCTACGGTGCGATACTTTTGCGAGCAAACACGAGAAAAATATTATTGTTGTCTGTTTAGTATAATCAGTATCTCTTTCTAATTGTAACTGTCAATGGTGTTTTCATTCAATATTTGACAATTCTTAGTTGCGTTTATCAAATGAGTAACTTTTTAATTTAAAATTTCAGTTGCTGCAACTCAAGTATTTTTCATACGATTTAAATTAATTTAGAATACACAATTTAATCACGTTTCTACCGAAATATATTCATCTAAATCAGGATTGTACTTTCGCTCCAGATGCTGGTTTAAAAACAATCATAATTTGAGACACACAATTATTAGAAAAATTGTTTAAATAACAAAAAAAAATGTTAAAAATTTTTAATATTTAAGACACTCAAATTACAAAACAAATCAGTCTATGTCGAAATTTGTTGCATTTGTAAATAAAATCAAAAATTTTGGAGGACATGTTTTAACAAGTTTATTACAATATTTCTCGTAGTTTTCTTCACATTTAAATCTTCACGTATCTGACTGATTTGTTGTCAAAACGTTAATAAAATAACTTGAAAAAAATCTATTATTTGGACAGTTTGTAACATAATTACATCTATTTTTGTTGACTTTTTTAAGTACTTATCCACTAGACACGCTCAAAAAATTTGTTTTATTGTCTAAATTAATTTTTTTTCAATTGTAAAGTATAAAAATATTTACTTACACATCAGGTAACTAAAGAAACTAGCAATTGTTTATATTAAACTACACCACAACAATAATATATTTAAACTAATACTCTTAAAACTCACATTTTCTGGTAGATTTTTGATTTTTCAGGTTTAGTTTTTTATAGAAAGGTTATTTATATAAGATTAATTGGGTAAATAGTTACCGAAAAATGAGAATAATTTTTACATCTTTTAGTAATTATTTCAGTATCTTCTTATTACTCTTTTTTTTTTTCAATTCTAATAAATCACTATTTTTATCGTATAACACAACACATAACATTCTCTAATAATTAAAATTTAGGTTTTGTGATAGTCATCACAAAATTTCCTTTTAAGCCATTATAACGTACAAGAACATTGTTTAGTTTCATGTTAGATTGAGATATTCGATGATTTGTCATTAAGAAGGATTTTTTGAAAAATGAATTAATTCAACATTAAATAAATTTATTATATAAATAGGTCACGTACGATTTGGAAATGGATGAGTAATTATTATTTTAATCAAAATCTTCAAGTTGGAGTGCCGATTATTTATTCATTGGGGTTCCAATATTCATTTCGATCAGAGTTGTCACTCTGGACGACAGTTTAAATACAATCATAGTTGAACGACATACATATACCGTTAAATGGAAAGAAAAATTGTATATTTTTCATATTTAGCGTACCCACGTTACCCAAAAATGTGTAAAAGAGAGCTCAGACATTTTGCCTGTAATCTAGTGTTACATAAAAACAAAATTTTGTTGAGAAAAACTTATTAAACACAAATAAGTGTATTGTACGAAAAATAAATGAAAATTTCCTCTATAAATAAAATCAAACATTTTTTTATAATGTTTATACAAAAATAAACAAATTGAAAAAACAAGAATTACTACTATTTGCATTAAAACTTTTTTAACATTAACTACTGTTCCACCAAATTCAGTTTTTTAAAAATGACAAAAATTTTAACATCTTTTCACAAACTCTTATTTTTTATTTCATTTATCATTTTTAAACATCACAAAATTAGATGCTATTATTTTTGCTCATATATTTTCAATTCTAATGAATCACGTGCAATACAATTCTCTAATAATCACAACATACCTCTAACACTAAATTTTACTATTTCACATCACTCTTAATGTACTACTTATGAAATGCATTATAAATGTACACATGTGAGTAAGATTGAAGGATACTTGTTTATTGGTCACTGGAAAAGATTTAGAAAAAAATGATTCAAACTCACATCAATAGGGAAGTATATATAAAAGTATAAACCACTATTTATTTGTTTCAGTACTGATTGGAACGAAATTTTACATTGCTGTATGTTAAGGCCCATATTTCTTGGAGGCTCTGTATCATTGTGACGTGATCTTTAATAAGCTGTTTTGGTTAATAAAAATACAGAGTGTATGTTCCCAACAAACCTATTTAGACCTATTTACGTAGACGTATTTAATTTATATGTATTAAACAATAAATTGGACAATTTAAAAGCAACGTGTCTTACTCGTGAAAACAAAGCTTTTCGGTATGTTAGGAAGACTAACACAATCAGTTTGTTGTTCTAACTTACGAATTATATTAATACAATATTGCTGTTATCGAATACAAAAGTCGAATACATCTTCTATTTATCATATACAGGAAAATTCACAGGACAATTACTAGGCGATTTTTGAAGTTTATCACTTTAAATTTTCAATGCGGCACTCTATCAAAATAATGTTCACGGGATCTATTATAAAATGATGTAGCTTAGAGCTACTAAAATATCCTACTTTTAAATAACTCCTTTCTATTTTACGAAACTTTTATATTACATGTAATCTCAAAACAGATTACATTATCATCCTCTTATCCCTCCAAAGGTGCCCAGAACATCTGATTCTACCCATACATTTAGGTATATTATGGAAATAATTTAAAAAATTAAATATTACATAAAAATTAAACAAAAATGTTATATAAAAAGGTCTGTTTTTACATTTTTATAGCATAAAAATGAGGGAGCCTTATTGTTATTTTTTTTATTATAAAAAGGAATACACCCTTAAAAATAGGTACATAGTAAATGTCACAAACAAATCTTGGATATGGATTAGTAAGCCGGTGACTAAATTAAAAATCATATTTTTGTAACGAAATAATTCCTTCTGAGCTATTATGAACATAGTTTTTAAAATTGTAATTGGAACAAATCCATGATAAATAATTAAGCTTTTACGGATTCATTTAAGGACTGTTTTGAATATTAATAACACCAAATCGGATTTTTTTTAATATTATTATTTTGTATTATAAATTCTAAATTATTTTCCAAAAACATTTCAAATAAAATTATTCATACTTCTAAAATATTCTTAAATATTAATATTTTAAATTTTCTTATATTTGAAGAATTTTTTATATACGAAAAAAATTGTATTCAATCCATTTTTCTAAACAAACAACATTTTTTCAAGATAATACACGAATTGCAAAATTATCTTTCTAAATTTGAATCAAAAATAATAATCAATACTTATTTAAATCTTGTTTAATTATAAACTGATAACTGTCTTAACTTCTAACAAGATCGTTAAGCTTTTTTTAATAATCTGCATGTGAAAACTGAAAAGAATATCAACACTCTGGATGACTAATGTTAAATGTTTGTCATACGTGGATATATAATTAAATGTTACATTAATTAATTAAGACGATTAAAACTAAATTAACTGTTGTGGTTAACAACAAATTGTGAATTTTAAAATATGTAAATAATAAATAAGAAAATATTTAGATGCAGATGAAAAATGTTTAAATGCTCATATTACACAAGAGAAGGGTCCGTTCCCAGAAATAAGCAAAACTAAAAAGGTATAAATATATATAATTTTATTTTAGCCCATGCCAACTCCAGAAAAATGATACATCTACATAACACCGCTGAAAACCAACGATAGACCGAGCTTTTTCCTCATTAGAAAGAAAATATGTTTTTATTTTATTTATTTTATTTTTGTCTACTTAGATATGGAATTGAAGAATGAAAAATTAATATCGTTGTGTCTCAAAATGAAATTTTTAACAAACAATACAACCAAAGCTAACTGGGAATTTCGACCAGTTGCAAAACACTACAGGACACAATAATTATTTAAATAATTGTAAATTTGTACATGCGTAGGTACTCAGTCATTTTTCGAGAAAAAGGGAGGAACGTGCAGAGAGATAAGATGATAACGTGATTAGCGTTTCAGTTCAATAAAAGTCGCAGAAGGTGTCATTACCATTGGCATTGGCATTGGCATTGGCATTGCCATTCGCAAGTGGAACTATATACTAAATACCGGTTATTTTTATTCCAGGCGCATTTTTTCATTTTCCAAGCGGTTTAACATTTTCACCCCTCTTGTAATTGACTCTAATTTCACTACTGATTTAATCACACCTAAATCAATTGATGGAACCGGTTTCACTTTAGTCTTAAACAAAACAATTACGGAACACATCTGACACGAAGTTGGAGAAATAATATAATTATCGCTCTACGTAATTGTTAAATGTTTAAAAACAAAGCTCGATAGGAAATTTATACATAAAATATTTCATTAAAAAATTATCAACTGCGTTTTATTAAGCTTTAATTTTAAGCCAGTTTATTTAATATATTATATTTCCAATTTAGTCTTAAAAAGTGTTTCAAAATTTTTAAATAATATAAATTTACAAATATTTAAAAAATTCCAATTAGAAAAATCTTTTCAAACATTTTTATATTGTTAAATAATTAAAAAGGGTTTTAATATGAATCTAGTACATTTGGGTAAAAATTTAATTTTATTGTAATTGTAAATCACATTAATAAATTAGTGGATGCTAAAAATAACAAAGAAATCCGTTATAATTAAGCTTCTACGGATTTATTTAAGGGAAGCTCTGAATATTAAAAACATCTAATCTTATAATCATAATTATCAAATTATTTTCAAAAAGTGCTTCTAAATTTATAAATAATATTAAAAGTTTGAAAATGTTCAAATTATTCCTAACAGAAACAACTTTTAAAACATTTTTATATTATTGTACATAAGTATTGATACACTGAGGGTCTTTTGAAGTGCGTAATTTGAATTATTTCAAAAATCAGAATACAAATGGCATTATATAATACAACAAATTTATTATCAAAAGTAAGTTTTAATAAACAATGTAATCTTATATACAACATAATAAAACTACTATTACCAAATTCCTTGCGAAATTAATAAAACAAATATAACTAAAAAAGTCCTTAAAAATCAAAGCGTCCCTTAAATAAATATTTAAAAGCTTAACTATAAGGAATTTGTTTGTTTTTGTTTAGCATCTTTTAATTTATTAATGTACTTTCAATTTCAAAATTCTATTGATTTGGTGTTTTTTGTTTTTTTAATAAAGTTTTTGGTATAATTTAGCTTTTGTTATTTATAAGTCGTAATTTTATAAATGTAATTTTTAATTCGGCCACAGATATTTTAATATTCAATATTTGTTTGTTTAATGTACACCCAGATACTGAAATGTACGAATAGTTGAAACATAAAAAAATCACTCTAATTTAACCCGTTGTATCAGTGAATTCAGTAAATTTTTCAAATTAAATCGATTTTTGAAATGTTCATCGTTGATACTAATAATTTAATATTTCAGCGGTCAAATTTTCTAAACGTATTTTTAATAACTAAGGAGCAATGTATAGGGGATCAAAAACTTTTGATTGAAGTGTTTGATTGACCCTCATTCCTATTTGAAAAAATTTAAAGGATGACTTCCTCACTTAAGGAGTTGAAGCTTTTGCTAAACTTTTTGTGCTCTGACACACAAACAAGACGTGTTTTTGGATTTTGTCAAGAAGTTTTTTTCCGTGTAATGTCTCACGGTACCTTATAGATGGGACACATTGTATACACTTTAATATATTTTGTACTTTGCTGTTGTAATATTGATAATGAATTGAATTTTGCTTGTATGCAATCTGAAATAATGTATCTGGAGATACGAATTCGTATGACGTTACTCATTAAAATAATCATCAATAATTCGATTCGATTGTCGATTACAAGTTAATCTCTCTTAAAACATTCTCCTGAGATGGCTTATTGTTAGTATGTTATTTTCAACTGAACGAGGTCTAAGTGCAGTCACTGTACTGCGCTTTCTAAAGAGACTTGGGCAACTTGTACAAATAAAATACTTACATGTACTTCCGTATATCTTTCCATACTCATAATCAATCAGACCCGTTCCCGTTGCTCCTGGATATTTACTTATTCAATTCGGATGAATAAAAAGGATCAAAGACAAAGAAAAGTAATTGAATGATATTGTATAATAATTTGATAAGATCAGATATTGCCAATAACCTTTCTTGAAATATAATTTCATTTGTAATTCCATGTAAAGTTTAATTAAGTAGTAATTAAAAAGGTGGTGTTTTAGAATACTCTTCTAACTAATCAATAATTAACATAAAAATATTACATATAAGTTTGAGGTCAATGTCAATAATTTTCTACACCCATTTTGAAGGATATTAGTGGTCAAAATAAAACAAGTTGAAAACATTTTTGAATGTATCTTATCTAGGAAATTGAAATCATCCACTTCAAAAGATGCGCAGCGTATTCAAAAATGGGGTTAATGGGAATCTAATATATTTCAAACAGAAAAATCCTTTTCATTAAATTTAATTGTAATTTTAAGTTGCAGGTGAAAGTGTTACTGTTATAGTTGTGTTATTTTGACAACAATTAGACAGCAGTTCTGCAAGTCGTTAAAAACTGTATCCAATTAAACAGAGTTTGCGGCAATCACGGAATACAGTCAGACTCAGTTGGAAAAAAAAAACGATGTGTGTGGCCGCATCAAATATTCAAATCATAAAAGGTACAAGCCATAAGCCTCCACTGAAATAAATTTCCCTTCTGCGTCAATTAATTGTTTTCATTTTTATTTAGCACCAAACGTGTTTTTACACACATCTAAAGTCTTTTGTATAATTTCTCATATTAAAAGTTAATTACGTGAATTACATACGCACATACACATATAGGTATAGGTATATGTGTATGTGTATGTGTATGTGTATATGTATATGTATACAGGAGTCACGGAGTTTTTAATTTATTTTCAATATATTTTATGTGGTATTCTTAAATCAATGGTCTACTCCAGATATATAAATGTCAAAGAATAATTATAAAGTTACCATTTTAAGGCAATTTTATGGTAGAATTCATTAAACATTTCAGGGATACCTCGAATACAGTGGTTTTCATTATAATAGCAACTTAATAAAATATTAATTATTTTAACCATAACTCTTTAATTAATATAATAATAATTTACTGTTTTTATTTTGGAAAGTATTATATAAATTATTCTATTTTTATTTTACAAAATGTACAAACATTTCTCTAAATTACTGGACATAAATATAGCAACAGAACGGGACTTTTAATGATTAGATCTGTGTTATTTAATTTAATATTAAAACTTTGTATAATTTCCTTTTTTAGAGTACAATTTTGGTCCATTTCAAGCTTCTTGAATTGCTGTGATGAGTAGATATAAATTTGTAAAATGTTTATGTCGAATTTGATTATAAACGTGAGCCCCATGTTTTCTATAGCGTTTCTACGGTGTTAATATATGGAGATTCGGGCGAGCCATCAATCCGTCACAATTTTGGATTTCTGTTTGGAATCGTTTTCATACTGAAGCACATTTATTAAAAGTATCTTTTCTTCAACACATGGAAGCAAGAGTCCCATATCATTGCTACAGCTGTTACAGCTGTAACTAACATACACCTCTGAAAAAAAGTATGTTTAATTTAATCGGAGACATAGAAATTGTCATCATATCTTATCCAGAATTAAATCTTCACATTTTCATTTTGGATAATATTTGTGATACACGAACCGCGATCACTTTTGCGATGTCCATTTTATTTTGATATTATCCATTACTTCCATAACATGTATAATATAAAAATTTGCATGGCAAACGTCCAAATGGCCATAGTTCCTGTACGTACACAGTATGTACTACGTGCATACATATGTATGTAATGTTTTTTTAAAATAAAAACATGATGAGGATGGAGCGTTTAGTAAGTAAAACGTGAACGTCAAATAACATGGTCAAATCTAACACAATAATCCCACGAGATTTTAAGCTCATATATGTATCCTGAAAATGCAAAGTACTTGTCCGAATGACCAATAAAAAACTGCATAGTATACGAGAAATAGAAAAAACATTTTATCCAATCCTTTCTCTTTTTATCCCTATGACCCAAAATAATCGTGTCTCACATACAAATTGTTCTAGAATGCCAGTGGCGGACAACTTAAACATGTGTCCCTTTCATGAAATTTTCACGAGAATTTTCACACGTTTAACGTGTTACAAATATAGCACGGCACAATTTACACACTATTTTTCAACTGATTCGAATAATATAGAATATTCGTTCATTCATTCATTCATTCATTCATTCATTCATTCATTCATTCTCATTGTTTATTATTATTATTATTATTATTATTATTATTATTATTATTACTGTTATTATCAGTATGTGATCGTTTAATAAGGAATTAATTGGTATAAGTTACGAGCCTAATAGAAAAACCGCTAACGATGACGTTAACGGTAAGTTTGATGTTGACGCTGATGTTGACGCTGACGCTGACGCTGACGCTGACGCCGACGTTGACGCTGATGGTGCGGAGGGCGCGACGAAACGGCGATGGGTCGCGTTGCTTCTCCACACGGCGCGCCGGGGGCATATTTTCAGAGCATCTACGAGTCGAATACAAAATTGACGTAATTGATAATTTTATTTACCGTACATTAACCGTAATTTAATTTCTTAATTGTTAATTTTAACTCCCCAAGCATTTTCCACCAACTTTTATGTCGCCAACGAAAGAAAAAAATGTCTCCGGGGTTGCGAAATGATCGTGCCGCGCATAAGTTTAGCCGGTCCCCAAAATTAACAGAAAATAGATGTGGCGCATTCCTAATTGATTAATTTTAAGTACACGTCTATGTGTGTCTATGTCTAACTGAATGAAGACAAATTATATCTGTAATACAATAAAAAGCACAAATATTTAATTAGTTTGAGCCGAATCGTTCGGTCTAAAATCATAAAATCATAAAATCATAAAATCACAAAATCCGCAGCATAAAAAGGACAAGTGGCGTGTGTAATTTAGTAGAATAATAGGACAGGTATGTTTGAGAAGAGCTGTTATAAAGCCACGACACAGTAATAATTTAGCGTTTCAATAAACCTGAATTTGAATGCCATTTGGCATAACTTTGCATAGATTTATATTAGGTAGACACTCACAATCAGTTATGTTGTTCTAACTTGCGAATTATATCAATACAATGTTGCGATGTTATCGAGGGAATTCGAAAATAATATATCTGCTATTTATCGTATACACTAAAATCCACAGGACAATCACTACACCATTTTTCTTGTTTATCACTTTAAATTTTCAATGCGGCACTATATCAAAATAATGTTCACAGGATCTATTATAAAATGATGTAGCTTGGAGCTTCTAAAATATACATACAACATTTAAATAACTCCTCTTTATTTTAAGAAAATTTTTTATTGCATGTAATCTCAAAACAGATTATATTATCATCTTTTTATCCCTCTACAGGTGCCTAGAACATTTGAATCCACTCATACATTTCAGTATCTAATAGAAATTAATTTCAAAATTAAATCCATGCTACATAAAAATTATAACAAACATCTTTTATAAAAAAACATGTCTAAGGCAGCAGAGAGGTCTATTATAACATTTTTATGGTGTAAAAAATGAGAAAATCTTATTAATTATATTGTCATTTTATCTTCAAACACTAAATTATTTTTAAACAGCGTTTTTTTCAAGATACAAACTGAAATAGCTTTTAGAATATTTTATAAATATCGAAATTTATATTCATTTATGTATTTATTTTTCAACAAAAATGTGAAACATTTATTATTTATTAATCAATAACATCAATCTGCTGCAAAGATCTTCAGTAAGAAGTTAATTTTTATTTTTTTCACATATGAAAAGCGGTTAAAATAAAAATGCATTATTGTATTTATCTACAAAGATGAATTATATAAAATAAGTATGGTAAGTAGTAAAGAAGAAAATATTTGGATGCAATGAAAAATGTTGAAATGCACATATTTTCGCAAAAGAGAACGTTCCGTTCGTAGAAATACGTATAAGGCATATTGCATTTAAAAGTTGCGAAAATAAAATATATTTTTTTATTTTATTCCATGCCATTTCCAGAGAAACGATACATCTATACAACAGGCCGTGAGGTGTGAAATCCATATGCACGTACAAATCATATATCGCATACTATTTCTTATAAAATATTGCTATATATGGGTGTTCGTCAATGGTACGATTTTCTCCAAAATCAACGTATTGTGAATATTGCCAATATATTGTTATACGTACGTTATAGAACGACATCAATATTAACTTGCCAATCTATCGGTGTCGTATCTATTCTGGTTTTGATCAATTTCATTTACACACACCTATTTATTTGATTATTTACGATTTATTTTAACAATTCAAACGTGTATGTTTACACGTGTGTATTGATACCACCGTATTTATCCTAAAACGGGCAATTGATAATTATTGACGTTCACCTCAAACTCCTCTTTTCATAAGTCTCAAATAAATATCTACTATATACGTACATATATATATATATATATATATATATATATATATATATATATATATATATATATATATATATACGTATTTTTAGTTTTAGACTATTCTTTTTAATTACTACTTAATTAAACTTCATATTGAATTACAAACGAAATCATATTTCAGGAAGGGTTAATGGCAATATCTGATCTCATCAAATTATTATACAATATCATTCAATTACTTTTCTTTGTCTTTGATCTTTCTTATTCATCCGAATTGAATAAGTAAATATTCCGGAGCAATGGGATTGATTGATTCTGATTGATTATGAGTATGGAAATATATACGGAAGTACATGTAAGTATTTTATTTGTAAAAAGTTGCCCAAGTCTCTTTAGAAAGCGCAGTACAGTGACTGCACTTGGACCTCGTTCAATTGAAAATGACATACTAACAATAAGCCATCTCAGGAGAATGTTTTGTGAGATTAACCTGTAATCGACAATAATTATTAATGATTATTAGTATTAGTATTAGTATTAGTATTAGTATTAGTATTAGTATTAGTATTAGTATTAACGTTCGATGAAAAATTCAAAAATCGATCTAATTTGACTTATACGTTTACTGAATTCAGTTTAGAATGAATAGAAAACCTTGTTGTGTGTGATAAAATATAATTATAGTAATTAATGTAGTAACCCCATTCTGAATGCGTAGAACTGAATAATCAAGGAGATCCATAAATAATAAAGACAAATAAATGTACAAATAGGATTTATTGACATTTTTGGTATTTATCAATATCCATGTTTGTTCAAATATCCATATTATACACTTGACTTTACAATGAAAATAAATATATCAATGTAATGTGTCTTGTAATAATTATTTGTATAACTAACCTAACTAATGAAATTAAATGAATTTAGTTATTGTTCATCGTCATGTAGACACTCTATCGAATACTGAAGCCAATTTCCTCTTGGTCCCCATTTTGGAAGATCATCAAAAGGAACGTCTTTTCATCAGACATCGACCACCACACTCACATATAATAAGCATAAATATAATAACAATCCCCAAAAGAGTTATCGCCACAACGTCTCATGAACAATATCAAAAAGATATACACACCGTACACATTCTTCAATAAAAAAAAACATCAAAGTTCAACGTACGTTAAAACATAAGAAACGATATAATTCTGAATAGCAGTTTTCACATAATAACTTTAAAATAATGAAACAAAATTATGCAACGATATCTTAACAAAATAACAAGATATTATATGTCCGAAAACACTGTTCTCACTTAGGTCTTCAGAAATCTATACAGGAGAAAAACTATTTTACGAGATCATATTGTTTCTAAATAAACAAGAATAACTATAAAATGATTAGAAATTTCGAAAATGGTGGAAACAGTTTACACGTTACATCGACAGTGATTCGAAAGATTTAAAACTAAGAAAGTATGTATACTCATTGAATTGAATCAAATCGAAGATTATTAATTAACAAGAAATATATAATAATTCCTACCTAGATTTGGATTTCGCAATCGCACGTCTTAACGGTTCGAACGCTTGAACGGAAGAGAGTGAAGCGTCGTCCATTTGCCTAAACTTTTTTACAATATTATTACAGTCTTGCACAAAAATGGTTGAAACAGTGACGGACAAAAATAATAGTACATTAATTAACTCGAATGCCTAAACAATAAATAACAATATCAATCATATACTTAATATAATAATACATATTTAAATATATCTAACAATAACTATCTTCATTGGTTTTTAATACAATATTTATTCGAATGGTCACCCCGGCGACTCTTGAATATTTGCCGAATTGAACAAAGTTTACGTCAAAAGACAGCAGGAACTTAAATTCAAACACGAACCACTACAACATTTGGTTTTTAGCCCAAAAATTAAAGGGTATTTTTTAGGCATGAATTAATTGTTTATAGAAAATTTAACGATAATTAAAAATCATGTTCTCTTTAAGAATTTATATTTTTAATTATATTATCTCTGTCAAAAACAGCACAAATTATTATTTTTCAAAAATAGTAGAATATTATACTAAAAATACTATATTAATTATACTATTACAGTAATATTCATTCATAAAACTCAATATTCGTAGTAGACCGAAGTGAATAATTTGAATTTGAATTTTTCTTGATTAAATAAATTTAAAAATATTTTCAATGGTTTATTTTGACCAATAACATTATTTGAATATTGGTAGCTTTAGATGGTCAGTATTTCAAAATTATTTTACTTTTTATGTATTTGATAGACAAATTTTTTTACTTAAAAATTTACTGTATTAGTCAAGTAAATGCTCAAACTCTTTTCTGCCAATGTGCATACAGTGGTACAGTGCTATAAACTTTATTTTTATGTTCCCCCACCAAAATAATCTAAAGGATATAAGTCGGATAAAGGAGGGGATCATTCAATTGCACCCCAGCGTTCTCGAAACCTATCATTTAAATAATTGCACACATTTTGAGAATAATGCGTAGAACTTAGGTCTTGTTGGAAAATCAGTTCGTATTTATTGTATAGGGGGTTGTTCTCTATCACATCTGTTAGAGCTGGAATGAGCTTTTTTTAATAAGGTTATCCCTTAACAAACAAACTTGACGTGTTTTTGGATTTTCTCAAAAAGTTCTTTCCCTTTCTTACGTACGTTTTAGATGACCCACCTCGTAGACCATAACTCTTAGTTCGTCACGATAGTCGTAGAGCACATTGGTTTCGCCTCGCAACTGAATATGCATCTCAGTGACCCCTAGTTGTTAGGGGATGTACGTACCAACAACAGGCGGTCTGTAACCTACATACAGAAAAGGTGGAAACTAATATGGAAAACGTGAAAATCTGATATTTAACTTTGTCTACGTTGTTTACGTATAAATCGAATGGACTGAACTAACAATAGTTTTCATATCCTAGACCAAAATACGTGTCTACAAGTCCGGACAGTGCAAATGGATTTATCAGTTTAATGGCAATATAACTCATGTTTTTATCATTTGATTGACCGCTTTTGGCGTTGTTGTACTTACGCAGTTGGAAGGCATGACGAAATTAACATTTATGCCTTCGAGGTGCCCTCAAAAGGGGGAGACTTGTTATTGAAGTTTGGTTTATTAAAATTTAATCCCCAATCGCATTTGTGTATTTTTTTTTTGGCCATCGATCATTTTTATCAAAGACGAAAAGACGAGGCGAGATGGGGGAGCGTTGTCTAATTAATTTAATTAGCCAGTTCTTATTATTAATATTTGAGGGGGATATTTATAAATAAAACAAGTGTATTTTATGATGATTTTTTCTATTAAGTATTTTAGTAACTCCATTCAGTCTTTTATAATAACATATAGTAGTACATTACCATTCATATTATTGCATAAATGCAACCGAATATACACACAAGTACCTATGAATGTATCCTGCGTGCAAACATACAAACATATATGCATCCATAAAAATGTTCATTCATTCAAACAAACATACGTACTCACATTTAATATTTACAATTCTTACTATGCAATTGTCCAGAAGCAAATTTTTTGGCATAAAAATTTTATATACACAACTTAAATAATAAAAATAAAAACATAAAATTTATATAAGGATTGATAAATAATAGAAAAAAAAATGCCTAACTGGACTCGATAGATTTGCGTAGCTGTCCGTAAGCTAATTTGAGGATTTTTGTTCCGATATTAAGGACGGTGAATTTGATATTTTTCGTATTAAAAGACAATCAGTTTTTAAAAAAGTTAATTAAAAATATATGTTATTGTTCCCTAAACATAGTTGTAGATTTCTTCTTCCCAAACAACACAATATCCATAGAATATACTTGTTTACGACTATAAAATGATACAAACAAACCAAGCACGAACAAGCATTTCATTCCACAATTTATCCATTATTTTCTACAATTGTATAAAGCTATTATGACACATCTTACGACAGGTTTTTACAAATCAACGGTACCGTACGTACCTATTGGTTGTTTGTTAGGTAATTATACAATAAAAATAATAATAAAATTAATAATAATAATGCTAATTCGATTTCGAAAAAGGAACTAGATGGTGAAGTAACAACATTAAATAAATGAATTTGGCACCGGCACATAAAAGACGATTGTTGTGTTTTGGTGGTTTGTACATTCTGCTTAATGATAAGAAAAACAATCAATCATACAAAGGTGCAATTGTATGTAATTTGTTCTTGTATTGATGAATCGATACATTGGTGTTCAGTATCTAATAAAAATCGGACACACAATTTGTTTGTTTGTAAGAAAAAATATATCTAAGGTAACATCTGCATATGGCATGCATATCCACTGAACATTTATGTATATAAAATTGATTATTTACCTAACCTAATTAACCCAATTTAACAGCAAATCTCTATATGTGCCCCAAATCTATCTATTAGTTTACTGACAATTAGAGACTTATATTCATTGGGTCTTAACATCGACAATACTACACACTAACGAGAATTTTCTGTAATATTCATTGTATATGCAGATATTCAAAAATTAAGCAGAACGTTATTATTGTAAAATATTCTTGGACATTTTTATGTCCTGTGCTGCCTGGGTTGATAAACATCCTGAAATTACTATTTACAGGACTACAGAACTAAGATTACAATTTAAATAAGATCGTTGTTTCAATAAGTATTCCACTTAAGGTCGATTCGAAAAAACACACAACATATCATCATTCATCATCCGTCAATCATCTCTTATAAAACTTCAAATGTGTCAAATGTGATTTGACGATATTTTGGAATAAATTCAAATAACGAAATGGTCGATAGCGAAGTACGAATGTCGTTGTCGTTGTCGTCGTCGTCATCGTCATCGTCACCGTCATCGTTTCTATTTGTAATGAACCAATTCAATAAAGGATCGATAAATAAAACATATTCTATACGATAAATGTATAAAAAGTACAATTCTCACTAAATCGGAATGTATTATATACGTTTTTTTAGTTCTATAATAGTTGTATAAAATATTTTTCATATTGTTCAAGGACTAGCATTAAAACGCTTATTACAACCACGTAATGAAGGATCTATAACTTATAAACTAAATAAATACTTGATACACTAACTGATAAGAACAATATAAAAACATTTGGAACGTTATATTATACTTTCTCATGGTTAAAAATATAATAAAATTAGTTAGTAATTAATATAATATAAAGAGTTTATAGAATATAAAGATTTGTTATAAAATAATCGGCATTCTGAACCACGTATCTATCTATATATGTATACACAACAAATACATATATATGTATATATATAAATATGTACTCTTTTTAGTGGAATACTTAATGAATTACAAGCATGTCTAGCGATGTATTATATATTGCACATTAAATAAATAAAGAATGACATAATGTACGTACATACACACCTCCATGGTAAATTTTTATTGCGATATATTCAATAATAGATTACAAATTAACAACAATTTACTATACAGTGTGAGTCACACTTACGCAAGCAATATACTGGTCACATTGAACTCAACAGCAAAACAGTTTAGTTTAAAGGGAATATTTAGCGTTTTCGCCACATCTTAAACACACCTGTACATTTACATTTTACGAAAATTTCTACAATTCATATTGTCCATGAATTGCTTTGGTGTCTGAAAACGTAGGCCTGCATTCTTTGACAATGACAAACAACACTGTGTGAGATTAATAGTTAATAGAGGAAATCGGTGTGATGCAATTATGTCTCTCCCTTTAACAAAAAACATTCTCGAAACTGGATCAGTGAATTGTCGTTTGAATATTGCGTAGGCTAATCGAGATTCCGATAGGAATAAGAAGACGGGCGGGAGAGAAATATAGAAAGAGAAAGAGAGAGAAAGAGAGAAAAGTGACAGAGAGACAGAGAGAGAGAGAAAAGAGGGGTGGAGAAAACATGAATGAATAGGTTAGGTATAGGAGTATAGGAGTATAGGAGTATAGGAGTATAGGAGCATAGGCAGCAACTTATACGCTGAATCGCTGGTTCGCTTACAGTAGAAATGTTGTACACAGCCTTATAACACATACACAAACCACATTGAAACGACCTTGTGCATAGTATGTATGTATAGGTTGATTGAAAGGTCGCTAATAAACACTACACCCTGGTGCTTCCATCATCGCGGAAGACAATCGTAATGATTGCGTTCAACTAAATATAAAAATATTAAACTGTATAAAGGTACAATCATTATACAAATATCAAAAAAGCATTGAAGAATTGATATTTTTAGTAATATCGATAATATAGGGGTCGGGGCTCTTTATACTGTCCATCACCACAAACTAATATTGAAATGTGTGCATTCATTAACGCACTTAGATATTTTTAATGTTCCTGTTTCTGCCAAATTGGTGTTTTTCTAATTTGCTTAGCTGGTGGTGGTGCACGGCATGGAGCCATGGAGTCACGAAATCATGGACCAAGACTGAAACTCAGCACGGCAAAGCAATATTATTTCTTAATATCATTATCATAAAAATATAGTACACTCATTTGTCGGAGAGGGCACTGCACTCAATCATCTACCAGAGGCACTTGAAGTCACTGAGTGAGCACCATCCCGCCCACAATTTACACACTGAACAATTAGGTAATTGCACAACAGCAATTCGCAATTGATTAACACAGAGAAAAGTTAGTTTAGTAGTTTAGTTAGTTAGTCTGATGGATATGTATAATTGGCATGTAATATTTATCAGCAAGCCAGTTCCTGAGGTGCCGATGGTACCAATGGCGAAATGGGTGGGGCCGACGGACACGTCAGGTCAGGCCAGTATCACGGTTGCCCCTGGTCCGCCATTATATTATGAACCTGTTCTAGCTTGTAGGCCAGACGCTGCTTCTGCGAGAACTCGTCCTCCTCCAACGTCACGGTCAACTGCTCGTTGTATTTCACTGCGTAGTTGTACAGTTCGTGTAACGCACAATTCGTGTTGAACTCCGTCGTGTGCAGCTGAAATTTAATTTAACAACGATTCAATTTTCATCCATCCGTCCCTGATTACACATTCGTATGTGTTCGTATTCACTATAAACTTACCCTAGAATCCTCCGCTAGCATGGCGTTCATGTCTTGATCTGAGATGGCAGGCATGTTTTTAATATCAGAATAATACCTATCTACCCATTCTTTGTATGCCGGAATGTCCTTTGCATACAAAAGTTTCGAACTTGGCGAGTCTTTTCCTGAAGCACACACACGAAATTTAATTAAGTAACGAACTAATTAATGATAAGGACAAATCTTACCTAATCTATGGTCAGATGTTGAACAGGAATCCATAAATGTTTGAGCAACAACAGATAAACAAGAATCCACTATATTTGACTTGTGTATATCGAACACGAAATTTGGATTCTTGATGAGATTGACCCAAAATCGAAGTGGCAATGAATTACTTTTCCATGTATGTACCACTTCAGGATCGGAGATTCCGTGTTGTAATGCTTGATCATCGAGAAAATCGAACATATATTTGATGGCAAGCGGGAGAGCTGATCCGCGGTGTGCAGTACTAAATATTGTTTCGAACAAATCGTCGACGAACTTTTGCAACGTACCCTTTGTTGCCAACAGCCTGGTCAGGTAAATTTCAGAGACCATTTTGTTACCACGCTCTCCCTCCTTCTGATTATCGTTATCGTGATGTTTAACCAAGTGCCACACCTTGTAGCCCTGATCTTGATCGTGATTCAAGGGACTCGTTGCTCTGCTGAGCGGCGGACTGACAGAACTAAACTTGCTATGGTTCAACGTTTCGTACTTGTGCGATTTATCATTCTTCTCGGAAAATATATTTAAATTATAAATTGAACTTTGTTTCGACACTAGATTAAGCGAACCACCATCAGGTACTCTATAATGTTGCAAGGTATTCCTTCTCTTCCAATCTCCCTCCACTTTAGTGGTGCTATCCTCATCATAGAGAATTAATCTTCCTGACGTACCCGTACGCCACTCTGATAACAAATTATAATTAGACTGGAATTATGGCAAAGATATCATCAACACTTACCCAAATCGAGATCGTCTTTTCTTGGTCTTTGCGAGTATGGCGTTGCCCTGTAAATTGTGTCCAACGATTTTTCCTTAACTTGGCTGATCGTATCGCAATCCAACACTTTAACGGGAACGTTGTCGGTGTTGTGATCCAGACTTCCCACAAATCCTGTTTGTTGGGAAATCGACACGTACACCGTCTAAAACAAATAATAATAATAATAATAATAATAATAATAATAATAATGCAAATATAATTTTAAATACAAACCATAGGCTTAAAATCTATTGATTGTCTGATAAGCTTCTCTTCACTGAGTGAATATCTGGCTTCCGAAGTGATGGCATCTACGGGTCCTTTATCGACTTGTTGTTTGACTGCTCTGAACAACATGAATAGCGGATCACCGGCACATTCCCGCAAAAATTTATACAACAAGAATGTAAACCAAGCACTCAGCATCTTTTCGGCCACACTTTCGGTTCTTCTGAGCAGCAATTTCGGATGGCTCTTGCCTTCCATGCATTTCTCGATCAACTCAGCCAACAAGGTCTTCAAAATATCCGTACAATATTCCATTTTACTTTGCAACGTGACCATAATAAGGGACGCAACATTAACACGATCCCTCATAGAAAAATATCTGTTGCTCTCCAAAGTTCTGATGAACAGCAAGAGGAACGTCTTGTTCATTATCAACTGGCCGAAGAGTCGCAATCCCTTTTCTTTGCATAGCAATTCGGGTCTTTCCCATTGTAAAACTATGTGATCGTCGACATTTGGAAACAGAATTTTCATGGCATATGTCCTGTAATCCAAGAAAGGTATGCCTCCGGACGTCAAGTCTCCAGTCAAATCTGTCATTTCAGTTTGTAATTCGGCGAAGGCCTCTTTGCATTCGGCCGCCACACGCAATTCGAGGATGTCCATCTGCTCCTGCATGTTCTTTAAGACCCTGTTACTTTCGGTTGACTTCCTTCTATACGCAATCAAAAATATGATGAAGACGAAGAAGATAACCACTCCTATAACGCTGAAGGCGATTGCCGTAGCATTGGATAGGGGACCATTAAGTCCTTGCGGAGACGAATAGGACAGTTGGCCGATGTTAAATCGAAGCGAACCGCCCACGATGACTATCACTTCCGGAAGCGCCTCTACATCTCCATTACCGGATTCGTCCAGAGCTGGGGGTTGAGTTTCGGGAGGTCTGCAAGTTAATTGTTGTCTAGATAACGACGTGACGTTACAAAAGCTCGTTCCAATTCTAACTTCCACATCAGATTCTTGGCAGGCTCTGTCTATGTTTTGACCGTTTATATTCAAATATTCAGACTTGTAATATTTAACCTCCTTGTCGAAGGGGAAGAACACCGGATTCGGGAACAAATCGAAGGGTAAAAATTGATTGTTTTCCGTCAGATTTTGAACTCTCGTAACGTTATCCATTCTAAAACCATATTCCAACTTCAAAGGATTATCCGCATCAAGTTTATCCTCGTCGGCCTCGATCACCGGACTAAGACAAATCATGCTGGTGTTGCTGATGACGTTGCATTCGCTGATGAACATTTTCTGCTCATAAAACACGTACATTTGGGGTTTTTGTATCGATTGGAAATGTTTTCCGGTCACTGATATCTTTATACCTCCAGCCGGAATACCTTTAGGTACCTTGGTGGGGTGTGCGGCACCGGATTCGGCCGACTCTATAACCGGATCTTCGACGTATTCGAATTTGACGTCTTCGAAACTTCTGTCACCTTTGTCGAATTTCATTTTAAGCGTCCTTCTCGCCGTCCTATCCGAAGCACTGGTCACGCACAGAGCCTGGTACTGTTCCGTCGACACGATCCTACAAGGTAGGTCGTCCAGGAATGCCTGTATATTACTGCCGGCGTTCATAAATTCACCCGTTATTTGTAGCATCGTGCCGCCCGACTGTGGTCCATACCTCGGCGATATGCTTTTAATTGAGGGATCGACAAATCGGTACTGCGTTTTGGATTCACCACGGTAATCCTCGACGCGTACGATGACTTGTCCGTGACGGGGTTCGTTGGTTCCCGGCCCATCCACTTTACAAACGATCTGCTTCGTTTTTACGTAAAGATGTTCGTAAGGTTGACAGTTGATTCCCGCTATGCTCACTCCCGTGTAAATGTCTTGGAATGATTTGCCCAAATTTACGCCCCTGATGGTGATGTTGGTTCCACCTTCCCACGGTCCTAATTCGGGACTAAACGACGTGACTTCAGGATTCGGGCAGGTTTGGCTCCTGTTGAGCCACACCATTGAGCCTCTTTCGCACTGATCTTTCACCTCGCATCTGTCCGAACTTTGACACCAGCCGCAGTCGTATTTCTCCGCTAGGGCAAGGCATATACCACAATTGTCGGCCATGTCGCGACAACGATATATTACGACTAAAAGTAAAAGAAAAAGAGTCAGTCACATAAAACACATAAAATGCGTAACTATCGCATAACTTACTGTGAATGTTATCCGGATTGTCCAGCGGTTTAGAACCTCCCCATATAACGGCAAACGTGGCGGTGATGTTCGGTGCACGGGATGTGTAAGAAAATTCCATCGAGTCACAGTAAATTGTGTCGCCCAATAATTGGGCATTGACACTTGTTACACGACCTTCAATGTTGAACTGGCATACGAACCTTGTCTGTACTATGAACTGCCCTATGATGTGCACTTTAACTTTGATTGCTTTCTTTATGCCAGACGCTACCAATATTTCAGGCGAATTTCCTACTGTAGAATTGATGGTCGGACAAAAGGCAGGGCCCGATCTGTAACTGGGACCGGCACGCTACAAAAAAAAACAAAAAAAAAACAACACAATTAACACACACACATGTGAGGTATAATTACAAGATGAGATATAATATTATAAGAGTTCAAGACACTCACACTAACTCCTGTCACCAAAATATCGTTTCTACAATTTTCAGCTGTATCGTGGGTGCATCTGTGTCCGTCTACGCACCAGTCACACGGAAACGATGAAGACACACACTGAGTACACGAACTGTACGTATTGCAATCAAAAAATGTAAAATTCGTTGCTACGAAGTCTGGACCTGTTGTCATTCTAACAGACAGTTTTGCCGTGAAATGATCTGAAAACGATACGTTTGTTTTGTTCGTTTTGTTCGTGTGTGCTAAATAATAAAAACTTACGTTGTCCGGGCGGTATCGAAGGCAAAGTGTCAGTCCTTGGAGTGGTGCAGTTTACGCCCGATCCCTTTCTGCTGGCATTCGTTACCAAAGTTTTGTCCAGCGCCGTGAAGGCGCATAAAAAATGTCCCGTAAGACTGGGCAAATTGTCGATAACCAGATCCAACTGGAACAACGGAACAAACGATAATAAAATATATGGGCAACATTAAAATGTTAATTAATTATTACCGTTCGGGCAGTTGTCCTTTGCAATTGATTCGGTATAACGGATGTAATTGTCGTACACCGGCCGCTTTTGTAACTGATCCAGTAGAGGGGATCTTTGGCTGCGTCCTGACAATCCGATCGAAGGCTACATCTACAAATAAATTATTCACTCATCTGACAATCGAAGCAAAGTAACGTAAATACGTACTTATTTTCTAGAGAGCACCATCCACAGTACGGATCCTTCACTCCCAAACATTCTAAACAGTTTCTATACACTGTGCATTCCTGCACTTTTACTTTTGAAACCTGAAACAAACACAACATCCGAACCATAGTAATAATTATCAATATATGCTATATAGAATATCTATTGATCGTATTATAATTATCTAAGACATAACAAATATTCTTTTTTATATATAAAGCCTTTCTTACAGTCGTTGCCTTTGTGTAATTCTATGTTATATTAGGACAAACAACCTACCATCTTCTACAATTTAAAGTATGGTGCATCATCAGGCTAGCAAAAAAAATATAAGGCATAGACTACTTGGTACTGGATTAAGAAGTTACAAACTAACAAAGAAACAATTGTTATAAAAGTATAAATCACATGTTCTTTGATTTTAAGAAAGTAATTTGAGAAATATGGTAGAGGAATATTGAAGGGGTTCTCCTTGGTATGGTGTAGATTGTATTCATCATTGTATAAACCAATATTGTAATAGATATTTTGCCCACAGAAGAAACAATTAAATTGTCTACTTTTTAGGCGAATGGTAATTTCTCATGTGAAATTTATTGGAAGACAAAATGTAATTTAAGCCATCTTACCATAATTTTCTGTCAGACAAGCAAAAATTCTTTAATTTATTATAAATTACTTGATTTCAGTTGGGATTCAGGATTAACAATGTTTTTACTGTAAAAAATAGAAGTTATTTTTTATGATATTTTAAAATATTTATTATGTTAATGATGTTTATTGTCACATCAAATTAAGCCAACTGTAAAACATGGTGTGGTGTAAATCCTAATCACGATCCTCACCATGAAAAATTAGGTTAGGTTAGGTTATGATTTGAAGTGGCCTCTTCAATTATCAGATTTCAATCCGATTGAGAATCTTTAAAGTATACGAGACCATTAAATTCGAGTAATTAAAATAAGTAATCGATTTACATGAAACGATATCTGAAGTCCTGAGAAAAAGGTGTATTGAATTAAATGAATCCCTCTCCCAGAGATGTTCAGCGGTCAAAAAAGCACAAGGTTATCATACTAAATGATTTAGTTTAACCTGTAAACTTTTTATATAATAAATTTGAATTATATTATCTGTGTATTTAGTCCATATATATTTTTGATACTTCTGTAAACTAATACATAACATATATATTTGTCTCAATAATCAAATATTAAATAAATTAAGAAATATTAACCACTTTGTAGAGTGAAGGTAATTATAAATTACGATATCTCATAAAAGAAGAGAGAAAAGAAGTTTTGCGTTCCACTGTAAAAAAGAGTTGTCGTTTCATTTATTTTAAGATATTTGTTACGTCGATAATTTCCTTTATTAGGTGTTATACCGTACAATTGTAGACATAAAATAATGTAATTATTGTGTACCTTGCGTTCAGTCATAACGTATAGATGCATGAGTTGCGAGTCAAAATGTAAATCGGGATTAACGGGTGAGTTCTCCTCCACTTTCAGATCTCCATATTCTAAAGCTGACGTAGATGACTCGACAACCACCTGAAAATATATTTAATTAATAATCCGTTTGGATACATTGATAGTTGAGGTGTTCCCATGGTCCCAAGTCGGTGGATTCAATCGCCCCGTGTTAATTGCAACGTGTGATTTGTTATTAGGGGCCTAGATGACGTAATACAACGGGGGGAGTTTTCGAGCGTAAGTAATGGATACTCTTGAAATTAATCACGGTAGATTTCCCACTCGATTTTCCAGATTTTCCAGATTTTCACACAATTTCTACATTTCTAATGGCTTTGATAATTGTATTTATTTTCTAACAAGAGAAAATACAAAACATCGAGCTACTAAATTCGTTGTAATTAACTGGACGAGCGTAGTTAAGTTAGTGAAATTCGATATGGCTAACCTTTTTCAAATGGCCAGTGGACGTGCCTATGAAAACGACAGTGAAGTCCCCGGTGGACGTGGCAACAACCGCCGTTAGACGGGTGCCGAAAAGTAAAACAGGTACGGCTGATACGGGCTGTTCACCACCCAGAGGCGTGTTCACGTCCAATCCACAAAAGTCTTCTCCAATTGTTTGCAGCTTCTGAAAACAAAAAAATATGCACATGTTAATCGTAACATTGATTAAACAAACTTAACTTAATAATAATAATAATAATAATATACAAAATGGATTTTTAATCAATATATAAGAAAGAGTAATTAATTAACTAATTAATTTAAGTAACGAGCATCGTTGTTAGTCCGGTTAGTATAGTTAGCTGAATATGATATGATATAATCGCGATTGAGCAATGAACTGACTACTCTCGAAGGAAAATTACATGAAACGGCGGTGGTGGCCGAACCCAAGTTGGGAAGATGTTTAGAATGCTCAAATGGTTATTTAGTTTCTCCTTATAGTCACGAAATCACCATTTATTATGGACGAGGAAGATATTGGAAACAATAATCAGTACATTGGTGTAACCGTAAAAACACACAAACTATTCGAAATGCCGTTATTAGATAATTTCATATTTTTACATAAGAAATTCGCAAGGCAAACAACGAACGTCGACTTACACAGAGATGTCTACGAATGGAAACGTATTACACTTACATTACACTTTATAGTTGAACATCCAACAAATGTGGTTGGATAATATAAAATATAAAATCAGTTTATTCACTCTCCGGTAGATAAAATTCGACTTACTATTATTTAATGTTTACACATACAGTCTGGATGGATCATTTAAGATGTAGACGCACCCCAACTTTTTTACTTTTATAATTCGAATTAATTAATATATACGCATACTAAATGTGATTAGACATTACATATTAGTATGTATGTGCCAGTTATTGACGCTAAGAACAAAACTGACTGACTGTGAGAACTAACAGCAAAGATTTAAAAGCCACCATATGATATTTTCAGATAATATTCCTTATTATTTTATCGTTCAATCACCTTTCCTATTCCAATTTTGAAGTAAACAAATATTTATTATGCATGTGTAGAGTTCTTTATGGTCTCTTTCGAGCTAATTAAAATGTGAATGATCCATATAATTTTCATAATGTCAGAAAGAGAGGGAGACAGAGTCTCAACCCGTAGTTGAAACAAATTAAGAAAGCTGTAGGCATTGACAAGGTCGACCGGTATTTAAAATATATACATATATATATATAATACATAAATGTATGCGGTTAATTTAACGCCAAGATCCGATCATACGTTATTGTTTTGATATAAGTATCACACAATGTACACGAATTGATGACAATGATCAAACTACAGTTGACTCAACGTGTTTACTGATTCATACATTATCATCACGGATACATACGGGGAGACCTGAGGAACAAAAAGTGGATTTCCACAAAACAATTAAATTTAATTTGAAATACAATATTATTTTGAACCACCGATAATAGTATCGTATATTATATATTATTAAATAAAGAGTAACATTCTGAATTAATGAAGATGTTAAAAACCTTTTACAAGACTTAACAGGCTTAAAATCAATATGACAACACCGTTGATTTTAAGCGTGATTTTTAGAAAAGATCAAAATTATTATGTTCTCGATGTAACAACGTCGTCTAACTTTGGAAGAGATAATGGCTTAAGGCAAATTGAGGTAGCTGAGAGGTTTAGCGTTTCCCAAAATGTCGTTGTGGAGGCCCTTTAGAAAACGCAGGTCGTGGACGATGTATAACAGAAACTAGGGATCGATATTTGACATTAACTGAACGAAAACAACGTTTTCTCACAGCACTTGTGTTGCTAACAGAGTTACATCAAGTCGTTAGTTGGAATACTGTAAGTAACAGATCTAACTACATTGTGACTAACAAGATGCCCTCCCTCTTCTTACTACAGGCATTCTCAAGGTAAAATAGGAATGATTTTATATAGATTTGAGTTTAAAATGATTGGGTGGCACTTTTATTCTTTTTCTTTTTCTTTATTATTTATAATTTAGAGCACAGGGGGTACAATACCTAGGACAATTCCTAGGTGATATCATTATTGGGGATAGAACTGATCTTATTCCAGAGGGTATTTAAACAACATTCTGCAAAAAATTGTCGTTCCATTTGCTCATACTATTGATGAAAACTTCCGCCTGATGCGCCATATAACTCACCCACGTGGTGCACGTGTTTTGACAAATTGGATAACTAAGGAAGGAATTGAGGTTTTACCATGGCCTCCCACACCATCAATAGACCGATAGAGCATGTGTTGTAAGAAGAATATTTCCATAAATGAGCAATATTCACAACGCCTTTGGGTTTAGAAAGCTTTTGCTTTCTTCGAATACCACAAAATGATGTTGACCACCTCACTTTATCTATATGTCCAATAGATGAGTTTATTTATGTTTATATATTATTTTTTTTTTCCATTTTACATTTTACAAATATCTTTTTTTCTTATCCGTATATAACAGTTAACAAGTTTAATAGACAATTTTATTGGAAATGTCAATCAATGGTTTCCCACAACTTCGTTTTAAGTACCAAAACTATTTGAAATCACGTTAAAAAAATGATATGGAAAACAGGTTATGCACTAGGCATAATGACATATACGAATTAATTTTTTGAAAATAAGCGTTAAAATTTGGCAGTAAATCGAATAAGATACATATTAGAAATTGTCTTCTGAAAACCAGATCCAATAAATCCATGAATACTCAAATGTACCCTGTACTTACGTAGTCTAGCAACGTAGGATATTAAAAATAAAGTAGTGTTTGTAACCACTATGGATTAAAATCAAAGATTTTATATTTATAAATCATCTCATTGAATCAGTTTTCTATACAAAAGTAGCAGACTATATAAAACCTATAAAACGTAATATTTGATAGATAGAAGAAAAGTTTAATCCAAGTTAAGGGCGCCCACATTACACTACTGGAATATGTTACGTCAGCTATTAAAAATTTCCATAATGGAAATATCGATTATCCTACTTTACAAAGTAAAAATTTTTCTTTTCGTCGTGAAATCATAATATGTGACAGATACCTAAACAGAGATATAAGAAAAGGGAGAAAGAATAGAGTTGTAAGAAGTTTTGCGTAGATGCGGATACAGATCCGTCACCCTGTCTAAGAATTAGAATAAGATTGATTGGTCCTAACTGAACGAACTGAACGAACTGAAGGAACCGAACGACAATGGTGGATAGGTCTCTGGTGTCTAATAGGAAAACTGACAAGAAAAAATACTACTATATCTAACTGTCATGAACTGTTGCTCGTCCAACCCTTATCCGATATTCTATCAAGTTAATTGTTTATTTTTTATGTGATATAAAATTATCAATGTCAGTAAAGCCTGAGGCACATATTCACCCTGCTAAAAACGAATGAATGAATGAATGCATTTCATGTTGTTGAAATAAACAGCTTTTACCTGAAACTCCATCAAGCGTATACAATTTTACGGTAGTAATAAAAATGAAAAAATATCCCCCGAGTTTTTTCTAAGATCGCATCGGCGGAAATGGTTGTGGAAATCATCGATAATCGTCCCAAGTTTTTCCTTAAAGCGTTTATCAAAATTGGGAGAACGATTTTCTACCACGTGCTGTTTAAATAGAGGTGCTATGAAAGCAGACAGTCATTTACGGATATTGCTAAATACAAACAAGTAAAATAAATTTATTTTTTTCTTTTTTAGAAGACCAATCGTGGTCTTTTTGCTGCTGCAGACAAATCATAATAAAAAGTCGAATTTTTTAAAAGTTTTAAGAGGATTACACCACAGAGATAATTAAAATAACTTGTCTGTATAAAGAAAGGCACTTATAAAACAATATAACGTAAAATATAATTTAAGCTCTGTTATCTAGTTGCAAGGTTTAGAGGAAATGAAACCTGGCTACAAAGAGAAGTTGCCTTTTATCCGACCACATATGATTACATAACTTTTTTCATTTGTATTGTGCTTATTGTATTAAATTATATAATTTTTATGTGATCACGTTCATCCAGGCAGCATTCCAACAAGTTTAACGTAGACAATGTATGCATCATCACGACAATCAATAAATGTTCCATTTTTAAGCCTCTTGTTGTCAGTTAAGATTTTATAAGGAAGTGAACAATTGTAAACCTACGTTAGGCACACTAAATATGACTGGTGCACTCATCACAGACAGTTATACATACCATACCTACGTACTAAATATGTTATATTGAAAAAATCTCTCACTTTTATTTTAATATGCAAATACTAGATTATTTGGTTATTTGATTATTTGGTTATTTGCACGAAATTTATACATACACACACTGAAATATAATAAGAATCGTTAGAAAAGGTCAAACAGGTGCCGGAAAACAATAAAAAAAGATAAAAATCAGCAAAATTTATTGCGTTCATTATACAAACATATTTTAGTTTTAGTTAATGACAACGTTTCGTTTGACTTTTTATTATTGTTATTGGAAGAGAAATCTTTAGTACGTGATACAATTATGTACAGAGGCGACCAGTTGAAAGTTAACGACTTTTATAAGTATTTTCATCAATTCTTTCCTCGTTTAAATGTTACTTTGTAACGCTACAAATATAATATATGATTAACATAACAGTAGCGACGTTTTTCTTAGTTTAAAACCCTTTATGGAGTGCTGTTACGATCAACAAGAATTTTCATTTAGTTTGTTACTTAAATAAAGAAGTTACTTATGTTTGAATAACATTTTATGTAGCATCAGGAGAAAAACCTTTTTAATTTTAAAGGACCATACAAACAAAAATTCTTTTCAAAATTAATTTTCCATAAATATGGCATGGAGTAAGCCAACGCCCAACAATTCTCTAGGTCTGTATTCCTTAAATATTTTTCGTAAAGCCTCCGCAAAATGTGCTTTTTCTCGAAGTTTAAAATAGGTTCAATACGTCTTTTATCGTCCGTTCTTAAATATTTTTAATAGGATTCATATCGGGGCCAGATTGGCCACGGCAAAACTTGTATATTACTTCGTGTAACCAGTCTGGTACCATTCTGGAGGTATGAATAGGGCTGTTATGAGTAAAAAGTAAAGTCATATGGATACAATTAAATACAGAAGGCAACATTATGTTTTCAAGCTGGTTTCTAACATAAAATGTTCTCCAATATAGACTAGATATATCCACATACGGGGCTTGTTGTGGTAATTCAAGCCCCATTGATTACCTCACAACGTATTTTTGAACATACATGTTTTGTTTACATCTTAAAAGCTCAACTAAAGGACCATACATCATCCAAATATTGCAACCCATGCTTTTCCTGTTTCTGAGAGCTACATGATCACTGTACTGCGAAATTATAATTTCTCAAGTCACATAATAAATCACTTCAGAATGTGACGTCATTTACGACTAATTTACATTGGGAGAAAAAAATCGTTGACTTTCATTTGCTCCTACGAAAGATGTGTTTTTTTATTAGATAAGAATTAGTCTTTAATCTATGTCGTTATTTTATACAGGCATAATTAGAAACCACATTTCTGGATAAAGACCAATAACTTTTTGGGAGAAAATGCTGCCCGCCGTCCTAATACAAAATTTAATAACGAAACTTACTCACATATTTTGATATTTTCCCTATCAATACTATTTTGCATATTATTTCAAGGAATTTTTTCATATAGAAATTATTTTCGAAATTGGTGTCTTTTATTCCGTTCGACAATGAGTTTAAATTGTAATTTTGCAGTCACTGGAGAAATTCAACAATCTTGGTTATTTGCATAACCAATCAATGGCTAGAGGAGATATTTAAATTCTTCGGGGGTTCACGAAATGCGATATTGGCCTCTGTGTTCTCACTTTCAATTGAGTTGAATTTTAAAATTTCATCTCTGCCCATGGAAATTATCTGCCGTCTCTCAATCAGAGCATATTTGGGCGCCTCCCCTGAAAGGCGGTGTGTGTGTGTGTGTGTGTGTGTGTGTGTGTGTGTCTGTGTGTGTGGATAAAGATACACATAAACATTAATTGGGTTACAAATTGTAAGCGTGCTATAATAAATCAAGCGAACAAGTAAACTCGGAAACAGAGCAGCGTGTGGTAAATCGGACAATGCGTTTTGCCAACATCCGTTTAGAGTTTGGTGTAAAACCAAGTACCAAATGCCGAATGCCGAATGCCGAATGGCAAATGTGAGAATACCGTATGTAGGATGGCAAACGCTCGCCGTTCAATGTTCAACTGTCACCGGCACTCTAAAGCCTTCATTTCCTCATCAACTCGATTCCTTTTGTCGCATTTCTAATTAGTAATTTGATTGCTTTGGACTGGCCGATCAGATCACTGGAGCATAGCATCATAGCACCGCACCCTTGCGCAATAATAAAGGTTACTTATTATTCGGTTTGAAATATCCCAATATGCCTACAATAAACTGACTTTCTCCGCCATTACATCCCCCCCCCCCGAATCTTAAATGACATTCATACTTATACATCCCCTGATCATTGATTAATTAAATAATGTAATAATCATATCTGACTTGATCTGACTGATAATTGTTTATTTATTACATCCCGCCCCCGATGGGCTCGTCCTGATAGATAAGGTGTTTTGTGCATTGAAATATTAGCCCGGCGGTTCAGGTAAAGGCCTCGCCGCGTTAATTTTTCCTTGTTATAATTTTGTATTCAGTTCATATGTGGTGTCGTGTTCAGGAATAGAAATTGTGTGTATTTATTTGGGAAAAATATAGTGTTCCGGGAGATCATTGTTTCAATTCCACCCACGCCCACGACGGAACCTGACATCCACACATCCGTTCTGTCACAATAGATTTAATCATTTACACAAATTTGCAAGTTCAACTAATTATTTATTAGTGTGGTACAAACATACTAATTGTTAAACAAATTTTGACAACAATGCACCTGAAAAACTAAATTCATCAAAGATCAAATTCAGATTAATTTCTAATTATTCGAACATTTTAAAGTGCATTCATTCATCATTCTAAAATAATTATGAACGAATTTGAGGACACAATTTCAGATAAAGTGTATTATTTTCAATTGTTGTGTGTTTTGTTATGTTAGACCAGGCAACTCCTTTCCCCCAGGAGCCGACGCTAAATCCCCATGTTGTACCTGTTGTTAACACACCCCCAGATCAGTTGAGACCAATGTTCGTTCCGTCCTTAACTGCTTTAGTGTTAATCTTAGGGGAGAATATTTTCTCTTTAATCCCTTCGCTCCCTAAGCCATTCAATAAAAAAACTCGACCATTTCATTAATATTGTGTGTGTGTGTCTCGGTGTAAGAGCGAGGGAAAGAGAGTGAGTCGTGGAGAGGGAAGGAGAATATACTAAGTGCGCCCTTTCACTATATAAATCGATATAGTGAAAAATCAAGACAAATCTTTATGTTATGTCGTCAAATTTAAAAGTAAAAGCCTAAAGTTAATGGACATTTTTTCTATGGAAATTAATTTCTGTACATGTTAATTTCTAAGCAATATTATTTATTTATTTATTTATTAAAATGTTAATGGAATAACAGGTATTGGTAATTTCAAATGTGAGAGATTTAATATTTTTTGATAAATATTACGTTGTCTGGCCTTGTCTGGGTACGATGGTTATTTATAAAAACATCAATTCGGTTGAACATAATAAATCAACAATTCCATAACTTGATTGAAATTCAATCCCGAATGTCTCCCAGCTTACTTAACTCGAAATTACTTTTGGTATAATATGATGGTAGTAGGGCTCGCCAATTTAAATTGGAAATATGCATGGGGAGAATAGTAAGGAAGTCACCTACTACAATTAAGTAGTGATTTATATGTGTTATGTTATATATGTGAGATATATCATAATACAATGAGAAAATTGAACGAATTTTTAAAAATTCCTTCAACTTTTATTATTTTTAATAAGAGTCCACCCTTTTCGACCCCTTAAATTATAAGATAATTTAAAGGGATGCGGAGCGTACGAAATTAATGGATTTTCAAGATAAATGATACAAGAGTCTAGTTTCTAGTTTGGCATTTAAGTGTGAGGTCATCCTTCCATTTACGTATTATATGAATTTAGAAAATACAGAATCATGAAATGTATGTGTGGTCTCGGAAAGGGAAATAATGTTAAGTTGGTAACATTTTAAGTGTCGTGTGTCGTGTGTCGTGTGTCGTGTACTTACATATGATACTGATATAACTAGGGTTGGATCTGCCGATGGTCGATTTTTTCCATCGACAGTTCACATATAAAATTGATATAGTGATGATGATTTATGAAGGTAATAGAATATTAGAAATCATATATAAAATTTTACCAAAAATCTTATATACATATTTTCTATATGTACATTACAAATGTTATTAATAGGTAATACAAGCATAAAACGAACATGTATGTTAAAATAAATATAAATTGCAAGGTAAATGTACAAAATGCACACTGTAATATAGAAAATAAAAATAAAAAACAAATAATATAAACCCCATTATTTATGTCTGAAAGGTTTTTTCTAAAGAGCAACTGTATTAAGTAGTAATTGACAGAGTAGAAAACATACCTATATTATATAAAAGGTGATTCACCTAACTTATTAATTAGAAAATGAATAACAGAAAAAGGTGTTGATTTGAAATTTTTTTAACAATTATACTTGAATTATTTTTCCTATACCTATACCCAAAATTATTTACAGATGGTCTAACTAAAGTATCTGTAAAATCGCCAATTTTGATACTGGAAAATTCGTTTGGCAGACACGTTAACCAAGGTACCCAAATTATACAGGGTATTTAATATTTACCTTTAATTTGGTGCATCTTAAAATAACAATAAATTTATTACCAAAAATGGTAAAGTCTCTATTAATACTAATTTTATAAATAGAGGATGTTTATTAAAATTGAAAGAATTTTTAATATTCAATTTAATTATGCAACACACATTTGGTGTTGGTGTGGTCATTGAAAATAAAATTAAAATTATATACCGAATATAATTTAATGAGGCAATAATATGAACTAAAATAAACAGAAAATTCATCTTTCTAAAACCATCACATTGGCTCATCGAAGCCATTTATTTATAAATGTTTATGAACATCTCCAAAAAAAGAAATGTTTTTATAGGTCATAATATATGTGAAGATGTTCCCTCTAAATGTTCTTTGAATTAAAGAAATGTTGTCCAAAACATCATCTATTGGATAAAATTCAGATAATCAGCTCTTGTTAATACGTTTCATAAAATAATAGAAGGTAGAAAGTGACAGGTTTTTTCTATCCAAATATTTTACTCGTCAGGAGTAGATATAGACCTCGGTAGTCCGGATAAATAGCACTGTTTGTTCACGCATTCTTTAATGAATTCTTCCACAAACACGATGAGAAGAGAACTGACGTTATTACAAACTAAAAAAGATGGTATAAAAAGAAATAATCTCCCATATCTAAGAAAACATTTATTTGCGCACTTATTTATTATTATTATTTGCTTATTTTGGTTCATACATTTTACTAGCTTCTTGTTTTACATAGGATGTTTCAAAAGGAAGATAAAAATTTGTGGCTTTCAAGCTATTCTTGAATTGTTTTTCAGAAGAAGACAGACAGAAAAAGTCCTAGTGTGATTTAAAATTCTAGAATTTAGATATGACATAAGAAAAAACAAATTAATAATAATTTAATTTATTTAAATAATAATTTTAAAACGTTTCAACCTATTTTATTTAAAACTGATAAGTCCTAGTGCCCCAGGAATTAATAACAAATTGAAATACTTACAAAGCTAGTATAAAATTAAATTAATAGTACTCCTTCATTCAAATCTTTTACCTTACTTTTAAGTAAGAGTTTCGTAATTTAAGTCGGTGAAAAAAAAATCAAGAGATTTAATTTGCTCAGAAATAAATGAGAATATTAAAAATACTTTTTGTTACGTAAAAAAGCAGTATCGCATCATATTTTATTTTAAAAATATTTATTTAAAATCTCGCACGAACGTCTCTGATATTAATGATAGAATAGTCAATTTAAAAATGAATATAATAAATATATTTATCTAACACATAGAATATATAGAAAAGAAGAATTTCTTGTGTAACCGTAACACATGTATAACATTATTTGAGTAATTTTCGGAGTATTGGTGCGGATATGGATGCCTCATCGGTCATCGGTCCAGCCCCAGTTCGTACCGTCAATAGAAACGACACCTGTACGTGGCGTAGGCAAAATGTGAATGGAAATGGTGGCAACGAAAATAATAAGCAGAAAGCAAGAAAAAAGTGCGTAAGTGCGTGCGATCTGATTAGTTTATGAAAGAAATGAAATATTAGAAATTGCAGTGTTGTGGGTCGCGTGATTCAGTGTAAATCCCCTCCAGCGGAGAAGTGAAGTGAAGTGAATAGAGGCCAAATTGTGAAGTGCACGACAGTGTGGCCATAAAAACCACCGTGGGGTCGACAAACAATTGCGGCGTTGCCACCAATGCGGCTCGCACGGCTCGTACGGCTCGTATGGCTCATACGGCTCGTACGGCTCGCGCGTTTTAAGAAATGAACGTGTGCAGGTTCTAGTGAGAGTCCGACATACATGCACAATCACAATCACAATCTATCGACAATGTCGGCAATGCAGAAAATAGACACATAATCCCCCCCCAACAAATTCACTACATATGGTGCGCAATATGTATGGACGTATCTGTCTTTTATTTTTTTCCTTTTCATTAGACAATTATTCCATCCATATGGAATTTTCTAAATTAAATTTAGTATGGCGTCCAGTTTGTAATATTAATTCGTCTAACAACACATTTAATGTCTGTGAAGACCATTTTTCTCTGTCAGATTTCCCTGTAACAAGAAAAATTCATAACCCTAATAATTCCACTATTTAAGATTATGTTGGTAGGTTAAATATTGTAGTCTTTAACCTATCCAGAGATTCAGAAATCTAAAGCTTCTATTTCTAATCAGCAAATTTAATTCACACAAATATATTGTTGAAAAGTTTGAATTCCCTTCTAAGTAATCACTCTAATATTTCCAGTGGTTCAGTTAATCACTATTACAGTCATTCAGTTAATAATTTACATTATTTCTTTCCAAAGTAGTTTAAATTCTTCTAATTATTATAATGGATTAAATTAGTATTTATATTTATTTTATTGTATTTGTATATATTTATTTTAATTTAAGAAAACAATAATGTATTTTGTTATAATGTACAATAAATAATTTATAATAAAAATGTTTTAATTTCATAGCTTGTTTTATTTCAGGTAATACACAGAACACCTTGTAATTATGTACAAATTAATTTGAATTTGAAATTATTCCCACCATTTTTATCAAATGTCAAATACAGAAAACTGTAAAGCTGACATCTATTGAATTATTTAAACACTACAAATCAATTTATCGTCCAGGTTGGTACTTCTTGGGTATTCTGTGTTGATAAAATATGTAATACATAATGCAATCCATATTATTATGTATTATATTATGTTAAGTTTTTATTTTAATGTAAAAAAGTCGGTTATATGTGTGTGATGAAAAAACTTTTATTTTCATTCTCAAAAAAGCATCTGTTAAACCATTCCAAAATAGCTTTTTCCACATTACCATCGTAGGGATTGTCTTTAAGACATTTAATTGGAAAAACCCTTAGTAAAATGTCCTTTTGCTAAGGGTTTTTCACCGTAAAGTAAATTTTAGGAGTTTCCGACATTATTCTAATCAATCGATAATTCATTGAATGAATTGAACAGGGAATGCCGTTTGGGCATAAGGCAGATATCATCTGAAAATAAAAACATCGACCTCAACTTATCAAAGGTTATGCCACGCCACTACCTAACTAATTTGCTGTATTCGACTGTATTAAATTAATACTTAATTTGATCTGAGCGAAAAGAATGAAATTATGAAACAGTAAATATGTATACGGAGCAAGTGCTGAAATGAACCAATTAACGAGTTCATTGAATTAAAAGTCGACGATTTACGACGCATTTATTCAAATTTGCTTGTGCCAAAAGGACACATTTAAATCTGTAAATCAGCTTCCCCGCTAATCAAAAACGAACCCTAACGTTATTAATCGTCTAGAGATGACACTTGACAAATGCCAATTAAGATGTTAGATAACAGTTGGCAGGTCATTTCAGGGAAAATAAAAGTGTTGCTGGGATTGTAATTTTGACGAGTTCATCCCATTTACATTTTGTAGGACGGAATTCCGGGGCTACTATTTACACTTACTTACATCTAAATCTAAATGTAATAAACAAACAATATATCACATCAATTCAAACAATAAATAAACATATGCGTTATGTGGCCGTTATTGCATTATTTGAAATAATAAAATATAAGAGACGGTTAATAAGAAAGGAAAGAAGGAAAGAAGGAAAGAAGGAAGGAAGGAAGGAAGGAAGGAAGGTGGATAGGTACATCAATTCTGTATTTGCAACATGTGTTTCAGATGACGCCAAACGATGCGATGCGATGCGATGCGATGCGATTCGATGCGATGCGATGCGATGCGATGCGACGCGACGCGACGCGACGCGACGCGCAGCCAAACAGCCAAACACTGCGCACATTCACTCCTTTTCACCGACTATTAAATTATGTACAATATATGTTGTATTTTATAACAATAATGCGATATTATCACATTACTCGATATCGGAATGTGACTAACGCATTTAGTTAGACCAATTAGTAAGAACGTGACCAACGATATTTTTACAAGCTATAAATTCATAAATTCATAACAAGATTGTTATGACTATTTTTAATTCTGTCACTTATTTATCAATATGGCATATGTGTTATTTTTTTTTTAATTTTTTATCTGTTGTACAAACTTTACGAATACTCAATATGATGTGTGATAAGTAATAAAAATAATAATACTCACTAATAAAAAGTACATAGTCAAATCATCATGAAATGAAACACATGGAAATCTATTCTAATTGAATTGAATGAAAGCACGTGCATAGAGATATTTTGTTTTAATAAGATATGTCAAATGTTGACAAGCTCATCGCATTGTTTGATGTTCACAATTAATCGAGTAAATTTTATTGTTTGACTGATTTTATTAATCAAGACTTATTAATACAAAATTCTATATTAGTAATATTGACGCAGTTAATTTATTTAGTACTTAACAACATAAAAGTTAAATTGGTCCTATTCTGGATTGTAAAATATCAAAATTATAAGAAAATATAAAAAATATTTAAGAATAAATGTTTAAAAATAGAAAAATGGACATTATTGTAAATTTTCAAAATCATATGAAAATTTAAATGTTTAAGTATAAAAATTAGCTTAGTTTATATCTCAAAGTACAGAAATAGACAGCTGCTCGAGTTATTTATTTATTAATGTTCATGAAATTTTATTATTTGACTGATTTCATTGACCAGAATTTGTTATCAATTTATTTATTTACTTACTATATAAAAGTTAAATTAAATTGGTATCTGTGTATCTGTGTAAAATATAAATTTTTACATGAAAATATAGCATATGTTTAAGAATAAAATTTAGCTTAAAAGTAGAGAAATGGACAGTTTATCCTATTTACTGTTAATTTGATGCTCACAATTAATCAAAGAAATTTTATGGTTTTTAATTCTAATAATTTTAAACAATATTTTTCATTTTTGCAAGTTTTAAAATGAAAAAAAGTACGTTAGCAACGCAAAGATCACAATAGATATCCCTCTACATTTGAAAACTGACAATATGCGAGAATACTATAACGCACCCCCCTCAAAGTTATTAACTATATTTTGGATTTACCCTCCGATCTTCCCTTCACATTTCTTTATAGCGTTACACCGAGTGCCGCTCCGAAATATAAAACCTTATACCTAGTTTCTTTTATTAAATAATTACTAACGTCCAAAATAGTTTATTAATATACAACATAGATTAATGTAATTATTTTTAAGTGAAAATTGTTTATTAAATTAGCATAAAACAATAGAAAATAACATACAACAAGAGTTTATATGTTCACAGCAATAAAATCAAGAAATGTCAGAACCCACTACGTAATTGTTTACTGAATGAATGAATGAATAAAAGGTAAATATTTTATTATGTGTAGTAGAAAATATGATAAAAATTATTGTTGATACAATGAGTCAGATGTGTGCAACTCCTAAAATAAATAATTAGAAATAAATTATCATAAATCCTCCTTTTTGAAATTTTATAATAAAAATTAAATATAACATGATCTGCAAAATTTCAGTGCTTATTTGATTGTTATTAACTGTATATCACATTAAATGACTCACACCAATCGAGATAGTCATTTACATTATTGACAAATTCGTAATTCACACTAATACGAAATAATTTGGATCAGGCACGTTAAAATTTAGTTTGCTTTTTTTCGATTGTTTTTGAACCACTCCATTCTCCATAGCTACGAGTACGTCACATTATATCACGTATGACATTACGTCTTGTCATGTCATGTCAAATTTTCTTTCTAATCTGTACAATAGCTTTTTAAAATTACAACATGTAACGCATCTGATAAAAATTATTGTTGACATAAGAGCATCAAAAATTAGAAAATAAATAAAGATAAACAACTTATTTTTTAACTAATAATTAAATTAAATTAATAAATTAAATAGTAACAAGATTTCAGTGTCCATTTAATTGACGTTAACTTTATGCCACCATATGCTTTAAATGACACACACACACACACAGAAATCTTCATCAACATTATTGACTAATTAGATAATTCCCATTAAAAAGTAATAATTAGGACCAGGCACGGTGGTAAAATTGAGTTTGTTTTTTCATTCGATTGTTTAGAATTAATAAAAGTTTTAATTAAATAAAATTGTACAATATGAGTGACAGTGTGAGAACAGACATAGAGAACACCAATAAATCAACAGAGAGCAGACTAGAAAAGCTGCACGAACCTAGTTTTCTCAATTTATTATTCTCCATAGCTACGAGTGCGTTACATTCTATCACATATGACACTGTGTTTTGTATCGTCAAATTTTCTCATTAATCTCTACAATAGCTAATCTGTTAAAAATTACAAAATGTAATACATAACACATGATGAAAATTTGATGAAAAATGCCAATGAGTTACTTGCCTGTATAATGTGCTTTTAATGATTTGAATTCGCATCTCCTGATAATTTAATCAGAAATGAGGAAATAAACGAAGATAAATTACTTAATTCACTTTAAAAATTAAATAACAAGAAGATTTTTAAGATTTCAATGTCCATTTAATTGACGTTAACTTTATACCACATATATCATTCGCATTAAAAAGTAATGCACGGTAAAATTTCTTAAAGTTTCTCTTATTTCAATTATTTTAGTTTAACTTTAGAATTAATAAAAGAAATTTAATTAAATAAAAATATATCATAACTGACAGTGTAAGTGCAAATTTAGAACAACAATAAATAAAACTAACACAAGCTGCGCCAACCTAGGTTTCCCAATTTCTCATTCTATACAGCTACGAATATGATAAAAATTATTGTACTTGCCTGTATAATGTGATTTTAATGTTTGTATAAATATTTCTTGATAACATAATCAGAAACTAGAAAAGAACTAAAAATAACTTTTTTTTTTGAACTTTTATACCTAAATAAAATTAGATTAACAAATTAAATAACAAAAAGCATGATTGCGCATGATACCATATACTTTAGATTACATACACAAATCTAGAATGTCATTTACATTTTTGAAAATTTGACATTACACAGTAAAATTTTTTTCATTGAACTTTAGAATTACGATAAGCAATTTAATTAAATAATATATCATAACTGGTAGAAATAAATAAACGCAGAGCAGACTAAACCTAGGTTTACCAATTTCTTTTCAGCTACTATGACTAGTACGCCACATTTTATCACCTGTTATTGTCAATTTTTTCTAATAAAATGTACAATAGCTTTTAAAATTATAAAAAGCACAAATGATAAAAATTATTATTGGCATAAGATGCCAATGAATTTCTTGCCTAGCATATTATACGCTTTTAATGTTTGCATAAGCATCTACTTATAATATAATCAGAAAAAAACAAATAAATTACTTCTAACAGATCTATTATAGATTTCAGTGCTCATTTGATTGATGTTAACTTTATACCACATACTCTAAATGACACACACAAATCGATACCTTCATTAACATTATTCACTAATTGACATTATCCCCATTAAAAAGTAATAATTAGGACCAGGCACGGTAAAATTTAGTTTGCTGTTTGTTCGATTGTTTCAGAACAACTTTCGAATTAATAAAAGTAATTAAATTTAATTAGATGAAATTCCACAATAACTGACAGTGTAAATACACACATCCAGAACACCAATAAATAAACAAAGAGCAGATTAGACAAGCTGCGCGAACCTAGTTTTCTCAATTTCTCATTCCCCACAGCTACGAGTACGTCACATTCTATCACGTATGACATTACGTCTTGTCATGTCATGTCAAATTTTCTTTCTAATCTGTACAGCAGCTTTTAAAAATTACAACAAAAAACAATAAAGTGAAATTCTGTCTCGGTATGACCGATGAAGTAATGATATTTTACTTTATCCTGGGACAAATAACGGTATATTTGTTGATCAATAAAGCAAGGTTCACTTGTACACATCGAAAATGGAAAACTATAGGGTTATTTATTAATGATTTGGAGTAGAGCAAGCAACAAGTCACAATCAGTATAGTATTAAAATATATAATACAATGCGAAGTATTGTTTAAGAGGTGGTCATCTAACAGTTGATCTGCATAAATTATAAGAATAGGTTAAGTTGTGTGTGCATGTGTGCGGAGAACGTTGCACAGTGAACGGTGAACTGCGAACAGCTGAATGGATAAATGGGGTAGAAGCAAGCGGAAGGTGGAAGCAATTGGGAATCATAACGATTGGACGGACGACGGTGACAGTGAGAGTGGCGAATACTGAATAACAACGTACGAAACGTACAACGAGTACGAGTACAGCGATCTGTGCGTTGGGCGAGAGATGGACGAGAAATGGACGAGAGATGGGCGAGAGATGGGCGAGAGATGGCCGGCGAGTGGCGAGTGCCGAGTGCCGAATGCCGAATGCCGAATGCCGAATGGCGAATGGCGAATGGCGAATAACGAATTGGTAGGTAGGTAGGTAGGTAGGTAGGTTGACTACCTAGTTATCAGGATTCGGGAGTTTGAGTCGTGAATAGTGTGCAGCTCTGCGTGGCTCTCTGTTGCTCCGCTGCTCCCTTGCTCTGCTAGACCTCTATTGCCGCTAGTATTGATCCGTTCCCGCTGAAGCTACCAGTGTACACTGTAAAGTTCGACCGTGCAGGAGACCTACACTTTCACCGCACTGTCGCTCACCATTCGATTTTAATCGCACGTCTACTCTTCTACTGCTTCCTTTATTACATGTGATTAAGTGACATGTCGTCCTCACATGCGTTAAATACGTACGTGTATGTACGTGCAGCTCATATATATATATATATATATATATATATATATATAAACTGAGCTATTATTTCATTTTCTCTTCAATCAGAATATATCAATATATCGGAAGTGAGTTATAACCCATTAACTACCTGAACATACATATGTAGAGCATGTAGGTAGGTTGTTTAGATGCATTAATGTGTTAGATTTAATGGAACTACTACGGTTACTAGTGTGATTCAGCTCAGAAGGAAAATAATTATCGAATGCACCGTGCACTCGATGGTGTTCGAGGCTCGCTCTTGGCCCGTCCCTCTTTCTGACACCGTCGGTCTCCCGTTCGTTTAGTGGAAACTGAGGGCAACTCCAACACTGAATCGGTACGAAAAAGTTCGCTCTTTTTAGTCCCCATCCACCGCCGCTGTTGCAGCCATTGCCTCTTTTTCTTCCGACTCCTTCGACTCCCCCCTTCAGTCTCACACTCTCTCTCTCTCTCTCTCTCTCTCTCTCTCTCACTCTCACTCTCTCTCACTCTCACGCCCTAGGTCGCGACAGGGCGAGGGAGCCCCTCTCTCTGTCCGTCTTTCGCTTTCTCTTTACCACCTTTATGGAATTCAGACTAGTCAAGTCAAGTCTACCTTAGACGTTCAACCGGTGTTTCTTTTCCCCCTTGTTTCAAAACGAACCTTAATATCCTGTTCTGCCCACCCTCACATTGAACAGACTCTTTTTTACGTTTTCGTTTAAAATTTGGAAGAGGCTTATTAAAATGAAAAAAGCGACTTACCGTTGGAACGCACTGATGGCTGGGAGAGATGAAGTCGAGCCCGCGTTGACCCTTGCCGCTGAAGCAGGTTTTGATGTTCTGCATGAACTTTCGTCTAATTGATTTGAGGGAGTACACACACAAAGCGGATATGTCGGAGGGCTTGTTCGCAATCACCGGATCACTTTCACTGAACACTGCAAAGAGGACGTCATCCTGGGCCGTAATTCCCAAATCGGAGGCCAAATCTGAGCCAGCCTTGCCCACGTAGGCGGCCTGCACCAGATTATATTCTTTGCCGTCCTCCGATTTGCATTCCATTGGGATTTCAGTGTAGGAATAGTAGTTTTCGTCGTCGTGGCAGACGCGCACCAATTTGCTGATGTACTGCGTGGACGAGGTGTGTTTCATTTGCGTCGTCAGAAAATAACTGAAGCCTTCCGAGGAGAATCCGTAGACGTAGGTGATCGGGTAACGCTCCCTGGCCAGGGAGTTGACGAACATCCTCGTTCCGGTGGTGACCGCGGTCTGGGCGATGGTGAACATCTTTTCTTTGTCCAGGGACCTGCTGCTGACCGCAGGAACTTCAGATCTGTAGGGCGAGCCCAGCGTGAAAGTCACACCCACATACATCACCTGCGAGACGGGAGGATTCGGCGGACCGGGTGCGATGAAAGCCACAGTCGAGGCGGTCGCGTTATTTGCGACCACCGCCTCCTTCACTTCATTCGTTCCGTCCGATATATTGTGCAAATTCCTCACCGAGCAAATCCCCTGGGATAGACTTCCGCAAGATATCAACCTGGTGGTTGTGTAATCGATTACCAACGCCTTGTTCACGTTGTCGGTTAATTTCTTATTTACAGAACTGGTGCATTCCAATACGGAACAATCGTCGGCGTCCATTTTCGGTCCGGTCACCTCCGAGATGACCAGATCCAGATCGGGCGAAAGCTGATACAGCCGATTTACGGCGCCGATGTAAACGCGACCGGTGTTTTTGTCGACCACCAAGTGATTGAACGCCTGAACTTTGGAATCGGAGAAAGTTCTTATTATGTCACTGGCCGACGACACCAATGATACCAAAGCTACTTGGGCGAGCATCGCCGCGAACATTGATGACACCGGCCGCTTCATGACGTCACCGCCAAGCCGAAGCCGCCGCAGCTGCAGCTGATGCCGATCCTCGCTTTTCTACCTCGCCTTCCGTCTGCCTTCCTCCTACCTTCCGCCCTGACCTTTCTCCAACTTCACGTCATTCCATCATCTGAAACAAGCCGTACGCATATTAACATATATTAATTAATGTTAATATGAGAATGTAGAAAATTACAAAATTACAAAATTACAAAATTACAAAATTCTACCTATGCCTACACCTATGCCACCAAATAAGCAACGGCATGCCGTACAAATAACAATAAACAATATTAATTAATGCCTACATTCATACCATACTCACTTTCTTTCGATGTGAATTTATTTTTTAAACACAGATAAATTGATATCCATATATATATATATATATATATATATATATATATTCCATATTAAAACAACAGTTAAATGGATAAGCTCCGATATGGAGACTCAATTAAATAAACAGAATTCGGAACGTCCCGAATCTGAGGACGGACCGACCCGGCCCGACTTGATACGCCTTTTCCATTTGCGATTTGCACCCATCTGCTTGCTGGCCCCTCTGTTCCGCAACCCTCTAATAAAAATCATACAATATGTCCAACTCTACAGCTAGCTGCTAACTACAATTTATCCACATTTTTTAATTTATTTTATTTTATTATTTATTATTCTGATACTTTCAGAAAAATTTTTACGTGCTGCGTTACTCCTACAGAGGAAACTTATTATACATGTCGTGTATGTATATATTTATAAAGTCGAACCGTGTAAATCGATATTCCATGAACACATTAGTATTTCATCAAACTATGTTCTGTACATAAATCATAAATAAAATAAATATCGGTGTATCGTAATTACAAAAATATAATTTGGAACGAAGTAAACCCATAAAAACCATTATTATTAATAAATTATACAATTAATGGCATACTAAATAAATATAAATCCTTTTAAATATGCATTTTCAACAAAATTACTTTTTTATTAGTTTTTTATTTGTCATATATATATATATATATATATATATATATATATATATATATATATATATATATAACCTTCCACATAAGTAACATCTAATTTTGTGTCTGTTGCGGTTAGTCAAGACCCTCTAGTTTATCTTTAGTCTGGGTTCGGGCCGACTCCTAATCTTCAATGGCTAAATTAAAGGAATAAATTCTTGGAATAGGATATTATGTAAGTGTAGCTCAATGGCAGGCAACCATTCAATGTCGTTCAACGTTTTCCACCCATTTCGATATTCTATTGATCTAATTGACTTAGACTTTTCGTCTTTGTGTTTCGCAATTTATTTTATATTTGTTTTTATTAACGAGCCGACGGATTGTGGTGTCGACGGCATTCTACTTATCTTGACTCGACGCATATTTTGTTTAAAAATAAATATCCGAAAAAATTGCTCTTCCACGTATTGTCACCGTTTAAAATTCTGCTAAATTTAATTACCATTTAAAAAGAACTGTGAAATGTGATGTTCAATTTTACTATCAATTGATCAAATACTTTAACAATGAGTCACACCACACACCTAAAGTCACTTTGGCATTAATTCTTAATTCAATATATAATGACGTAACTGGAGAAACTATTTCGTTTAAAAATCACATATTTCCTCTCAAAATTGAAACCGTGGAAGTGAAAAGTGGCTACTAGTCAAACTAAACAAAAATTTTAATTATATACATTTTAGTTAGTTTTATTTCAGACTACATACTATCTTACTGACTATTTTATCTTTACGTGTGGTTTCGGCTTCAATTGCTAAATTAAAGAAATCAATTCTTCGAATAGCTCAATGATAAGCATTTAATGTCAGACATTTTCCATCCATTTGCATTAACATTTTAAAATTTATTTTCAATCTTTATGTTCCAGGATTTATTTTTATTAATGATGTTAACAATGTCGATGGCATCCCACTCATCTTCACTCAACAAACCACTTCCCAAGGTGGATGACACATATTATTGTTCTCATCGCTATCATGTTTAAAATTCTAATAAATGTGTTTAATAATTAGATACTACAGATTTACTCAAAATATTATGTACACAAATTTGACAATATTTAAAGGGAACTTATAAAACCATCGATTAGTTTATAAAAAATGAGACAGTACATTTTTATTATTCATCAAATTCCTTAAAAATGATCCATCGTCTGGAATCATTTTGGTATTAATCCCCAATTTACTTACATACAACCAACAACCTAATCTGAAGGTGGATTCAATTTGTCTTTTAACATTGCCTTTAACTTGTCAAAACATCTTTAAATGGTTTCTGTTCCATTCAATTTTATGCATTTATCATATCTTCTTGATAAGTTCGTGGCCAAATTAATGAATTATGTGCGGAAATAATTAGAAAAATCAACCTCAAACTGATTATAAATACATTAATTGAAGAAAGCAAAGAATATGATTTTCGAATTGAATTATGAATGTATAATATGGTATAGATTTGTTATAAAAATTTGCTTCAATTTTTGTATCTAGAAAATTATCCAGTTGATTTCATGCCAAAAAAAAACGTAATATTTTGTATATAAGTAAATGTTTTGGTGCTTCACAATAAAAAAATTGAAATATTCGTAGAATAATAGCAATACAAAACGTCTTTGAATGGTTTCTTGCATTTTTTGGGAGGCAATTTTTATTGTAGATTACATAGTTTTTACTGTATGTTATGTTAAATCTGAATTCGGTTCGGCATTTAATCCTCAGTGGTTAAATTAAAGGAATAAATTCTTGGAACAGGGCATTATTTAAAATTAGCTCAGTGAAAAGTATTCAGTGACTTACATTGTCCATCTATTTGCATTAATATTCTAGAATTTAGTTGCCATATTCCAGAATTTATTTTAATTGATGAAATTTACGGTATTGATGTCATCCCATTCACCCACCTTCACTTTACGTACATTAATTATATTTAGAAATAAATGACTGAAAAAACACTTCCCGAAGTAATTGTGCCACATTCTATTTTTTATCATCATTTAACTTTATTTCATGATTTATTGGATAATACCATAGATTTTATAGATTTATTCAAAATCTTGTGTAAGTACATTTATGTGGTAATGTTTGGAAAGTACTTCTAAGGCAATAATTAAATTCCATGGATTTATGTTCATAAAAATTGACGTAAAAATATAATATACACTTCTGCTATCAATCCTACAAGGATGATCAATTACCCTAACAGCGACCCATACCACTTAAGAAAGAAAGTAGAAATATTTTTACTAGAACAAACAACTTAGTTTGGAGATGGACGATTCAATTTTTCTTTTATTTAACATCGACTTCATATTTATTTTATATATTATCAATTCATCACAGATTTATCAATTCATCACATCTTCAAATGACTTCCAGCGTTACAGATTATATAGTTCGGCCCAATTTTTAATCTTCAATGGCTGAAGTAAAATGGTATATTATTTAAGAGTAACTCGGCGACAAGCCATCAATGTTTAAGATGTTCCATTCATTTGCATTAATATTTTAAAATTTATTTTCCATATTTATGTTTTAGAATTTATTTTATATTATATTTATTTTTATTGACGAACTTTACGGTATCGATGGCATCTCACTCACCTTCACTCTAGATACATTATATTTGGAAATGAATGACCGAAAAAACCACTTCCCGAGGTAATTGTGTCACATTCCATTTTTTATCATCATTTAAATTTAATAACTATTCAAAATCTTGTGTACATATTTGTGCTAATATTTGAAATGAACTTATAAGGCAATAATTAATTTCATCGATTTGTGTTCGTAAAAATTAAAAAATGTTAAACGTTAAAAAATGTGATGTACAATTTACTATCAATCATAAGAAGATGATCAAACAAACCTTAACAATGAGCCACACCCATACCACTCGCCAAGACTCACTTTGGTTTATTCATTATCTATAAAAACTGAAACAGTAAGGTATATTTTAATAAGTATTTTAGTAAGAACAAGCAACTCAATTTGGATGTGGAGTGAGTATCCACACTTAACATAAGTATTAGCATATCTTTTCTGTTGATTGTTGATGTTTATTTTATTTATTATACGGAGAAGACTATTAATTTCAAACATGTTCAAATGGTTTCTGACGTAATATTTTTTGGACGATAACAGACTATATTGTTTTTTATGTTATGTTATGTTATGTTATGTTATTCTTTATTTCATCTTTAGTCTGAATTCGCCCCAACACTTAATCTTCAATGGCTAAATTAAAGAAATAAATTCTTGGAATAGGATATTATTTCAGTGTAACTGGCCCAGCAAGCATTCATTCAATGTGCGATATTTCCCCATCCATTTGAATTTATGTTTTACAATTTATCTTCATCTTCATGCTTCAGAAATCATTTTATATTTATTTTTATTATTTATATTAAGTTTACTAATCACTACAAATACTATCGTACATTTTATTTATCACTTTATTGTATGATACCATTTATTTAAAAATTTATTCATGAATCTGGGAAAAAATTAAAAATCAAATTCATCTTATGTCAAAAATAGCACAACTTATTTTTCAACTAAACTGGAAAATTATACACGTAATACTCAAATTTTACTTGCTACCATCCTCGTTTATCATACATGTTTTGATAAGTTCGTGGTAAAATTAATGAATTGGCGGAAATAGTGCGGAAATTGTCCACAATAATTGGGAAAACTAACCACAAACTGATTATAAATACATTAATTAGAGAAAGCAAATAAAATTGAAGTATTAGTTTAAAAGTTGTCTTAATTTGTGATATTTTTGACAGTTATTCAATAAATTCAACTGTTATCACAAACTGTATCCACGTGTTGTTACCATGTACTGACTGCTTGGTCTGAGTATTAGAACTGCAGTACCGTGGTGTAAACAGAAAAATTCAAAATATTCACTGATATAAGCAAGAAACAAGAGTAATGCACTAATTAATCAGTGATGTAGACAATCGACAATTGCAAATGATTGAGCGTTATAGCTATTATTAATAACAGCAAAAGTTTACAATGCTTTCTTATCAGTATCAGTATCAGTATCAGTATCAGTATCAGTATCAGTCTCGCACAGAGTTCATTTAAACAAGTTTAAGAATAATCCTGATGATATGTGTCATGTTATTTACTTAAATAATGACTTCTTTATTGTTTCTAAATAATGTTTTTCATTTTTCTTCAGTTCTTTATTTTTCTTAGCGTCAAAAAGGAATTATTAATTTAAAATTTTTTAATGTAATCGTAAAACCGTAAACGTAAATCGATTTTATTTTATTTATTTTCAAAACATCATCACCTATTAAAAAATTCAATGTGTATTTGTAAAAACCACTGTAATGGGGACTGGGACCAATTATTAACCTTAAATAATTTAACGAATTTTGTGATTTACAGTTTATCATGGGGTAAGAAATGTTTGGTATGCGCGAACCATACCTAAATGAATCACGTCTCTGAGATCCTCAAAAAAGTGGCCGTTACTGAAAAGAATTTCACATAAAAAAATAATATAGGTTTCAAACATTGAACAGATGTGTAACCATTAATTAGATCTCGTCTACCCTGTAGAGCACACAACAATCCCCAGATAAGAGAAATGCCAAATGATAACTTGCTTTCTATATCAATGTAGAGTTAAACAAATTAAAAAGCGTGTTCATATTTCTTCACTTATGTTATGTTACATAGGTACCTCACCCATTCGCTATTATATTGATATTCTGCTAAAAACAATTTCTACAATTTAAATGCTAGTAGTTCAGCATAATAATTTATTAATATAATAAAATATCAGGTTTATAAATCTATAAATATATTCATATAACACAATAAATAAAAATTAAATCCCATTTTTGCCTACTCTAAATAAAATTATAATATTTTAATATTAATTAGCTGTGGCTCATTTTTAAGACCTCCCATGAAACAACTACATTTTAACGATTCACTAATTTAATTGTTTAAATATATCTAAGTATATATCATAATTTTAGACAAAATTAAACGAAATCCTATGACAATTCCAAAAAATTACATCATCTTTTTATTTTTAGGACGTTGTTGATTCACCACTAATCGAATTATGACATGTACGTACATAAACGAATTTATTTATTAGCAGCTTTAACATTTAAAATGAAAAAATCAGGATAATATTATAATGATGTGATGAATTTAAAACCCACCTACAAATACTTATAAACGTAAACTATTTAATGGAATGAATCTTGTGTTCAATTCAATTTTAATGAAATTTGGTTCACAACTCAAAAGGCATTTTCTATTTTCTATTCTGTGTGTGTTGAACATCTTTTTTTTATTTCTTCCAGTATGGTCACATGGCTGTAATTGATACAAAGATGCCTTTTTGAGGGTTTGAAGAGCCTCCTGTTAAAAGTGTTTTAAAAGGTAAAATATTTCGAGGAGCAAATCCTTATGTGATTTCAAAAATTTTCCTCGCAAAAAATGTTAAAAGTTATTAATAATAATTTATAAAACGTTTCAACCAATTTTATTCAAATTTCTAAAGCAAAATGTACTTTTTAAATAATTTAATTGAGCTGTTTTTATCAATGGAGTTCGTTATAATATTGCCGATCCAAAAGGTATGAACTATTAAATGAACTTTTAACAGTGTACTATTAATCAATAACAAATTGAAATAATTACAACAAATGTGGTGATAAATTAGACTAAATGTTAAAAGTGTCCCCCCCCCCTTGCTGTACTATAGCCTTAAATACGACACGAAATATTTTGCTGTACGCCCTGAAAGATTCCAAGTGTTTGACGAATCGCCTCGCAAGACTGAATAATACGGTTACGCAAGTCTTCAACATTTTCTACCTGTATTACGTCTACCAATTCCTTTAAGTGCTGTCATAAGAAAAAATCTATCGGATTAAGATCCGGGGATGTCGGTGACTCTTCCTATCCCTTTAGTTGGACATACTCTATTTAATAAGTGGCGCACGTTCATAGCAAAATGGGCGGGCGCCTCATCGGTAAATAAAACATTAGCAGTAAAACTGAAATTGGCATCAAGCATAAGAGAAAGCTGATTTAATGCGGAGAAATGATTCTTATTTTTATACGCAAAAACCGTCTCAGGTCTAAAGTGCTATCACAGATATTATTAAAAAAAGATAAGTTTTTGTAACCTTTACCAGCTTTACCACCTTTACCACCTTTACCACCTTTACCTTACTTTTGTATGTGTGATATTTAAATTAATAAATATTAATTAATTATTGGACACATTGCGACGTATCGAACATGTCGATTTTAACTTTTCATCAACACATCAATAGCCTTGGGGTGATAGTTGGACATCCTTTAAAAGACCTCTCCATTCTCTATTCAAAAATGTTGAATGAATGTTTTCAAATTTACTGCAAAAATTACCATTAAAAATCAAATAAAATAATAATTATTTATTGTACATTAAAAATAACATATTGAAAATAGTATATAGTATATTGGAGAAAAATATTATTAACGTTATTTTAACCATTTGCGTGAGCATGTGTGAATATAAAATTTTGTTAATGTGGGACACCTCGTAGAAAAAATTGGCAAACCTAACGGTAATTAAAGTCACTATTTCTCTCACCTAGTACAGTACAATTAATTCTTTCTTTCACTAATTTTAGAAGAAAGTCACAATTGCGCAAACAATTGTAAAAAGTTAAAGAAACTAATGGTAAACTGAGCCCTTATATTAGTTGTTGCGCCACTCAGTCTCAGTTTCTGACTACAGCTTTCGAGAATGGTACATCGATAAATATTCAACAGATCCTGGGAAACGGTTGGATATAGTCGACCAGAAACAACGCACAGAGAACATCACCGTGCACAGCGTTATTAGAAAACAAGTTTCTTTTCGTTGCAACCACTAAAAAATACATCAACAAATTCGATTTCGATCAAGTGCCTTCGCAATTATTCATTTTTAGATAACCACATCGGCTATTTACGATTAAAATGTTTAAATCAATGAGTAATCAACACGCATTCAAATAAATGGTCTCGCATATTGATTGTAAGTAACAAGTAACAAGTAACAAGTAACAAGTAACCAGTAATCATTCCAAACAGTTCTGGCATGATATGATAATTAATTTTACAGCGACAAAAAGATGCGACTTCCTGACTGTGAATTTATGGTCAAATAGATTAAACCAACAATGACATTTATTGATATATGTATAGATAGTTCAGTTTAAATACGTATAACGTTTTATTAAAGTCCCTGTGACGTTGCAAAAACAACAACAAAACATTTCAAGATAAAAATAATAAAATAATTACATTCAGGTATATGACGGGTTAATATTGTACAGGATGTTTAAAAATGTGTGGGCAATGGCCCCAATTTATGATGGGTCCTCAAGGCACATTGCCCAAAAGTTGGTTTTCCCTGAATGAATTTTGAACAGCTTGAAGGATAATAATCAAGTTATGGCCGCCCGAAATGACATCCTTTTCGCACATTTGATTTAAATTCACTTTTGCATCGAGTGACTAAGAGAGGATATTTTTAGAATAGGTTTTTTCTATGAACAAAGAGAGATGTACTCTTGTTCGACATCGATATTTGCATTCCTAACTCGAAGAATAGAATTGAATATTAATGTTGAATAGTCAGAAAAATCTGGTCTTACATATTTTCAGTCAGTTAAATGAGTCAAACGTGTCTAAAGTATTTTCAAATTACCATGTCAATGTAGAAAACTGCTTGCATGTTTTGTGACACCCTATATGCAGTGGAGCCCATTTAAAAGCCCCATAAAATTTTTATGTCACATAGCCTAGAGACATTTTTTTTTTTTTGGAATAAAAATTGAAAAAATTATTCTAGTAAATTTTTATAGCAAATCTAACTACTCTACTGAATTAAATAGTCTCTTAAATGGGTATATAATAAATTTCATAAAAAATATACATAGTCATAATTCTAAAATTATAAATCATATTCTCTATTTTTTTAATCAAGTCGTTTCCACTAAACCACTGTCCAATTGAATGCATTTATTATTATTATATCTTTTACATAAGTTTGTGGTTATCTTTCTCAATTCATCTGAGTAAATTATACAAAAAAATTATTAATTTTACTATGAACTTACGAAAACATGAGTTTAAGTATAGTATAATTAGTATAATATTCGAATATTGTTGAAAAAGTATTATTTTTCAGTTTATTCCATATATTACTATGCATAATACTTTGGTATATACCCATTTCAGAGGGAGCTTAATCCAGTGATGTAGTTAATCTGCTATAAAAAATTTTACACATTTTCAAACCAAAATGTCTCTGTAGGTTTTGGTTTTCATAAAAAATTATGCATATTTATAATTCTCTGAAAAAATTAAGAATCATATTTTTCTAATTAAGTTATTTTTTTAATCAACTTGTCTACGGAATAATAAACTGTATCCAAATTTTATTTGTTTTCACCCGTGAATTCAATACATTTATTATATCTTTTAGTAAGTTTGTGGTTATTTATCTCAATTCTTCTGAGGTAATTTCCACACAAAATATTAGTTTTAGTGTAGAATAATTATTATATTATTATTATATTTCAATATTGTTGAAAAATAAGATAATTTGTGCTTTTTTTACAGTTTAATCCCTATACTACTTAATCAACAAAAATATAACTTTTAATTTTATTACACAATTATGATTATGCACAATTCTTTTATAAAATTTGGTATATACTCATTTCAGGGGGTGCTCAATCCAGAGGTGCAGCTAAATCTGCTATAAAAAAATGCTAGCATGATTTCTTCAATTTCCATGCTCAATCTATTTCAATTTTGAGCTAAAAAACGTGAGATTATATTTCACAATTGAAAAAAATGCTAAAATAGGTCAAAAAATGCAAATTTTTTGCTTTTAAATGAGCCACACTGTATATGATATTGCACAAGAGATGCAGCATACATTTTATAGTATATAGAAGATAAATTGATAATGAAATTCAGTGAAGAATAAACTAATTAAATGGTAAAAGTCAAGAAAAAAATTTAAATTTATGGGGTAGTTTAAATGTTTCTACCTCTTCTGGTTTTAAATATTACTCATGGAAAAAAGGAGGTACAACATCCATGTGTTAGTACATGGATATTATTGATTGGGCGAATACCAAGTTGATTTTTGTCATAGATTTTTGAAACACCAGTACAAATTCGAATTTTACGGTGTTGAGGAAATAAAGATGTATAAACTTGTATCGATATGTATCGACGGATTAATCATGCATTCAAAAAAAACTAAACACACAAACAGACAGACAGACAGATTAAGTGAAAACTTTAAATAAATAAATAAGTGCGATTAAGATCTCTGTATCCGGATTCGTGTTTAGGTAAACCGGTGCAGCGCCCCAGTTGAACGATCCCCAATCGTCCGTTCATTCATATATTGAATTATATATTATTAGATAACGGAGTCAAATAAAAAAGGAACGGTTGGAAAATGAGAAAAGTTACGGAGAAAAGGAAGCGGAGCAGCAGTTGGGAATCCAAGAGAAAAGCAGAGAAGCAGAGAAGCAGAGAAGCAGAGAAGCAGAAAAGCAGGAAAGCAGCAAGGCAGCAAGGCGGCAAGGCAGCAAACCAGCACAGCAATGACGAAAGATGGAAAGTCACGGTTTGTATGGTTAGATAGATAGTGCACGGTACGAACTACGTACAGTTGATTTTGTTTCGTTTGGTTTGTACGGGTAGGGAATACTGTGGAATGTAAGCTGGTTCGGCGACTTAAATGACACAAGGTTGGTCTAGTGATCTATAGCTAGGCACAACTGTTAGTTATAATAGTGAAAACTGCTAAACTATATCGAATGGCTCTTATTTACCTATGAGAACGTCTTCTTTTTAATCATTGGCACTATACCAAAGCACAGAAACACCAAATAACCAATTTGAACTATTATCAACTTTCTTAACACTCGTAGAAATCCGACATTCCGACAATAACAACACAAATAACGTTACAGCAACTGTTTTAAGTATACAACAAATTCAACTTGAATACATCGTCTAATACAGATATACACCAATGCAAATCCAATAACTTACAGAAATAACAGCACTGTGTTGAATGTTTAAGGTTAGAATTGAAAGAAGTACAGTTGCTGTCGCTCGACTACGACTAATATGTTCGTTGTATTTGGTTGTGGCTCCTCTGCATTTACTTCTTTCTATCGTTTCGCTCTCGCTATCGTCGCACCGACCGGCTCCGCTATATATCCGCTATATTGTTTATCTAATTCTCACTTGTGATGGTTGAAACATAACTTATTTATGCAATATTGAGCTTCACAACCCCGACCCGTATACAAACACAAACTGAACTCGACAGGCAAAGCTTATGCTTACCCCACCCTAGCACGACGCATGCGCATGCGCCCACCTCTTACCTCATGCATTTGCCGTTTTAAATATTTTCAAGTAAACACAGAGAGATACAAAGACTGGAACACACACACAAACGCACACGCATTCCCGCATCTGTGCATCTGTGCATCTGTGCTCTGTCTATGTGGCCGGGTACCCACTCGTCGGTAACGTTCCGACAACGCAATGTGACTAAAACCATTCAATCCGGCCTGCCTGTCGACGGACTCGGCCAACCCGATTGACCTTCTCTCCTGTTCATTCCTCATCGTCGCATTCATTCATTCATTCATCCATCCATTGCTCTCCATGAGCGGGTGCTCCGTGCTTATGGCCCACGAATAAATTAAATCTTACATAGGCTCGACTATTTATGCAGGTATATATATAATTTTCTTGATTAGATAGATATGAGATGTCACGCAGGCGCATGCGTCCGATTTCAAATTGAGCTTGGAACAACTTAACATATGCATGTTTGTAAATTGTGTGTAAATTTACTTACAACTACTACATATTTGTTATTTAAAACTGTGCTACTTAAGTACTAGTAGTAGTAATAGTAGTAGTAGTAGTAGTAGTTCTCAACAATATGTAACAATTAATCAATCAATTGTTAATTATTGTAATTATTATAAAATAAGTAAGGTAAGATTTGTTAATTTTAATCAGTTAATATTTTAATATAAAATTTACATTTCAATTGAATACATTCGAGATTACATGTATAAAGTAATTACATGAAACCAATGTTGAGTATACACCCTCTGCAGGCTGCGGCATGCCGCACCATTAAACCAATCAGTCTGTTATTGACCGGCGAATCGATGGATCGATCGATCGATCGGTCAGTTAGTGGTGCGCTCCCGCTCCTTGAAATTAATTCGGTAATGCGGTTTGGTGAATTGTTTGTCATTAATTAGTACTGTGTTTGATGCCCATCGTGATTATACAACCGATTTTAATATTTACCATATTTTTACATATTATTTATTATATTTATTTAATAAGTTAACAATTTATTAAATTTCACTTACTCTTAAATTTAATTTATTTAAGTCCCTCTACTAAATAATGACATATGATTTCATGTTTGATTCTCTCGTGTTGTTAAATTAAAAAAATAAAGGTCTGCCTTAGCACATTACGGTCGTGAATTAGACATTTATAATAATCTATTCCCAGTTTTGGAGAAATGTTATTAAGATCTACCGATCCACTCGACAATGTCTAGCTAGTTGAACGTTCACTGGATATTTAAAAACACGACTTTTTTAAATTATATCAAAAGTTTCAGAGATTGATTGATATTCATAAAAATTTACACTCTTAAATAGTCCTGACAAAACGTTCTTTATTTGAAAAATTTTTGGTTCACAAACTAAACCATAATATAAATGAATAATCTATATTTTAGTGTTACAGGACGTACTGAGTCATTAAGTATATAAATAAACAAACCCGTTTCATTGTTTTAACTATTGAAAGAACAATTTGTTATGACTAAATTAAATAAAGTATTCAATGTTCTAAAAAGTAATTACATTTCAGAATTGATTCTTTCAAGATCAAATTGTTTTTTGTTATGTTCTTATGAAAACGGATTCGGTGCACATTGATGGGTTTTTTGAGCGAAAGGTCTGCGACAAATAATTTACCCGCAGTTTCAGAACGGTGTCATTAAAATCTACCCATCTACTCGTCAATGACTGGTTATTTAAAAGTAGTTTCTTGAACGTTATTTGGATAAGTAAAATCAAGAGTTGATGTGATCAAATCTTTTAATAAAATTAGATATTTTAGTCGAAAATTAAAAACAATGCAAGAGAATTTGATCTGACTTTCAAAGGTTCAGAATGATACGGTATTTAAAAATGGTGTGGACACAACTATCAAGCACTGGAGAGACGATAAGGCAACAGGGGAAGTACATTAAAGATAATAAGTAACAATTAATTGAACTTTTTTGAATGTCCAGAACGAAACTAGTTAATGTGGACACTGGCAAAGGAAATTAAATTCTTCAATACATATCTGTTTGGTTTCATCGAATCACCACTTTGGAACGATTTTTGATCAATCCAGTGGAATGTTTCATAAAAACGTAGAAATGTGTTATTAGGATTTTCATTAATTATTATTATAGTTGTTATTTAATTAATCTAATCAGATTTTTATCTTATACTAATATAAGAGAACATTTTACCCTCATATTTATTCCCTGATTTTTTCAGACAAAAATTATACACTCATTGCCAATTTCATGTATTTTATTTTAGTTCTGTCACATATTTAATTAGTTTCTAATATTATATTTACTTCATTTGTGAATTTTACAAAAAAAAAAATGTTGAATGTTATATTTAAAATATTTTAGTTCAAAAACTAAACGATAATATCAGTGAATATCCAGTGAATTGAAGAGCATGCGCTCGAGTGGTTTTTTAGCTCCTTCTAAATTGCAACATTTTCCTTATACCAATTGGAAAATCCTTGATCCTACTGAATTTTGAGAGAGACATCATGTATGACAGAGACAATGAAAGATTCCCACTACGATGCAAATTTGCTGACATTTACTGTCTCTGTCGTGCATGATGTCTCTCTTATAATTCAGTAGAATCAAACGGTTGTCGATTGGTAAAAATCTGCGTATAGTACAAACATAAACATCTACAAATACAAAAATACAGTCTTGCCCACTTCTTTGTCTCCGATAGTAATTCTCCAATTACTATTTATTTTTATTTTTTTTATTGTTTAATGTGGACGTTTATTATTAAAATCTTAATTGAAAACTGAACCAACAAACTTTTTTTAGGCATTTAGGCTGTTAACACTATGTTGATTTATTTCACTAATAATGAGAATGCAATTAACAGAAGTAGCTTAAATGTAAACAATTGAAACAGAAGTTTTTAAATTGAATTCAATAGTTTTTTATTAATAATTAATTTTAGTTTTATATTTTTATAATTTTTATATTCTGTAACTTATCTCATTGTTTATTTAATGAATAACTTCCATCCTTCTATAAACGGGCTTTAAATCACCATATTGTGGAAACACTAGAGAAATGGAGTAAAATGTCTTCAGACTTCTGAGAAATACAGACCACAATAAGCAAAATTTGTCGTAGAGACCTCACATATTGCTCCGAGGAATGTTGTACGCTGTAATTGCATAGTGACAGTACGTATCGTTCATCATAGATGGCGACATTTTGACTTTTAGAATCTTAATAAATTATAAATACATCGAGAGTGTGTATAACAAAATCTGATCTACGGTACTCCAATTAATTTATAACGTTATGAAAGGACCGAGTCAACACTAATCGCTGACCCTGAGATTTTCCTTGATCCTATCATATGATCCATAAGTGAGACACCACGTTTCGGTACATATTTATTATTGAAATAAAAACAATAATATGCATATGCATCTGCATGTTTTTTTATATTTAAACATGGACAGCAAGTATACCAACCACATATTCTCAAAAAAACGAGACTCGTCTTGCCGATTTGTCAGTTGTTGGAAATATCGTATCTTATGTCAAAATTAATCTGACACTCGCCTCGCATTAATTACATAACTATTATAAAACCGATGAAAAAACTGTTAATTTTGAAGATGTGAAAGGTAAAAGTACTTTCTCTTGGATCAACAGGTTTACGCAGCGTACGCTTTTGTAGGTATTTACGACAGGCTCAACGTATCCGATCATAGAACGTCTAAGCAATTTCTCCCGTTCCTCCTCTCGCTCCTACTTCGCCATCCGTAGTATGGTACAGTGGTACAGTGGTACAGTGGTACAGTGGTGCAGCGGTACAGCAGCACAGCAGTAAAGTGAACAGTATACACTTCACCGTGTATACATCAAAATTCCCCCACACTAAACTGCTCGACTAGGAACGCCCCTTCTAAACACAATTCGAGCAACAACTTGTAGATTCGTATTCGTCAATAGCGATACGTGGACAAGTACGAGTAGGGGCTCAGTTATCAACTGCACGTACACGTTGATTTCACGGTCACTTTGTAAATTTGTTCAACACCTTGTACACCTATTAACCGGCAAATATGTCTAACTACCATAAATTGGAAGCTAAGGTTATCCAAGAATTGAAAGACATCGCCAATAAAATAAGAATACACTCGATCAGTTCAACGCAAATAGCAAAATCAGGGTAAGTACATTTTAAATCGGTATCGTTCATCTCAGGTGGAGGTTTTTAATTAGAATATGCCGAAACGCACGCAATGTTGCATCTACTTTATGATCCAAGCACTAATGTTTTTACATTGGTATATTCCACTATTAGTAATCACTTAGCAACAATTAAGTGCGGCTCCTCTCTTAGTTGTACACAAAATTATCCGTGTTTGATCACAATTTGGGTATTCTTATCTATACATGTCTGTGGTACCACAGAAAAATTTTTATCACATGACCTTCACTACAGATTTTAATAATAAATAAATTTGTTTTTATTAAAGTTTGAATTCGACAGACAGAGTAATTACTACTCAGCTCTGGCTTGCGACTTATTGCCAGCAATAGTTAATCAGTACGTATGTACACAGTCCAAAATGACTCCGCATTTTTTTAATTAAAATACGTTAAAAAGGGTGTTGCTATTCAACTTTGTCGGTCAGTACTCATTGTATTTGCCGAACGTTCGAAAGTCCTTGACCTGTTCAACGAGTCTGTTTGAGGTTACATTGGTTATAGATCATACATTTAAATGCCTTCAATGTCGGGCATTTTATTTATTTATTATACTTATTTAATTTTATTAAAATGCATTTAATTGATTTGCATTTCGTTGTTTTGGAAGGTCCGTTTTAATGGTGTATAGGTTTAATCAGACGTTGTCACTGACACACTGACTGTTGTTCAAACGTGAATATTTACTCCACAGACATCCGACGTCATGTTCGTCAATCGCCGAAATCTTGTCCGTGCTGTTCTTCAACACCATGCGCTACAAGGTATCCGCACCACGCGACCCATCCAGCGATAGATTCGTTCTGTCGAAGGGACACGCCGCTCCTGCGTTGTACGCAGCTTGGGCAGAAGCTGGACTTTTCCCCGTCACCGATCTTGAAAAACTGAGAAAACTGGGCTCAGATCTCGAAGGACATCCCACGCCGAGGCTGAACTTCATCGATGTTGGCACCGGTTCGCTCGGCCAGGGCTTGGCCATTGCCGGTGGAATGGCCTATGTTGGCAAAAATTACGACAAAGCCAATTACAGGTGTGTTACCTATCGTTTTCACAATTTCACTCACTCAATCAATCAGTCATCAACGGGTCGATTAATGTTTCAGAGTTTATTGCCTTGTCGGTGACGGTGAGAGCGCGGAAGGTTCCATTTGGGAGTCGGTACATTTTGCCAGTTACTACAAATTAGACAATTTGTGCGTCATCTTCGACGTTAACCGTCTGGGACAATCAGAAGCAACATCTTTGGGTCATGATGTTGAAACTTACCGTAAACGACTGGAAGCGTTTGGACTTCACGCCATCGTCGTGGACGGACACGACATAGAAGAGTTGGCGAAGGCGTTCCACAGTGCTGCAGTAACGAAGGGCAAGCCTACCGCAATTGTGGCGAAAACGTTTAAGGGAAAGAACTTCCCTAAAATCGAAGACTTGGACAACTGGCATGGAAAACCTCTTGGCGAAAACTCCGATAAAATTATCGCATATTTGAGGACATTGATTAAAAACCCTGGACCTTTACAAGTTCATCCTCAGAAACCTCTAAAGGACGATGCACCAGCAGTAGACATTACGGGTATAAAATTGTCCTCACCTCCTGCTTACAACATCGGAGACCAAATTGCTACCAGAGTGGCGTATGGAACTGGTCTCGTTAAAATTGCACAGAGCAATCCCCGCGTTATTGCGCTCGACGGTGACATGAAGAATTCTACTTATTCAGAGAAACTGAAGAAGTATGATCCCACAAGATACATCGAATGTTTCATTGCCGAACAGAGTTTAGTCGGCACAGCAATTGGAGCAGCCTGTAGAGACAGGACGGTGCCTTTTGTTTCTACGTTTGCAACCTTCTTTACTAGAGCCTTTGATCAAGTAAGTTAATGATTCAATAAATATCAATAAAGTGTTTTACTAATGACATGTTTATAGATCCGTATGGGAGCAATTTCTCAAACTAACGTTAACTTTGTTGGTTCCCACTGTGGCGTTAGCATCGGTGAAGACGGACCCAGCCAAATGGGACTGGAAGACTTGGCCATGTTCAGAGCCATTCCCGGCAGTACGGTATTCTACCCGGCCGATGCTGTTGCAACCGAACGCGCCGTTGAACTGGCCGCAAACACCAAAGGAGTTACCTTCATCAGACTTAACAGACCTACTACTCATGTCATTTATCCTAACGACCACGTTTTCCAAGTTGGAAAAGCTGAAGTGGTCAAATGTTCGCCTAAAGATCAAGTCGTCATCATTGGTGGCGGTGTTACGCTTCAGGAGGCCATCACGGCTGCCAACGAATTGCAGGCGTTAGGCATTGGTGCCAGGGTAATTGATCCATTCACCGTTAAACCAATTGACAAGGCCACCATCGTGGAAAACATTAAAAATGTCGGAGGAAGGGCCATCGTTGTTGAGGATCATTATTATGAGGGCGGCTTAGGAGAAGCCGTATTATCAGCGACTGCTTTGGAACGTAACATCATTGTCAAGCATATTGCTGTGCCAAGAGTTCCCAGATCTGGTCCGCCAAACAGTCTGCTGGACTACTATGGCCTTTCGGCTAAACATATTGTGACAGCTGCGCAAGAAATTTTGAAGCTTTAATGGCCAACTAACTAACTAACTAACTAACTATTGTAATATTCTTGACCATTTCATTCCATTTTGTAAAAAACAATTCAACGAAATATAAATAATTTATGTTTTTGATGGAAATACATTTTTTAATTTCTGCCTTGTCTTCTTTTTGAACACACCAATCATGGCACAGGTTGGACAGGCATGATAATGCCACTGATTAAATAATACGTAGGTAGCTCTAGAAATATTATTGAAAACATTCTTTTCCCTGTTATTAAATTGGGACTAATTGGAAAAGTTTTTTTATTTTCATTAATGTTCTTTGAATACTATGTTCCCAGTGTTAATTACTCATATACATCTACAGGGTGACCCATGTAAAACGTATCGTGAGGCATTACTTGCTGAGAAAGAATGAACTTTTCGACTTGATTTGCCGAAGGTTTTAATTCCTTATACATTGCTGTTTAGTTTTTGAGAATAGCTTCACTCGTATAGAAAACTGTATAACTTACTTAAAGACTTACGTCATGAATCTGTGATATGTGTTAGATGTGAGTCGATGACATTAAGTAATACATCCAAATACATACCGCCTAATAAATTTCCTGTAAGGAAAAAAGGACTCATAATGGAATTTCCATAAATATCAGCCCATACCTTCAGCTTTTGAAATTAATGTGTGTAGGAAATGCTGTATTGTGATCAGCCCAGTAACGATAATTGATTATTAAACCATCAACCAAATGTTCTGTTGGTGTTTTTAAACCTCATAATTTCCCAAATGAGTAGATCGATTTTCAAAAACTAAGCAGCAATGTATGGAGAATTAAAAGTCCTTTTTAATGAGGTGCCATTTGATCCTATTCCCATTTGAGATAACTTGGGAGGAATCTCTCACATAGAAAGTTGAAGATCTTACTATACTTTTTGCACCAGAATTTGTTCAGCGTGATAAACAAATTAGATGTGTTTTTGGATTTTGCCTAAATGTATCATTTAAACATTTATTAAAGGGATAAAATTGAAATTTTTGCCAAAATATCGTCTAGAAGCTCATTCAGATAAGATTCTCTTCTGTCCAAGTGTTCATGTAGGCGTTAAAAAGAATAAAACTCTCAAATATTTTTACCGTATTCTCTATATTTCAATATACTAAAATATATATTTGTCTTACGTGAAATATAACAAATTACTAATAAAAACAGTTTACATGTACTTACTTATGAACATACACAGAATAAAGAAAACTAATAAATAATTAATTATATATTGGCGCAACAAGCCATAAGTACAAATCACAGATTCTAACAGATTCTAATAATTTAATTAAAATTGCTATGTTAACTAAATTCTAACGTGGTCTGGATAAGTTTAGCGACAATAAAAGTTTGATTTACATTATCAATATCACAAAAGCGATTGAAGAATAGTCGGCCATAACAATTTTTGGTGTGGTGATGAGCATCATCATTTACTCCTCCTATTTTTAATCAGTTTGGTGTAACTATTATTGCCGACAATTCAATCTTACAACAAATTCAACGAATTCAAATTTATGTAAGATTCAATGAAATGAGATTCGTTTTAGATATTTAGATTAATTTATTTAAAATAATCAAAAACGTTACTATTATGCTAATAGGAACTAAAAAATTCATGAATATTAATTAAATATGAAAATATTTCGTAAAATTTAGTTGAATCCATCTAGAAAAATAAATTTGCCTTTTTTATATATCGAGTGCTTTAAAAGTATAAATAAATAAATAAATAAATAAATATTTGAACTAGGCATACCTACACGCTGACAAAATTAAAGCACTCCATATATTATTAAATATTAAATGCTTTAACGTTTTCTAGACAGCCATTTTTCTATAGCACCCTGTATTTTTATGTCCTGTAAATACAACAATTTAATAAATAAAATACTGATATGCCTTCACGTACGTTTACCTATTAGCTCATTATTTACGTTCATTTTAACCTTGGCATCGAACAATGTCATTATATAACGTGACAACTAATTTTTAATGTAGGAATGTTAAAAACTGTAAATTTATGGAGATTTTATGAAAAATTATCTATTCGTTGGAAGTTTTTAGATGAACATAAAAGAAATAAATAAAAGCAATAGGTGAACACACATGTTAACACATGTCTATCCGAAAAATTTTGATCTATTGTTTTTGTGGTATTAATTAGGGGGATTTTGAACCTCTAGACAGTCCGACTTGTTTTCTGAAAGTAAAAATAAAAATATAAAATTTATATGACAAACTGAGGCAGATCACACACGAATCTGCTTCGGTTCTTCATCCGTCAACAGAGAGCTTATAGATTAAACTATTAAGAAAAACCATTACATTACATTGCATTACAACATAGGATTTTTAAAATTTTAGCTGCTACCTACAAATTTACAATACAAATAATCTAATTGACCTACGTACTGTTAGTCAATTTAATTTAGGGACAAATAAATTAGAAGATGTTACCATAAAATTTGCCACATAATATATTAAGTGATGGACTTATTTATATAGTTAAGCTGATATAAAAATAGTTTCAATTTGGTTATAAATAGATGTTAAGTGGTAAACGAGTATATGAATAGTGAAGCAGAGTGGAGTATGTATAGGTATGAAAGTAAAGTTTAAATGTCCCTGCCATTTTACATAACAACGATCGTTGATGATACTAAATGAGTACAAGTTCAGTGGTTGTATTATGGTGGCTTACCTAAGGGATTTGCTGTATTCGGGGATATTCCTCAGCTCTGTATAGTGTGCACTTGATGGTTTGTATTGCTTCTTATTCTTATACAGCAACGTTTGTTGTCGACTGCGATTTTTGTATATACATACTCTGCATAAAGAAACGTAAATTAGTAAAACTGTCGTAAATAATGAGCATTATAAATTTTATTGTCATTGTCAGCTGTCAAAAAGTCACGCCAAAGGCTCGTGTTATCTAAATTAGTGGGGAAGTTGTGTCCAGTCCACTTAACACTTAAATTTGCAATTTCCTCGCCACGAAAATATCTTATACATTTATTTATTTTTTGAATTACTTCACACACACAGCACACACACACACACACACACACACACACACACACACACACACACACGCACACACACAAACGTGTCTTTAAGCGGTTTAATTGTATAATATGGCATCAAAATGACTCTTCACTTTTGAAGGACTGTTAGTTAATTCATTAAATTATCGTATCTGTGCCAAATAATTTCCAAGCATTTATTGTTTGTTAGATTATTTTTTACACTCATAATCAGACACACTATTGTAGTTTGGTATGGGTTTGTTTTTTAATTTTTATTAATACTCATTTTATTGCACTAAAAACTAAAATCACTACACAAACATCATGCTATCTATATATACATATCTATCACGCTTAACAGGTACACAAAATAAGTTTTTGTACAATCACGTTAATATCAATAGGTACTCCCGCTTATATTTATAAGGAACTGAATAAATAATACTTTTGATTATTAAAATAAAGTAAGAATTTCTCCCTGAGCCACGTAGGTTAGAATTCTCCTTATCCATAAAAATATAAATTAGTATCACACACAAACTTAGCTACCCCAGTAAAAGGTCCAACAAAAAAGTCCTGTAACAAAAATATAATAATTAATTGTGTACCATAATATAACGTCAGGATGAGGATCAGTATCAGGATCAGGTTAAGGTGCCTGTGGGAAGGAACGAAACAACGAAAGGAAAGCGACACTTACCTCACCCTATGAAGCCGGCGGTAAGAGACACCACCAGAGCAACGAGCGCCGTAACCAGCGGACTACTGGTCGTTGCTGCAACCACCGTATCGGCTTTGTTTGAAAGAACAGGATCGTGGGGCGTTAATTTGCTCGAATACTTATAAAGCAGATCCATTACAACCCCGTTTGTCCAGCCGAAACCAATCTGCAACTCATATTCACCACCTCCTCCATGGCCTCCCATCACTGTAGCATCGTACTATTCGAAATAAAAATAGATTCTAGTAATTATTTGTGATGTCATAGATCTAGTGAATTTCATCATTTATTTGGTTTTTCCTATTATTTTATCTACACATTATTAGAAATACACATACACACACACACACACGTACGTTTCTTTAAGCACATTAATTAAATAATATGTTGTTAAAGTTATTGTTGATTTTCAAGGACTGTTAGTTAATTCAATATATTATCATATTCATGCCAAATAATTTCCAAGAATTTGTTAAGGCTATTTTTACCACACTCTGACCCACTATATGATTTTAGTTTGATGTTTTTTATTTTTTATTTATAATCATTTTATTGTTCCACACGATTTTATATTTCGTATCCGGTATTTCAAGGAGCGTAAGTTTTATATACCGTTTTACTTAAATGTGAGTAATAAACTACCGCATCCGGTTTTAATGATAATTTACTTAGTCTGGACAGCAATAAATTTTGTGGCAAAATCAAAGAGGGTCTTGAAGTTTAAACATCAATTACACCAGGTCAAATGTTAATTACTCGAGACAAAATACTGAAAAAAAAACCTTATCGAATTGTTTTGATTGATAGTAATGTAATTAAAATTCACACGCACAACTGTATCAATAATACAAATATAGAACAACCCCTAAATGCGTAATAGTAAAGAACAAAGCAAGAATAATATTGTTTTTGAGAAATAAGATGTTAAAAAACAAAACAAAATACGTGGTTTCGTAAAGGTTTCGCGTTGGCATTGATCCAAATGAGGCAAGTAAAAAGTAGTCAGTTAGCTTATTCAAAATTGGCATTTGCTATCACCGCATACAGATTAAGATGCGTTCAATGTTCAATGTTTTAATTAATCAGTAGCATTTATTAAATATATAGCAATGGCAAGGTGGAACTGCCACTGCTTATTAAAAATATACAGATACATACAGATTAAGATGAAATGGATGATGATGAAATTAGAGAACTCACCTTTTCGTACATGGCATCGGATTCTTCGTAAGCCCTGTAGTTGCTTCTGATCCACTTCTCGGCGATTTCGAATGCCAATCGTTCGGCACTGCTGTCTCCGGTGTTGTTCAGTGCGACAATCATCATATGCTGAAGCGGTGGCCAGGCGTTCGGGTAATCCCATTGTTCTCCCGTGTGTTCCACCGTCGACGGGATGCCGCCGGGATAATTCATAATATTTTTGTTTTGTAAATATTTCATTATTAATTTTGTTCTCTTCTCTATCCCCACTTTATTGAAACAGCCCGTCAAAAGTGGTGAGATGTTGGTTGGGTAAAAGTAATCTCTTTTCACGCCGTTGTACAAGTCATAATCCAACCAAGCTCCTACTTCTTCGTGCCAGAGGACGGCTTCCACTGCTTCCAGCCATGTCTTCGATATATTTCTGTAACGCTTTGCGGAAGTTTCATTGCCTAATTCGGTAAAGAACTCAGTCAGAATGTCGGCGTTCCAATAAATGAAGGAATTCAGTTCGACGGGCACAATAGATCTGGTTTTAGTGTTTGTTAAGTTTCCTAAAAATATAAATAAAATCAATAATCAATAATCAATAATAAATATAATAAATAATAGATAATATAGATAATAGATCCACAACCACTGGATACCAGATACTAACTAACCTTTATTAGTGGCATTGGTGATAAACCACCTGCTTGAGAAATCCCAACCCGATTCCGCCGCAGCTTTTAATTCGGAATAAAAGGCATCCTTTTTATTTTGATCTTTGAATATGTTGGCACTTTCAATATCTTCCGAGTAAGATTCGGGTCTTGGACCTTTAGATCTGTCGGCGTACACTGCCAGTTTATAAGTTTTGCCATTTTTCGTCACAGTTCGAAGGTGGCGATCCATCCAAAATTGGAATTCTTTTTCCATTGTATGGATATTATTGCGGATGAATTCCCGGTCGTGAGTATATTCCCAGTACAGTTTGATCATCGGTATCATGAGTGGAGGTTGAGATCTGGCCAAATAGTAAATACGTCCCCCGTTTGGTATGTGCCCGTACGTGTCCACGATGTATAAGAAGTTCTCCAATATACCTTTGACTGTGTCGTGCATGTCCGACAACAATAATCCCTGTATTATCCAGTAGGTATCCCAGTAATAGAACTCTCTGAATCTACCCCCAGGGACTATAACCGGATTGGGAACCCAAATTATGCTGTACAAATCCGGGTTCTGTTGAACGTGTGACTTCATTTTACGCCCCAACGTTTTCCATATTTTGTTCAACTTTCTGGCCCACTGTTTAAATTTTTCGTCTGTGACGGAGTCTAAAAATCTCGGATGTTCCACCCAATCGCTGGGGTTCCAAACCTCAAACTCTTGGCCGGCATCTTCGAAGTTGTCTCTGACAAATTTCGTCACCTCCATTTTACTAGGTTTCGACCCGCCGAACTGTTTTATCCATTTGTTGAAGGTTTGCAGGGTCTCGTTCGGCGACTTTTTTAATTTCATGTCGACGAAAGTTTTAGAGTCCTCATAAATTTTAGCCATTTGTATGGTGTCGAGCAGCGGTCCATAACAATAAATTTGGCTGTAACATATCACACATTTCTAAATCACATGAACCAGATGAGATGATCGAATGAGTACGAATAGATGGATATTCGGCTGCCACAAACGGGAAGAAAGTGTATTTGTGCAAGGTCTCGGACCAAGGATGTTTTAATGCGGAAGGATCAAGACAAGGTGACATATGATGTAGGTGAAGTGAAACGATAAAGCGGACAATCGGACATTCGGACGTTAAAAGTTGTATGTATGACTTACCTGTCGCACGGTGGCGGATAATCTTGTTCCTCTTGGCAAAAAATGTACGGGAGAAAACCAACTTGGGTAATCACAAGTAAAATCACTTTAAAATTAATTTGATTAATATTCATTTTCGAAAGGACCTCACTCGACACACTCCGTCTGAGACTTTGTAATTACAGTCTGTCTATGTTAAATGGAAAATTCTCCCTATAAAGAAACAATGCAGCATTTGTGGTAGTGGTGAACACAGCACGAAAGGGACAACGACAGTGACAGTGACAGTGACAGTGACAGTGACAATGACTGTGACTGTGACAGTGACGTTTAATGATAAACGCCTGTCTGTGTATTTGCTAGTTAGGGATTAACAGCTTCGCGAACCAGTGTCTTTGGTCACTTAAATAAATAAGACGATTTCGCGACCACACCGCTGCTGCGAAACACAATACGACTCAGACTGACTGACTAACTGACTGACTGACTGACTGACTGAGCGATATGCTAAGCAAGCAGGTGATTCGACTTATGCTGCTCCTGACGTCACAAACAAGCCCACACACATCTTATTGGCTGAAACAGACACACCTTTCCTTTCCAAATAACACGTCGGTCGGTCGGTCGGTCGGTCCGTCGGTCCGTCGGTCCGTCGGTCCGTCGGTCCGTCGGTCCATTCTATGACCAAAGACCGTTCCAAATTCTCCCCCGCAGGGTTAATAAACAATGAATCGCACCTTTGGACATATTTTGCGCATCGGGCATACAAATTCGTTAATTCTATCAAATGTTACATGCACTTAATCTTAATCGAAAAAAAAAAGCGGCGAAACCAAAAACCAAACTGAAATTTTCCATGTAATTAAGTTAAATGACTAAATAAAATGTGAATTATCTCGTGCGGAAACTGCACAAATTCGATATACCACGAAATAATGTAACCAAATGTACTGTACACCCACCTTTCGCAATATTTTGTTATTGACATTGATAACAATTATCAATTCAAACGTATTTCCATTGAGGTCTTTCATCGTCTTACTTAAGACTCTTGAGCAACGAACGGATCGCAATCTAAATTACTTAAACGTCGCGACGTGCAACATTTCCACTCAAATCTATCTATCTATATTCAATATACTGGAAGACCTTATTCAACCTTATTCAACCTTATTCATTATTTTATCTTGTTCGTATTATAATTTCGTTAAATGACGGAACACTCCTGGTTGTACACCAGTACGTGCATACTTATTTACGTATGTAGCTATGTAAATACATATAATTGTGTACGTGAATCTCTGTGTGACGATTTTGTTGTATTTATAGAAAGATATTTTGGCTAGGAGAGGTATTTTTGTTAATGAACCGAATGTAGCTGGCGCTCTAATGAGACTAACCGAGTTTTTATTAGATTTTAAGATCACATGACTTTTCACGTAATGTCGTCCGTTAAAATGCCTTCTTGCTAGTCACATGAAACTGTTTAAAAAAACTTAAACACACCACAAACAATAATTTGATTCTAAGCATTGGAATGTTTCAATATTTATATTTAAATAAACAGGTTAATTTAGTATGGTGCAACATTTCGCAACAATTACTATTAAAATATTGCTTGCACAGAGTATATTAACTGTTATAAAACAATTGAAACGTTATAACAATAATATTTGACACTTGGCCCATTAATTAATTAATTGATGTAATCACAGTTTATTTTTTATTTATTAAATGCGTGAAATATCTTATCACCATCTACGTATTATTAAAAATTAGAAATTGTCGTAAAATTTAAATAAAATACTTGGCGAATGTGACGAGATCAAGCGACATATTCTGCTGACTCTATAAATTCTCGGAAGTTTCCGTTCTCCGAGAATATTATCACTCCCACTAATATATCCCTGAATCAGAATCAGGTTAATCACCCTGTATGGGTGTATAATAATACAACAATATCACCAATCAACACTAGTATGATTTTTTTTATTATATGGTTAATAAATCGCAATCGCAGTCACAATCACAATCGCAATGGCAATGGCAATGGCATGGTGGCGCATCGTATGCACGTGATTTTTGCTAGAACTCGTGCAATTATGTAAATTAAGCACAAACTTACATCGTTGACAGCAGAGCATTATTTAAGTAAAAAATTAAGACCTTTGCACAGTAGTTGAGGTACAGTGGTGGAAGGTATCTACTTAAATGGAACATCATCATTTTGTACTTAAATTAAATCTCCTCTCTTATTAAATAATTTATACATAACTATTATTAATATTTTGTTGAATACTTTTTGTTTATTATAACTGTCTGTAAATACAGATTTAGCGAGATATCGGCAACGGTCGTATGAAATTAAATTCCATGACTCAATTGATAACCATAATTCATTTAAATTTTATGGTTTTTAGTATCTTAATTGAGATTTCATGTCGTTCAGAAAGTTTTCTATTAAATTTAAGTCCGGCTTTGCTCTGGCCAATCGGGAACCTCAACATGATTATCTTTTAAGCAATTTTTAACAACTTTGGCCGCCATGTAATTGATAAATTATCGTTGGCAAAAGGTTGTTACATCTCTCATGATGTCTGTATACATGGAACGGCCTATTTTACAAATAATTTTCTATAATGACACTATATTATGGCAATAAAAGGAACCCCAAACCACAACATTTACTTCTTCGTGTGTTTTGGGGCGGACGACGGACGTATTGTTTACCATCTGAGCCTATTCTGTTCAATTTTGATTCGTCATTCGAAAGTACTCTCCGCCGAAATTCTAAAGAATAATTAATACACAATATGTCCCACCAAAAACTGTCGGTAGCTTATATCTTTAAAATGATAATGCTCCTGCAAGGATACCCACCCTGTTCTCAAAGTCTTCGATGACACTATAGGTCATGCGCTAACTTCAAAAGGTCCTTTGATTCTCTTAATTTCATAAAATACGCATTTGAACGGAAACAACTAGTAATTGTGACGTAAAAACCAAATAAGTAAAAAATAACTATTTAAATTTACTGGAAAATAATATTGACGTATTAAGAACTTTCACTTCCAAAAAGACGAACTACCACTGCAGTCAGAAATTTCCTGGCAAATTAATTGGCTGAAATGGACTGTCAGATTGACCCTTCAGATCACCAGATTTAACTCTCTTGGACTTTTACTTATGGGGTCATTAGTTCAAATAATTGAAGCATGCTTGAACATCACACCAGAAATGTTTGAAAAAGTACAATAAGAATTTCGTAATCGTCTTTATTAGTACTATATCTTCAAACTTTTAATTAATTAAACAAAAGAGCTTAACTGAATTAAAAAAAGCTTAATTGAATTAAAAACTTACTTTTTAAATCTATAAGAATCTATTTATTGATAATAATTTATTTCACTAATGATATTACAAAAGTTCTGATGAGAATTCTGAACAGAACCTGAAAAATTCTATTAGACTATATGTATTTTTTTGCCAAAAATTTAAAATAAACAAAAAAAAAGTTGAATTGAATTTAAAACTTACAAGACCCACGACATCAAATAATTGAACCATGCAATACCCGAAACTTTTGAAAAAATACAATAATAATTTCATAAACGTATTTTCTATTGTCTTCAAATTAATACACACATTGTACTGTTATGTAAACTTTAGGTCTTGTTCCAATATTCTTTTTTGATACCAACAGTTTCTATACTGAAATTATTTTTACTAATTTTGTTTATACACTCGAAGTCTAATTGCTTTACTGGACACATTAATATTGCATGACTCAATTAATTCATTTTTTATTTGTGTTCTTCAAACTGAATTTGAATTATTGAATAAAATAATATAAATCCTATTAACTATTAAGAGTATTATTAAATAGTACCACAAAACGTAAATATATTTGAATGTGCTATTTCTTTAGCCAACGAAATCTGACTAACATCTGCCTTTAAAATAATATCACATATGGAATATTGAAATATGTTTTATATACTTATTACAAAACTGTTGAATTAAATCCTTTTATGAAATTTCTTAAATTCTCTGGCCACCAATAAAAGTGTAGATCATGAGAAACAACAGACAGAAGGAGAATTGTCTGTAATCTTCTTCAATCCCCTTAAATTAGCAACAACCGTTTTAAAAATTTGTCAGTGGAATTTCACCCACATTGTGATGTCTTTTAATTTAGTTTAAAACTTTTTCTCATTCAACCAGCAATTTTCGTTTATGATTTATGGTACCAATCACACCTGAATCATTTATATTGTTGTATACCCTCTGTATTTTCATTTTTTACGAATGAAAAATTTTGTTACAAAAATGCCACTTTAATAACAAAAAACGCCATTTATTTCATATTTTAATGTAATGAAATAATTAGCTATAATTATAGCTACGTAGGAAGTTAATATGTTTTTTGACCACCCTGTATAGAAATTACTTATTATTTCTGTACACACACTACCACAGAACCTAAACAAGTTTGTTAGTTAAGAATGATGTAGCGAGTCGAATGGTAATTAACAAGGATACCTTCACGATACGATTTAACGATAAGCTTACGTAAAACATTGATGCATTGTTCAATACGCACATGCAACAACTATCAACATTTCATCAAAACAATGCGTGCCGCCAAATTAATACTCGACAATATCGATATATCAGTGGTAACCCGACGAATAGGGTAAGTGCCGCATTCTGTAACTTACGGAACAAACTGAAATTCGATATATAATATTCACTGAATCTATTTTTCTCTTCAAAGGGTTGACACACTTACAGTTTATTGTGCAACAAAATTCAACCCGAAATAATCGAAATGTAGTCAATATGGGTTTTATACGAGGGCTGTAGGTAAGAAGAAAAGATAGAAAATTAGTTTTATTATTATTTTTTTTGTGACATTCATACAATTTCAACATTTTTTTGCTGAAGGTTTATAGTGAGAGTTTTTATGTCCATTGTTACGAAAACTATCTTATCTTAATCTTTACTTTAAATAGAATATTATTCTATGTAATCCCGCCCATAAAATGCAATGCCAATCTTTAATATAGGAACAAAATGTGGTTGGGATGGAAGACATTTTTTGTGCCTGTATATATTTCAATTCATCGTACACTTGGTACTAGAATTGTAACAAAAACTCATTGATTAATTGCGCTTACTCCATTTGTTGGGTTACCATCAAAATATCTACAGTATCTACATATGCTAAATTCAAGCAGTAATTTTGAAACATAATATACGAACCGTTCAAGCTAGTATTGTCACTCAGTCCTAGTCCTAGAATTTTTCTATGGTCACTGATATCAACTCATCTGCTAATAAGTAAAGAAGGATAAGGAAATAAAAAATGCCGCTTGAAAAATAACCTCCAATAAGCAAGTGTCAATCAAAAATAAACTGAAAATGAAAATTTCCTACACTGTCAGAGAACAGAGAGTTATTCTCTGAAATACTTTTAAGTGCTCGTGGACATTATGCGGTGCCCTGGTGTGTTGAAAACTACACCTAACTAAAGTAAGTAATCTACATGAACATGTAAACAATACTTCCAACCGTTCTTTCTCGACATTGTTTACATCACGTACAACGTAAAGGAATCAGTAAATTTCCACAGGTTACTGCGAATTTTTTTATTCATCATAGGAATACAAGTCATGAAGGCACTATATAATGATTATACTCATTGTTATCTACTTGATCCAAAACAAAGATTATTGAGATTATAAAAGTGATGGATAAGACAATTATCTGTAAACATGAAATCTTAAAATATCATAAATATATCGCGTAACAAAAAAATTAGATGACGCTTTACAAACATGTTGTATATCATATCTGAAAGTATAAATTCTCATAACTTCAATCAAGACGGCAACAACTAGATTTTCTTATGTGTATGATGAAATATAATCTACAGCCAATTAAATAGAACAAAAAATATAGTTTTAACTTCTTTTATCTTATTTTGTGTTGATCATTTAATGGAATTTTTTCCATTAAATGAAAATATTCCATATTAACATTAAGAGACCTATGGGGTTAAAATAATTTTGATAAGAAACATAGTACAAATAAATAATTTTATGGAGGTTTTGTAGGCAACCAACGATGATAAAATAGATGATTAAATTCAATATTGCATTATAAAAATATTTGTCACATTATCGATGTCGACTTTCATTTCTCTAAATGTATATCTAGTCCTACCATTCGTGGAATTCGAAGCCAAGAAAGGAATTAATTGAAATCAATCTGATATTTTAGTGTTATTGGTGGCGGTAAGGAGAATAAAATACTAAAATATGTTATTCATAAGAAATTTATTGAAAACAATTGAAAACCGGATGTGGATATTTCCCTGCACTTAGCTAGATCAGATTTTTAAGATTGTATATTAGAATTTACTAAATCGCCGTATTATACATATCCAATTAGAAATCATCATAGGGCTTCTTTTCCTCCATTCCATTGAGGGGAACTGACGTCTGAGAGAAAGAGAGTAAGTGAATTAAAACTAAACGACGTATTTAAGGCCACGACGAATCAATAATCGTCCTGTCTAAGGCACAAAATAAAAAACACTACACTACTGATATACAGTAGCAAGCAATATGTATTTCTCATCATCCGTTGCACATTATATAAATAATTTCAACTTCGGAATGTTTAACAGAAGTAGAAATCGAATAAAATAATACTTGTCACACACTTATATGAAATATTTTCGTTACTACCTGTTTACATAATTATTTAAACGAAATGTCGGAGACATACATGCATATTAAAATATTCGTAACAGCTCTTTTTAAAATAACAATATAATAATCATCATCATCTTTTCCAAATAAATATTTTATAAAAATATTATATGACTAAAAACAAAAGATATTAAAGCATTTGAGGACTTCTCAGGCCATATCACATATTAGTAAATATTATTATTATTTTAATCGTCGTCTCTGTGGTAAAATAGTGCACACACTTTGACCCTTACGTAATCCGTGTATATGTTCATCTTGGTGACACGTTCATCATTAAATTCATACCACCTATAAAAAAGTGATTACTTATGTTAGATTACTTGTAGCATTACACACTCACTCGTTGTTGATTTTGCCCGCAGCAGTGTAATGACCGGATTTTAAGCTTCCTTGATGCATAGCAAATGAATACAGTTTATAGCTGCACTGGCCAAACTGTAACTGTTGATCAAAATAAATAAGCGTTTCATTTTTTATATAATTTCCAGAATCATAAAGTTGGCTGTATCTTTTTAGAACACATATGAGAATTTTTGGAGGATCTGTGACTTCTCTTCTGTTAATGACACATTTTGTGCACTTTACGCACACATAGTCCTGGATTGTGTAGTCCTTGAAGTAATCCTCAATTAGATGGTTTATACTACAGCTACGGTCCGGTACCGGCAACATTAGAGTATTATCAATTTCAAAATTGAAGTCCTTGTTGTTACAGTTTTGGCAGATTCTAATATTCCTGATTTGATGATAAAACAAATCTACAAAGATGGACGTTTTCCCCATCAACTGTACCATTTTTGCCTGTAGTTTTGGCGTCAATACATCAGTTCTTTTCATATCTTCCATGCAATCTTCATTTATTTTTGAGAACAAAAATGTAAAAAATTCCATTGAGTCTTCATGGTTGCCAAGCTTATACATTTTGTCCAAGGAACATATTTTAGCATAGAGTTCAGTAGGTGATATAAAAGTGTAATCTTGATGCCAAAGGTCATTAATTAATCTGGCTAGTTCTTCTATTATAGCAGGTTTATTTGTGGTCACATATTTCTTATAACGACCTGTTAAAAACATGTGTTTAATTATAGGAAGAACTCTAAAACATTGAAAGGCTGCATTCATATAACAGGTATTTCTAATATTCCTTAAACCTGTACGACCGGTAGTCTGAAAAGCAATTACAATAAAATTAATACACAAATACAAAGAATGCAAGTATTTAAAAACACCTTAAGCACAGACGGTTTAACTGTTCTGTTTATTGTAGGTCGATGTGGAATTCCTTTTTGTTCCGCGTTTTGTAATTTTCCACTGTCCGGACCAACTATGGGAACGGAATTAGAAATTGAAGAAGGCTTTTTAGATCTCGCTTCTATTAACATTTTCATTCTTTCCTCGGCTATTGCATTCTGAACCTCTTCTTCGTTCGGTTGAGGTTGAGGTTGATGTTGTCGAGGTGGGAATGAAGGAGGCTCGTCTTTAGGCGCCGTTATTTCCTCGTCAATTGAGGATGACGACTCCGATTCCTCATTTTCCTTCGCATCATTGATCAATTCAGTCACATCAAAGGACTCATTCAGTGTGGGCTTTGTTTCATCCGGACTTGTGACACTATTGTCTTTATAACTGGGATACTCTACGTAATCCAGATCGAGGAGTTCATCCAATTCGTCATTTTTACGAAAGAGATATGTATGTGCATTCGTTACCAATGCTGGATAGGTTTCAAGGAATTCTTTAAATCCTCCACTTACAAAGACAGGTGGCCTTTTGTAATTACGGTTAAAATCCCACTGAAAATAATTCAGTTGAGGTGACACAATGCATAATTGTGAAACATACACAAGAAAACAAATACAAAAAACAAAAAAAGACAATAAAAAACTGAAAACTGAACATTTTGGTATTAAATTATTATCACTCGTAAAAGTCTTAGAGAGATTATTAAATATTTAATTACTTAATCATCAACCAATATCTAATTTGATTATCGAATAGTATTTATATATGAATATATCAATCCCAGTAATGTCAAACAGTATTGAGTAATAAATATCTTATGATTACTTTGTAATGAATACAAAATATCAAATACCCGGATATAAAGTATTAATATCTACTCGATAGTGAAAAAAGTAATCGTTGCAGATCACTAATAAATAAACTTACATCGACAATTATCGATCTTAAAATTTCAATTTTGGAGGAGCAAACATTTTCAGCGTTTGAGTTCCAATCTAACAGTATTAGAAGGTCGTAAGTGTCCCGTTTGTCCCAATATTTTTGTAAATCTTCAGAGAGTCTCTGACCTAATGTGTTTGCTGACAATCTAAAAATACACAATTAATTATATAATAAATAATACATTATATAAATATGTGCTTATATTTTGAATAAATTATTTTGAATACAAACTTTAAATTATTAAGTTAAAAGTTTTCTTACTATGGTTTATAAATGTATAATTTTATTTTTTTATAAATTTAGCATATGACAGTAACTTACACCATAGCACACTAGTGGTTGGATACTATTCATAGGCTCCTGGATTTATTAATATATGAAATTATTAAATATCTAGTCACCTTAAAGATTTATAATCTTTAAGGTTGTCATATACTATACATATAAAAAAGTTATTTTTTATGATTAAAAATTAAAATAGTCTGGATCTGACCATTATTGCACTGTAGTCTCTACTCTACTCTACTTTGAAAATAAAGTTATTAAATTTGAAATTGACGTCCTGCATAAATACCTACACAATAACAATTACAATCTGATAAGTTACACATACCCAGTGGTTATTTGCTCTTCTGCAATATTTATACAACAATCCGTCTTAATTTTAGAACTCTGGAATTCTTCCGAAGGACGCACATCAATAAGAAGCATATTGAAGTTTGATTTGTTTAAAATATTAAATAATTCCTTGCATGTTATAAAATTTCCTGTAACTGTTTAAATAAACTATGAAGACAATCTATGAAAAATGAAGAGAAACAATAAATACCTTTAAAAAAGTCCTTTTCATCTATGGTTTCAGTTGTTGGTGGTGTAGGGCCATGTATTTTCACTTCCTTTGCCATGTGTAAATATTGCATGTCTGTATAGTATTTTTCTAAAGAAGCTTTTAATTCTTCTACCTGGGCTTGTACCTTTTTAAATTCTTGTCTATATCGACTGTCCATATATTTAAGGTCATTAGATGTTTTAAACATTTGAAGAATGATATGAAGATATCTTTTTCCAACGATATAGGCCTTTTCTTGGTCATTTTGGGAACCATTGAACTCATGTAACAATTTCTTGGCTAATTCGGTAGCTCTACAAATATGATAATTGAATAAACAATAAAACATTTGTGTTATAAACTTACTGAGAGCTACTTATTTTTCTATTTTTCAATGGCTCTAACACTATTTTATCAAGTCCTTCTATATTGTCACAAATATATGGATCTACAGGTTTTGTACTCATTTTCACTAAAAACGACTTGATTTTATATCAAATACCATTTAAGTAGTAATAGCGAATTACAATTCTCCAGTTTAGTCAGTCGACGATGGTAATGAGAGAATCAAATTGAAAATTGAAGCAGATATAAGTTAAATAAATTATGATAAAACAAATGAAAAACAATTGAATTACTCATAACATTTTTAAATTGACAAGATTGACATGACAACAACCTCATTGCACCTTATAATTTTACCAAGTCAAATTTACCAACCGTTATTGAATGAAAACACTACGTAGTTTAATTATGAACATCAACACGTAAACAATGTAAACAATGAACAACAAGAAAAATAAAAATTTGACATTCTAGGTTGTGTTTTGTTTACGAGTACGCATGCGTTGTAATTTTGAACAAATTTAAATTTCCCACTACTTTGCCACAGTTTTCTTTCCTGTGATACTGGTTGCCACTTCTTTCACAAGAGAAATCCGACCTTCAGAAAGTTCATTGAAATGCCTTACTGGCCATTAATTTTTGAAACCACACCCAAACTTCGCCAAAATTTGTTTACTAGTTAAAGATTTATAACTTGTCATTTAATATTGAATAAAATTTTGAACAAGGGAGTTAGATGTTCACCATTTTAAGTGTCATTTATTTCTGTTTACATTTCATAAATTGTATATAATACTGAAAATTCTTTCCAGAAAAGATTCCATTTCAAATTTATCGAGGCTTTTAATAGAAGAAAACTAGCCAGGTGGCAACCGTATCTGTGATATGGGTTCTTTTTTCATTACACATGTCTTGAAACGACAGTTATTTGATCATATGAAACTATATAACATAAAACAGCTTAATTTATTTCTGTTTTCATTCCATAAATTATGAATAATAATGAAAATTTATTCTAGACAAAAATTGCATATCAAATTTATCAAGGATTCTAATAGGAAATGTAAGAATACTAGCCAGGTGGAAACCTTACCTGTAATATGGATACTTTTTTCATTGTACAACTTTTCATATAACAGTTGTTTGATGATATAATACTCATATTCGTTCCAGAAAAGACTGCATTTCAAATTTATCGATGATTCTAACAGAAAAACTATCCAGGTGGCAACCTTACCTGTGATATGGGTATCTCTTCCCATGACAGTTATTTGAAGATATTAAATTACACAACTTAAAAAACTTCGATTTATTTATGTTCTGATTCCATAAATGATTAATAATACTGAAAATTCGTTCCAGAAAAGATTACATTTCGAATTTGCATTTCAAAGGCTTCTAATAGGAAAAGTAAGAAAACTAGCTAGGAGGCAACATTACCTATGATACGATTACTTTTTTGCTGGATTTGATTTCTTTTAGATTTTGATACTAAGTAATGTTGATGATAATTTATTTTTTATGAAATTATTTGTTAGGTGATGACTATAAGGTACTTACTAGTTAGGTGAATAAATACATAATCACTATTTTCTTTTCTAATCGATTTTTTATCTACTATATCAAATACATCAAGCAAAATTGAACATTGAACAGATACAAACGTATACGGTGTAGAAATTTTTATTACAGAACTGGCTTTTACAGGTCTTCATTACCGTGAATTACAATTATTGCTATTTATTAAATTATTAATCATTCCGCCTGAGAAAATAAAGACTTTCTTTCGTATGATTAAAATTTATTCATTTTCGGTGATAAACAAGTTTAGGATCTTATGTGTAATAAAAGAAGTAACATAACACCCCCACTGAATATTTTTGTTATATTATTTACAGAGAACCTGTTCAAATAAAAATCTAATCCACACATTTAATGAAAAAAAGAAAACAATAAATTATTCAAGGTGCAAAGCTATGCCATTTTTACACGAAGCAATAAAATAATATAACATAAAAATAATGAATGCGATTAACGAAAATGTGTTTGATGCAAGCAGGTCCTCGTATTAAATATATGTATGTATATATAAAATCAATCTATCACAAGAATAATAATTTGAAAATTTTAATTAAATAAACTATCTACTATTAATGGGTTCCTCTTCAAGTCCATTTTTATTTTTCACATCTAAAGAACGATTGGCTTCGGCGCGTCTTTTAGCATTTTGAGCATCGGCTCTGGCTCGACCTCTAACTCGACCTTGACCTCGGCTTTGAAGGGGTTTCAGAGACACGTCGTACGACGAATCATCTTGAAGAGCCAACAATTTAGACTTATTCAGACCTACGTTTTTCTCATCTGGGTTATCAGCTGCACCACCGGAACCGTCTGTTCCATCTGTTCCATCTGTTCCATCCGTGCCGCCACCATCTGCATCAGCATCGGTACCGCCTTCGTTTTCCTCTTTGGGGGGGCTGACAACCGTCGATGACAAAACTAATTCTTGGACAAATTGGCTTCTATCCTGCCTTGATTGTTCAGTTGTCGATTGCAGGCATAATTCCTCTAAAAGATTTGTTAATAAATATTGCGAGTGAGGGTTTGGAGCAGACGGGGCGTTGTTAGACGGTTGCAACAGTACAGGTGTCGGATTGAGCATCATCGTAGAGGTTCCACAGTTCGATGAAGAATGACTTTCGCGACCAGTTTGACCGGTTTGTGTCTGTCGCCTCGGATATCGTTCAAGTTGTTGCCTGGCAGCGTTCACTTGTTGCCGTTCTAATTGAAGTTGCATCTGTAACTGCTGCAACTGTGTCGGCGTACTGCTGTTTGTGTTGCTAGTTGATCTGCGAACACCTGACAACTGCGATAATAACTCGGCTATTGGATCCACACTATCTCTGGATGAAGGCGATAATGACGATAGGCCACCAGAGCTGAAAACACTAACAGAATTGAAGGGGTTAGTAGATAACAAGTTTATTTCTATGACATTTCAAATTCTTAGTGATTAAAAATGTTTCCAATTGTTGGTTATACGTCAACTACCTCATTATAAAATGTTTGATGAATTAATTTATAACTAATTTATAATGAAAAAAATTTGCAAGAAAATAATATGAAGTCGTGCCACTAACTTACCTAAAGTGCATGTTTGATCTTCTAGGCCTTAAAGAGGCAGCTCCTCGTCCTATGTGAGTGGTAGCATGTCCTGTATTATGCGGAATTCGTCTAACATTATGCCTCGTACTCACTGGTTCATCCAAGAAAGAAATTAAATCTCGGGGACCTGGACGATGTTCCAAAGTTAAATGTCCAGCAAAATCATCAGTCATTAAATTTGGATCCCCACCAGGCATTGCTGCACATAATGGGCATACCTACAATAAAAGGCATTCAAAATTTCTAAACTATACAATTACATATAAAGTTGTTGGTTAGTAATTTCATATTACTTACTACTTCAAATGGTGAATCAGGATGATCTAATGAAACATGTTCTTGAAGAGTAACATCTGTGTAACCCATTTTAGAACAATATGGACAGGTATATGATTGTGGAAGTTCCAAACTTGTTAAAGCTTCTCCCCCATAATACAATTCTGGAGCAAAAAAATTACAATTACATTGAGTTGATTAATGACCACAGTCAATTCAAAAAGAAAAGACGTATAACTTACCAAAATCAGACCTAGTTAATATACACTGCATCGGATGATCAGTAGTATGTCTTGTATTTGTAGCGCCGCCCTCAAAACAGGCGGCACACAAGTCATAATCATAACATATTAAACACTTGTACCTTCTGCCGCGGAAATTGCCCTTTAAACAGGAGTCACAGCTTACACCTGAAAACCGAATTTTGTATGAGTAAATTCGTTTGTCCGTTGTTCGGCCGATCAGATCATTTTTATATTAGTCAAACTCAAAATAAACTTGCTTACCCTCGTGTCGACTCATTGCATTATTTATACTATTAAATACATTAATAAATAATTTAGTGTATATATAATACAAATTAACAGCTATAAAGGATCATTTTCTTATATTAGTCCGATATAATAGAATGACATCTTAACCAACAAGAGAACAAGCTGAAGATTGATACGCACAGGTCCAGTTAGTACCAACTACACGACCACGAGAAAGAGAGAGAGAGATAGAGAGAATCAGCGACTTGTTACTAGCCGAATACAATTATTCAAGGGAATATTTTGAGTAAATTGTCAATTATAATATATTAACATTTATGAAAAGTAGTTTTTATATAGCCGCATTAAACTGTAATTACATGCATTATATGGGTAGGTAAGTTATTGTTGCACAGACTTTATTTTGGAATCTTCCTATAAGAATCAATTTTAAGTTTATTTTATATTTTATCGTGCATCGTGCAATTAAACAATTTCATCACTACAATGGATTCCCTCCAAGTGGTAGTTTCAAAGCTTTTTTAAATAATAATTAATAATTAATCTAAATTCATTGGGCAAAAATTCATAATCAGCCACGCACTAAAAACTAAATAAATACCAACGGTATTACTTGCTAATTAGTTTTCATTAATTAGTATTAGAGTTAATTTTTACAATAAATTTAAAACAATAATTATGATTTTTTTAATGTCAATTTTGGCAATACTTTTGAAATCAATAACGTTTTTAAAAAGAGAAGGGAGAAACTTTTAAATAAACAAATAATAATAATTAACTTGAAACAACAACAACAAACTAGGATTTTGATGCATAAAGTTCATCATATTTGGTAGATTTTGACGTCAACTTTATTCTGAATAAAAACATAGAGCAGATTATCCACTGCAATTATTATCTGCAGAAGGTAAATCAGTAGGTAACTGATTCGATTAAACAATTGGAATTTGAAAAATTCTTTAAAGTCACTCGGACACTTTACGTACATTATTTTTTTATTTGTAATGATTTTTATTATAAAATAAACTTTAAATGAAACTTTTGGGCTTCGTTTTCTTTCATATATGTACATAAATCAATAGACGTGACGTTCGATAATTGATTACTGATGATTAGAATAATTCCTAGCATAGGGTATCAAGTCATTAAGATCTTGTACTAGGGGGATTCCCCGAATTGCAACATATTTATTTTGTGGTATTTTTGCATTAAAAACCTTTTTTGTATATTGGAACTAAAAAAGGGGCTGAGAAGCTTTTTGAGAAACCTTCCAGCACAACATTGGAAGGGCTTCTATATGAATACGAAATTTTTTCGTTGTAACCCAAAATTATGTTCCTGAAATTTTACTCAATAATCAAAATAATGAATTTATTCCATTTAATTTTTCCAGACTGCATATGTATTATAATTAATTAAATAAAAACGAAGGAAAGAGGTTCAATAACTGTTGCAATAATTCACTTAAATAAACGTTAGAGATTTATAAATTCTTTATTTGTATTAAAATAAAACTTAAAATGGTACAATAAATAAGGAACAAAAAATATACAGTTAAATTTAAAAATTCGATGCCAACTCCAATTTCGCTCTTAAATTTATACAGAACTCTTGCTGTTCAATAATTTTTCTGACCAAGTTAATCTTTGTAATTTGTAATATTTGATTTTCCTTTTGTAACAAACTCATCAATTCATCTAAACCATCGTTAGTCGATGGTGGTAGAGGAGTTATCATTTTTTCGGTCATCAACTGGCTTTTCAAATTTGCAATCTCTTTCCTCTCATCCATTATAGATGCTGTTAGCTGATCCTTTAAAGATGTTAAACCTTTATTTTTAAATTTAAGGAATAATAATGCGTTGTTATCAGTGACCAAAATTGAACTGTTTTTCAATTCCTTATCGTCAGCAGTCGCATCAACGTTCTTCGGTTCTTCTTGAACATGATGAATTGATGAATCAGCAGTACCATTAATCACTGATTGTTCAAACTCATTCAGGGCATTTATGTTTGGATTTAGTTCGGGAGGTGGCTCAGTAACATGTACTGTGCAATGTTCTTCTTCTGTTGTTGCTTGTGTAACAGTATCAGAAATGTGACCAGGAACTGCAGCACTTTTATCTTCTGAGACCGTCGCTGTTCCTTGTTTGAGGGTATTTTGTTCATTTTCTGGTGCTGCTATCTCTTTTTCCTTCCTAGCTGACTTAATTTTTCTCTGAAAACATTAATTTATATATTATTATTACATTATAACATACTAATATAAGAATTAGAGCAATATACCTTCAACTGAGTTATAATTCTTTGCACTTCCCATAATAATTCCTCTCTTTCTTTGGGTATACATCCGAATTTCATTTCAGTGTGTATTTGAGTTAGAAGAGATTCTTGCTTTTTTAATTCCAATTCAATTGATTCTAAATCTTCAGGCAATTGTTGACCGCTTATTAACGGCGGCACATATTGTACTATTTTTAAATCAGGAAATAATGCCTTACTGTGAAGTAACAATGCATGAAGAAGTTTTGAGGATGTGTGAAATGTGTGATTAAGTGCTGCCGACAAATTTTGTTTGGTCATCTTGTTCATATTGTTCTGCAATAACGAACATAAAATACATAAAACATAATTAATTTTTATGTTGATATATATTATCAAAAGACTTATAGCAACCACTTACATTTAAAGAAACATTATCTAGATGCACTATTAGCCAGGACAATAATAATTTATTGAGTCGAGGTAAATTATCCACAAGTATTTTTAGGTGCTTCTCTCTGGTGTTTAAATTTAAAATGGCTCCAGCTTCCTCAAATCTCACCAGTAAGTCACTTGTGAAAATGGGTTCCGGTAAATCCCTGAAAACGATGCCAAAATATTAAGAAATATATTTCTATATCTAAAATTACCTTAGAAACATTTTAAGTAAACTTGTTGCAGTAGGCACATCATAATCTTCCAATTTAATCTTTTGCCTGTTATTATACATTTTTCGAATAAGTAAAACTTTTGATTTGGTACCACTAACTTTGTAAATATTTTCAAATGACATGCCTACTGATTCAATGTAGTCAATACATTCTCTGATTGGTAGAGGTATATCGACTCCATCATGGCAACGACTTCTTTCTATTGCAGTTTCAAGATTAACTCCAAATATTGGAAGAGTCTCTGGAAATAACAACACGTGGTATAAAATTGGCACAAACATTTACCTGTTTTGAATTATCACCTGCTATATCGATGAATTCATCCACTGATTGTTTAACTTTTTTGTTTTTTTCTTTGTCACTTTTTTTCTCGCTTTTTTTGTCCCTCTCTTTCTTTTTATCACAATCTTTTTCTTTTTCTCTTGACTTCTCTCTTTTATCTTTTGACTTCGTGCTGAACTTAAATGGCTTATTTTTCTTAGATTTGGAAGGACTTCTATAAAATAATAAAGATATATCAAATAAATGTGCATATTTATTATATATTACCAACTACCTAGGTTTACACTCTTCATCAGCTGAACTCTCCCCTTCTAAAGCAGCATAACCCTTATCTTTGTCTTTCTTGTCTTTCTTGTCCTTCCTCTTCCCAATTAACATTTCCTTTTTATTAATTTTGTCAGCTTCATCGCTGTCTAAAACATTGATAAATGATGATGATGATGATGATGATGATGATGATGATATGTAAATACAGAATCAAAACATATCCATATACAAATATAACTTGTTTGTTTACTTACAGTCACTGTCATTGTTACATTTTCTATTCAAATCGCAGGCATATAGTCCTGGGAAGTCCTTCATAACATCGGGACTATCAAAATCCATTTTGATAGTGTCGTTGACTGTTTTTCTTTCACAATAACCAGCGCGTTTGTTTTTTCGTAAACTTTCGATGACTGTCTTTTATCCTGCCTTTTTAATTACATGAGTTACCTGTCAGATAAATGGACAAATATGCTGAGACAACCTTTTTGATGGATTTGGGAATATCTTATAGATTTAACACCGGTTTGATAGAATCATACAAGAATATTTAACAGATTGTTCACTTCCTGTATGTGTATGTTTTCTCACTGTGTCGTCAGCTCGGGACCCAATTGGATAAATATCCTAACCAAACTTTTGTTTACTTTCGATGAAAGTGGTTCATGTCTCATTTATCGCTAGACGATTTGATTCGATTCAACAAACAGTTATACATCAATAATGTATTTCTTTTTACTGTGTATTGATGATATCATACTTTGTTTAATTTGCATGATTACATCTTTTTTTTACATTATTATATTTGTGTACACATATGTGATACACATTATTTTGATACTAAAACATTTAACTTATGAATAAAAGAAGTATTTTTCAAGTTGTTACTTTAAGTTACTTTATTTTGAATAGCGCGGTTTTTTAAGTTTCACTCGACGTCATATAACGATGGTTAACTCTATTTTGAGTACTTTGAGAAGTCTGCCTCGGTTATCTATTCTAATCATAGATATAGAGCAGAGCGTAGATTAAACACCGAGGATTCATAGAGTAAGAAAAAAAAGATTAACGCATACGAAAATTAAACCCACAGAACTGAACATTGTTATATTATTTTTTATAGTCTGTAGCTGAGTTAAACATCTTTTAAACCTAAAGTAAACCAAGAAGTAAAGTGTCAGTAACATCCATTATTTGATAAATCTATGTGATTCCTAACATCATGCATAGCACAATTTTAAACACTCTAATTCCCTAATGATTCGTTCACAAAATCTATAAACAAATTTTAATTAAAGCGTGTTACATTAAATAGGGTGTCTCAAATTTTCATTTCATTTGGGTTTCAGAGCTACCACGTATTGATGAGGTCAAAATATGTAAGTTGATCGGACCCAATATACCTATACAGTAGGAAAAGCGTTTTTTAATAATCTATGCTCAATATTATAAAGATCAACAAATAGTTAAGTACAATGACCCAGAAAGTTGGTATGAAAGAAATGCACCACAATTTGAACTGATTATTATAACTATCTCTACAGTGTAGAGCACTGTGTGTAATTACTTTATGAAAATATAGACGTTTCTGAAACGTGGATTATTGTTCACATTTACTAACTAAAAAACCAAACACTGAACCTTTGATGATAATTTTAAAATCATTTCTAGAAAAATATTATTCAACAAATTATGTAATAATTTGGTGGTTAATATTTTTGCTCATATAAATAAACAAAAATCCAAGGACAAACGGTCAATCAATGTCGAAATCGTAGTTTGATCCAGTAAACCAGATCCCCCACTTGACAGACGTGAAACCGGATACATTTCCAGATTAATAAGACGCGACAGGACACTTTCAACACGATCCAGTTTTTGTCAAATGGCTCTTGTTGTTTCTTGTTTTTCTCAAAATTATCCTCAAATTGTTCTTTTTTGATAATGTTTTCTCCTATTTTATTTATTGCTCATTTCCCTAATATTTGTTATTAAATATGCTTATTTTATGTAATTTAATATAAATTTATTTTGAATACTACTAATATAGGGGTTTATTGTTTATATGTGTATGATATGTTCTACCAATTGTTATTGTAAACGCAGCTTATAAATAGAAGTAATGTCTATTAATAAAAATCATCAAAAAATGTTGTACAGGGTTATTGTGTAAATGCGTAAATCAATTAAAATTTATTTAGTAAAATTAAAAAGTAGTTATTAACGTGATAACATGATGATAGCAGTGATATCATAAATACGAATCTCCACTGTTTGGTAAAAAAGCAGTCTCTGTTCTTTGGTAAAAACCACTAAATTTAGTGTTGAATTTCATAAAAATTAATAAAATAATCACTGCTTGTATAGGTCAATCAAGTACAATTAAGATGTACCCGTTTTAATTCATAAAACTTTAACGAACAGGGATCTTGATTGATGTAATTGACTACTAAGTTCTGATGTAAGAAATAAAACAATTGTCATACGGTTTTAACATATATTTTCAAAACACATTTAACGCGATGTAGATGAGTAAAAAATGTGGGTACAAATAATGGACAACGTTATACATTTGAAAGTTTCATTTTGTGTCATAGATTGCTGTAACAGGCTGAAAAACGAACAAAATTTTCGCAATTGAAATTTATAATAGATACAATACTTTATAAACAATAAACTTGTACTAAACAGGTACCTTTGAATGTTCTAAAACATTTAATTAATAAATAACAAAATTCAATAATAAATATGAATGAATAAAAAATATTTGAAAAACAGCAATTGCCATACTATTAAGAGACTACGTATTTAATTTATATCAATTAGCATAATTTACAACAGAAATTACTTAAACTCAATAATTACTAATAAAGTGCTATAATTATATTTTTGAAAATGAAAACAATAAATTAGTTGTAGGTCATAGTGGATAAGATAATAATGAATTAATGACGCTACCTAACACTGATACATGATGATATGACTATACATATTAACAAGATCAACTAACAATGATATGAAATACTTACAACGTCAATAATTTTATGAACACATTTATAATTTCTTCCGTACTTGTTTTCTCAAAACGTTTCTACAGTTTTTAGTAGAGCGTAAAATAAAGTAAGATAAAATAAAAAATTATAACAAAATTATTCACCATTAACAACCGCAACTGCACACAAAACATTTTAATCAGTACATTTATTAAAAAAATTATTTATACTTTAAAATACATCGATCGGTTCATTAAATGTCAATGTCCCAGAAGTTAGGAATTCTATTCCTTCGTTATTAATGATCGAATAAATCATCATTAATTAGCATCAGATTTAATTGAGATTATTTGATCATAAATAAGTGGGAAATTATCAAAAACATATTGAACACTAACGTCCTATTATATGTAGATGTAGTCATCGTAGATATAAGCATACACCTAGACGAACTCACATATAACTGAATATTAGAAATAATTTAAATTGAAGCACCGGTGCCTTCTGCGATCATTTTATTTCTTAATGTTTTAACGTCGTCATCTATTCTTACTAGTAGTCTTATTTTCTGTGAAACAAAGAACAACAAACATTGGTATTTGTATCTGACATCATTTGTATTGTATCATGTACATGAAGAGAGAAGGAAATATTCAACAATTTATTAGAACAATAAGTTTGACTGAACTAAAGTAAATAAATGATGATGATGAAATGATATTTTTCCTTCTCTCATTCATCGTCAATTTATAAAGTAAGTATACCATTGGTAAGTGCTCTGTTGGTACTAACCGTTTGTTTATCTCCCGGTGTTTTGTACCAAATGTAGACCATGTAGCCAGGGATACACAACATAGAACTGAGTGCCGTAAACCATCCGAAAAGATGTGCCCACAGTGGAAATTCATAGTTCAAATATTTGACAGGAGTCCACTGTACAAGATTAAATATAAATACACCCTAAAACAAATTTGCCAGATTATGTTATGTCAAAACGCAAAACGTTAGATCACGTTACTAACAATGCATATTACGGGAGTAGCAATTGTCCAGCAGAATTTCCACCATTTCATTGGATAGTACCCTATCATTTCCCGTATTCCATCATAGAAACGGTTAACACCGAACGCCCAAGATATAGCAATACATTCAAAGAATATCAAAAACAGAAGGCAGAACCCACTCACTGCGTACGAATCTAGGATCTGGAAAACGTACATGCCTCCCTGAAAATTAGGCAATTTTAGTCAAAAATTAACTGTCATCATATTATGTGTGTCTATATGTAGGTTACGTTCGATATACATGAGAGACCCACGACGTAAGAGAGCACGCAAACAATTGCAATGAAAATTTCTTTCCTCCTTCTAAGCAAATGGGGCCATTCGTCAATGATGGCGGTGACGAAGCCTTCCATCGTGCAGAACTGCGAATCGAGGCCGATCAACAAGATCATAAAGAAGAAGAGACACGCCCACAGTGGTGAGCCTGGAAGCTGCAGGACTGCCGACGGGTACGCCAGGAAGGCAAGTCCAGGCCCTGAAAATATTTTGGAGGTAGTACTCACCTATTTATAAATAATATATAATATTCCTTGTATACCTGAAGCAGCTACTTCGGCTACTGGTCGTTGTTGTTCGTGTGCCATGAAGCCGACAACTGAGAATATTACAAAACCAGCAAACATACTAGTACTTGAGTTCACTGAGCACACAATCAAGGCGTCTCTGAAAATAAATTATTACATTTTTAACGTCGCTGTCACACATTGCAGAACATTATGCATTATGATAGATATATGATAGATTACTTGTAAACGTTGTTGGTAAATTTATTGTACGATCCCAAAGCCACCAAAGTCCCCAGGCCCAAACCATAAGAGAAGAAAATTTGCGTGACCGCATCAATCCAGACTTCAGATTCTCTGAGCTTGGACATATTTGGCATGACGTAGAATTTGATTCCGTCCATGGCTCCGGGTAATGTGATGCCTCTTATAAGTAATACTGTAAGTAACACATAAGGGAACAAAGCCGTAAAGTACACGACTTTTCCGGTCCATTTGACGCCCTTCCAAATACAAAAGTAACAAAGAATCCATACTAATAGCAAGGTGCCAGCCAATTCCCATCTTATGGAGCCCACGTGTTCGATGCCTTCAGAAATCTGAAGGGCTCTACGCCTAAAATCATGTTTGGTCAGTCACTTAACATCAAAGTCCAATCAGTTTGTCATGGACTGTTATATAGGGTGGTCCAAAATCTGGTGGTCTTTCGAGATCAAATTTTGATACTCTATTCTTTATTGTTGCGTTTCTATTTAAGAAGGTAAAAACAAATATATTGCTGCGTAGACAATATATAAATATATTTAAAAATCCTAAATTATGAAAATGAAATGATATTCGTCATTTATGGACCTCCCCATATCTCCCTATATGTCAATTAGTTACATTAGTTAATCAATTGTCAATTAGTCACTTACTCCCAAAATTCTTTAACTGGATCTGTTAGTTCCGTCACCGATATATTGTTAGCGTTAATAGAGCATATTTTACTAAAACTATTGTTAGGATTATATTGCTCCCAACAAGTTAATGAGTGCCTATCGTACGGGTTAACACAATTTTTTGTATTCCAATAATTGTTACACGTTCTCCACGGAACATCTAAAACATATCAATCACCATACATTTTGTGTGTGTGTATTATGTAGCTAGTGCCTCGTTCCCTTTCACGCACATCTCAATACGCAGTTGTCTAAATAATAAATATTGATAATTGAGTCAGACAGTGAGTTCGTTCGTTACAATGTGTGAAATGTTGGCGAGCTGCGACTTCTGGCTAACTAACTTCTTTTGTTACCTATCGAGTTCATCAGTAAGTTGACGTTGTCATGGCTTGACTGCTTCGAACGGAGTTCTCTTAACTTTGTTACAAAACAACAATAAGACGTGCTTTCCAATGACAATAGGTACATCTACTCGAACTCGATACGTGGATGTATTGAAAGCTTTCATTCAACGGAGGCTACTCGAATAGACACACACACACACACACATTTATTATTGAAGCAACAAGCGTTTGTATTTACAATAAATAGAGTGTTATTGTCAATTTAATAGGAGGAAACGGGACAGTGGAACGACAATATGTACAAAAATGCACAAAATATTTACCGCTTCGAAGTGACATAAAAAAGTAAAATATTGCCCAGGCTAAAATGACTATGTAGTAAATGTTCATCCAACACGACATTACAGCAGCAGCATAACCAATTCCTTAAACAAATTTGCGTACATATAGTAAATACCAATAATAACACGATTGTTGTGTCATTTTTACCTTTGAAAATGGGTGCTATCTTGAAGACACCTAATCCTCCGATGGTTAACATTTGTCCAAGAGCCAGTTCCATGAAGAACATGGGGATTCCAGCAAGAATGAGTGTGATAAAGTATGGCACAAGGAATGCTCCACCGCCGTTTTTGTAACAAAGATACGGAAATCGCCATACATTTCCTAATCCTATAGCCAAACCAACTACCGATAATATAAAGTCTAATTTACTACCCCACGTCCCCCTCTCGGGTAAGGTGGCATTTTTATTTGATTGTATTTGGTTCGCGGAGTTCGGAACACCTGTTAACGATGGCAATTCTATTTCCTCGTGTTTGTTTAAGTTTACAGTGTTATCCAAACTGTCTTGGAGTTCTTCTCTTCTATCTGCCATGGTAGCCACTTTAATCTTCTGCGTTATATTAGAAAACGTCAGCTCATTACAAATATTCACACCTATAAAAAAAATATTGGATAAAATGTGAGGTTTACTAGGCTAACACAACAACCACCCCACTACATCTTAAATTAACTTTCGTTTTAATTTTAAATTCTATTAGTACAATACAAGCGACATTACTATTATACAATATTATAATGATTTCATTTCATTAATTTTAATGCATTTACGGGTAACAGTAACGTTGTACTCACTTGTACAATTCGTACGTTGTGCAGAGAATCGATTTTGCAGATTTTAAAATTCTTTTCGCTTTTGGATCTTGAAGAGGAAACGATTAAATGTAAAAGAGAACAAGAGGGAACAAGAGGGAACAAGAGGCTTGTTCGGTCCCACATAATTATATCCGAACAGCCGGTAATTAGAAGAAGATTATCTATCGGTTGGTCGTTTTAATTGTGGCAGGGATGAGTGCGGTTTATTGTCGGTGGTCGGTGGCGGCACACGTGAAACACGAAATTGTAAGTCGTCGATTAAGAGACGCACCACGGCGGAGCTCCGCTTCACCACCGCGCACCACCGCATCACCACATTGTGACGAGATGTCACTACCGCACCACCACAACACCGCACCACCAGTGAACACGCACCACCCTCTTCCAAGTCACCAACACCAAGTCATGGAACAGAACAATAAATGGACTTACTCATTGAATTGTCGTTTAAAATATAGTTTTTTGAAATGTTGAAAACTGTCGTACCATCTATGGCACGATCACCAAGAGTTCTCCTTTCTTGTATGATGACGAGTCAAGCACAATATAGGCCATAGACCGCCGATACATAAATGGATATTTCCGTTCAGTTGTTATGTACCCTCCTCGTCACTAATAAAGGCAAAATTGTAATGGATCACTGCAGTTTACTGGTCGTAAAATGGGGGGACTGTTTAAACGTATCAATTATTAAAATTGCTAAACCGTCGCACTCATTACGCGGATCTAAACTTTTATTTATCTATATCTATGTGATGCGAGAGTCACAAAAAATCTCACTTGATCTTGTCGGTTGGTTGTTGACGCTAGCTAGACTATTAAGTTTACAATTTGATATAATTTTTTTTTTTTTTTTTTTTAATATTTACCGTTTAAAATCCACGTGGCGTTTGTATTCAAACACTTGTTCACCTCACACGCGTTACCACGTACGAAACCCGTTAAATCACGAAAGAGTGGCCTCTAGCAAAGTCACTGGACCACTGAATGCGAACATACGTAACCATTCCATGGAAGCTGTAACTTTAATCTAACTGATACCTTCTAAAAGCTCCGTCCAATGAGAACGTCTATTGATAGTGTCAGTGAATGGTGGGGAGGGGATGCGCTGGGATAGGATGGTGTGAGAATGTGATGGGTCGAGATGGAAGCGAACGGGACGCGACGTGCCGCGACGGGCCGCGACGGGCCGCGACGGGACGCGACGACGCGCGTTACGGCGCGAGTGGATGTGACAACATGTGATGGCACGTGCATTGCGGTGCGTCACCCTTACCATTTTACAACCAATCGCTTTTTAACTATCCATACAGATAAAGGATAAGTAACTGGGTAATTTTATATATTTAATATCCATCCCTGTTACTATTACTTTACTAATATTCAGAATTTGCACACACAATTATTACTGATAATTCCTGATTTTGATCCTTATATTGACACTGACACTTATTGACACATAATTACTATTTAATAATTACATAAAGATTTTTTCACACTCATCTTCAAACTCTTTAAAAATAGGAGCTTGTCTCCAACACATAAATATAATCGTACATAATGTACCAAATATTATATAGTCTATTACTTAAATGGCAGATAAGATTTACAAACTATATAACTAGTGTTTCACTACTAATTTCAAAATTATTTAATTACTAATTAAACAAAGCCTACTAAATTTTTCGAGGATAATTTTTGAAAGGATTAATTAATAATTCCTCCTACAATTTTGTTTGCTGTATGTTATAATTATTTCAAATTTCACTGTTTAAATTGATATGCACTAATAAAATACAAAATATTTCCTTCACTTATGTTTTTGACATTTCTTTTGAATAGGCTAAGCAGTACCGTAGCCATCATATACAGTGTGCCCCATTTGAAAGAGGAAAGACATCATACTGGCAATTTTTTTATAGCAAATCTAACTACACTACAGAAATAAGCATCCCCTGAAAGTTTGTAAATATGTATGTATATTCATAATTCTGTGGAAAAATTAAAAATTTCTTATGAATTTATGTTTTTAATCAAGTAGGGTAGGGAATAAACTGTCAAAAATGTAATTAAATTGTCTGAGAACAATGGAGGAAGGTAACCACGAACTTACAAAAATGATATTAAAATGTGTTGCATTGAATGGTGGATTGATGGAAGCGAATATAATTTACAAGTATTACAAGTTTTAGTATAAATGTAGTATTATTATATATTCCAATATTGTTGAAGAATAAAATAATTTGTCAAATTACAGTCGAAATTTAACGTCTTCATAAGTTTTAAAGGTGACTTTATGAACTCAAAACTGTAAAACATAATTACCATAACAATTATGACTTTTTTCTTAGTTTAATCACTTTACAAAATTACGTTAAAATTACTATGAATTTTGATTCATTTGTTACTGAAATAAAGAAGTTACTTCTGTTTACTTATTATAAAATGAAAAATTGGAATTATATTTTCTAGGACATCACGAGGAAAACTTTTGAATGTTAGATTTTGAATTTTAACTTTAAGAGCTTTTAATTCGGCTTTATTTTAATTAAGAGGAAAATTTTTGTCAAAACTATGATATCTAAATTTTTTAACATCATAATATATAATATAATAAATTTGTTAAAATACATGAAAAGCATAATTTTTTTGTACCCTCCACTAGGTGTTCTTTGTTTTTACAGTTAAAATAGGTTGAATATATTTCTTTCATCGTTTATCCTCAAATATTTTCAATAGAATTCATATCAGGGCCTGGATGGCTGGATGTAATCAGTCTCGTACCTTTCTAGAAGTATGAATAGGGCAATTATAGTGTTGAAAAGTAAAATCAACTACATGTAATTAGATATAGGAGACCAGTTTTCTATAATGCTCTTCATTAAGCTTTCCTTCCACATCCCAAAAGACCCTTGAACCTACTACGCTAATCCAAACCCCACTCATTACCTTCCAATATCAATTCACATAACGACTATTTGAATATATATAAAAAATTCTGCATTTTGACCAACAATTTTTGCACATGAACTCAAAGAGTATTTTCATTTAGAAATTATTTTCGACATTAGTGTCTTTTATTCCGATCGGTAATTAGTTTAAATTATAATTTTACAGTCACTGGAGAAATTCGACAATCTTGGTTATTTGCATAGCCAATCAATGACTAAAGGAGATATTTAAATTCTTCGGGGGTTCACGAAACGCGATATTGGCCTCTGTATTAACACTTTCAATCGAGTTGACTTTTAAATTTTCATTTCCGCCCATGGAAATTATGTTTCGTCTCTCAATCAGAGAATATTTGAGGACCCCCCTTAGCCAAGTGACCATCCATCATTTAAAAATTGCAACTCGCTTCTGTTTCTGTTTCTATAAAGTGTACCATTTTTACGTACATTTTAAGTAAAAATGTATAAATCAATTTTGCTGTCTTTGTACTGTCATCTAAGGTATTAGGGAAAAAAATCGTTAACTTTCATTTGTTCGTTTGTTGCCACTGTACGTTGTTTCTTAAATTTATTCAGTCTAATTTGCCACGAATAGTTATTATAAGGCAAATAATACAAACAATTTTCGTTAAGACTTTTCTATATTAATTACTAAGTTTGTTTTTTATAATGTTAACCATTGAGATAATTTATTTAATATTTTTTATTTTATATTATAATTTTTTAAATAAAATAAAATAAAAGTTTTGAGTAAATTGAAAATTGATATTTAACTAATTAGTTAAAAAAATGATTAGAATAATATTATTATAATTAAATTTTTGTTTTGTTGTAGATTCTATGTAGTTTTTAATAATTTACTCATGTGAATAATTTTATGTGTAGATGTTTATGCGTAATTGAAATTATTTGTTAGTTGATTTGAACAACATAAAATTATTTTAAATACTTAATAACGAAATTGTATTTGTTCACGTAGCAGTTGAGTGGGAGTTGATCTACTTTTAGTTGTGTGTGAATTATAAATAAAAATAAATATAAGAGTACACAAATGATATAATGGAAAATTGCTATTGTCTATTAGAGCAATTGCTCAATTACAATGTCACCTACATCGTATTTGTAATAGAAAAGAGCAACATCTATTTATACAACGCAATCGTATAAACAATCTAAATTTAACCAATCTAACTAGAAGAAGTAAATCTAGATATATTGGTAATTGTGACAAACATTTATTATGTTAAGAAGTTTGGCTTCATGTACGGCATAACTTTTTCGTAAAAATCTATATATATATATATATATATATATATAGATGTAGATATTAACTAATTATTAAATTGATTTAAACAAATAGTCGCACCAAGTTGATAATAAGATTGCGTTTTCATCAACGATTTAAGAGAATACTTGCAATATTTGCAATAATAACGTGGAGAACTTGAAACGGATGTGCAGTCAAGTAATTAACGATACGTATACAAATGTATGTTATACATACATATTTTATATATGTATACGTACGTAGATATTCAACCGAGGTGCAGAAATGATTTCCCGGTTAGTACATCCTTTTGGGGCACGGGAAAGGAAGTAACAATGGCAGGATACATGTCACATGACCGGATATCTGTGTAAATGATGAGTATCACGTTCAGTGATGTTCTCTTCTGCCCTGTTTTGCCTCTGACCGACTATCTGAATGGATGTGATGCTCGGATGCTCGATTGCTCGATTGCTCGATTGCTCGATTGCTCGATTGCTCGATTTCTCGATTTCTCGATTCCTCGAATGTTTGACATGGCTGTTCGATTGATTGACAACTTGCCATTTGCTCTTTTATTATGATAACATCATTCAGTTATTATCATTTTCTTTGCATGTCTTTTTCTTTCAGTATATTCAATTCAGCGTTGTTAATATGTTATATTATTTTATGCTCTATTTTTTTTGTAATTTATTTTGTTAACGTAAAATTGAAAAAAAAAGAAAAAATAACTAAAACCATTCATTTCATGATTTAATACTACACAGGAAACATAAAACATAAACTCATTTTGTCACTCCAATTATTTTTCAATAATATAACATAAAACAAAAATTTTCGAGATATAGGGTGGTGAAGTTTTAAAAAACTACCTTTTTATGATATCCCTCTAGATATTTTAATGAAATTTGGTATCTATCTACATATCATAAATATTATGGCCATAACTATTTTATTTAATGTTAGTATTATTTTATATTCTATTGCCTCTAATTAAATGCACTCAAAATATTTTATATTGCTGTTATAATAATTATAATAAAAAAATAAAATAATAAACGAAATTAGTGAATAATCGATTGAATCGACCCGGTGTATTGAAATACTATCAAGTAAAAAATTGGTATAATTTTGAAAAATACAAATTTCAGTTCTTTAAGGATAAAATTAAATTAAAATGTTGCGTAGTGGAGACAACAGTAACAGAAAAAACAAACATTACTTATACTAGAATTCATTCTAATTCAAGTAGTAAAGCTCATATTTGTAATACATCTTAATATGTAACTATAATTATGGCCACTAGTGTACTCGTATATACGCATCCACCATAATTTTAATGGTGAACTTCTTACTGTTCATAAATTCAATTTTAAAAATCTTCCACCGCCCTGCAAATGATGACTTTACTTGTTTAAATTTAATTCAAGCATCTTTAACTGTTTTGCCGATTGCTCTCTAGAAGGCCTTTAACAGCCTATAAACACAAAACATTGGGTGCGTCTTCATCACAATTAGTTTTTGCCTCAAAGGACAAAGATTAATTCTCTAATAATCTTTTATTATTTAGTAAAGTGTATGCTTGAGTCTATGTAAGTAGTTTATTAAAAATAAGAGGTGGTTATTCTAATAATAGGTATAGTATAAGTATAAGAACAAAGTTTGTTTGTTAATCTTAAATCAAAGTGTATAATGCAGAGAGTACTGGTGTTGGTTGTACTGTCTCTGGGACCAATTAGATTTAAGATTAGAACACCCACTTTAATGAAAACAGAGAATAGAGCTGTATATGTTTTGTAATATGTTGCACTCAGAACTTACCTTAACTGACATCTTTTTAATAAATGTTAAGTTTAATAGCAATTAATTAACCTAACAATAAAACATAGTAACGCATTTGTTAGTTTGTTATTTGAATAGTTATTCAGGTTTAGGTATAACAGAAATTAAACTATTCATTGTGACACCGACTGTAGATTTATTTAATACATTTATTAATCCATATACATTTAATAAATATTAAATATCTAACCAAAGAAAAATAGTCACAACCAGTATAATAGGAATCTATGTTGCAAATTAATTAATCAATATGTATCATCTATACACTTAAAACGTTTAGTTCACTTTAAACTTGAAAATACATGTTAAATATTTGCATGTTCAACAAAGTTAAATTGATACATTCATGTTGTTATAAAAAGTAAGCGACGGATTTAATAGGAAACATTAAGTTCTTTATTCATCCAATCTCTTATAAATTTAAGATGAGAAATGAATGAGAATGTCGTATTCAGTGCAACAGTTTGTTCATCTTAAAGTCTTGGACCCTCTTCTTCAAAGTAATCGCTCCTTTAATCATCGAAAAGTTCGTTTATTTGGCATTAAATTTTTATAATTAACATAAAATGTACAATATATTGTTAAAACGGCACACACACAAAATCGTGTAAAATTTCCATAAGTATATCATTTTAACTTTGTCTCGTTTCTAACAATGCATATAAGTACTGGTACTATATTAAGAAATAACATATATAAGTATGCTTAAAAAAATACGAATAATTAAGTTCACAACAATCTACAATGCTATTTACTTCTCATTTGAAAGTTCAAAGTTGAAATCATCTAAGATTTTGTCAAGTTACTTATAAATATATATATATATATATATGTGTGTAGACACCGAGATGAAGAGTGCATCCATGTAGGTATGTACGTATCAGATATTTCAAAATAATAATTTCATTTATAAATACGTACATATATACATCAACGTACCTACATAAATTGTAAAACTTTTCTAGAATCAATAGTCAATCAATAGTTGCGAAAGTCATTACAACGATATCATCTAATGATATTTAAATATTTGATTTAAGTTCGTGTTAATTAATAGGTTTCACTAGTAAATATTGATAACACATAGGGTGCCCTCTTTATTATATATCTGAATTATACTTATCGAATGATTAAAATAATAAATTGATCGTGATGATCATTTTAATAATGTCGATTTAAAAGGTTGATCGTTGATACTAGTATTTATTCGATATGATTTACTACTGTTTCAAAAACATTAATTATTATATTTTAATCATATACTCAATAAGTCTTTGTATACTTGTACATTTCACAGATTTATTGTGCACAACTACAGGCGAAATATAAGTATGAACGTTTTAAAGTGTTTGTTGGCCACAGATCTAAGATTTAATATCAGTTGAAAGATACAGACACACACACACACACACACACACACACACACACACAGAAAGACACTACACCACAGACATTTATATAAATACCACATAGAAAAATATAACTATTCTAAATAGTCAGAATAAATGTTTTGAACCAGCCTTGTTTTTAAACAAACAACATATTTTTTTAATAAAATTTATGTAAAATAAGAACATTTACAACTATAAATAACAGTAACATATATGTTTCTATGTACACGTATTAAGAATGTTTTACATGTACATATTTTATCTACTCACAATATTTTTAATCAACTTCATATATCTATTTAATACTTTTAAAAATATCTATATTCTCAATCATCATTTTCCAGTGGGTTTGTATTTGACAAATTTTTATATACATTAAAATTTATTATTATTAATAATAATAATAATCTAATATTCTAATTTGGCACATCAATTATTAGCGAATTTTAAAGAATACACCTACTTTTGTACCACAGCACCTTTTCAATTTTCATATATTACTAAAAATATTTTAAACTTACAGTGTTTGATTGTTTATTCCAACCTGTCATCTAAAAAGTATATGCAAAATTAAATATGTAACATATTTTTATATGTATTAATTTTGGCAGGTCAGTATAAAAAAATAAAAATCTGTATTCACATATTCAAATATATAGTTAATAGCACGTTCTTTAGTTATAACTAATGTAACTCATGCTCTCACAAAGCTGACATAAATCGTTTTAGATCATGTAATTTCATATCGTTTTTCTTCCTACACATATAATGCAAATTTATAAATTGCTATTGTAGAACATCTAAAAGTGAGTACTCCATTTATTGATATTCACGACGTATATGTACAAAATCGTTGTTTTTTTTTTTTTTTTTTAATTAAAACAAAATGCAATAAGATTTTAAAAATGCTGGCCCTCATCGTTGAAAATGAAAGAAATATTGATCAATCATCACTTATCATTTCAGTACTTTAAGCTTGATTGTTGTGTTATATAGTTGAAGAAAAATGGACAAAAGTAGAAACGACAAGGGATTAAGTTTTACCTATGTTACCTTCTATTTTATTATATCATATGTGGGTTTATAGATTGATAGGTCTTAATGTCAAAAATGCACTGTTACAGTAATCATGCAATAGCTTAATCAACATCGGTAATTGTGTAATCATCAACACAAAGAACATTGAGCACACTTGAAGGTGTTTGTACGTATGATAAATACAGGACCTTCCAATTCATAAAACTAATATATTCGTTATTATATTATAGGTAGGCCCTGAAGGAATAGAATATTAGTATAGTATATTAAAATTATTTCAATTGTATTTTATTTTATTTCTTTGAATTTAGTAATTTAGAGAAAATATTTACAAATTTCTCACAGTCTCAAAACAAAAATAACTGTCTCTAATTGCCTATCATAAGTATATTTACAAAAAGTGTATAAAAATCCATTAGCTCTATTTACAAAGAATTTGGCACGTTCGTTTATACAGAATAAATGATTCAATATTTATTCTGTACTATTTACATACTTACAGCCGAGTAATAGGAATTATTTACAAATTTAGCTCAAGGAGCTTTCTTCAACACTAGGACTGGGCATCACAACCGGATCACCGTTCGCATGCTTAGCTCCCAGTTTTGGTGATTTTGAGTTGCTCGTCATCGATTGCATCGTTTGCGACCTAGGAACTGTGAAACGCATGCTGTATGCAGGTCTTTCCATGTTTATTCCCTGACCACCATTCCCTTGACGAACATTTTTGTACGGTTGAAAAATCACCAGATAAACTTTGGGCGTGAATAAGCAACCCAATGCCACCGTTGCGCTGATGTTCAGACACATACACATGCTCACAATTTGAATCTGTAATGAGGTATGCACCAATACATAATATATAATAATAATAATAATAATAATAATTTTATCTCACCTTATAATCGTTATTCGTTCCAAAATATATTGGCAAAAATGCCAGCCACACAATGCAAGTGGAGTACATTGTGAACCCAATATATTTAGCTTCGTTGAAATTCTCAGGTATCTTACGAGTTTTAAACGCGTACCAAGTGCATAATATAATCAGTATCATGTTATACACAAGAGACATAATGAGTGAAAATGTTGACACACGGCATGTCAGCACTGCAGTTAACGGATATGGATAAATCTCTCGTATGTCCGGCCTTTCAATTACTAACCACACAATGGCTCCAATAAGTTGAATTGACACTATTCCTGTAGACAAATTACAATAATATTTCAGAACAGTCAATTTATTTATTAATTTAATTTTGTCTTAAACGTTTAAAATTTTGAGGTACAAGGTGGTCAAGATGAAATTAATATCTTTTATTAGGTATGTTGTTACTGAATGTAGTTATCATGATCTATCTGGGAAACTAACAAAGGTAGAACAACGAAATTTTGTACAACAATTTTGTATAACTTTTTAGGTCCAACAAGATAGGTTTAAAATGACTTAAAAACTTTACTACAGGGGTGTTGGAGGGGGTGAGGAGGAGCTAAAAGGTCCCCTAACCCATACAAAAGTATGTAATTTTATTTTAACTTTGACATCACAATATGAAATTTTAAAAGTTTTTGCCTAAAAATGGTCCTCTTGTTAAATTTGAATAGCATACACCGTTTCCAAGCAAAATCAAAATCATCAATCAGTTTCATCCCATGAAGTAATGGAGGTAGAATATTCTAATTCTAATAATAAATATGTTTAATTAAAAAATCAAAATTTGAAGGGCTGTATCTCTCTTAGGAGGCGTATTGGTATGTAGATAAATTGGGTCGAATAGGACTATTTTGAGGTCAAGAATGTGTGGTTGAGTATTTCTGTGCACTCAATTTAGGGACACTCTGTATAGATAACTTCCAACAATTTATGTAGTATTTTCATAGCAACATAGCATAGCATCTAACATACACTATGCGTTCTAGAATCTATCATGATGATTATGAATCTTCCTTATCCAAAGAAAAATAACATGGCTTTATTTTATCCAATTATCTGGGAAAATTAAATTTACAGAGATTCATAGCAAAATAGGACACAAAAAGTAAATTAATCTTATTCATATTTTGAATAGGTTGTTTCAAATAGTGTCTACAGGTTCTTACCCAAAGCGATGGCTACTTGTGATATAGGTGATGTGTAGACAGGCCTTTTAATAGTTTTGACGCCCCTGTTGAATATTCTGGATATACGGTTCGTCTTCGTAAATATGGCGCTGTAGCAAATACTCAGGCAAAGTCCCAATCCAACTCTCATAACGGCACACGTCTCCACCGTAGGCTTAGATAGAATAATAAATGACATGGAATAACATGATAAAATACCACTCAAAAGAACGTAGCACAACTCTCTTCCCGATGCCATAATTACTGGAGTTTTGTTGTATCGAACAAAAACGCAAGTGGTGAAAATCGTAACGAGAATGCCAACAGAGCTGAATATTAGAGGGACCAAAGCCCACGGGCTGAGCCATTCGATAACTAATGCCTTCAACTTGATACATTCAGTCTTATCATTGTTCGGAGCGTAGCCGGGAAGACATGATTTACAGCTGTCATTGAAAACATACGCATCTTCTCTGCACGATACGCACACCCAGCAGCATTGATCCTGAAAAGTACACAAAAATATGTGCCGCCGCCCGTCATATAATCCATCTCAATCAGTCATTCACAAACCTGATAATTTCGAATGTGTCCCGATGGGCACGGCTCGCTACAAATTGATGTTGGTATTTCGTCGGTACCGTTCCATTGAATTCTGCTCAGATTTAAGTCTAAACTGGAAAGTTCAATTATTAATTTGGGGATTGAGTGAGCGGGGTAAGGTAGTAAACTTACACTTCTTTCCATGACCCAATTTGCACGTAGTCATATTTTCCATCCTCGTGGCGTTGATATTGATAAATATTGTAGCTTCCGTAGGCGTCTCCGTCTATGTTAAATTTCACTTCGGTTTGTTGCCTACCTGTGTGCCAATATAGATAAATAAATAGATAAGATAAGATCATCCATTAAAAAGTGATCAGTGGTTAAATACGAACCTATAAATGAAACATTACGAAGATATTTTAATAATCGAGTTCCAAATAGGGGCTGTTGATGCTGTTGCTGTTGTGTATCTAATTTGGCGCAGAAATAAAATGGATCGACTCCACATGTATCAGCAATTATGTTATGAATTGCATGAGCAGCTGCGTAGACGGCATCAACTGTAACAAAACAATAAAACCCTCTCAAATCTCTTAATACAACAACGAAAGCAGGCAAATACAAATTTTTGCGTACATTTCTTTAGCTGAAATATAGTGAATTATTATTATTATTATGTGAATTTGGTTGCTAAGGCTAATCCCAGGGCCTAAACGTCAGGTCGTAGGTGTGTCAGATGTTCTGTTGTCCTATTAGAAAGTGTTGGGTCGACCCTTCGACATGTTGCAAGTTGAGTAGTACAAAGTTATAGGACTAAAGGACGGAACAGCATTTATTTCAGAAAATGTTTTCAAGCTTTCATAACACAAAATATCGGTTATTAAATCAGTATATTTCCCGTCATTGATTTTCAGCAATTACTTTCTACCTAATTAAATTAAAAATTGATTTATTTTCACAATTCACAACTTTGAGGCAGGACATTACTTTCCGGTCCTCCTCCTAATTGCAATGCAACATGAATTTACGTTATTAATAAATCTATTAGACTGATTGATTCATTTAACCTTTCAAATATATCGGGTAATAAGCGTTCTGTGAAAAAAATATTCATAATCAAAATTTATTATTTCCGCGGAGGAAATACGCTAAAATTACTTCCCCTCTCCGTATTGTTTGAGGAAGGGTAACTGTGGCAATCTTTATTTTTTTATTGCAGATTAGGATTTTTCAGTCACAAATACCCAGAATTTATCTGAAACATTATTTTATTCATATTGTTGGCATATAATTGAAGAAAATCATTGCTTTTTCGGTTTTTCTTTTGTTGTGATTTTTGCAAATAAAATACAGACATTTTACTCAGTTTGAAGATGAACCTATTTCTGTTACACTGTTAAATTAATAAAAATTCAGAATTCGTTCAAGTAGTACATTTTACCGTGCTATCAAACAATTTACAACTTATGAAAATGTTCAATGATAAAAGAGTACTTATTGGAAAAATAATCAAATTACTGTATTAGGTACTAATCAAAAGTGCTTTAATTCAAACAGACTAATTTCTCAATTCTGTACCTTAATAGAAACATAATGAGCCGTGGTGACATACAGAATAGTAATATAAAGCAATTGTTAAATGTAAAAGTAATTATAAATTCCATAAATAAAATTTGTTTGTTTTAAGACTAATTTTAATTATTTACAATGAAAATTTGGTTATGCATAGGTTCTCAGCAAGAGAAATGAAACAAATTTCTTCGGTTACAATACCATTCAATCCGAATTTGCAATCAAAATGAAGGTTCCCATTTTAGATTTCAAAGTTATCCGCCAACTCACCTACGCAAAGGGGTGAAGGAGACTAATTTTAGCACTAGTGTATTTCTCCCGTGGAATAATTAAATTTTGAATATGGACATTTTTATCTTAGAGGACAAGATGCTGTGAATAACAATATTTTATAATTTTCAATTAAAAATTCTATAAATGGCTACTTTAAGTCACATGGATATGTGGTAGCCTGAACGGAATTTTAATAAGGGTTTTGGTATGTTTTGTCTCGTATAAAAGAAGTAGGAGAAGGAAAGTAATTGTAATATTAAAACTCAAAAAGTAGTTACATATCAAAATTAAATTATATTCGAGAGAAAATAATTTTTTAAATATATTGAAACTCTTCATTATGAATTTCTATTTCATCACTAATAAATTCTGTCTGGTTCTCATCAGTACACGTCGTCAACTTTACCAGAGCAAAATTTAAGATTTAATTCATTCTAAATTTTCTCACTTGTTTTTGCTTGTTTAAAATATATGTATGTTACAGTAACTTTACTTGACACCTATCACTTACCGACAAAGGGCACCAGACCTTCCTGTTCATAACCCGTAATAACCTCGTGTCCGGTACATTTTCTCTTAAACTGCTGATTATCAAAACCACATTTATTATGTTGACTCCAAAATTCACGAAACCATCCATTCCTGCAGTTGATAACAAGAGATGAGTTTGCATAATGTTGGACATTAGTGCCTACACTGGAGTTGCAGGTGTCGTTGTCTATATACGGTCTTAGGGATCGGTAATAATCGTCAAACTCTGAAACAATTAAATTATAGCATGAATAAAATTAAAATCACTGACATAACGGATAGTATCCAAAGTTTTGTAATTTTGTTTGGTATAAGTAATGTACGAATCCTTTCGTTCTGGAAAAAGTCATATTACTCTCCTTTTTCATTATGTTTCAGTCCTAAGACGATTATATTTGCATAATTTTCTGCTTAAGAAAATATATCGCTTTAATTAAAGTTCCGCTGAAGCATGCAATTATACCAAAGTAACTGTTTCCATTAAAAAAACTTTATGCACTGTTCAAAAGTATTTGTTAGCAGTAGCATGACAAATTTGTCACAAATCGATAGAAATATTATGTAGGTTTTTGAAAGCCTTTAGGTGGAAGGCCCAATTTGCTATTACTAATCTTGCCTGGGTATGGTATCAAAACCTTCGGCCTTCGGAAGAATCCTTCCATTATTTATATTCGTACATACGTCATTTTAGGCAGGCCCCGTTCTTGCGTCTTCGACCTCTCCCAACTCCCCGGGGCCCGCGCCCGACTCCTTCGCCGCTGCTCCTACTTCTTTATTCTTTATTCTAAGACAAACACAGGGAGTCGATCGCCTCGGCTTTATATAAATAACAACATAAATCCACCCCAGATATAGAAAAAGCCTAAATTAAAAAATTTACATTTACAATTTACGAAAATAAGGAACCAACTGGATAAAAAATTATAATAAAAAATTAGACAATTTGAAAAAGTTAAAATTAGTAAGACAAATTTACACTTCTCGTCACCTTACCTTTGCAATATTTGGTACAGATATAATTAATTGTCAATCCAGACATTTTTCTGGCAGAATCACTCTGTAAAAAACTGTTGTTACGACTAGTCAAAAATTGTTAAAAACATAATTGAATTATTAAAATATATTAAAGAATATAACATTATAGGTTTGTTTAAATTTGAAAATTTGGAAACAAGAATTCAATATTTTAATTTATTTTATTTTTTAAATTAAATTTAATTATTTTTGAATTTTAAAATAAATATTTTGATTTTTTTCATTTAAATTAAGTATTTTAATTTTTTTATTATATTAAATATTTTAAATTTAAAGTTTTATGTTTTTTTTTTTTTTGAAATTTTAAATTAAATACTTTAAAATTTGTGTTAAATTTAAAATTACAAATTTATTTATTTATTTTTTAATTTTGAATTGAATATCTTATTCTTTAAGTTAAATAAATATATTTTTATTATTTTAATTTAAATTAATTATTTCAATTAGTTTTTATTGATTTTTTTTATACATACAAATGCATCCGTTAAAACCCTTTCCAGTTCTCTAATAATATTTATTATTCGAACATGTTTAACGTTAAGTAACAATTTGAATATGTTCGAATAATAAATATTATTCTAACAAAGCAATTAAAACTGTATTATCAAAGTACAGTTTTAATTGGTTTCTTTCGTAAAGTATTAAAGTTGATTTATCAACTTATTTTGGTTGACGGTCCTATAAATTCTCTTTAAATTGTTCCATCTATACTTATTACCATGACACAATTAATTGTAAATGAATATTAAAAACTTAAAAAGGTTTTTTCTTAAAATTAATCCAAGAATCACCCCTTAAATACTTTATCTTATTTTTTGAAATACTCTGTATTTAATGAATAATATAAAAATAATGTCAATTTATTTATTTATTTAGTATTTTTTTTTTAGTCAAGAATTTTTTCCAATAACATAATATTAGTTAGAACATTGTGTATTTAAAATGTTTCCAATGTTTGTTAATATAAATGAACATATTGAATGCTGTAGGCAAGTTGGTAATTTATGAAGATATACATACAGATATTTATTAGTTAAAGTATCCAAAGGTGTTTGTTTCTCCTTTGATTACGTTTTCAAGGTTATTCTGATATGTGCATAACGTATGTGGATTCGGATTTATTTATACAAATGGATGCGTACGAAAAAAAAAATCAATGAGACACTTCCACAACAACATTAATTATTGATTAATTTTTATTCCTTCCCCCATTCCCAACAAGTTTATTAAAATAATATATTCAATTATTTCCTGCGTTTGATTAACCCCAAAAAGTGGAGGAAAAAATTAATTTAATCGAAAGGAAACGAAACAAAACGAAATGAACACGAACAGATGCCTAATTTAATCACCTTTCTAATACATTTATCTCGAGCCAGCTTTCCGTTCGTTCTGGACGCTGGTTTAGATAAAATCATAAACAGTTTTTCTAATTCATAAAGAACATTCTTTTAAATAATGACTAACGACGAAACAAGTGTGCGAAAAAAGACGATAAAAATTAATCTTTGTTATGCTCTGATGTTTCCATTCGGGAAAACAAGTGAAAAGTGAATAAAACTGAATCTGTGTCTAAGAAAAAGAGACAGATGTTGAATCAGCTTTTTTAAATTACATTTTGGGGTTCGGTTCGCCTTTTGTCAACGGGCTCTGATTTAAACAAAAAAGGGCTTTTTTTATATTTTCACTCTGTGGAAGGGAACTTAAATTCAGGTGATTAAATTTTTATATTTCTGTGCTTGATGTTTCCACGTTAACTGTTAACAATTATCTAATTTTTAATGACTCTTGATAACTCAAGTATTTTATATATATTTTTTTTTTTAATTAGTTTTTAAATAGTATAATAAATTTACTATAGTTTAGAGTTCGATATCCTTGATTTTTTATCATATTTTTATGAAATATTCTTTTAAACAATGAGATTTTTATTATGTCCGGATTTTGTTTTCTAAATTAAGTTTGTAATAAAGTAATGTCAAATATAAATTAAAGTATAGTTTGTGTAATATATTTGTGGAATAAAAACATTCTACATATTAATTATAGTCAAAAAGTAAGCATTTGTTTGTCGTCCTATGTTAAATAATAAAGTTAAATTGAATTGAATTTAAATGGAAACGTACAGTTTTTATTAGACATTTGTGAAATAAAAACATTCTACGCATGATTCATGGGGAATAAAGAAAATAATGTCGTTAAAAACAAGTACACTAACACTAACCTTTGATAGCATTTCTGTGTGGTAGAATTGTGATGGCACCTTCGGCTGCTATTTCTTGTTCCCTAACAGGATAAACTTTCGCACCCCAAGAGTCACTTCCGATCCATAAAAAATGTCCAGTTTTGTTTGCACGTATAGTAGCCTGTAGTAATTTCCTGAAAATTTATAAACGGTTATCCAACTCATAACTCATAAAACATTCCCTAATCTAGTGACCTCATTTTTTTGGTACAAAAATTGCAGCGTGCATTATCTATCTTTTCAGCTTTTATTTATTAATGTTAAATTATAAAAAAAAAATCTGCTTTGTTCACAATTAAAATGTTAGTGTTTTGTTGGATTTTGAGTTATACCTTGTATTATCTTCATCAACAAAAAGGACAACGGCACGTGCTGATTTTTGAACAAGACGCTCAATAATGCGATCGAAATCTTCTGTTTTTGAATTTCTTAGAACTTTTTCGGTGACAGCTATGCAAATCCCTGCTTCCAATGAGTAAGCGATAAAAGACGCAATTCCCTGTAAAAAATTAATAACTGCTAGTTTTATAAAATAATTGAAATTTATCTTAAAATGTTTCAAAATACTGGTTTAATACTCGAATAATATTGTTTATCGGTTATCTTCACCATGCTGTGTCAGATCAACATTTGGTTCAGATGTCAGATTCAATTACGAATTTTTCACTTTATGACATATTTATCTACTCGAACCGTACGTAACAGACTTCATGAAGTCAATTTACATTCAACGTCCAACTGTTGTTCCTGAATTAACTAAAGGTTTAATGGTTAGTTCTCTTTACAGATGATGAGAAGAGCGTTTGGAGGAAGACCTGTAATGGTATGGGACGGTATAACTTCAAACCGACGTACAGTCCTTCACGTGTTGGCAAACGGTTCCCTGACAGTCAGACGATACATTGACGATATTCTGCAACCTCTGCCGTAGTTGTTTAACGTTTGGGAGTTATGGAGTGGCCAGCGAACAGTCCCGATTTGAATCCGATAGAACATCTTTGGAACATTCTAGCACGATCAAGAATTAGGACAACCACTCAGACAGAGAACATGGAATGGAACAATGTACTACTCCAAGACTTAATCCTCCGGTTGATACAATCTATGCCTCAACGTGGAACCGAACTTCGAATAATTAAAATTGCGTAAAATTCATTATTCAGTTGTTTTTATACGGGTGTCACCTATAAATGATCAAAATTTTATTTCGATATATTTATTAAATAAAAAATTACAAACACTATTTCATTGTGATTGGTGCCCCAAATAATGTTAAATAATTTTTAACAATAATAATTAATTTATTAATAAAAATAATAAGTATTACCTATATATAATAGAGAGTTTGAAAATGAAACAAATAACCGAAGCTCTTATTTCCTATTGCAGATTGCAGAGTGGATTGCGAACTTCGGAAATGAACTAGAATGACCACTGAACTACGGAAATGACTAGCAATATAAAAATTCTGCCAATTTCAGTTCGAATAAAAGTTCCTGAACATTTTCTTTACATATGTGGTGCTTCAACAACAGTTCCCAATAGTAGTTAATAGTTAATTAATTACTAATTTTGTTACATGTTAAAATGTCATAGGTTCATACGTTTCAAATCTTAATTATCTCATTCGGATCCACTTCATACTTTGTACATAATTTGAGAATAAAATAACAGTTCATGCTAACAGGTAATTTGAGCCACTTAGCCCTTAGTTGTACGGTGGAAAACATTTTTAATTAGGAATGTTGGGCTGCTGCACATAACTATTGCAAATTAAACTTTACACAACTTCGGACCCGGATGAAATTTTGTAGTAAACATAGACTTTATGAATGGAATCATTCATATTGAGAATGGAATTATCATTTAATCAATTAACCACTAATTGTCGTTATGTTACGAGTTTGCTAACTAACTAATTTCTATTTGTAGTACTCACCCTTTCTCCATAATCTCCTTCCACAGCGACGGTTGAGACGTATTTCCAGCCTAATTCTTTGATGATTTCCACCATAGCCTGTGCTTGAAAGTTGTCCGGCGGTACGACTCTACTAAAATATTCGAATCTGGATTTGTCCGACAATTCAGTACTTGTTGAGGCATAACTAATTTGTGGAATCTACAATAATAGAAAAAAATCGTAAGTTTTTATTTCCTTAAAACGTCTGACGCGAGTATTTTTCTCGTTAGTCCCCGGCGATTTATTTATTTGTTTTATTTAATTCTAATGCGTTTATCGATTAGCGATGTCGCGATGTCGCGACGCCACGGTGGCACAATGACACGCATTAATGCATTAATGCATCGAATAAATACGTGATACATACGTGAGTACTAATGCTAGTGCTAATATCCCTCCGCACCATTAACCCAAAGAATTGTTCTATATCGATGCGCAACTTTTATTTGCTCAAACTCAAAATTAATTAAGAATTATTCGCGTCTGCGTGTCTCACTTGTTGAGTGTCAACGATGTTTAATTTATTCCATTACGTTTCCAAGTGCTAAATTTGAATTTGTCGTATAAATTTAATGGATTTGATAATTTGATGTGATAGAATTCAATCCATCGATTTATTTAAGTAATCTATTAATAGAAATCCAAGTGTGTTTGGAACATTTTATCATTTTATCATTTTATCATTTTCTTTCTTCTGATACTATTTTATTCAATTAACTTTGATTTTCCACAAATATTATTTGTATTATTATGTGAGCTTTCAAATGGTGGTAAATGTTAAAACAATATCACTCTGCGTCGATTAAAATTTAAATAAAAATTTTCAAATTGTGCCAAAAATAATTCAGTTAATGACTCAGCAACTTGTCTTTAAAAAATGTCCAAGTATGTTTGCGACATTTTATCACTGTTCTTTGCAAAGAATTCTGCTCAGTTACTTTTGATTTAATGTAATAAATATAACTTGAATCTTCGTTGCGAAATTCAAACAAACAAACTTACTTGCACTGCAATTTATTGTTTTGACATGTGACCTTTCAAAAGTAGTAAATGTTAAAAAATATTATTCTGCTTCGTCGTATTCGTATTATAAAAAAATTCAAATTATAGAAACAATAATTTAACAATTATCTCAGTATTTTTTAAGAAACAGTCGGAAATAAGGAATTGTTAATGGTATTGTAAATGGTATGTCAAGAAATAAAGGATAGGCAAAAACATTTCAAATAATTTTGTCTCGTTATGTTTGTGTTTTTCTTTTATCATAACTAAACAACTCCTCCACCGCCTTATGTGAGAAATGCCTCCGGCTAAAAGCTACAGTAAGTGCCTTACTCAGATTTCATCATCTGATTCTATTGTTCTGGAACATCCACGTAGGTCCAGATGATATTACAGTTATCACAACTAACCACCGCCCATAGACAATGAAATGGATAATTTTTAACAATGTTCAACTTCAACCGATACTTGAATGTGCTTTCAATGCAATGAATAAACATTACCTTAAAAAGACGTAGTATGTTGGCTACCATAATTGATACTACACTGAATGATGCTCCTATAACTGCTGTGATTGGTTTGTGAGGAACATGGACCGGTGGTTTACCCGAATCACATTTGTATTCAGTCATGTCCTGAAACAAATTTACATTTAAATAGATTAGGAATTTTGTTTTCTCCACCTTCTAGACTAACATGGATATGGGGGAATGAAAGGCTCCACTGCCCAATTTTATCTAAACGTATAATATTATACACATAAATATAAATTGTAAAATTTTAATCAAGTCTCCATCGCTAAAGCCCTTTCGTTGTTTGTGAATGCCTTTAATTGAAAAAAAAAAAACATGAAATATTCATTTTTTATTTAAATTCAGCTGTTTTCGGATGTGAAAGGCATATTAATGTATTTTCTTACATTATTATTATTATTATTATTATTATCTGACTAAATTTATTGAGGGGGGAATGATAAAAACAGTTTTTATCCTGTAGAAAGGCTTAAATTGCCCACCTTAAATTTTTTTAATATTATTGGTATCATATGTGTATTAATAAAATATTTTATATGTTAGAGAGCGTCCCCAAAGTTAATAAAATCTGTATTTTATTCTTATTGTTCAATCTATGCATTTCAAATTTTATTCTGTATTGTCATATAGAAAGTAATTGTTTTTTTTACAGTTATTTTCTAGAACTAACGAGTAAATAACGTATATGACACACGAATTTTAAAATTTTATTTTGTTGAAAGATTTAGTGGTATTTTGAAATTTTTGAAATTCTCCACAAAAATTAAATTTAGTAAATGTGTGTGTAATGTTAAAAAGTTTAGCCATTATTGTAACAATATTTACATACTTTTAAAAATGTTAATTGTGCTGAGAATAAAACAAAATTTGTGTGACAAATTAATTAAACGTCATATTTCATGTTTTTCATGCAAGTAAAAAATTTGATTTACCGCACGCTTTTATGCTATCAAAAATTAATGAAATTGCACTTCAAATGCATGATAAAACACTTCACTTTGAAACGTTTAAAAAAAGTTTTCTATTTGCCAACTTTTTTTATTTACTGTGACACTTAATACACAAAATAGTAGAGTTGATGTTTATTTTTGATATTTTGTGTTAATTAGTTGTACACAGTTTTTGGGAGTAAATGAAATAAAAAAATGTGTGTGAGTCAGAAAGGCTTACTTGATTCATATAAGAGCGAACAAATTCCATGGACTGTTCAAGAGCGTACGTATCACTGCTGCAAGAGTCAATGATTAGAGCACCCAAAGTGACGTTGGGTAACAAGTCAGCGTCGGCATTAATTTCATCGATGGCATAGAGCATTGCCTCCAATCGCTGCATTCCTTTTTCTTCTTTGACGGCACCGCATGGTGCATCAGTTCTTCCACTAATTTGCTCGTGCATGGGAAAAATGCCCCCAAGAATAATGTCCCCATTTATGCGAATGAGTTTACGTGGGGGATCTAACTGTTCAGTTTTCACACAAACGGTGAACACTATTATTAAAAGAGTCTGCATAACACTCAGTTGAAGTTAACGAAAACTAACTACTAAACACCAATTACTTTTACGGGAATAGTACCAGCAGCAGTTAACACCGAAAAATTTCTAACAGCCATATATTAGCACTTTATTAAGGATTGTTTGAAATGAATTCTGAAGAATAAAATATTGGGCAGGCTTAAATTTGGCGGGTAGAAGTGAGGAGGAGCGGCATGGTTGTATGAGCAGCAGCACAAAATTTCTACGAACGGAAAGTGGGCGGTGAGACGTGGTTCGTAGTGCCGCGGGTAGGGTGCCGGACTGAATTTCTGCCTGTGAAAAATAAAATATATAAGGGTAGTAGCTGGCAGCTGGCACCTGCGTGTAACAGTCCGGCGCGTCGCGACGGGCTCCAAAAAGCTCCTGTTCAATCCCTACGGCTCACATGCAGCCGTAGAGATGGAGCTGCCGTCGCTGGTCCTGCCGCCTCCGTCGCCGCCGCCGCCGCCGCCGCCGCCGCCGCCGCCGTCGACGACGACGACGACGACGTCGCCATCCGATGTGCTGAATGTAAGGATGTCGGCGAGACTGCAGCAGCATCTCGCCCAATCGCTGCCCGCCCACTGGGATCCATAAAATCACCACCCCGACGTGATTTCACTTCGTTCCAAATAGCTCGTAGATACCGATTTCCGATTTGCTAATTCTCTGTTTACGACTTCCGTAGCAGCTGGTGCTATTACGGTGAATTGGTGAATTGTGTATTTAAATCAAGCTTGATTGCTTTATTTTATTTACTCCGGTCGTGGACTACCTAAATGATGGTGGATGCGCCGGTTCTTACTTCGATACGAATAGGTCCGAACTGAAATAAATCAAGATCTTGACCTATTTCGTTAGTTTGTTTTAGATGATCGATAATGATAGAAAACAACAGTTTCAGATGAATTCGTATTTTATGCTATTTTGCAGGTACAACGCGTTTCATATTAATTAACTCGATTTCTCTTTTAATATCGTCTTCAAGTTCAAATTTAATTAATGTTAATATTTTGAAAATAAATAAAATGACAAATTTCGTTAATTTTATTATTCGAACCATCGTACCAATAAATGAGGATCTTATAATTAATGAAATTATAGATTGTAAATTTATTCAGGTTTCAAGTTAACGTTCTCAAGGGTGGAGGGGTTATCTTAAATTAAACTGCTTGTTCTTGTCAACTTTATTGCAATCGTAAAACCGTCGTCGTTTTCCTTTAAAATTTCTTCTTTGTGAAACAAAATCCCTTCAAGGAAAATATAATGTACATTAAAAATTACTTAATACTACCAAAATATTCTAATTCTAGTGAAAAATAGACGTTCTGAGCTTTTCTATGTTTATTGTTTTCATTTGCCATGAAAAAATGAAAATTAATAGTAATTTTTGGTGTTTGATCTGCGGTATAATAATAAACAATAATCACCCTATTTACATATTTGTCAAATTTTGTTCGGATTATTATGCCAAGCCGTAAATTAACTCCTGATGAGAGGACTTAAGCAATTGGAATGTTAAAACTTGATTTGATTGATCAGATCAAAGTCCTAGATAAATTTAATGTTACACAAACTATTACTTCTTGCTTGTGTACTTCAAAAAGACTAAGACTAAGACTGATAGACCAATGATAGCTACAGCAAAAGAAAACCGATATTGGCTATTGAGAGACACTTGAACGAACTTATGATGATCGTACATAAATGTACGTAAATGCCAAGTCTGATATACTCCAAATTTCCCTTATAACTCTACCAAACTGTTCCAGCGTTCCTACAGGCTGCTCTAATGTGTTTAATTACCGCGACATTTAGGCCAAGACATGTTCTATGCAGTTCATGTTTGGTGACCGTACTGTCCACTCTATTCTATTAACACCGTGAAATTCTAAGCTTTCGGTTATAATGCGTGCACGATGAGGACACGCATTATCGTCAACTAAAAGGAAATTTTCGCCGATTGCACCCGCAAATTGGACAATAATTGGTTCAATAACAATGTCTCGATACCTCTGGGCGATCATTGTGGTATTGATTAAAACCACCAAGTCAGTGCGTTCCACACCAAACGCAAATAGAGCCTCCTCCAAAAACAGGGACTGGAACCCTTCATTTCTCCATGTTATCGTCTTGAAACACATTACTTAACGGCGTTGTTTCCTCAACGTATGGAAGCAAATTGTTGTTTAATACATCTCTGTACGTAAATCGGTCCGTGTGTTTTTATAGACAATAAAGAAGGCCCACACCAAACGAAGAAAAGAATTCCCATACCATAACTAAACTACCACGATGTAGGGTGTCTAACAAAAACTAAAACTCATCACTAAAAACTATTCTTTGTCACTGTTTTATGGTTAAGTGAACGTAATCCTGAGCAAATCGAAATCGGGCTTTTACATTCTTCGTAGAAAGCAGGGTTTCCTCTTGCCAAACAAAACCTCAATCAACTAATAATATTCTTCATACAGTTCTTAAGTTCAATTTCAACAGATCTTTTCCCCAAGTTAACTTTAATTTAAGTTAATGATAGAAATGGATTGTTTTTTGACATCAAATTATTCATTTATTGATTCTTTCAAAATTTTAATGTTTCTCAAAAATTGACTGACTGACTGACTGACTTGAATAAAATACTTCTGTTAAATAATCGATTGAATCGACAAGTGTCATTGAAATACTATTAAATAAAATATTGCTATAATTACAGTTCATATTTTTAATACATTTTAATAAATTTATTTTAAATTTATTAAATTATTTTTAGAATATTTTTACTAAATTAATTTTATTATTTTTTTTTTTTTTTTGTCAAAAAGTTAATGGCACATTTTGAACATGAGTTGTGAATGTGTGAAATACCTACCTATGTTACTTAAAAAATATTTAAATAAATACTCTTTTGGCTCATTGGTAATTATCAGGTTTATTTTAATTACAAAATAACTTAATAATAATCGTTACTTAATAGGTAATGGTGATGAGTTATATGCAAGTGTTAAATAACGTTTTACACTTGTTACCGCAGCACAAAAATGCTCTTTTCTTTAGCTTGGTGAATGTCGACTTCCCCCCATCATCCATGTTAATAGTGTTATCTACAATAAAAAGATGGGCACTAAATAAATATATTATTTTCATGACAACTTCAAAATATCTACTTACGGAAAACATTTTTTTGATGATGGGATGATATCCTTCTTTTTCTTCTGTCCAAAGTGGCACAATGTTCTCTTAAAAGTTCCCTTCTGTGTTCGTAAGAACAATTATGTAAGTCACTAGAGTCTCGAGTTCCACAAAGTGTAAAAGGTACACAAAGAAGAAATATGAGGAAAATTATCTGTAACCATTAGAATGTTATATTAATAAAATAATATTAAATTGCTGCGTGAATAAACTAAAATATATGTAAAGCTCAAATTATAACTTAACTAACCGGAATCCTCATTTTATATAGATAAATAAATTCGTGTCGCACCGTTGATGCCTATTCCTATTCCTATTATCGGTTAACAGAACATTTATAACAATTATTTTTTAACACGCACTAACCTAACTACTTTTATACAACTAATTTTAAGATTGACTGATTGATTGAACATCACCATCTAGTATTTAATATTTTGCAGCCGTTGGCATCAGAGTTTAAAAAATTGTTTTATTTACACATGATGTAATTCATAGGCAATAGCCTACATTGTATATATTTAATAATGCTATCGTAGCAAATTTTTTCGTGTGAGTATCCTTGAAATTGAAAGAAAATGCCGGGAATGTGGGACAAACTTCCTTATTTGGTGTGTTGGGGCTGACCAAACTAACTAAACTCAAAACTAAAAAGTTTTAATTCATAAAACAGCATTAGCAAAATGATTCTTTTATTCTTTTATTAGAACATATACATTTCATGATTTGAATATATAGTATAAGAGGTGATTCCCCTAATAGATTAATTCAAGGTTTATGGGGAACTAAAAGAATTAAGGGCTTCAGTTTTAGCGTATTGTTGATTATTTTTTTTAAAATATTCTTAATTCACTTCAAATTATTCAAAATTAGTTAAAATACAAAAATACAACTTAAATAATTATGTTGAAGTTGATTTATAGCCAGTTATAACGAATAAAGGGTATTCAATAAAATAATAATTGTTTAAGTTATGTATAATTAAATATATGGCATATTTTTTATATATACTATTTCTGTCAACAGTCAGTCACCTTGTGAATTTATTTTAAGATTTAATTTAAATATAAATTTTGATTGAGTTTAGATTGTAAAAAGAATATAATGTAATTATTTTAAATAAAATATAAAATATTTTGATTAGGTTTAATCGGAGGTGCATATTTTCTAATTATCAATAAACAATAACGTGTGCTATTTCTCTGGCACCACTTTATATTATTTGTCAGTTATGAAATTTGAAACTATTCAAATATATTTGTACAACTATGCGTTTCTATATTTCTGTAAATATTCAATTTTGTTATATTTGTATTATTAATTATTAATAAAACGAGAAAAATTATGGGCTTATTATTAATCAAAAAGTCCGTAATTGAGTTAATGGAACACTAATGTAATGAAAATTGATAAACCTATTCATTAATTTAAACATTAATCAAAATATTAACTTGGCTAATTAGCGATTGAGTGCTGTGTGCTAAGCTATAATTATTAGATTCATTGGGTTTATTACATCAAATGCGAGCACATTACAAAAGTGCTGCAGGGAATATTGTACACCATGGAGTCCTCTATTGGTAACACTTAAAATCATATAGTTCATAGGATACTCAGAGAAATTTTAGATTTTTTAAATTAGATTTTAGATTTAAATTTTAGATTTAAATTAGAAATTTTAGATTTATATAGAGTCACTTTTATCGCTCTATAATATATTTGTACAAGTTAAAAGTATCACTAGGAAGACCAATTTTTCTAAATTTAACAAGGTGTCTAAATTTTAATTTTATTCATAGATTTGTTTAATTATTAGTCGTAAAAATATAAGATAAGATAATAGTTAATTAGTTAATTTTAATTTCATATTTTTTAATATTAGTCAATGATTGTTTGGTTGATAATAGTATTTATAATTTTTTTACATAAATATCTGAAACAAAATTTTAGATTTTTAGTAATATTGTGTTCTTAAATTGTCTTATAATATTGCAAACTCACTAAAAATGAAAAACTTCATTAAAACATTGTAACTTACGCATATATTTTTCTTTTCTCGCCAAAGTATTTAATATTTTATAGCAAATTTGTAAATTGCGTTTGTGTTCTAAAATATCGATAATGTGACATTTAATTTAAAGAGACCTGCATCATCAGTAGCTAATAGTTACATTATCAAATAAGAGATGGCTAGACCTTAGATATGTCTGTACAGTCTGTAGATAATGACGTACCCTTAACCAAATAATATTGACTTAAACTGATGCTAGGAAAAGTGTCATCCAGTGACATGTCTCTATGTTTACAATCTGTTTGTCTCCTCATAGTGAGAGTGAGATAAATATTGTTTGGCATCAACACCGTCGTCATTCCTATTTTTCAGTGATATACTAATGTTTTAATAATAATTATTATACATAATTATATTATTCCTAACAATAATAATAGCCACCTCAAATATGGAATTAGAAGAACAGAATTCCGATACTGTTCCTTCGCCACCACCACCATCTGTACCACCACCTGATCTACCTTTGATTTTGCCACCCCCATTGCCTGCGGTAAGCTATTTACTTTTAAATATATTGATCATTTTAATTTCTTTTTGGCTATACACAGAGGCCCGGAAGAAAGTCAACAGTTGTCCCAGAACAGTTTAATATAGAATCTGAATTAGACAATGATGATGAGATTTCCCAACAAATGACAGCATCTTACAGTGAGATATCATTTAAATCGGAATTGAGTCCAGAGTATGAATTGCAGTCTTTGTCATTAAACCAAACAACCTTCGATCCTAATCCAATTCCCATACCTTCAGCTGATAACTTAAGACAAAGACCTGACACATTATCCTGTGACCGAAATATTACTTCAAAGGCTTTAGGTCCTTTAAATTTGGATGGAACTGTGCATGTGGAAGGTAACATGACTCATTTTGTAGCTGAGGATTTGGAATATAAAATCAAACTATCAAGTCCAGTAACAAGAAAAGGAGGTTGGTAGATATATATAGACATAAATATTTTGTGATTTATGTGATTTATATCACATTTTAGACACACCACCATTAGGAAGTAATAATTCAAGAACTTGCACTCCAAGTTCCCTCTATAGACAGTTGTTAGTACCCCAGGTATCACAGTTTGATACTGCCCTAATCAATGACTTGGAATGTGAAGCTCAACGAATGGCCACTTCTATTGACAACCTAATTGAGAATTTAAGTGGAATATTACATTCTGTAATTTAAATAATTAATATATCTATTTTTAATGTTTCTCACATTTCTAAATTTTGTAGATATCTTCAATCACAGCTGATAATGTGGATGTATATAAGAATGCTGTTTCAAAAATGTCTGATTCAATGGATCTGAACATAAAGGTATATATGTAGTATGTATGTAACTGTCACATCTGCCATGTAAGTATTTTTGAAATTAAAATAAAAACTCTACATTTTAGAGTATGTATACAATGATGGCTAAAGCTGAAGAAGTAACTCAATCCATGAAAATTGTGGAAGGTCATGCTGTTAGAATGTATCCTTTTTTATGAGTTTATAAAAATTATTGATGAGATTGAAAACTACAAATATATATTTTCTTAACAATTTCACAGAAAAGAAATAAAAAGGCTTGTTGACCTTTTTGAAAGTTTTATATAGATGTCACTGGTAAAAATGAAAAAATTATGATTTGTACCTGTTATAGAAACAAAATAAAATAAAGATGTTTTTTATGTACTACTTATTCATACTTCCCATTCTTTTGTGCATACAAACCAAAAATGTTTACACACGACGTTATTTAACACATTAATTCAAGTAGACATGGGTTCAATGATAATAAACCCATCATAATCCGTGTAAGATCAATAACAAGTTGAAAGAATCATTGAGATGTTCACTCTTTTTTAAAAGCAAAGGTGGCCGTATCACGCTCAAAGAGGAAATATAATTGGCTTCCCAAAACTCCGATTTGACTTCTTGCTACTTTTATCTATAGGGATATCCTAAAAGTTCAGTTTATCGCAATTTTTTTGCTAATCAGAGGGAGTTGAATAATAATTATTCAGATAAAATTTGAAGTTACCTCTAAGTTAACTTGTCGGTGCATGATAACAAAAGCTACAGTCGGATGTTACCTCTTTAACTTAGTAAAGAATTTATCAAAACTGATCGATAGATTTTTGTTTAATTTGAATTAAAAAAGAGAAAAACTTAGTTGGTTTTGATCCACTCGACTAATTTCAGATCTCAAATAGTATTTATTACTAATCATATGACCTATATTAAACCTTGTTATCAATGCAATAAGAAATATATTAGCAATTAATTATTAGTCAAGTTTCTATTAAACTAAACAATTATGTTAATAAAGTACATTTAAGTAAATATTTACGATTTGTATGGGTAGAGAAAAAGCAGATCTAATTAAGTTCTGTGGATAAAAATAAAGTACTTCGACTAGATCAAACCTTTTGGTACTAGGCAAGACACAATAAAAATAATTGCGTGATCCTACACCGTTTTACCCATTTTAAATCTTCTTAAAAAGCTATTAGAAACATACCAATTCTTAATTTATTGATTATGTAGGTATACATACTATCAATAAATACTTGTTAGTCACTGTTCCATTAAAAATAAACATTTATCATAATAAGTCCATTTAAGTAAATATTTACGATTTGTCTGAGTAGAGAAAATGCAGAACTAATTTGGTTCTGTGTATAAAAATAATGTACTTCGATTAGTACGATCTTTTGGTATTAATCAAGACAAGCAAATTTAGACAATAAAAATAATCGTAGGGTCCTACATCGTTTAACCTGTTTCACATCTTCTTATCAAACTATTAGAAACGTATCAGTTCTTAACTTATTGATGAAGTATACCTAATCAATAAATACTTGTTAGTCAATATTCCATCAAACATAAACAATTATGGTAATAAAGTACGTACGAGGAAATATTTACGACTTGTCTGGGTAGAGAAAAAGCAAATTTAATTATGTTCTGTAGTAAAAAATAATGTACATTGACTAGATTAAGTCTATAAGTGAATTTAGTCACAATAAAAATAATCGTGTGATTACTCGTTTGACCTGTTTTAAACATATCAGTTCTTAATTTATTGATTAGGTATAGATTATCAATAAATAGTTGTTAGTTAATATTCCATTAAATAATTATGTAAATAAAGTATATTTACGAGAAAAAGCAGATCTAATTAGGTTCTGTGGACAAAAATAATGTACTTCGACTTAATCAAATCTTCTGGTACTAAGTAAAACACGTGAGCAAATTTAGACACACAATAAAAATAATCGCGTGCTTCTAAACTGTTTGATATGTTTTATTTTCTTATCACGCTATTAGAAATATATCAGTTCTTAACATATTTATTAAGTATACTTAATTAATAAATACTTGTTAGTCAATATTTCATCAAACATAAACAATTATGATAATAATGTACATATAATTAAATATTTACGAGAAAAAAACAGATCTAATTAGGTTCTGTGGATAGAAATAATGAACTTTGACTACATTAAATTTTTGGGTACTAGACAAAGATATTTAATCAAATTTAGACAATAAAATAATCACATGGTTCTTAACTTATTGATTAAGTATACCTAATCAATAAATCCTGGTTAGTCAATATTCCATCAGACAAACAAGTATGTTAATAAAGTACGGATGAGTAAATATTTACGATTTGCCTGTGTAGAGCAGAAGTAGATCTAATAAGGTTCTGTGAATAGAAATAACAAATAACGTACTTTGACTGGATCAAATATTTTGTTTTTTTTTTTTTTTTGGTAAAAATAATCGTGTGGTTCTACACCATTTGATCTGTTTTAAATCACTGCCATCAGAAACTTATGAGTTCTTAATTTATTGATTAGATGCACCTAATCTCACATTAGAAAATATAATTTAAATGAATTTAAATATTATTGGATGATATTAACTAACACTAACTAACTTATGGATAACAAGTATTTATGCTCGCAGAAAAATTGTGAAAATGAAGTAGTAGTTAGTGTTAGACTGAATTAAGCGATTATAGAGAAATTTATGAGGTTTCATGCGTAGTAAATGTAGATTGCTATTTCACGCAAAGTATTACGTGTTCAGATAAATACGACGTTTACACTGTTGTCATTCTATGTAATAAATCATTCACTTTATGCTAGAAAATAACGAAAGCGTTCCTGTATTCTATTCGCTTTTTGATCGTAAAAATTTACGAATGACTCTAGAGGTCATTGTTGGAATAACTTATGTGTTGCTATTCACACATGTATTACACATATCCATTTATTTTAGTATTTTCAGTATTTTCCACTGCCTCAATACAGTTTTTATTTCTAGACGAATTTCACAACATTTACTTATACCAAATTTTGTGTGAGCAATTATTGATTGTATTAAATTTATTGATTATTTGGCAATTGTTGTTACTAATTTATCTAGAAAATTTTGATTTGAAAGAACTATCGTTTTTAATATAGTCGTAATGTAGAAATACATAATAATATTAGATTATATAACATATTTTCCAGGGTGGAATCATTTTGTTTGTTTAGACAGGGAGTTCCTGAAGGTTCCATTCTGGGACTCTATATTCGGGTATTGGGTGGGTATCGATTCGTCATTGTGCGGCCTAATCTAACCCAATTTGCTTCGATTTATCGATGTTTGACTGTATTATGGATTCGCCTGGTTCATTTCAATGAACCAGATCGAATTAGCCAGTTCAGGAAAATGACGTTCAAACGATCCATTATCCCGTTTATCTTAACGGATCCACGTCTTCTCCACCTTTCATGAAATGTTATCAGATTTGAATAATTGGAAAACAAAATTGTTTTCCATTGTCAGTCTGTCCAGTTCACATGTTCTTTTAGAAAAAGTAATCTCGTTGCTCTATTTTTTGAATAAATGAAGAGCTTCTTTGCTCTATCTATCGCAGAGACCAGCTTTTTCGTTTTATGATACTCATCGACACAATGACTTCGTTTATTTCTTGATTTATTATTTCGAACAGCAAGCATTTTTATTTTCTTGTCCACGATTCTGTTAATCTTGTGTTTTCTACCACTTTTGAGAACTTCTTTCAGTGTATTATTCCATCTGTTAAAATCGTCCTCGAAGTGATTGATTTCTTTAAATTTAAGTCGACTGCAATTTGACTCTGCTTTTCACCATTCAAAAATTATAAATAAGAAAACATAATTAGGACAAAAAAAAAATAAAAATAAACAAATTAAATGATTTCATTTTAAGCATATATAGACATTCATTAGAAATCGTTTATTCAATTAACGATTAAAAATGATGGAATTATAACACGTTATAATTATTTCACGTTTAACGAATGATATGAATAACACGCTATACATACTTCATGTTAACTACTAGTCTACCACTAGTTGTAAGAGGTGACCGTGCCTCGTGAGTCACAATTCGTAAGCTCCGGATCGAATTTCTAAAACGTGTCTGGGTCGTGTCGGACATTTTAATTTGTAATATGGCAACATCTTTTATATGTTAGAAAATTTTAGTATGTTTTCAAAAAAAAAAGCATTTAAATTTTTTAAGTAATTTATATAAAAATGATTTGGTACATACGTAACTAGTTGAAAACACATTCGAAGGAAAATAAATATTCAGGAAAAATGTGTCATCATGTTAAACAAACCCTACACTAAAGAGTAAGAGTGAGTATCTTTCAGTTAAAACGGACGTTTTGCTTTTTAAAATGCATAGAACTATATACGGGACAATATGACACATTAGCTTATCTTTTATAATAGAAAACATCTAACGGACTTTTCTGTTTATAGAATGAGGGTTTTGAGTTTAAAGTAAAAGAGTGAACAGAAACGAGGCGGGGAACGAATGAAGTATACACCAGTGCCCAGTTTTTTCTATTTCAACAGATTTTTATTTTAATTGAACAAGTCTCTGACTACTTGTATTTTATACAAGAATAATTTAATAATATTTTGAATTATAAAAAACAGTCAACAACAAGTGCAATAATTAAAATGCAACATGTTATAGGTTATCTCGCAGTTTGAGATCACACTTCCACTAACTGAGTGTTGTGTTATTAACCCAATTTGTTGTTGTATCTGCGTTGAGGTGTAAGCCTGCAATGTTCTAAATTTGAGTACGTTTGTGTGAGATGTCTGGCAGGCACTGCATTGCACAGACTACCATACACTACGCACACGTGTGTGTGGGGAGCGGATGCCAAGGATGATGGCAATATTTCACGTTCGTTCGCATATTTATATATATATGCCATGACATCTTCAAATTTTACGAGATTTCCATCTTACAATTAATGTGCACATTAATTTCTATAATCAAGTTATTTAAAACAACTGTTGTATATTGGGAGATTACATTCTTTTTGCTGGAGACGAGACAATCAGAATGATTAGAGCAATCGAGGACGACGGTGACTGGCTTATCCATTTATCCATGCTGATATCGGTGCAGCTGCTGGATAATACTCACTATGTGGAATCTGATTAACCACATCTATGTAAATCTGACTCAAATAAATCGATTTAAATTCAAATTGACCAATCATGGGACACACTGCGTGATTTTAATTGCATCAAGCTTACAAAGCACACTAGCGAACTATAAACTGTGGGTAATGGCTGATAAGTTTTGGACTTTTTGATTAACGTCGTATATAGTAAGTAAGTATAGTAATGTTAGATTGAAGATAAGTAGTAATTGTAATTGGTGTAATTGGTGTAATTGGAGAATGTAGAAGAGAAAAAGGGAAAAACGGCGTGACGGGCACGTTGGCACATTGGCACACTGTGCACCCGTAAACCGCCCTCGTCCCCGCACCCGCACCCGCACCCGCAACGGCGAGGGTGAGCCGTCTCCCGCACGGATCCACACAGCCGCGCCGCACAAGTGGAAGCAGCGGATGCAATGGAAGTGAGGTTGTTTGTCGTCAGTGTAAAGCAAAGCAAAGCAAAGCAAAGCAAGGCAGGGCAGAGTAGAGCGGCGGAGTAGAGAAGAGTAGAAGAGAGTGGAGTGGAGTGGAGTGGAGCGGAGCGGAGCGGAGCGGAGCAGAGGAGTGCAGGGCATAACAGAGCGTAGCACGGAGACTACACTGGTGAAAATCATAAGCAGAGGCGGCACGGAGAGGGTAGTGGTAGTGGTAGTGGTAGTGGTAGTGATGGTGTCTTGGCTGTTGGCTGTGCTGTGCCGTATAGTCCGTGTATTTCGTATTCGTATAGTACGCGGGTGTCGGGTGTCGGGTGTCGGGTGACGGGTGACGAGTATACGGGTCTATTGCTCCTCAACTGAACAGTCGTCCAGTCAGTCAGTGTTGAACGCGCAGTCATCGGGAGAGGCTTTATCTCGTCCGCGTTGCGGTTGTGTCTGAAGTCAGTGCCGTCGTCGTCCTCGCGTCCTCGTCGCCCTCGTCGTCCTCGTCGTCGTCGTCGTCGTCGTCGTCGTCGTCGTCGTCGTCGTCGTCGTCGTCGTCGTCGTCGTCGTCTTCGTCTTCGTCTTCGTCCTCGTCCTCGTCTTCGTCTTCGTTGTCGACGTTGTCTGTATGTTGGACGCTAAAATTTCCAATTTAATAACAATTCTATGACGATGCGTTTCTACTGCATCGTTCGTTTTTGCTGTTGTCATTTGCCATTTGCCATTTGAGTCGTGTTAATTTTGTTCTACCTCTGGACACACTCATGGATTTTATCATTCTAAAGGTAAGCAGCAAACAACCAGACGCCCCTTGTCGCATATTTATTATTCTATGATTGACTGTGTTGTCACGCTCTTCCGTTTCGTGTTAAACAAATCAAATTCGCAGATCCCACGAGTCTAATATCATCACATCACTACTACCACTGCTACTGTAATCTTTTACATTTATAGACAAACGAACTTTATTTTTTTTTAAATTGTTTTCATTTTAGACTTGGCAAATATCATCAGCACTTTTCGATGCTCATACGAGACCAAAGATACAACATGAAACACGTCTTGGAGTTGTAGTCGTCTCGTCGTTACATCTGACATGTTAATTTGTGTTTTACAACTTAATTAAAATTTGAGGTTCCTCTAACTAATGTTTTCTATTAAAAAGCTAAATTATTTTGTGTATATAGATAAATGCAAAAGATTATCGTACCTACGTACATTTACCTAAAGCAAAGCATACAATTAATATTCATGTAGATATCTGAATAATAAATTTTTAAAGAAGATGCCAGGTAATAAGGATAAAGTGAATTCTGGTAAAATGTATGGGCCTTTGGTTGTTTCGGTTATGGTGTCGGCAATGCCATTATGATCTCGATCCGGCGGGTGTCGGGTGTCGGGTGTCGGGAGTCGGGTGTTCATGATGTCCATGTCAAGGCCGAGTGTCTTGCTTTTCTGAATACATACAATATTCACAAACTATGTTTATTTTAACCTATAGTCGAGAAGTGTTTTCGAAAACTACCCTATTTTTAACATAAAAGTAAATTATTTAACACATACTGTTCTTCTGCACGTTTTATTTTCAATATATTATCGAAAAGTATACAAAAAGGCAAAAATCGGTGATACCTGTAAATTATGAAACACCAATTTTGACGTATTTAAATTCTTTATGCGAAAACTAGAAAAAGAAGTAAAATTTTGTTCTTTACGTTTAGAAAACTTTTGTAGAAATAGAGGTGTAATATGATTAGATAAATAAATTCTTTAATAGACCCTTTTAAATATTTGAACCTTTTATTTCCAATGTATAATCTAAAAATATGCAAATAAGCAAAAATCTGCGGAACCCTCAAAAATGACACATTTTCTAAATTCCAATTATTAAAACAAGTAGTATAAGTAATTAAATTAATTTGGTCACAGAACACACAATGTGATGATTTATAATAATAAATTTAAATTATCTAAATATATTCTATTGCAAAACTAACTAACTAAACAATTAGTTTGTCAATAAATTTGTGTAACTGTATTGAAAATTGAATAACAAAAGTTTATTGCAGTACTTCACCAGAAAAAATATACAAGAACATTTGGCATTTGACAAGAAAGCCATTGTCGTAGTGTAGTACAATGGTTGGGTGTGCCATATGTACCTAACAAACATCAGAACGGCCTCCCCCAACCCCACTCGTTGACGTTGAACGATGTATTTTAAATCTGGTTCGAAAATTCTCAAAATTCTATTCATACAAAACTACAAACCTAAAAGGAATAGAGCAATAACAGAAAATGTTAGGCGAATATTTTATTAAAAATAAAATATTTTGTATTATATTTGGATAAATTTATAAATAAATGCAGTTCTATTAAATGGGATTAAAAATTGGGCAAATTTTCCAAAATAATTCATTAATTATTTAAACGTGAATTAATTGACGACTAAAATTACAATCCAGTATTATATTTACAATATACAATATAAACTAGGAGAATTGTTTTGTCAATATTATCTCAACTGTACAAAAATTATACAGTAATTCTTCAATGGGAATTAATTTGTGAATAATTGGCAATTATACGAAAGTCCTAAATTGTAATTAGACAAAAAAATAAGACGTGGTACTCCAGAGACGTGGTTTAACTCATTTTAAGTATCGTTTTAAACTTTATAAAACATAATTGGATGACTGAGGTATTTCAAATAACTAACTGGTTGGCTCTTTTAAAATAAATTATAAAGTCTTTGTTGCAAAAACCTTCATGATGCGCTTGTAATTGATATTTTAATACTTTATATTAAGTTTCCATTATCTCTTTAAATTCTAATCATAATCATAAATATAAGTTTCTGCGAGTTACACTTAGATATAGGCATTTCTTGAGTGCATATTTAGTAAAAACTTTATATGTTCTATACATCTGTAAGACTACAGTCGTCTTTGAGATACACGATGGTAAATTTTCAAAAAATTATTTTTTATAATACATGCACACAGTTATCATGCATCAAAAGGCATCTTTTTAAATTTCATCAAGTGGACATTTTTTAAGTAAAATCTGGTACGTCACTGCTTTGATATTTTAATATTTTCTGCTGTCAAAAATAAAAATACCTTTTATTGTTTCAAAGAGAGACACTCTTGTAAAAAATGTATTAAAAGAAAGGCACAAGACTTGAAGGAGTAAGTTCTTTCGTGATTAAAAAAAAAAGTTCCTAGATATACCGATTGGAAAGCTTTTGATCCCACTGAATTTTGAGAGTGACATCATGACAGAGACAGTAAACGATTCCCACTACGGAACAAATTTGTAGACTTTTACTGTCTTTGTCGTGCATAATGTCTCTCTCAAAATCCAGTCGGATTTAACGCTTTTCGATTGGTATGTAATATTGTTTGGTATACTCATTTTTCCATATTCTAACACCTTTTTTTAATTACACTCGCTCCTTCAAATCTTTTACCTTACTATTAAAACTCTTTTACAAGAGAGTCTTCAAAAGAGTAAAAGAGCATCTTTGTATCAATTTCCACAATATAATCATATCACCATGCAGAGAATGTTTGTTATTTTTTTAAGCGAAAACTATCGATGGATCGTCCATCCATCGATGGAGAAAAAGTCAAAGTCAGGAGAGCACATTTGGTCAGATGTGAGTGAATAAGAATTACAAAACACAATACAATAATATTTTATAAAAATATTTAATTCAAGTTTGGCACGAACGCCACTGGAAGAAATAATAAAATTACTGTACCTCAGAAAGCGACGCCCCTCGATGAACAGTAGCTGTGGATCAAATTCATTCATCATTAAATTAAAATCTATAGAGTTTTTACATCATCGTATCTCAAAATTTAAAACGTTAATATAAAATTGTTTTCTTAAAATGAACACAAGACACACCTTGTATGTGAGGCCAAAACAATTTTGCTTACTCTATAGTAATATAGAGAGAGAGAGAGAGTTATAACATTTTAAGTATCGCTTTAAACTTTATAGAGGATAGTGACTACGAATTAACTGAACATAGTTGGACGACTGTGGTATTTCAAATAACTGGTCGTTGCCACTAAATTAAACTAAAATAATAACAACATTGTAAAATAATAATAAATAATATAAGGTAAATGAATAATTGTCTTAATTTTAATCATAAACCATACATATGCATACACATGTATGCAAAGTTATTGACGCACGACGGCATACTTGTAGTTTGTTTGTTGCATATGCACGACTATAAATAACCAACCTCTTCATGTATTAATTCACGTTTAAAAATTTGTTCAACCACTTGATTGTGAAACGTAATTATTTCGCTAGATTTACTTATTTATAATACCTGAACGAGTTGCGGCCCATCGACCATCAGTCATGTATAAAAATTTAGTAAAGGAAGTGACAAAATGATTTCGCTAATACTCGTTGGCGCTTTAAACTACATTCTACATGCTACATGCTACATGCTACATGCTACATGCATGCAGAACCTGAATCCTATACAAAGAACGTTGCTTCCAACCAACAACATTTCCACGCCGATACGTCCCGCGATTTATCAAAGAACCGAAGAAACATGGAGGCCTCGAAGCGTTCACAAATTTTAAATTCTAATGCTTACGTTTACGATTATTTCTCTCTTCCTACCCTGTGATTACGATCAAAAGTGTATACCTGTACCTGCTCGGGATTGAAATTAAATTAAATCTGTATCGGGGGGAAAAATTCTTTATCTTTCACTTACTTGCTTATCCGCCTGCCCTTTCGCCTATCTAAAAATATAGGTATGCATGTATGTACATGTACATGTACATACATATTGTGTATATAAATAGCCAGCCAGCCAGCCAGCCACGTAACTCCATACTAAACAGGCAGACAACTAACTAATGGAACAGAAAATCCATACGTTTGTTTGTTCTATCTATGTACGACTATTTAACCGATATGTTATATATTTTTTACAAATTGATGAATTGATGGTCACTGACATCAGCTATAAAGTTATTATTAATAGTCCTGAGACACGTCGATATTTATTTCCGAAACGGCCTATTTTCAACAAAATTTTATTCCTTCCACTTCCACATAATAAATTAAATATTATTATTATTATTATTATCTCACAATTCAGTTGTGTCTCACGAACCTTTTGTCAATGTGAGCTATAAGAATCAATGGAAATAATTCATGTTTGTTAAACGAAAAATAAATAATATTAAATAAAAAAAACACACACAAACAATTTATTTAATATTAAATTCTTTAAATTTTATATAACAATAATCTCGGGTATATCCGGTATTTTGGGCGTAGGTCAAATCTCGACCTAACAACTTTTGTGGGTATAGATCGAACAAACAGCTGTGAAAATATTTGGCATACAAATAATATATAAATATATCTTGTTGTCAGAAGTTCGAAACCTCACATGCCTTTTTATTATTTTTTAATTTGATTGAAAAAATAAATACTATTGTGATATGAAGGTAGTTTTTACTATAAGAAAATCGAAGGGTGAGGAATAAAATTTTGTCATTTCAGAATACAAAATAGATTCTAAACTACAAAATTGTATTTATATTTAGTTTCTGTTACATATGAACCACCTTATATTAGTTAATATCTAGTAGTTAATATTCACCCGAAGAACAAAAGAGACCGGAAGTGTCTATTCTTTTCGTTTGTTTTCTGTTCAGATTTGTATATTGTTTATATATATATATATACATATGTACATGTCAATTAAAAGATCTGAGTATTGTTCAAGCTTAAATGGATCCATCGCTTATATGTATGTAGGTAACTTATTATATTGTTTACTTATCTTATTTCATTATATTATTATTATTATAATTATATGTTATACGGCAGTATAATTGATAATTGTTGTGTTGTGTATTAGTTGGTTATTTAAATCTAATTAAAGCCTCTCATGGAGAATAACATCGATGTTGACATGCGTGCAGGGAGGGCAAGGTAGAAGAAGAAACTGTGGAAATTGATGAGGAACTGAATTGATAACTAGTAATATTTAAGAAATTGTCATAAATCTTTCTGTGACTTAACTCCCAGAAGTTAACAAACACGAAATCGAATTAAATACATCTGATAATTTGACGGTCACAACTCACATATCAAGTCCCTTTTCGTAGCTGTGCTAACAATAAAAACAATACAAGTCAACCTGTATTTTATTGTTTATATTGTCTGTAAAATTAGCTCGGGTATATCTGGTAATTTGTGCGTAGGCTAAATCCTAAATCTCGGCCTAGGAGCTTTCGTACCTATTATCGGTATAGATCGAGCGAGCAGGGTTAACGATAATCGCGGCATTCGGGGAGACATAAACTCGGAGGAAATCAAGTCCGATGGATATACATACTATCCATCCAGCGGCGCACCAACCGTTTGCCCGATCCGGTTGCCTTGCTGCCTGCCTGCCTGCCTGCCTGTCTGCCTACCATACGCTAGAGCTCTGCAGAGCCCTGTCACTCGTGACGTCATCAGTTACATCAATGTGGCTCGTTATTTAAGAATTTATTTTAAAGGTGAAGTTGTTATTTAGGATAGCACATCGTTCGTCGTTGTTCATATTCTACCAGGCCATTCTGTCGTCTATCAATCAACCAATCTGTCCGTATTCAGGAAGTTAGATATGTCGGGTCAACACTGCTGTGTAAATATTATCTTTTAATTTTCACAAAGAGGCGTCGTCAACCAAACCAGACATTCAACTCCAAATACATTTCACACAATCGGTACCAAATTATTTTTAACTCTGCTTTTAGATATGTCCGAAACTTAATACTGTTGAATCATTTACTATCAAGATACAAACAATTCATTAAAACTTTACAGCTTATAATTCTGAGCCATAATTTTAATTGAATTTAGGAGCCATTGGCGTTGGTAGAAAGTAAAACTATAATTCACTTTTATGATACGAGCCAATCAAGTTTTCGCACAAAACTTATATAAAAAGTTGACAAGTTCAAATTAATACTATCAATTCACTGAGAATGAATGTAGGGTGACTGGATGCTGGACAACATCCAGCAAGAAAACAACTTACAAGTGGACGCGTTCGTCTCCGGAATAAACTTCTTTTATACGACCATAACTTTTTTAAACACACATTTATTTTCTATTGGAATTGATTTGATTAAAACAATAGGTCAGTGCACTACAGATGTAACATGTATGAAATTCAATTGTACCGAGTGGTCTAGGTATCTGTTTCATATTCATTCATATTCATATAAGTTAGATGGATCACTCTGTGTATATTGTTTCAGAAATATGATCAAATATCTAAAGGGGATTCTTGGGATCATTTTAAGTTTTCCAAAAATTTACATTTTTTATAGTATCTATAATACCACTTGGGCATTTTCTTTTTACGAGAATTTTTTATTTCTTCCAGTGGCGTTAATGCGGTATCGGAACAAAATATTTTTGAAAAAAATATGGTACGACACTGCTTAAAAAAATTAAACAAACCTTGTATTTTAGAAAATGCCTTTTGATTTATAAAAGCTCTGTATCAAATTCTTTAATTAGTTACTACTTACTTTTACTTACTTACAATTAGTTATTACCTTACTTTTACCATGTAGAATTTTCATTTTTTTGAAATCACCATTAAGAAAATAGATGCAAAACTCTTTCTTTCTTATACGATTTCACCATTTTATTTTAAGAAACGTAGTAAAAATAATATAACAGAAAATATGGCAAGAATTCTCAATATCAGGACAAACAAACTCTCCTTTGTATGTATGACAAATTAGAAAGAAATTTTGATTTTTCTTAATTTAACAATATTTTTTTCGTATATTTTAGGAGACTTTTTATTAGAAAATACTTTCTATATTTTATTGGAATAATAGTTTTCAGTATTTATTGTACTATTTATACACCCGGTACGTGTATGCAAAATCTTTGTAAAGAAGATAATTAAATAATCGACTAAAGTGTGTAATTGTTTAAAACATATTTTATATTTTACAGTACTCCTACTTCGCATCTAAGCATACTAAGCATTCAAATGATGAAATGATAAAAGGACTAAGTAGTAGTCCTAAGTGACATTTCATACATACGAAATGTGTATTTGTCGAGTTTGTCAAAAGTGGTTTTCACGTGTACATTACATGTAAGTACATGTACATGTAACTCACCACGCGTAATGCGATTCCTAATACGCTTCGACGTTGCAACTTACTCACAGTATGATTATGCTTTTTGACAGTTCATCTCCAAATTCGTTTGCATTATTCACACACAGGCGAATTGATGCATCAGCCTATGTTGATGTTACGTTATATATCAACATCGTTGGTATTTCAGGATGCGCATTTTATAGGATTAAGTTAATGTACATACTTTGAACAAATTTTATATTTTTTGTTATAAGTTGTTGTCGTTCTCTCTGTTTTGTTTTATCAATTTTTTACATAATACTTTTATATATCAATCATTATAATTTAGTAGTACTCCAGAAGGAAGGCGCATAATTCTTCCATTGAGAAGTCAAAAGAAAACTTATACATTTACGGTGAATCCATTAAAGCGTTTCGACTGTGTTGTTGCTAAAGTTTTAAAGGAACAACACTAAACAAATAAATCACAAGAAATCGGAGATCGACAACGAAAACCAGCCAGAAACTTGATAAACGGATTGGAATAGAGGCACTAAAAGATCCCTTTACCACATCGTCTAGTATAAAAAAACGACTGAACCTAACTGTCAGTATTAGAACCGTAAAACTTGAATCTACATCAGAAAATCATGAGAAAAGTTCCACATCCTTGTATTTTTTTATGTGAGGCTCTTTTTTATAGTTTGGTATATACCGAAATAAATATGTCTTTAAAGAGAATCTATCATCAGGATAGATTAGGTCTTCAGACCTAAATAACACAGAACATCTCTGGAAATATTTAAAAGAAAGAGTTGCTGTTAAGAAAACGTCTAATAAACAAATATTGTCGGAAGAAACAAAGAGAGTTTAGTAGTTTATACCTGTCGAGGTGTGTCAGAAATTAATAGACTCTATGTCAAAGTACTAATGTTTAACATTTAATATTACTAGTTATTTTATAATTGGATATTATTTTCTACACTTTAGATATAAAATAATTGGTTTCTCTTATTTTGCTAATTTTTGACGTTTTCTCATTCAATAACTGAATTTTCTAATTGTCTAATCTATACATATAAATAAAATTGGAGTGTCTGTTTGTAATATTGAAATAACCGTTTTTTACTACATGCATATGAATATAAATACGGTACATACATACACCAAAATAACATTTTTTACAATTTTTGTCTCTCTGTCTGTCTGACTGTTCCGGCTAATCTCTGAAATGGCTGGACAGATGTTGACGGGACTTTTATTGCAGGTAGCTGATGTAATCGGGAGTAACATTTTAGAAAAACTCTTTTATTTTAGAAAAATAAATTAATGTTGCAATGTCCAAGTATGTAATCAGTATGAATTTAATCGTATGGATTTTAATCCTATAGATTATAGTTGTATGGAAATTGATCGTATGATTCTATGGAAAATGATCGTGTGGAAAGTGATCGTATGGATTTTGATCATATTGAAAATGATCGTATGGATTTTGATCGTACGGATTTTCATCGTATGGAAAATGATCGTATGGAATTAGGTCACTTTGCGTTTTTAGTAATTTCTCACATTTTTAATAAATTTTTGAGATTTTAGTAGTTTTTTAACGTTTTTAGTAAATTTTTACGTTTTTCGTAACATCGTTATTTATTACTCTAAGGCTACCACTCGTAATTGAGCAATTAATGCACCCAAGAAATTTCGAAAGTATGGCTCATTAGTATTTACTACTCACGGGAAATTTTCTTCGACACTAAATTGTTCGAGAGGACCGAAATTTCTTTCAATTTTGCTTTCACAAAAAATTTATTTCACAATAATTTTCACATGAAATTTTTATAATTAAAAATTTTTTGGTTATAGAAGTACAGCTTGTTATTATAAAGCTTGTTTGTTATAAAAGTAAAATGTTTTAATTCAGTTCCTACACTCTTATGATTTTGAAAATTGTATATATTGGAAGCGTTTGAAATATAAAAATTGTCCCTCTAAGTATTTTACAATACCTTTGTATATAATTTATTATAATAAGTTATGGGTAAGACTGATTTACATGATTTACTTAAGTTTTCAAAAAATGTTATACAGTAGAACTTTGTTCCAGGGTGAGAATTATGTGTAATTTTTACGTAATAACTCAAACTAAATATTTGACACAATCTTTAATAAGCTGATTTTCTCCTACCTCAGAGGTTTTTCCTTTCCGATTTTACCTGTCTTATGCCCGAACGGCATTCCCTGTCGGCAACAATTCTAAAACCAATTATCGATTAATTATAATAATGCCGGAAACTCCTACAATTTACTTTATGCTGTTTACATTTTACTAAGGGTTCTTCTAATTAAATGTCTTAAAGACAGTCCATACAATGGTAGGCTTCGGGTGAGAATGGTTTAATCGTAGGTTTTTTTTGAAAATGAAAAAAATCCTTTCGTCAAACACAAATAACTGACTTTTTTGCTTCAAAATAAAAACTTTATAGGTTTCAAAAAGTTATTTTTTGTTAAAGTGATGAACTTTAACAGTATATTTTGTAATATCTAGCTTAAACCAAACTTAAATAAAAAATACGCATTTATTAATAACTTTCTATGTATGTATTTTATTTGCTAACTCGAATCTGATGGTGGCAAATGATGGTTCGAGTTACAATATCGAAATCCGACGACTGTATTTAATTTAAAACGAGTCATAAAAATCATATTCGACGTAAATGAAAAAATTCACAAAGTCAACTCGGACTGTGATTTAACTAGGATGAAATTATTTGATTTAAAAAAGCAATAAAATCTAAGGGGCCTGAATATAATTAAGTGCCGGATTCGAGTCGAATCGAGTAAAGCGCTGGAGCGGAGAACTTTTATTATAATTCTCCTGGATTGTGCAAACGAATTGAATTAGTTTTATTTTAAATCCGAAGTAGATATAAATGAAAACGCAGAAGCAAGAAGCAGAAAGTGAAATATTCATATGATATGCATTTTAATTAAAAATGAATAATTAATTTTTCAGATATTGAAAAGGACAACCTAACCTGAAACATGAATTTTAAATATTTTTACACCAAATCTGAAAAAAAAGTGACTATAATAATTGCTAGAGACATTTTCAAGTTTCAGGATAAAAACTCACCCTGTGGGTTGTTTTAATTTTAATAACACTGTTATAGGTTAATGGGACTGATGTTAGCAGTTTCCCCCACGAGGATGCTGTTAGAGCATTCCTAACTGCTCAAGAACCAATTGTCGTTGAAGTAAAGAGACGAATCTCCGAATCTCCGATTGAACATAAAACCGTCAGTAGCAAAACAACTTCATCTATTGCATGCCAAACGGAACTATCCGGGTATGCTTGGATAGAAGAGAATTCACTCGACTGTCTTCCACACGATATTGATTTAGAGGTAAGAATAAGAAGAACTTTAAAATAATATTTATGATGAATTAAAATGGCATATAAATTAGACTGGAAGATTTACTTTGAACTGAACATTCACAAATATTTTTAGTTTAGTTTTAGTAAATTGGTATATCTGCTCAGTTCAAAGTAAATTATAATCCACAATTTCTCATAAAAATTTTCTATCCTGTGATATGGCAGATACCCTATCCTATAGTAAATGTGTCGTGAATTAGAAAACACCGAATTTTTTGTTGTCCAGAAGCCATGACTTAACCTTCACTACAAGAGAATGAGTTATCAGAATGATTTTGAACATAACTAGTAAATTGGTGACATCAACGTAGCTCATCATTTTACAACAACTTAAATAGAACACTCCCTTAAGGTACTCCAACTTTTATTAATCGACTACTTGACATGACCGTCCCTTCCCTCTAGATACGTGTACTCTCTGAGAGCGATAAAGAGGATATGATGACAACCAACGCTAAGCAAATCTTTCATTCCCTAACCCTCCAGTAGTTTTTTAAATGGAATCTAAAAAAAGATAGATAGGCGAAAGTACAAACCAGGAGGTGAAGCTTTAGGAACATGACCCTTTTAAAAGCAAATTACGTAGAATGATAAACTTCGTCAGTCCCGTTGAGAGACGTGTTTTGTGCCTTACGTTTTTCTTGGCTTAATGACTCTAAAAGTGAATAATTGTTTTTTCGTTTGTGTACTCCGTACTGATAACAATGAATTGTATATGCAATTAGCTGAAACCAATTTCAAAACGCCGTTGTTTGTGAAGAATTTATTTTCTGCTGTTCGCATTGAGCGCCGATTGTCACTGACGATTCGGTGAATTACCGACACGAACGAGTTCGTCCACTTCCGTTTTGCTCTCCATATAATTTATGCAGAAGTCGTAAGGCGGCGTCAGCGATAGCATTCATTCTAATTAAATCTAATTTAAATGCACCTTAAGGTTTATTCAATATTAACACAACAAGCTAATAATTTTAAACTCTTGAATGCTAAACTTCTTCTTCAAATGTATGGTAACCGGGACAACTATCGACAGTTTCCGATAGTTGTAAAGTTAAGTATGTTTAATATAGGATAACTGAAAGATTTCCCTTTCCGTTATCCTGATTTTCATTAAATCAAAATTTATAAAAAATTTGTAGAGTTCGTTAGTTCGTTAGTTCGTTAGTTCGTTAGTTCGTATGCAGTCGAACGTATCGTATCATATATAATAAATATACATAATGTAATCCCAATAGTTATGGAGTAGGTGTAGTAGTATCTAACAGAAATAAAATTATTTACAGGAAGTAACTCTCAGAAAATGCAGTAGCGATGAAAAACTAGGATTAACAGTATGCTATAGTTCTGGATCAGAAGCGGATACATGTACTGAAGTTTATATAAGAGACATAGCTCCACAAAGTGTAGCTGACCGAGACGGAAGGCTTAGACAAGGAGACCAAATTCTTCAGGTTCAGATTACATTAAATATTAAATCGAGGATAAAACTAAAATGATTTTCTTCCTTTAAGGTTAACGGAAAGGATGTAGCAAACAAAGAAGATACCGAATCATTGTTTGCCGAAAATAGAAAAGCGGTAACACTATTAGTCAGTCGGTGTTATGCCAGGGTACGTATTTTAAAACGCAACATATTCACTTCATTTATCTTTGGATATTTTTTAATCAAGAGTGAAGATTACTTGGATACGGAACCATTCGTCGACACATTATCTCCTGGTGGCAAATCAACAACAGGTGGTTACCAAAACAGTTTAATAGAGCAACTGGTGCAGCAACAACAGGAACAACAGGCAGAATTGCAAAACTTTTCCAGAATCGACAATCCCCAACTGCCACCAGCACCTCCTAAAGTTCCTGGACATTTCATTCAAGACAAATTGAATCTGACCAATTCCCTGGTACGTTCAAAAATGGATTCAATAAATCATGAAATCTCCGAACTAGATATTAGGATGCAAAATATTCAACTTGTTAAACTCGATAAAAGAAAACCACCCCCTCAGCTTCCTCATATTCCGGCACCACCTGAATCTGACACCGAACACATTTATGAGACTATACCTGAATCGATGGATTCAGAATTAGAACCAATATATTCCTGTCCGTACGAAATGGATGGAGATGATAATATGATCGAACATTGGCTCAAGAGTCATCAAGACCACGACATTGACGTGGATGATGATTGGTTACAACAAATGAAAGAACACAAACAATTCAAGGAACATGAAGATAATAACAAAATTACAAAAAGTAAATCTTCAAAAAGCAATAGCAGCGGCGAGGAACACGAAAATAGTTCAAGTGCTTATAACACAGGAGGATCTTGTAATAGTAATCCCTTAACTTTTGAATTAGCTAGTAGCCAGGACTACAAACATAAGGACATGTACAGGTATTGTAGAACTCATTTGAATATTACTTTATAATTAAATAAAATTGTTATTCTTTAAGTGTAAATATATGTTTTTTTCTAGATCTACGTTAATACTGTGTTCCCCAGAAAAAGAAGATACCACAAAAGAAACATTTAAAGAAAAAGAGAAGGAAAAAGAAATTAAATCGAATATTGAATGTGAGGCGTGCAGAAGACAAATTTCTTCTAAATCAAAAAAATCAAAATCATGTACAAGAATTGGATGTGACAGCAACACCGAATCTTCTCCGCCCACCAAATCTAGCATGATTCAGCCTCCACACATTCTCTCTGATACGATGTACACAAATGTGGCAAATTTACAGCAAACTATGTTGTTACAACAGCAGTTATTTAGACAAGCTTTAGTTCAACAACAGGGAAACGTTAATATTGATGTTACTGCTGCTGCTGCTGCTGCTGCTGCAGCTGCTGGGAAACCACCACTCCCAGCTTCTAGTTTTACATCACCGAGTTTGAGTCATTATCAAGTAAGTTATATCACCTGAATTGTAAAATTCATTTTCGTGACGATTTTTTTTTTTTTCAGGTTAATTCGAGCCACGATCAACCAGAAAGTACAACTCTGGAAACTCAACGCATGGAATGGAAGGTGAAAAGAAGACCTGATGGGACAAGATATATTGCACGGCGCCCTGTTCGAAATAGAATATTAAAAAACAGAGCTCTTAAAATTTCAGAAGAAAGAGCTGGATTAACTACTGAAGATGATACAATATCTGAATTGAAGGTAATTAAGTTTAACTGGATAATCGTGTATATGTCGCACATTTTTCGCGTAATTCATCATTTCGAATAAAGCCTAATCATTCCCTGCAAAGCCGACAAACAATATAATGAATTTAATATTCCGATGTTTAACTGAAATACGTCATACGTCATATGAGGGGATTGACTGTTTAATTCCCGTTAAATGCTTTGAACGGTTAAGTGAGCACCTGTTTGTGTAATTGTTACAAAAAAATCGTTAAATTATGTTGCATAGGATTTTAACATGTTTGTGATAACATTCCTTAATTTTTAAAGGCAATATTCTCCTTTAAATATGTTTGGATTAAATTATTTATTATTATATGTAGATTTTCGAGTTGTCACGGACAATTATTTTATAAAATCCTATTTAACGTAACTTCACACATCACCAAATAACTAAATCAACTTAGTTAATTAGTCATTCGCCGAAATGGCATAAAAAGTCAGCAAAACAAGATAACATTTGGTTGATTCATGCGTTTGGTGGCTTTGCAGCTCTTGATTAGGCTTTGTCTGAAACAATGAATTTTGCAAAATTACTATACACTATAGTATGTATTATCAACGGTTTTTAATAATGTTGCATCATTGTAGATTGGAAGATATTGGACAAAAGAAGAGAGGAAAAAACATTTAGAAAAATCCAAGGAAAGAAAACAAAGACAAGAAATTCTATTGGCATCAAGGAATATGATGACGGATGAAAATAGTGAATTAATAAAGCACATTCCCACAAAGAAGGCTGCTAATAATATTGATAATACAGTTAAGAAGCATAAAAATAAAAAAAATATCCATAAAGATAGTTACGAAAATTTTACAACTGTTCAAGAGATAATTGTCAATGGTCCCAAAGTTACCAATTCTAATAGTAAGATCGCGGGTCTTTTGTCAGTTACAACTGTCTAATGAAGTATCATGATTTTCATCATTATACCTGTTTTATTGTCGTTGCAAGCTTGCTTTCCATATATTATAATAATACACCTATAGCTTTGAAATATAATTCCTACACCTACTCTTCCTCTTTGACACTCATCATATTTTTATAGTGAATATTTTGTACGTTAAACTTGTAAAAATCCAGATTTTTCCAAAATGATGTGATGTTTCTATCTTAGTGTACATATCATAAAAATTATAAATGAAATTATAATCTATAATAGACGACATTAGTAAATTGTGTGTATGTAAATAATAATAATAAATACATTAACTGTGTGTTGTTGGTGGACTTTTATTTACTTCTACAGATTCAAAAATAATAGGCCCAGCTACTCGCGTATTGAAACAGAACATCCATACCCTTTAGTAAACAACAAGATATATATGCAATTGTGTGGGCCAGTGGAATTGATGGGAAGGGAAAAAGTTTAAATTGCAACGTGGCCCTTACTGGCAGTTACAGACACATAATCATACAGTTTTTGAAATGTTCGGAAACTTCGTTTGTGTCAGTATTTGAAATTATGTCATTGGCTAGAGGCACACCTCAACTCCCTCCCAAACAAACAATCAAGAGTTGACACAGAGTTCTACAACATATTACCCTTCCATTGTTGTTTAAAAATTATATTTTATTTTAAAGAATATAAACTTAAAAATGTATTTTTTTAATATTAATGTTACATGCCTCATCTGAGTAGCCACCACATTTATAAAATACTCAATAATTAATTGAATGAAAGAGGCAAATTATCACAAATAAATATAATTTAATAAATATTAAATAAGGATACAATAATAATAAATAATACTTAGGTATGACACTGAAATATTAATTTGTCTGGTCATTATTAGAGGATTTTTGTTCATCGCCCGTAGCCTCTGGAACTGTAGAAATAGGAGTTATTCCATTCGCTGCATTAATTTCGGATGCAGCAATAGCGCAACCCTCTTGATCCGTCTTGACAAAGAAAGTTCGACTAATCTTAAATTTGTCCAGTATTCCATATGCCTTTTGTAAAACTGATCCTGGTGGTAGACGTTCCCTAGTCATCAACCATGCGCTTTCTAAAATTAATAAAGCAATTTATTATGATGTAAACTAACACATATGTGTTGTTTATAATAAATCAGCATTTAGCCGCGTCATCGACATGCTCATGATTGGCGCACGCGCAGTGTGCTGCGCGCCTTGGACACTTTTTGGATGGGTGAAATCTGGTGAATTCGCATCACCGACATCCTTATAGCATTATATCTGTAGGTAAACAGCTGACGTATAGTGCTGTGTATGTCTTAGAAGTGAAAAGTTCAATGTGTGCATTGTTGAAATAGTGTTAAAAATCAAATACATTGAAATTTAAGTACAAATACTTTCTTTTTGCACGAATTGTTTTAAACAATTTTTTTATCGTGTAAAAAAGAATTAGTGCACATTTATATTTGAATACTTATTCTGACATGGGATGAAATAGATAATTTTGAGTTTGTTAGAAATTTACAATTTTCCAATTTTTTTTTTTTTTATATTTTGTTACTGAACTATATTTATGATTAAAATACCTTTAAACTCTAATTATATTCAATTTTTTTAAAATTAACTTTGGATTTAGTTTACAGCTTTCATTTTAATAATTTTTAGAAAAAAATACCAAAATATTATTCATGCCAATTTAGAGAACAATGAGAAGATTCAGCTAAAATTCATTAATATGTGTAAAGTGATCAGCACAGAATTTTTCTTAACTTTATAACAATTACACGTGAAATGAACAGTTATCTGAATTTAAATATAAACTTTTATTTATTTCTAAAACTTTTAAGGGTTTTAACTTACGGGCGTGAACTGGTCCAAATCCATTGCAGCTCCAAATAACTGCATAATTGTCATAATCAGTGTCCAAAATTGTTAACTGACTTTCAGTAGGAAGTGGCTGAGTTGCATATTTTACATTCAATTTTCCTTCATCTCCCTTTCCGACTAGTTCCAAATTTCCGCCTATTATACGTTTAACACCGGTTCTGAATAAAACACCTAAGTTAATATTAATATATTTAAATATTTAGAATACGTACATTCTGTTGGTTACTTCGTTGGAGACATAAATTCTTCCACTTGATGATCTAGCATAGTCTGTGACCACACATCGACTTGCCACTTCGGAAAATTGAAAATATCTTTCGGATTCATACCATTTACCCAAAAATCTCTCCATATCGAAATCGGGCATAGGTAAATATTCTGGGCAAAAGCCAAATAAAGGTATTTGAGCCGAAACTCCACAAATGATAACAATAAAAATTGCCACAATCTTCATTGTTGAGGTATTTCTTAATAAACAAATGTTGAACTAACATTCGGTCTCTATATATACATATATATTTGTATATTTATATATATGTACGCTAAGAGAAATAATTAATGCATCACTATGCCTACAAAATAATATTATTCTAATATTTTTGTTAATTTATTATAAGAATATATTTTGAGCTTGAGATTTTATCTAATGCTTATAAATACAAATTGTCATCTTTGTAATTATTTCATCGCGAGTGTTATATACCCTACTTTGTAGACTTTATGGGTAATTCATTTTTAGTGATTCTCAGTGTATGGTAAAGAACCGCTACGTTTACCACCACACGGGACCAAACGTACTATCTATGATGTCTGATAAATATAAAACAATAAGTAAATTTAAACGGATCATTAAGATCAATGCCCTTTCTTGGCCTTCTGAACTAAAAGGTTTACAACATAACGTTGTCAAGATTTTATTTATTTATAATGTGTCATGGTTCCCACAATCGTTCATCAGTCATAACTGAAATTCTGAATTCATTATTATTTTTCAGGATATTCTATAATAAATACATTATACATTACACTAATACCAGCTAAAATTATAAGACTAACGCAAATTTAAAAAGATTTAAAAAGACAATAAATTGAAAGGTGTAGAAAAGTGATAATCTAAAAAATTAAAGTAAATATATATTTTTTCAGGAGTTACTTCGGGAAAGTCAGTTTGGGCAGTCGAATCAGAAGATACTGCCAGAGCTCTTGAAAAATATTTATCTTGACAAACTAATGGTAAATTAGAAGACTGGTGAATGGGGAGACAAGTAATATATTTCGTTCATATAAATGTATAATAAAAGTTGTTTTAATGTTCAAATGTAAATGTAATAATAAACTGTAGTTGTATATAGTATTTTTATGTAAATAATATAAACTTAGTCCTCTGATGAACCTGTGTCAAGGTCCAGGGCTTTAGGTTTGGGCATGAATCTGGTCCTTAATTTTGGTTTGGCACAGAACCTAGACGAGAATCGAACCATCATTTTGATTAGTTTCATTAGCAGAAGCAAAATTCTAGTAACAAAGCTCAAAGCATCAATCAGAAGTTCGATTGAATGGAATAGAATATTGTTAAGGAGATGACCAACGTCAATCAAAACGTAGGTAGTGTTTAAATATTATTCTATGAAATATACACTAACTGACAAAAATTGTTTCATATTCACTTGAAACCTAGTTTTTGAAAGAATTAAACTAATACCTCTAAGAACCATACAATGCAATATAATATTTTAAGTTAACGACTAACTTCTTTAAAATGCAACTTACGTTAGGTTTTTAAAGTTGAATTTCAATTAATCAAATTATATAGTTTTGTTTCTTAGTGTAACTTTATGGTTAAAAAATGACATTATGAAAAAAAAAATCAACAACACTTAATCAAGTCGTGAATAGTGATAGTTTACTTTCAAAATGAATCAAACTGATGTAAGTTTATAAATATTATTCATTTTATATAATTAACAATCATTTTGATTGGTTATTAAAATTTATCCTAATAAGATTTATCTATCAGTTGTAAATTGAAATCAAGTTTAGTAGTTAACAAAATGAACATTTACTTAGTAATATATTAATACATATATTATTTATTCTTGAGATTCTTTCTGACACAAATAGTATCTAACAATTTTAGATTAGTCAGTGCTTAGAGTAAAAATATTGTCAAAGTTAAATCTGCTTGTAAATCACAACTTTCGTTTGATTTTTTATTATATTTTAGAGAATTTCAAAGAGGAATTTACAAATTATTTGGATTTGGATGTATTTTAGGAAACAAATTCCACAGACGATCGTTACATTCCAAAAAGGTCCATTACGAATATGGAAATCTCGCACTACAAACTGAAACCGCCATATGAAGAAATAACAGATATGTTTAACCATGACGATGTAGAAACTTATCTCAATGTTCAGAGATGCATCAATAATAAAAGGCAATATACAAACAAGTAAGTTAACCATTTATAAATTGGTGTTGTCATCAGGCAAATGTAATTAATTTATGGAATTATTATTTGAGTATTTCTTTATAGTTTTAGTTAAATGTTTCAATACTAAGCACCTTTTTCTTTAGATAATACTGTGTCCTAGTTGTGATTATCGTATAAGATTGTCGATCGAATCAAGGGCAATTCCAGCTATATCTCACTAACAACATTTTCATTTTTGATATGAAATTTCTATTTGGAAGTGTAAAGATAATTTTCTTTCTTAGAACTAAATTTAATTAGCCTATATCTCAAAAACTAGAACTGATAGACGAAATGTGATGGCATTTTTTGGAGAGTAATATGCAATTAACGCAAAGGTGAACATCGAAATGTTGATAAAGTGAGATATACAAATTTAGTCTTCATTCTTACAAAAATCTAAATGAACTCAAAGAAACACCTAACATACAAAATAATATTAAAATAAAATATATTTTATCATTTTAGACTGTCGGCGATATTTTTAATAACACAGGCAAAAATTCTTAATTTTTCGTATAGAAATATTGGTAAATTGGAATTATGTCTAAAACACACATCCCATGTTTGGCCAGTATATCCAAGGAAAAAACCTTTAATGGCTAACTCGCCCGAATTTATTCTAGACATGCCAGATTTAGACTTAAATACAGGTAAGGTTTAAATATTTTTAAAAATCCGTTAAAATTTTGTATCAATTACAATTAAGTTCTGTTTTTTTCCATTATTTTAGGAAGACATGCAATTGATTGGGGTAAAACTGGTTATATAGCTACAATACACAAACAGGAAGTGCATATATGGAATCCCGAAAATAAATTGTTAAGAGAAGTTACTTCAACACAACGAAACGTAAAAGACTGCGTGAAATGGAGCAAATGTGGTATATATTTTGCTGCTGCCATTGGACAAGGAAAATGTGCCATAATAAATTCAGTTAGTCGACATGTAGGTACATAATTTTATTGTATCATATATCATATATCATATATCATATATCATATATCATATATCACATACAATATACATTTTACTTCCTCCATTCTGTTGAAATTAATATTTGAAAATATACACAAAAGACAAAGATATGGAGATATTGTTTATGATTTGCCATCAGCATTATTATCAGGTAATTATTTTTAGATTATTGGAACTATTAACTGTATATGTACGAATTGCGTCGTTAAAGCAATTGAATGGACAAGAAATAAAGAGGTAATAACAGGTTGCAGTTGCGGTGTCATGACAGTCACATCAATCGTTGACACATCACACCAAAGTAAAGTCTACAAAGACTTCTTATCACTTCTTATTACCATAAAATTATCCTGCAATGAACGATTTTTAGTAGCAATTTTCGATGGAGGAATTGCAAGAATATACCGTTTTCCAGAGTTTCAGTACTATTTAGATATAGAGTCCGGCTATGAAAGAAATATTGGTGTAAGTAATTAATAATAATTTTCTTTCATTTATTCTTTTCATTTTTACGCAACACTAATTGTTTTTAATTTTTAAGGCTGTAGCTTGGCATCCGTGGAAAGAAAGTTTACTCTGTTATTCTGTGCATGCAGAAGTTAGACTGGTAAATTTGATAACTAAAAAACATGTTAGTCATCACATTTTTCCAAACGACACTTTTCATGTAGATGCATTACTTTTTAATCCTTTGTCTGGGGAGTTAGTGGTAAGTTTTATTATTAACGTTATTAAAATTGATAGATATAGTAAATCGTAGGTTTCGCGCAGCGTGATTGACCCAACTCACACAGGCTACTTGACTGTATTTGAGAATTTCGATAACGTCGTTGAAGAAATACGCTGCAGTTACGAAAGGATGCGGTTCATGTTGTGGGACAGTACTGGTACTCAACTTGGTAATTGCCATTATTAATTAACATTCATCTTTTTTTTTATGTACACAATATATTATTAATATTGTCGTTTTTAGCCACAGTAAGTACACTTGAAAATTTATGTATATGGAACTTTTTTGGAACTGCAAAAGAGAGATCTGCCTATATTAAGAATAAAAGAATGGATTCAGTCAATTTGGACCCGAAGTCAACAGTTTTTATGATGGGGAATACTATAAGATAAATATTAATAACATAAAACATCGATACTGGCATATCAAATTAAAATATTGAGTAATATTTTGTTATATTTATTATTTTATAATTAAAATATTTTAAAATTAAAATTATCTTAATCATTTTCACCAGATACAATTAATTTTTCCTACATTCCTTCTAATATTAGGAGATCCGGCGAAAGTATAATATGAGAGTAGTCATTCAGGCAATAGGAGGAAATATTCTATATTAATATATGCATACATTTTTTGTAGTGTCACAATCCTGCTGAATGAACCAATTTGCCCAATGACAAGAAAGTATGCACGCGAGGTAGAGAGGTAGAGGTTGAAAATATGGTGAATGCGCAAAAGTACCGTTTTGAGGTCCAGCCCTATCCTAGACATAAGGCGTCTTTAGCATCCACTCATTTACCCAAATTATGACTTCCCTGTTTCTTTATCACATCTCTGGATCCAATGTAATGGATGATGAAAGTAATAGACATTAAGTTTGTTGATTGTGTGATCTTATTTAAAATTCTCGTAATTCCTAGTAATGTAATATGTCTCGTAACATGTGTATCAATTTTAGGGGTTTCGAGTTATTTAAGAAAACGCAGAAATTATACAAAATAGTTTATTATTAACAATATTAATTAAATATTAACATGATTTATAATTTAACGATTAAATCTTATAGCTAACTAGCATCTCAAATGCAAAATTAAATGTATAAACTAAATATTGCAAAATACATCAAACAACATAAGAATTTGACAATTTGACAATTTGACAATTGTGGTAACGAAGACCGACAGAAGATACATAAACTCTTATAAGCTGGATCAGTTTTGAGATAATTCTTGTTTTTCAAAAGTTCCTTCACGAAGATCAACATATTTTTTCATATCATTTTGCCACTCCAAAACAAGCATTTAAAAGCAAATTATTGGAAGATAAATCAAGGCTACACGGTGGATAGTCCATGGTGTTCAAAAAGTCATTTCTGTGACTCGGTGGTCCGTTTTCCTCATTTCTTCGAATACTGCTGTCAAACAAATGGCTCAGGTTTGACGATTCTACCATTAATGGTACGGTTGTGATATGTGATTATCGTAACACTTCCCATAAGACAAAACAATTATTTATATTTAAAAAATGTCTTTGAAAACTACCTACTAGGCCCTGTCAATTGATACTGCAGAATTAGAATATTTGGAAGCGTACTTTTAAAGAAGTAGATTAATCAATTTCAGTTAATTATCTAACAATATTTATAAAAACACTAAATGATCGGTTCAATTTTCCATTCAGAAAGATCCAAAATAAATATTTTTTTCATAGTTTGTGCAAGTTATAGAAAGTGGTCACCAAAATCACATACGAAGGAATTGCATGTGGAATTCTTGATAAACACACAAACAATAAACGTCAAAGTTCAAATTAAAGTGGTCAATATTCACATATTTAAATGTAAAATACGGGAATGTTTTTTATGTATAATGTATGTAAAATAAATTTTGAACGATATCGACTTCAACATAACAGGTGAGCTGAAAAGTTTGTAGGCTGACACATAAATGGCGCTACTAGTATTGAATCGACCAAAATCAACAACAAATGGTATCGAAAAATTGTAGACACACTCAAAAAACTGTCCGTGATGAATTAACCAATTCCTTGCGCAGACATTTTGTTTTGTGGACCAATTTTGTTATACACGAGAATTCTCCCCAAATGTGTGTGGCAAATTTAGCAATAAATTGGTTGCAGAACCAGGTGTCACATAGAGAACATAGATATAGTTACATAGTTGACATGAATCTTGCCACATGACAAGATATGCGTACTTACGGAAAAGTGTAATACTGATGTGTTGATATTAACTAAGGTCATGGAACATTTGATTTTACATTTTGTAATTTTATCCGACTCATACGCATATCTTGCAATGTGGCACGATCCTTTCCAATCAATTGAAAGAATTTTAAAAATTTTGCTGCTGTTCTATGCGAAACACCCGTCTCGGCAACCAACTTAGCATAGTTTGCTTCTGCACACTTTCTACGAATTTCGGGAGTGTCTTCGGGTAATACAAAACTAGTGTCCTCTGAGGGAACGTTGATGATTTCTTCAGCATGATATCGAAGTCGATGTCGTTCAATATTCATTCTACCCGCAAGACATGAAAATGACATTTTACATATTTTACATCTGAACATATGAACGTCGTCTGGATCTTCTTGTAGAAATGGTTTAAATAAAGGTTCCTCAATCCACTGAAATTTGAACTCTTGGCTTCTTTTTGATTCGCGTTTTTTAGGTGCAGAAATTCCACATGCCATGTTTTGGTGAGCTTTAGTTTTTAGGTGTTTTTTGATTGTAGATAAATTTACCACTTTATATGACTTGTCACAAATTTTACAACGATAAAAATGTTTATTACTTGGATCTTTCTCAATGGAAGATCCTACATCTTTTAACCAATCTTCATTAAATTCTACTAGCTTCTCATTAAAATCGACTTCCGCCATTTCTACAATTTTCACAATAACAATATAACAAACAATCTGTTGCTAACTAATGAAAAAATAAAAAACCAAAGGGGAGGTCCTGGTATTCACTGTGGAACAAAACAAAAAAAATTAAAAATTCAGAAAAAATACCGAGACTGTTGGTAATATTACTCAAACATATTTTATTATAGTCAGGGGATCCACTACAAATGCAAGTGAGATATGTCACCGTTGACAAAACTCACATAAAAAAAATGATGTCTAAAATTTAGTATTAAGTAAGTAGTTTGTGCTTATTTCACAAGACTAAGAATAAAAATTTTATGGGAGTGGCCGGATTTCAATAAATCCACACAATCCACACAATCCTAACTAACTTTTGCAAAATCTCACCCCTAATAGTCACCAGCGTTGTAAAAGGAGTTTGGACATCCTTTGGACAAAAACATTCTAACCGAATAAAAAATTTCATAGGTTTTTGTTGTAGACTATCTGTTGTTTCTTTGTTACTCAGTAACAAAGATTTTATAGCAGAAAAATATTATAAACAAAGATAAACTGCGTTGTTGCCATATAGTTTTCATAAGCGAGTTTGTCACAGGGGGGCTATCTCATTCCTGGTTCATCCCCCAGATTTCTTTATAAATATTTAGTACAAGTGTTGTCCAAGTCGGATTGTTTAAAAACTTCTCTGTTTTATCGAAAGCAAAAAAAATAATTATGAATAGAAGCTCATTGCTTAAAATCATTAACTACATACTGTAAAACCTTACCTATATATAGATTCCTCCAGAGTCAAATAATCAATTTATCACTACAATTGAAATTAAATTTTCATTAGAATCATTGTTTAATAAAAAATTATAAACTTACTATATATATATATATATATGGTATATAAAACAAACACAAATTCAAAATGAATGAAAATAGTTTTAAAACACAAAAAGTATATAACCTCAAATCAGCTATCAACGTTTAAAGGCAAGCAAAGAATGACGCGCGCAATCGCAGTGAGTAAATATAAAACAGCTACTTTTAAAGCAGGCCGCACACTATCGTAGACGCCGCAAATCGCATGGATTGCTCACTGAGCGAATTTTTAAATGTTTAAATGAAATAAAATAAACGAAGAACTATTAATCAATACAATTCGTGATAATTTACAAGTTAATTTGTTAAGTTGATGCGTTGTTGAGTAGAAAATGCATGGCAAGACATTTCTGACAAAATGGAAATACCGACTAAGTAATAATGTATTGTAACTTTATTTAATTAAAACTATACAGTGCGAAAAATGCTCTTCGTGTCTGGATGTTGTAAGAGATGGATGCACGACAAAGAGAGTAAAGTTTTGCCCGGTAGTAAGAATCCCTACTCTCAGAGACAATGTGCCGTGCTGGTGCGCGCCGGCGCACAATGTAAATTAATCTTTGCGAATGCATTTAGTAACTCTCCGTATGCATAAGGATGTAGTTCGAGTTCTTCGGATGCTCCATTTAAATTCCGTAACTTTGTATAATTTTCAATCTGTAAAATGAAATATTTTTTGAGGGTATATCAAAAACAAAAATAAGTATTCTAAAAATAAACTACTTTTTTCAAAATAAAAATGTATCCCAAAAATTAAATTAAATAAATAAATGCATAAGTAAAAAAAACTAAAAATAATTAAATAATGTGTTTGTTCAAAGACACCGACTCGTCTGCGGAGACGAACCGCATGCTAAATGCAGCAAAACCAAATGATCCCCTCCAGTCAGTTCGGCCCGCCCACATAATTGCATGTATATCTTTCCTTTTTGTTTTTAGAAAGGGGTATTGATGTTCCGTCTCAATATGCGAGTAGACACGTTCATCATTTTTGATACGGTATACCTCTGTGAACCCATTCGTACTTGCCAAGGAACAAGTACTTCAAGTACCGTAGTGCCCAGAAAAATAGTACAAAATTTGAAATCAAAAATTTTGCAAGATATTTCATAGAAGAATCTTCTCCGCCCAGCATAAAAAAATAACATATCTGATATTCTTGCTAAAATTATTTATTGGTTAAAGAATGTATAAAAAATATAAAATAATACACATTAAATATATACTAAAAATACTTTCAGAGTCAAAATAATGTACATAAAATACTTATTTGAACAAAAATATATAAAATCGTATATAATGGAATGTAATAGTAATTAAATTAAAAGAACGATTCAATTTGGGTTTCCTCAAACTTGCACATTTGAGAATTAAACAATTCATTACATAATAAAAATTAACTGCCATTATGGACCAAATTTCACCATTTGTTTTATTTGTCTATAAGAGACACTATGGTATTTCAGGTAACTGATAAATACACAGGAGGTGGTTCCTATACATATAACAAGCCACGAGCACTTCGTTCAGATTTATCTAGCTAAAATATTACGTTTACATTTTCCTTATACAAAAAATAATTTGATATACATGAATTCTTCCTTGTCACGTTGTGCATTATCCATCCATTAAAAAATTTTCAATTGTAAAACTATAAAATAAACAATTAAAATTGAAACGAAATTTTTAACATCAACTTTTGGACCACAGTAAACTTAGTTTTTAATATAGTATTGGAATGTTCAGTTGATATGTAGGATGAAGAATATAAAATTTCTGGATCCAAAACATCATATTAAATTTTCCGGTAGGTAAATGTAGTTAAATCGTAATGTTTTAGTACCGGGTACTCTTCCTCTATTAATGGTGGTCACAATGTAATTAGTTATTATAAGTTATTTTGGCATCTGTGATATATCCATTCAGTATCCTTAATTCTTATAACTAATTTCCTGAAAAAAACTCACACTTATAAATACTTATACAGAACTAGAATTCACACTTGTCCACCTCCCAAACAAAAAATTCCATGGTTCAAATGTTTTGTTACATTTCAGAATAGGTTGAAGATTTAGTGAAAAAATTTATATTGGCCAACTTTGCCCTTGTAATATACGTAATAAAATCAAGTATATCATATATTAGCATAGAATAATATGCTTTATGAATAGCAGTAGCAATTACCAATAACAATTACTTATCTTGAACTGCACAAACAATTTTCACAAAATAATGACATTTAACATAAAACCCCTGAGGCAAACCTTGGACAATGACTAGTACGCCTTTTCAAAAAGACAATTTGGTATGGTCACTTTCATGTGGAAACCTAAATTGAATTATGCTTTGCAATTAAACTTAAAATACTGGCCTATGAGATAATTCCATATCTGTATAGAATTGTTCATACTGGAAATTTGAGTTTAGATTAAAATTAAGACACTTCATAAATCTCATATTCATAAGACCCGAAATAGATTCAATTAAATTGGTGAATTTTGGTCTTTCATCTGGATCAACTTGCCAGCAGTCTAACATTGTATGATAAAGTTCGTCACTAACGTAAGACAGTTGTGGTAACCTAAGACCTTTCATAATCCTCTCTGGAATTTCATTTGTATTAGAGATGTTCCCATATGGTGTCCCACCTGAAATAAATCATGGAAATTGTCAGCACATTATTAGTTATTAGTCTAATGTTTGTTCATAAGAATTCAAGTACAATGACACAATGAAAACGAAGAATAAATTATTTGACTAAGTGTAAATGGCTACTACAAATATATTATTAAATTATTATTGAGTATATCTTACCCAATACACAAATCTCCCATAAAACGCAGCCAAAGGACCAAACGTCGCTTTTTGGATTATGTGGTTGTCCTTTAAAAACTTCAACGGCTGTCCAACGAGTATAATCAGGTATTTTATTGTGACTGTAATATTGTGCTAATCCGTAGGAACCAATCTTTGGAATAAATCCATTAGTTATAAGTACACTCCTGGCACAAAGCTGCTTATGAACGATCTGAAAGAAACAATAAAATATGTGACCAATGTTTTTTTAATCAGTACAAACATGAGTAAACAAGATTCTGAATTCAATATTCGAGGAAGCCGGAACGGAAAATATTTCCTTTACACACTGCATCTGGTGACGAAATGTGGAGCTTTCAATATAATCTAGAGAACAAAAGTGCTTAACTGTGATAAAACAGTTTAAAACAAAAAAGTAATTTGTAGGTGGAGAAAACATTCAAAAAGCTTCTATAAACATCCTGAAGGACATCTCAAATCAATAATGTAAAATATTCATTCGACATTTAAAACCGAGCGAACCGATTAAGTCCGAAGTTCTGTTTACATTGGAATACATTATATTTTATATCAAAACAATGAAGTCCTGCCTGTTAAACAGATAAATAAGTTTTTATTGTTTACTTACTTTGCAAGTTTCTAGATGTGCCATACCCTTGGAAATCTGCACTGCAATATCCAAAGCTTGTTCTTCAGATAAACTACTGAATCCACCTGGTAATGAATCTCTGCTGCTTAACAGTAAGTCTTTCAAATTCATTGACAGATATTCTAAAGCTACAATCACCATTTGGCTAGTCTCACAAGTTCCAATCAATTGAATCACGTTTGGATGATTTCCTGTTTTTATCAATAAGTCCAGTTCTTGCAACATAGATTTACGCGTTTCTTGGTTCATTTTTTTATCTTGTATACTATAAGCTGCAATTGGAATGAGTGTGTCATTTTGATTTACTGTGCCACTATTCACTCTTCCAAACTTTCCGGTACCCAGCAAGTTTGTAGGTTCTATTTTAATTTGTTTTGGAGAAAATGTTGTTATTTTTTGCTTCAAATTTGTATAATAATTTTTGGGTTGATATTCTTCTTCATAAATATACCCATTATTTTCCTTAAAAAAAAAATTTCTATTATAGATATATGTTGTTCTGATTATAACGTTTTTGATTCGTAGAATCTCATGTATATAAACATAAAAATAAAAAATATATGTGTAAATAAATAAAATAAATGTGGTCGTGTTTTAACTATTTTTGGTGAATCCGAATTGCGTCGAGTAATATTCGAAAAAGTTCTTGTTACTAGGCAACTAAAAGAGCTTACCACTTCAATCATTGGTCCACGTAGTGTCAATTCTTGATTATCAGATGCTCTGAGTTGTCGATTAGCAATTTTAGCCATTAAAATCAAAAATCCGACAATACCTCCAATAAGAGCACAAGTAGCCAAAGCAATTGCCACTGATAATCCAATAATGACAGAAGAATTATCACCGTCATCTTTGTCAATGACGACATTTAACAATTGAATTCCTGTTTCAGTGCTATACCGGACCTTTGTTAGATTATTTAAAGTGCTTACTATACAAATTATAACTTTGTAATTGATATCTGGATTTAAAGGTGCATTAAAATATCCTCCATAAGAATTTCCATCTCCAATTATAAAGTTTTGTTCAACATCCTGTAATTCATAAAAATAAACATACAATTGAAACAAATGAATCAATACAAATTAAGTTACAGGTAAGTGAGTACACATTATAAACATAACTATTGTAAGAAATTATTTTAAAATACACTTATTCAGCTTATTAAAACTATCACTAAAGCCACACGAGATAATTTGTGATAAGTGTATTTTGCATTATGAAACCTAAAGTGTGCCGAGAATTTTTCAATTCATGTGACTCACGTAAGACAAATTGGACCAAGCTTTTTCATATTCTCTAATGTCAAATGTGAGATTTAAAAATAAGAACGATGGTCAAAGATGACATGAGAGAGTGTAATTACTCTCGCAAATAGTATTTTAGTTTTATATCATACATTTTTACATTTACATACATACTTTTGGAGGTATTTCAGCAGTAATATAATAGCTTAATCCATTTTTTTGAGCATCTGCATATGACATAACAGTAGATTTGTCAAATCCTTCCTTGGCATCATCATCAATTATAATAATTCTGTATGCAGTTATAGGTCCATTATTGTTTGTGGATGGAATAATTTTAATTGTCATTTGTTTCCCATCCCTTTTAATAATACTTGGTGTTGTAGGTGGAATGTCAGGTTCTAAAAATCAAAATTTAAGTAAACTAACAAAAAAAAAATTATAAAATTTATAAATACCTGCAAGTGGAGTTTCAATAATTTGAGAAACTGTACCCCCTTTTCCATATTGAGATAGAGTTGATATTGAAATATTATATGTAGTACTTGGATGTAAAGTTATTATAGTTGCTTTAAATGTATTATTAGAATATATCCATTTTGGACTGTCAGGGTAAAATGTAGAAAAAGTTTTGATTATTTGAGCCTCTATTTGATAAGAAACAATATTTGTATAAGATTCTGGTGTATTCCAAGTAATGCTTAAACTGTTTGAGGTGATATTTGAGATAACTACATTTTGTGGTGGCCCTGGAACTAAACACATCTCTATTAAATTTGGGACATTAAAAAATGTTATTATACGGCACTATACATATGTTAATAAAATGTATCTTTATAACATCTTTCTATCCCATTGGCAACTGTCTCTAGTGTCCAATAACAAAATAATGAACTGAATAATAGAATAGAGGTTTTCAACAATGTCTCAGAATCTACTATACAGAACTCAAACGCCGTTAAAATGGGTGGATAATTCTTAAATTACAACTGAAATTAATTTATATCACCACTAAATAGTTTTCTTTTGAGCAATATAATACTGCTCATATACATAGTAACAATTTGATTTGTAGTACATTTAATAAAATACCTGCGTACCTAAAACTCCGGTATCATACAAAGCATGTTTTTCTGGTCCAGGCTCACACTGATCACAATGTTCACAGGAAGTTTGACTAATTTGTTCACCTTGATCATTGCTACAGACACAGTCTTTTTGTAGATATACATATCTAAAATGAATATATTTAAATTTATTAGATGAAAGTTTATGAACGACAATTGTACTGGATGCGTTGATTGGGATGGATCAAATTTTTGTAAGTAGTAGGAAAATGATGATGGCTTTAAAGGTGAATCCAAATTAAGTTATGATAAAGAGTTTCTACTAATTTCATTACCACTATAGTTAAGATTTGTTTTGAAAATATAAAAAAAAAAAACTTTTTAAGATATTATCAAAATATCACCACACCCTAAAACTTAAAATATAATATTCTTAATTTTAAGGGCTATTTTAGAGGTATTCAAAGACATATTATTCTCAGATTACACCTTATCAATCAACATTTATCGTTATAAACAAATAGTGTTCTGGTAAAACCTTGTTAATATCATATTAAATACTAATGTTCTGTTGAATTGGTGTTTATTAATTTTTCTTCATCATCAATTACTGGAAAACGGAAATAAATTACAATAAGTATGAGTCATCATGATTCACACCATTCTATGATCAGATTCTGCCATTGGTTTAAAGTTTATTGCAGAACAGAATTATTGCACACAAGATCAATACAAAAATTAAATGAATAAATAAACATTTAAAATTTATATAAAAATACTCTTTCACACATGGTCTGTGACACACCCCATATTGTAGATCCAAAAATAAATTCTTAAATCATGTTTCTGATTTGTGAAATCCAATTTAACATTTGACAATTGCTGTCAAATATCATTTTAAGTTATTCGAGTATTTAGTTTATTTGTTAGAAATTTGAACACGAATATGAATGATTTATTGTTTTACATTTTAGAATTACACACATACCTGTAGTACATTTTTGTACACATATCTATACATTGTTGTGAGTATCTTATATTTGGAATCCTCTTAGTTTGTAACTGTGAAGTCTCATTGTAACATCCTGGTAAAGAACCAATATGACTAAAGGTTGTAGCCACAACAGACATGAACACTAAATAGAAAATCATATTTGGAAAATCATCTATGAGATTATTAAATTGAATGTCTAGTAAACATCTTGAACCCTCTTGTTCTAAAATTAAAAATATAATCCATTAATTAATATTATAAACTAATTTTAATACAAATTAAAAAAAAATAATATAATAATTATAAAAAATAAATACCTTTGGCAAATGTGAAAACAGTTCAATACAAATAGATCAAACGCATGTTTGGTTGTAATTAAAATATGTTTTCATATTCTTTTTACACCTTTACTGCTAAAATATTTTGTCCAAGTAGCAAAGGCTTGGTGTAATAGCTATTTCTGTTGACTCGTGTTTGTTGACAAAGGTTATGTCAAAGAGATAAAGGTGCATTCCCATAAAGACGTGCAATAGATCATATCTGTAAACGTAACGGATGTCGTAATTTCAAATTATTTTCGCTTCATCAATAATATTTATAAGATATCTATAATAAACAAACTGTAAATTATTATCAGTAATTTTTTATCCCACAATTTTTTGGTTTTTTTATTTATTTGATTAAATGCTTTTTTAAAATTTTATTATTTACTATTGTTTATATGTATACTTAAAAAATTAATTCAATTTTAACGTATGACACCATTTAGTCATGTGTCAAAATAGCAGTCAGTAACAAAACATTTAATTTTTGTTCAGTTCAATTCAATTCAATCCCCATAAAAATGGGTGCCATAAAATATAAATTTCATCATTCGTATATAAAAATGGCGGGGACTTTTCTTCATGAGTACCAATGTAACATACATAATAAATATTTTGAGGTACTACTTTTCTGTTTCTTTATTCATTTGATTAATTTATTTATTTGCAATGTTATTATTTAATTATTTACTAATATAATTTTATATTCAGAAAATCAGTAACGTTCTAGGGTTTAATTTGTTGGTCGAATAAATAATAAATTAAAATGAAATTAAATTACTAAACGAATACAATTATGAAATAATTTAAGATTCCAATAATCCAAAATTCGTGAGATAGCATTATAAGGTTATCGTTCTATTTAATAATCAATTAGTTTTAATAACCACTGATAAGAATTAAAAACGAGATGCTGTTGGTACATATATTTTATTTTGAAAATTCTGTCTTATAATAATATTATAATTTATAACCAAGTTCGGTAATCCATTTCAATCCATCATTTACATTAGTTGCCGGTTTATATTCAAGTCCGATCCAATCATTGTATCCATGAGACTGTAAAGTTTGTAAAACGTATTTATAATTAATCTCTCCCGGTGTGTTTGGTTCATTCCGGTTAGGACATTGAGCTACTTGAACATGACCAATACAGTTAATTAATTCCTTAATTGAGTTAGTTATGTTTCCTCTGATGTGTTGTAAATGGAAGACATCCAACATTATTTTGAGATTGGGGCTGTTAATTTTTTTCACCACAGACAAAGCTAAAAATTTTAGTTTAGTTTAGTTTAATTAAGTTAAGTTCATCATAACATTAAGTTTTTATGTTTCATGAAAACTACCTTTATCATAACAATTCATATAATAATTAGGTACTGAGTACTTGTTTATTGGTTCAATAACGCCTAAGATATTTTCAGGTTCTAATAATGATACGGCGTATCTCAGATTTTCTTCGTACACCCTATCGTTATTTTGAGTTATGGTACCTTCGACTTTTCCAGACATAATGTGTATCCTATTAAAATCATGGATTAAAAAACGTCACGTCAAAACAAACACAAATATTTGTTCTTACTTCTTTGCACCCAATTCTTTTGCATATCTAATTGTTGTTTGTATGCTTTCTTTAAATTCATTTTCTTTTCCTGGAATTGCCGCAAAACCCAATTCTCCCTTTGAGACATCTCCTGCAATTATAATATCACAGAAAAGTGAAAAGTGAATTTTAATGTACTTTAACAAGAAAAACATATATTGTTACATAATAAATTATATGATGTCAAATAAACATATTTATGTACCTAATGTATAAATAGCGGGAAAATTTTAATAATTAATAATATCAATTAATTATAGATTAATTACAAACATTACCTGTGTATATGTTTATTAAAATTTGATCAATTCCCGCACTATTTTTTGCTTGTACCACTTGTTCTTGTGTAAAACCGAAAGGAAACCCAGTTTCTACCGCTTTGAAACCAGATTCCTTGGCCAATTTATATCTTTCCAGAAAGGGCCTTTCTGTATATAGAAAAGCTAGATTTGCACAAAACTTAGACATGTTTCTGGAGCCTTGAACAATTCTAAAATGGAGAAAAAAATTAAAGAAGATTTATTTACTTTACCGTTATCTATTAATACCAATTGTGATAACATATTACGATTCCATAACAATATTTGATTAAAATAGCATTATAAATAAGTAACAAATGTATTAAAATTTTATTAATTGTTTATTGAAAAAATAAAAATGTTATTTTTAAGACATCTAAACTGCAAAATGGATGAGATACCTGGTCACCGATTGTAAGTACATAACACATATCTACATCTACAATAAAGGTGAGTTTTCATGTTGACGCTAGGCAACTGTCAAAATCGATTTACTTCCAACGTCAATGTTTGCCTGTCATCTACTGATTGTTCACTGATCATGATTTAAAGTTGATAGTTATCAATTGATTGATAAAATTTAGAAATTTACATGGAACATATTTCAACACAGGCAATTTTTTATCTGATTCAATGACAAAACTGTTGTCGTCATAGTGACTGGATGGATATATTGAACAGTCTGGCATACCACTTTGGATCCAAAGTTAGTATTGATTTCGTAATTATCAATTTATATACGAGTCAGTCTGAAAAGGGATAAGATGGTGTACACCTGTATCTGTTAATAGAAGATTTCATAAGTACACTTCTCATGACGACAATAACGTGACTAAAATATTACCGCTTACGATGATAAAAAAATATCGAAAACGAAAAGATGATGAAAAGGATGTTTAACTCATTTGCCAGATTTTCAACCTTCTTGATTCTAGAAAAAAAAGCTGGGGGATATTAATGTTCCAATTGGGACGGTAAAGAATGGCACTACTTTATATAATGAATTTAATTTCATCAAGCTCATTCTGAACTACATCAAATGACTACTAATTTTCGACAAGTTTGCTCTTGATGCAATTATATAATAAAACTGAAAGTGAAAAAAACAGAAATTAAATTTATCAAATTAATCGTTGCCATTGGAGGCGATTGTTTAATTAATTCGATACTATAAGAGACAAATTTAAAAAATAATTACGCATTAATATGTATATGGAACACCATTGTTTCTCATAACACACACATGACCTTTAACTCTTGGTAAATAGTGCATTTCACAAAGCCTTACCTTTGGGAAAACAAAAGAGTAGTACTTCCGCTTAGTGGACATCTTCTGAAATAATAATGAAGCAATTCTACACATCCCACTAGCGACAGAGAAGAAAATACAAAACTAAAACAACTACTTTAAACTCAAGATACAATATAAAATGAAATATATGTTTAAAATATTTGTAGAAGAAATAAAATAACTTTTAAAATTAATATGTTTATTTTGGCACAGAATAAATTTTATAAATTATTTTAATATTAATCACAATTTTGATATATTTCTTAAATAGTACAGGCACATTAAGGTACAATATTGGAATGATTTATCAATTATAAATGGCATTAAATAAATTTCACTTTTATGTTACTTTTATATCTTGGTACGTTAATAGCTCCAGCTTCATGATGGGTATTGCTCCTTACCAATTTTGTTTTGCCAGATCGCTAAAATGATAAATTATTACAATTTATTTATTACACCACAGTGCGAGACTTAATTAACTGTCAAATATCATCAAAATTAACTTGCTGATTTAAACCATCATTTTATTTATGAAGATAATTTTTAATTTATAATTACTTTAAATGATCTTAACGACCTTACTAAAAATAATGTTAGATTCATAATAATTCATAAAAGCAAAGAAGTGAAGACTTATTACACCAAAATAATAAAATTAACAGTTAATTAAACCTACAAGACTCTGATTCTGTTAACTTATAGTTAACATATAAATTTAATTATGTCTATGAAATATTAAATCCCAATAAAGATCACGTACATTTTTTTTGTCTTTACTCATATCTTTCCGATCTAATGCCCTTTTTTGAGCGTCTTTTGCTTGTTTCGCTAAATGTTTTGGAACACTCCACAAATTTGGGCCGGTCTTTAACATCGTTTCCATAATTTTACAGCACAATGCAGCATCATTTATTTGCTGGTGGAGTTCATCCTTATTAATAGTTTTATTTACAAACTTATTATCTCTGAAAAAGTACAATTTTAAAATTATTTTGCTTTTAAATTCCATATGTTTAATTTATGAACAGAGATGTATTAAGAGTTTCAATAGTTTATGAGACAACACAAGTCTTTTCGTAGTCTACAGTAACTTCAAGTATATGAACGTATACTACTTATACTTACTTTGGCAATAAAAGTCTTGGAGGAAAAAAAGAAGGCGCGGTTATCATGGCAACATTATGTAGATTCATTCTATTCTGACTCTCATATTTGATAATATTTAAAAAAAAATTCATAAGAAGTCTGAATGTATTTCGATGTTCGACTGGAAGCAACAAAACTAAAAGATTTAATGCTTTAATTCTATCTTCCATTTTTGTAATGGCTGAAACAATAAAAATGAGATATTAAATATAGAAAAACTTGTAATTCTAACTGGAAAAAATTGAATTGAATTGAATTGAAACAATAGATATAAACTTACCACTCGTTTTGAAGAACATATCAAATAACTCCATAGTAAAAATTGGATCTGGTAAATCTCTTAGTAACTTCTTCAATATCCCAGTTAAATCATGTACAGAAGCACAGCTTAGTAAATTTTCAACTTCTTGAATGTTACTAAAAAACTTAGCTTCAATCTCTTGGCACAAAAATTCAAGTTTCTGCTTTTGGCCAGCAATGCGCAAGATGCCATCTTCAGACAAACATCTTTTATTTAGTTGTCCTATTACGCTTTGAAATATTTTAGGAATCATGGAATCATCTGTAGGCATATCGCGCATAACAAGAGTAGAAAGCTTTAAACCAAACACGTTTCCACCTTAAACAACTTTTTGTAAAAAACCTACGTAAAACTTAAGAGAAAAAGTCTACCTTTATTTTTAATACTGGCCTTCCTTTTAATGAATTTGATTTTGTAAGAATCAAAAATTGCTACTAGTTCCACATAAAGAAGTGGATGTAAATGCTGATATTCACTATCAGTTAATTCGTCGATACTGACTCCATCCTGTAGTATCCAATTCTAAAATCCAAATTATCTTTTCTTGTTAACTGGTAAAAATTAAATCAGTCATGCCAATACATCGTAGGATTGATTAGTTTTGCCTTGGTTACATCAGATCAGAATATCATCCGATATTAAATTTTAAGCTTCAGGCCAAACTAGTCCACTATGTAAAGGCTAGAATAATTTGGAACACAAATTGCAACATCTCATTGAATTTGCAGTAAATCGTGATTTTAGTCATAGGTTAAATATATTCAACTAATAAAAAATATATATAACCAATAAAAATGACCCATAATATGACTTTGAGGCCCTTTAAGGAGGAGTAGTGTTGATTGTTGTTGTTTTCAGAAAAATCTTTTTTTTTTTTAATTTGCCAATTTATGGTATTTAAAATAGCATTAATCATGAAAACTTATGACATTTTTATTAAAATATCATCAGCATCCCTTAAGTAAAGTCGTGGCGACGGATTAAATACTGATAAATATAAAAGTTGCTAACTCCAGCTTAATTTAACGAAAGTTATTTGTCAGGTCTAACGATGATCTTTGTCACACCTGTAAACAACACTTATGCGTAATTTATTTCATTATATGGATGTTACTTTGCAATATATTCAGAAGCAACTTCTTTACCGGTATGCCCATTTCCATTTATTCATTTTATAATTGTCACTTGACGAGTCGATGAATTCCTATTTTCCTTACAGTCTTTGCTTGGATTTTCGATAATTCCAGCAATTAATTTTATTTTATTCCATAATTGTTCTCGATGCAGGATTTTACAGAAAATACTTAGATTCTTACAAGACTGTTAAGAAATTCAATATTCCAAAGTAGTAGAAAGTAAAATTGTTAAAGTGAATGTGACTAGACTCAAACTCTGCAATGTCACATAAGGAATCAGATGGCGACTTCTCAATATATTAAGGATCATTTTGCTTTATTTTATAGAGTGAATTCTTCTAAGAGTTTCAGCAATCTTTTCACAGAAATTACATTCTGACAACTACTGTAACTGTTCATAATATACGAGTCCTTCTAGGATATTTGATTTTCAAAAAATTTCCAACAATTCCATCCTTATTTTTGAGTATATTGAAATAAAAATTACAACTTTTTTTAACTTCTCATTTTACTAGTGTAATTAACAAAACAAACTTAATAACTAGTATTAGTAAAAAAACACAATACTATTTATTGAAATGAGTATATATTGAGTATCATCGTATAATTGGAATTACCGGGAACCATTGAAGAATTCGATATTGTTGATTTGATATTTACTGCATTATGTTCCATTTTATTAACGATTTAGAATTTTACTTACCTGATCTATATCTACATCGTTTTGTTTAATCAGTCCTTCAAAGCTTACAGCTTCATCTTCATTACTATCAGTACTGTTAATGTAAACCTTGCTACAATTATTGCTTATTGTTATACTATTATGGCTTCTAGATAATTGATTATGCAAATTTGTGGACTGATGCCTAAAATAATTTAGAAGTTATTATTATTATTATTATTATTATTATTATTATTATTATTATTTAATTTTGCTAATTAACAAAAATGTAATATAATAATATTGATTTAGTGCATCTTTTAATTTTATTGCTTTTATTGCTTAAGTACTTGACAATATTAAATTGTAATAATAGCATTTACAAAATTTTAACAATGCAGCAATTCGTTCTATATTTTGTATCAGAAGAATGTTTATCACGTTCTGGTTGTAACAAAGTGTCTAACATAATATGCAATAGTATACTTTGTTGAACAGTGACTTAGTCTAAACTTTCTATACCACTAATATTAAACGTTTAATTTTATTTAATTTTAATACTTTACCTGGTTATAATGGGAAGATTAGTTTTCATAGGTTGGAGGGACGTCAGCTCTGTTGTGGGATCACTTCCACTTCTTTCCCTTTGTGGTCTGGGTAGTGTGCCATATTCATTCAATGGTTGATAACCTTTTAATACTACATTATCCGAGCCCAAACGGGCAACATTACTTTTGTCAGTACGGTTAAACTTCTTATTTTGTATTGGTTCACTCGACGTCCATTTTACTTTAGTTTTGAAGCCTTGGTGTGGGAGATCAAGTGGGCTAGAATAGAGATAAATTAAAGATAAATTAAGATATTAAATGAACGTTAGTTATTTTAATTATATTAATTTATTCGAATTTTATTTATTTTTTTCTAGTTAAATGTCATAAAGTCCAATCATTTTCATTTGCAATTTGAATATTTTATAGAAAAATGGACGCAACGTCAAATTATCAAATAATATTCTAATGAACTGAACATGAATATCTATTTATAATACATTTCAATTGATTGATGAATTGATTGATTGATGAGGACACAGGTGTAGAGCGACAGATTTGTTGTTACACCTTGTGTTCTACAATAAATTGGTTGCGGGATTCGTTTCACATACTGCCACTTCTTTAATTCTGATGGAGGTGTATCTGCAGATCTGTCGTCGAACCGAACTTCATTCGTATCTTAATTAAAGAAAGACGATATTAATTAATTAATACAAAATAAAAGATACAACTAAATTTTCTAATAAAGAAAAGATACCCATTTTTTAATTATTATATTTTCTTTTGCATAAGCTGGAATGTTTTTAAATTCAGCTTGTATGTTCAAAATTAAATTAAACAACTTTTAAGAATTTGAATAATTTATACACACTAGATGTAATAGAAAAATAATTGTATATAGACGTTTTCTGTGTGGTTATCTTTAACAAAATATTTATACAATATTCTGTTAATTTGTCTAAATTCATCATTTTTGGATAATGATGTCATAAAGCAACATTAGTTGACTTTAAAATATTAAAAAACAAAGCAAATAAGTGTATATAAATTATTCAATTTAAATTAAATTAAACCACTCTTTTAAGAGTAAAAAAGTTTGCAAAGAATATCTTTTAATTCCAATTACATAATTAAGTTCCTGTAAAATTTAAGGAAATGTATAATTATAGACTATATTTATTTCTCCTATTTTGACAAATATTTGTAAATGCGAAGGAGCATCTTACTGAACAAAGAAAAGTCGTCAAAATTTTGAGTGGAATAGTCTAATAATTTATTTTTTATGTCTAATGTATAATTAGTGACATATTAATTTAGCCTTAGCTACGATTTTTGAGGTAAATTTCAAGCTAATTACTATTGTTGTTGTTGGTGTCTATGAAACAATGAGAATGTAACTGGTAATTTATTTTCCATTTTATATAGAAATTTCATCAAAATTGCACTTTCGGTACATGAAAAGATAAATATAAATAAATCCGATAAATAAATCGGATGTTGTTTGGTGTGGTCGAATTTCCGTAGGTTTAACTCTGTTTCCCGAATGATAATCTACATATCACAACCAGGTATAAACATCAATATATGTTATTTCCGTCTAAGTAACACCAAAAATATATTATAAACATTAGACTATAGATCTTACACGATAATTTATAATGGTTCATATAAAATGGTGTTTTAAAATCGTACCTGATTTATTAATTAATTAGTTAGTTTAAATCTACAATATGTTTTATAGAAAACATTCAATTACCTAAGTAAATATTAGCTGATTCAAGTAAATACTTTTAGGTTTCAATAGCGAAGGTAATTAATTAGTTTTCTTACATTCTGATTCTGTGATTGAAAGAAAGATATTCAACACCTCTTTAAACTAGGGTAGTGTTTGATGAACCCATGGAAATTCATCCTTTAATAACACATTTCGTTATTTAATAAGGGTACCAATATCAAAGTGTAGACGTCAAGCTCCACGGTTTCAAATAGTAAAATAAGTAATGACACCCCAAGTTTAAAGGCAAGAATGAAGAATTTTATGCTTAAAAAAAACAAATAATAAAGAGACTGCATACGACCTAAACTGCGAATGCCACAGAGACATCGTATTTAGTTAGTTATCGCATTGCACAAGCTGATGAAGTAGATATTGTAAGTACGTACCTACATTGAAATAAAATTACTTAATTAATTACATGTATACCTAATTTTATTTTTATTAGATATATGATTGATAGATAGATAGATAGAAGATATAAATTTTCATGGATGTTAAAGAGCAATTTATAATACAGAAGTAGAACAGGTAGTACAAATTTGAATCTACATATTATTCATTTGTAGCTTAAAGTATATTAAGAAAATTATCCGACAAAGGAGTACAGTGTCCCCGCTCCGACACATATGGCATATGACAATATATTTGGTATACCTGCCAACTATAATTTCCAGATAGTACTAACATTCAAATAGTACGTACTTTTTTGATGGGGAAAATATTGTTGATGCCAAAAAGTGGCAAAATTTCATTCATTCATTTTTTTACAACAATGGAATTCAAATGTCTAGAATGTATATTCTGTTTAATCTGGTTAATGTCCATTTTTAATCACCTTTCACTTATCGTTGGATAACATTTATACAACTGGTATATGTAAATTAATTTATTATAATAATGTTATCCCCAAAGCCAAGGGGTGTTCTCGAAGTAAGGTAACTAACTCACCGGTATTTTCGTAAGAATATATGAGAAAAAGGATGGAGGTAAACAAGGAAAAAGTGTTAGCTAGCTTATAGATTAAATATTTCAGCATATTTGAATATATATTTACCAGGAATTTCATTCACCTTACTTCGAAGTTTATATATATTTATTTTCTTTGTGTATAAATGTCTATTATATACATGTTTACCGGAACATAATTTTTAAAGTCACTTCAGTCACATATTATATTTATACTGAACTGTATTAGCATGATTCATTCGTGAGTATACGAAACAATGTTAAGCACTCAATTTGATAAAAATGAAAAAAATATAAACAATATATCAATTATTTAATCACTTCATTTCAAACTACCTGAACCACATTCTTATGCAACAATTATTAGTACTGTAAACCAACCAACAACCAACAACCAACAACCAACAACCAACCAAGTCATTCTCTGTCTATGACAGATTCCTACTGGATAATACGGTTTTCCTAATTTAACTATACAAAACACTAAATTTTGTGGGAAAATAAATTAAGTTGTGCTATTTTCGTCAATTTATTCCCTAGCCTACTTGATCCACTGTATTATAAATATGAGGATGTAGTTAGATTTGCTATAATAAATTGCTAATATTATTATTTCAATTTGCACAACTAAAACTTACTCACTAGGTTTTGGTTTTATTCCAAAAAACATGAATGAATGAATACATATTTTCATAGTTTACAATTGAAAAAAAGTTTCAAAACAGTGAAACCTTTATTTTGATTGTAAATTAATATAGAAAATAATAATAATAATAATAATAATAATTAGTGCAATACTTACAAAGGTGGTAAAGAGCTGGGTGGTTGATCGTCATCGGAAGATAGTGGTTCATTAAGAACAATCGAATCTAACGAATCAGGGGTTGCACTTCTGGACCGTGAGCTGGTACTTGATGTCTGTAATTTATTTATTTGTAAATTAAAAACACAATATTGTAATAATTGTAATATGATATGAGATGATTCCCAAAACAAACAAACAAAAGTTTGAGAGGTTGACCAAGTAATTGTGACTTGATGAATTATTAAAGAGTCTTCTGCACTCTCAGGAGCCACCCGAAAACGTCTGATATTAAAAATTCAAATCAAAAATTAAACAGTTATTCATTAGCATCATAAAAATAAGCAATTAAACAAAGATTTAAATCATTAAAATAGATATTTAGGTTTGATAACACATTTCTCAATAAGTCTAACGTCCCGTCTAACTAAAATAGGAATTCAAACGCTTCTCTAAATTTTCTTTTGTGTTCTTTATGTAAAACGATTTCAAAATAGGCATGTCTGTAAAAAGCCAATATGGATAAGACGTGACAGAAGCTTCTGAAGCATTTCTTCCGCTTCAAGAGATATATGTGTGTAGTTGAGGCTGATTTGAATTTGAGTCGATGTTACTTATAAGTTTTGCTTCACTTACCTCTACATCCCAGGAAATATCTCTAATATCTAGTCTGTGCTTCCTTCGGGGTTGTCGACTTTTAAGTGTTTTATTTAGGGTTGCCACCCGATTCCGTATAGTTTTTGCCTGTGTTTCAGTTAAATTTTTTTGACGTACTGAGTCGCTTACGATGTTCTCGGGTATTTCTTCACCCCGCTGATGTAGTTTTGTAAGATGTGAGAAGCCGGTTGCCGACAGAAAATCTGTTGCCAATTCTGCTTCTGAAATTAATAATGTTAAATAAATAAAACATATTGTTCACTTCGTAAATGAGGTTGTATAATAAACCTAATTAAAATTTAAATATAATTTAAAATTAATTATTGATGTATTGATTATAAATTACATAATATATTCGGCAACAAATTGGCATGAGCGTAAAATAACTAAAAGAGATTATCATCACATATCATATCACTATTTTAACGTTAAGACATGAAACACTTATATATACATATGTATAACAAGTCACAAGTTACAAAGTACAGTTATAAGTATGTGATACGTTTGGTAAAAGAAATCATTATTAAACCTCAATTTAAAATAATCGAAAATGTTATATGTATTTATACTTATTGTAGTTATATTAAATGCGATCTTTTGTTGTCATATATTACCCTGTTCCAAAAAATTAACGTTCCACCTATAATTTTATAAATAAACTTTTCTATTTAAGTAAATAGTAAATAGTAATTAGTTCGTGTGTTTCAATAATAAATAATGGGAATTAAGGTTCCCAAAGCTGAGCGAGCATATGCTGAGTATATGGTACTACATATATCCAATTTATAAATCCAAATTTTTTACTAATGCAGGATAATGCGCGACCACATACAGTTCATGTCCGAAATTATCTGGGTGACATTGGGATTAATGCTATGGCCTAGTTAGCTCCCATTACAGTCTTTAACCCAATAAAACATATCTGGGACATTCTTGGGAGACGTTTAAATGACGTCCACATCCTAACCGTCCGAACTTTTAGTTTTTTTGTAACAATTATAAATAAAAACCTATTTTTAAAGAAATATTACTAATAATCATTATTATTGGTGTGGAACAGTGTCATCATACAGTAAATATTGCGTAAAAATATTCTGGATGTTGTGAAGAAAATCAAGTTCAAGTTATGTTTAATTACAATTGAATAAAAGAATTGATTGAACGAATTAATATGTAATTATTATTGTCGACCTCGTCAGATAATAATCAAATAAATGTGTATTCAACATCTAAATTTGGAACAATCGTATTTTAATGGCTTGAACGTGGATCGTATTAATTTGGTCAAGTAAGACAGTGGCTGGACATAGTGGTCAAGTATTTACATATTTACCCCAATTTACTATAGAATTAATATATGTGTATGACATATTTACATTTATTTAGTCCTGGTACACCTGTGTCCTTGGGCTTGTTGAGATCTACATGTATGTTCCATGCCTATCTATAGATTCACTACTTAGTAAATATTTGATAATAAATATGAAACTGCTATTTTACGTCGTGATGACTTAATATGAATATCATCTGGTTCAAAACATTCTTGCTGCTGTATTTTCGATACATTTGACAAACAAATCAAAATGACAAAACGATCTTTCTTTCTTCTCCCTTACTCATGACAACATGTCACAAATATAGGAACCCAGATATTTCTAACAATAAGTGTATCAAATAAACAGACGCAAGACGATGTAAGATAATATATAATTAATATTTAATAATTATAATATTTTGCCAGAAGAAACATATTTATATAAAATATAAAACGACTTTAGACGATAAATTGTTTCAAAGGAATTAGTAAATGAGTACAAGCAGTTATTTGAACGAATTGAGTGTTTCAATTAATTTAGTGCTTTTACCAAATGTACATCGAAAGAGACTATAAGAGAGAAAGACAATTGAGTAAAATCCTTTTAGTCGTGCAGTTACAGTTTATGAACAGAAACAACTTACCATCAGGTACCGAGTATTCTTCCACTACAGGACCTTCCTGTGTATGTTTTGCCTCATCTAAATAGTATTTGAGAAGTGACTCATCTGGTTCCATTATTTATTCAATAATTCGATAGATTCTGATGCATAATCTGTAAACACAAATAAAATGTAACTATGAATAAAATTTTTTCATACAATTTTAGACTAAAATTTTAAAACTTGCTCTTAGGAAATAACTAATCTACAAATATAACCACTAGGTACATAATGTAATTTTGATAATCATGAGATAAGAATTAATGACAAATTTATACTCAAAAATATTCAAAAATGATGATGAAAATGAATATTTTTCTCTTTAATTACAGGATGTCCCTAAATTAAGTGCACAAAAATTGATCACATATTCTTGACCTCAAATATAGGTAAATTCGACCCATTAATTTTAAAGGTAAGTGATCCCACCAAATTCTAAATCAATTTTGATTTTTTAATATTTGTACACTGGGTGTTTGAGTTAAACATATTTATTAATACAATATATTAGAAACGATGCATGGAATCGAAGTTCAACAAGAAGACCATTTTTAGGCTTAGGAAACTTAAAATTTCATGTTGTTATGTCAAAGTTAAAATAAATTTACGTTGAAAAAAGTAAAGTTTTTAAATCGTTTTAAACTTATTTTGTTAGACATAAAAAGTTATGTAACTGTACAAAATTTCGTTATTCTACCTTCAGTAACTAACCTTCGGTCTATTTTGAGGTCAAAAATATGTGGTTAATTTTTGTGCACTCAATTTAGAGACACCTTGTATATTGATATGTAATTATCAAAAATATATGGATATATTTATAAAACCTTTATAAACCTAAATTCTTATTTAGATCGTACCCATAATTGAATTATCCTTAAATCATAAGAAAAAATAAGTAATCCAAAAATATTTGTTTAATTTGTAATATATTAAAATTTCAATAACGAAGATACAAACATTTAATAGTAATATTTAAATTATGTTGATTGTATCCGTACTTAATGAATTTTCATGAATTCATGAAAATTATTGCTACATCTCCTTTTTAATTTACTTTTTATTTAATTTAGTTTGTTGAATTTATAAAATATTGAACATAACATTTGTTTTGATACACAGAAATATTATTTAAAGGAAATATTTGTAACAGTAAATAAAAAATTGCATAATAAAATTACTAGAGCTAAAAATGTGTAAAATTTGGGAATGTTGGTCGAGAAATTCCTCTATTTTCGACTACTACTTTGACAAAATATTCTTCCAGAAAACGTTTCGTTGTTACAGACTGGTTAGGAGCATTCTCTATGTATATATATATTTTAAATTAACTATCTTAATCTCGAAGAGTATTTTGTTAGCACCGAAGGTTCGTGTAACAGAGAGTCATGGATATGCCTGGTGATTTGTTTATCTCAATGAATCAATAAGCCTGAACGATTGAGGTGACAATATTTAGAAATGTGACATTGGACAATGGATTCCGACTGACACGTACTTCCGCAACCAGATCATCTTCATCTATAATAAAACTATGATAAAAACATGCATAATACTAATACAAACTAACCTATTTGATCCCAACAAAAACAGAATTATTTATTATTTTTAATTATAAATGAGAGCATTATAAAATGAGAGGAAATTTCCTGTGGATGGTCTAGGTAAAAATGGGATATTATAATTTTAGGAGCCAGAATTATTGTAGAAGCGAAAAGTATTAAAAGTATGAAATATTAGGAAGACTCCATAAAATAGAATTTACGATTATACATATTAGAAATTATGGCAGCACGGTTCCGGCGGTCTAATAATTCACATATGACAGACACATTCAGTGAATGAAGGAAGACTGGTTATAAGCGAACGTGTTATGTATGTTGATAAATTTAAATAAATATGTGTGCTCAAATACCTTTGAAAAAATAATCATTTAGAAGGAAATTATTTGATTCTCATAATAATAATATAATATTCATTATTATACTAAAGAATAGCATTAGCAAACGAATCTTTTATAATGAAACTAGGAATGTCATTAAGGCCTGCGATAGGTGGATAGGAGGTAGGCAAATTTATCTGGTATTTATTTAATATCTTCCTCAGACACCATTAGTAAATTTATAGATGGGTAAGAAAATAGAATTAATCGTAGAGAGTTTTACCAACTATAAAAAGCAAAAGCTGTTAAACTATTAAAATTGCCATGGAAAATAAATCCGAATCCGAAGAGGCCATAAATGCGATGAAATATATTTCATGATAGATAGGCACACTAATTAATAGAAACTCAACATGGAGCATTTAACTATAGAAGAGAAAATAGAAATGTAGAATGTACAATGTTTATGTAGAAGCTGACTGACTGGCTGGCTGGCTGTTGCTGGAGTTTGATAATGCCGTCGATATTTACGATTTACGTCGATGTTTGTCGGATAGAATTTGTTCCCGTGCTTCATTTTACACTACCATCAAACAATCAAAACTTTTTGTGAGTGGGCGCGTGAACAATATATACAGAACAAAGCCCAGTTTTTTCGTTTTCGTTCCGTATTGATCTCCGAGCAGCCGTCATCTACAAAGCACGGAACGGAATGGTTAATCCGCAATGGCTCCGCCAAATTGAATATCACCGTCCTTGGTGTGGAATAATTGGCAACAAACATTGCTCCCCATATTATTGAAGGAAACTTGAGGAATGGTCAGATGTACCGATACTTTCTTTAAAATAAACTGCCACTACTATGAAGTACGATGGAACATGTGGTTTTATGACACATCACATCACATCACATCACATCACATCACATCACATCACGGTTGTATATTACAAACAGCTTTAATATTAATATTCACAATATTAAACATTATAAATATAAATGATGTAGGATAAAAAATAAAATAAAATAACTACTTTCATAAGTTGGTGTTAACCTTATTTATTTCCCAAATACTTAAAAATAACTTAATAATGAAAAAAAGTCTCGTTTTGAAAAGTGAAAACAATGTCGTTTTGCTTTTACGATTCCAAGGGCATTGTCCATAAAAGAGTTCGTTCCATCGAGCTAAACCGTATTCCACTCGAATATCACATAGAAGGAAGTTGGCGTTGGATGCACGATAATACGTCAGCCCGTTTATCAACATCTCTGACAGAATTTTTTAATAAATACATTTCTATATAATTGAGATATTTAACGGGACAAAAATGCATACGTTTCATTCTATTTGATTGAGTATGTCGTTTTAGACATTATAAAGTTCCTTTAATAACAAACTAAGCACTATCAAGTACCTATTTGAGATAATGTTTAATTTAATTTTATTAAATATGTAGAATGTAATACTTCAAAAAATATATCTTCTAAAATTCCGGGAACCTTTTTATTTCAAGTGGCGAACATTATTTACTTTTTATAACGTCGGAAAAAATCAAATGTTCCAAAAATATATTGTTTGTAATATATTAAATTATCTTAAGATCTCTGTAGACATAAACAATTGGCAATAGATAATTAAAATTGTTTTCTAAGAAACATAGAGGACGCAACTGAAAACTTCAGTACAGATTGTCCATGACTAATTTTGTCCGTATAAAATTTTTAACTTTTATAAAACAAATTATTACACAAAATGTTTAGTTTTTGTATTTCTTATAGTAAAATAATTAAAATATTCTAGTGGTTCTTGTAAGCTGTTGTCAATTAAATAATGAAATCAGTAATTTTAATTTAGCGTACATATAAATCTAATATGGTATTATTTTTACAATTCATAATTGTTTAACGTTAGACGTTAATAATAATTTCGAAATTGTCACTTACTGTCGTGTCTCTAAACATAAATACAAACAAATGTTTGTATCACATTAATTGGCCTAAAAGGTAACAATTTTTTTTTAATATGCAACATTATTAGTTTTAGTTTTGTTATTCTTTATACTATAATAATTATAATATTCTACTCATTTAAATAATTTTAGTATAGTTTAGTCAAAGTATAAATATTACGAGACAATCATTATTGGCAAATTTAGAAAGGTCAACATCAATTATTACAGCAATTCATAACCGTTTAACATTTTTACGCATAATTTTGAAATTGCCACTTATTGTCGTGTCTCTTAACATAATACAAGTTGTACTACATTAATGACATCATAGATCAAGCAACGAGCGGCCAACCAACCAAATTTATTAATATGTAATAATTATTAAAATATTCTGTTGTTTCTTATAATAAATATTATTAACTTTGTAGGTTGCTTTCAATTAAATCATTAAAACATCAATTTTTTATTTATTTATTTTTTTAATTATTAAAATATTCTTTTGTTTTTTATAATAAATGTTATTAACTTTGTAGGTTATTTTCAATTAAATAATTAAAATAGAAATTTTAATTTAGGCTAAAAATAAATTTTACAAGACGACCACTCTCGACAAATTTAGAAAGATAAACAGCCAATTCATAACCGTTTAACATTTTTACGCATAATTTTGAAATTGCCACTTATTTTCATGTCTCTAAACATAATAAAAGTGTGATTAGATTAATGACATCATAGACCAGGCAACAAGTGGCGCTGGCATAAATACTAGAAATCCTTCCAATTTATATATCTTTAAAACTTAATATGCAACAAATTAGTTCAAATATAAAAATTAAAAAAATACATACATGTGTATAACAATGAGTTTTAATTCTATAATAATTCAAAAATTATATTTGTTTCTATCAATAACTGTCATTAATTTTGTGGCATGTTTTTGTCAAGACGAAATTCCTCTTAGTATCATGTGTCTTCTAACACACACACACACACACACACACACACACACACACACACACACACAACACAAAATAAATGTTTGATCACATTAAGGACAGAGCAACAAGTGGTACTGGCGTAAAATTATCCAAACGATATTTCTTGAAAACAATGTATTAAATGCTATAAAAAATAACAAAAATTCAAAAAGTAAAATTTGATCTTAAGACTTATTGTTTTTAATTAGGAAGAGATGTTTGAATACCCTGATATAGACAACTAAATCATATCTATCGAAATAGTAGAAACTTATAAATTAACCGTGTTCGTGTTCTTTATATTATAGTCTAACACATATGTTAGTCAATGCCTGTTCTACAGAAGTGTTCTGTAGAAATCGAAATTCATTACACACTTTTAAAAAGCAATATTAAAATAAAAACAAAATACTACGTACTTACATGTAAAATTTTTACGGAATGTAGGTGAATGAAGCAATGACTTTTCTAGGAATGAATACTTCACTTCAATCACTCAATGACTAATAAATTTGTACAGCACGTTTTGTTATTCTTTTCATCATTATACACATTATTTATCAATACAAAATATATTTGTCACGTGTATCCTCGTTAACACAAACCAAAACATCAATTCCAACACAAATTCACTAATAATTTCATATACACACTTATCTCTATTGTAAAACGTAATAAACCTTGAAGAGACTACTTCCTAACCTACACCTGAAAAGATTACTTAGTACTCAAAATAAACAGATATACGTCAACAAAAGTTGTAAATATTTCCAACTCAGGATTAAGAGCTCCATCTATTATGTTTCATTATACTAACCTGTGGACTACTTAATAAGTAGGACTGTAACAGACTGTATCTTGAATTCCAAACTAAATTATTGTAATGGCTTGTGCCATCTAACGTTGAAGGGTATATTCATATTCCATCTTAATTGTAAATAAATTAATTAGTTATAATATATATTCATATATATTTATTTATATGGGAAATTTTATGGTATATGAAATTCTGAAATTGTGAATAAGGTAGTTGCCTAACCGTAAGGCTTACAGTGTAAGATATAGGATGGTTGTCTAACGTGAGGATGCACGTGAACTGTTAAATTTGATACAAATATTCCTACATTGCATTATGCCCAACTTGAACCTTTTATCTTAAAATGCATGTTTACTATAAAATTTGATAAATTCTCTCAGTTCTCAAAGTTTTAAAACGATACACTTCTTACTGTATGGGATTTTTGAAATCAGATACCTAGCGAAAACGATGCTCAAAGTCGCTGTTATAGAATAAGTGTGACAGCCTGTCGCTGACACGGACCGAGTGAGTACTGAGGATATGAAGTTGTCGAGTTCTACGCCTCCGAAGTTGCGAGTCCCAACGTCGATTAATCGATTAGTTTACAACCTCTGTCGATATTTCGAGGATGTACATACATTATCCACTTCGTTTCACGATTGAATTCTACGTGATTTCACAAACACCTACAGATCATAATTCTTTGCTTATGTAGATTATAAACGTAGAGCCATATTTTACTTCATCTGTAATGACTGAACGAAGATATCAGCTACTTGAAATAAGAAAGTTATTAGCAGTTATTGGAGTAGAAGAAAGTAGGCATCCAGTGAACCATTTCTGATACATTTCATCAATGTGCTCACACTTGAGTCTGAAACGCTCTAGATAAAGTGATGTCGCCCTCAAATAGGTCTCAAATATACCGCTAATCTGAGATGCTCCTGTGATGTTTCTGAGACGTTTTGCTGATGTCTCATAAACTTTATTTTTATCTGTTATACAAATGATTCAGATATACTATTTTACATATGTTAGTGGATTAAATGTTTGGAATATTAGTTGCCGAAATATATTGAATATTACTTAACCATATTTATGTGGTTTGAAAATAAAAATAAATAAAATCAATTTACCTATACCATATACCATATATACTGTGTTGAAAATGTCCAGGTTTCAGTACTCCACCAAACACACAGAAGCGCCATTATGGGATGCGCAGAAACCACATTTTTAAAAGAATATAAAAAATTAAACCGAAAGAAATATTTTGAATAAACAAACAGAATGGTACAGAATGGTGAATATTATGGCGAAAATAAATATCAGTCTCTTAGTAGGAAAAATAATTGTCTAAAGATTTCCAACACCCGATGAAGGAAAAAATGATGCACAAGGTGAATACAATAGCCAATGCCGCCGCCTTTCCTTTATTAACCAATACGCAAGTAAAGAAGATCAAGGAAGCCATGCGATATACCGAGGTTCATTGTTTATGTGTCGGGTTACATCGTTTTTTTCGATGAGAGCGATATGTGAGCTTCTTCATAACAAGAGAGAGTTAATAAAATTATCATATTAATAATAACAACTGTTAACGTCAAACTGGATGCGGTAAAAAATTATAATAATATTGAATTGAACATATTATAAATCGACAAATCGATTAACATCGATCGATCTGCAGATTATGCCAAAGGATAATCCGATTTCTGCTAAAAGAAATGGTTCAATTATGAACAAAGAAAATGTACAAGAAAAATTATTACAATTTATCCTTCAGGATGTTTATTTCGTCCCCCTCATTTACAATGTTTAGTCTAATTATAGGCTTACGTTTAAATACAAAAGGCGCAGTGAAACGAGAATTCGATAAATCTTTTTAACAGAGACTCTCTCGAATGCTAGCTATATGTATTGGAAAGCAAACAAATTTAATTTTGGCACGAGAAAGAAAGGAAAGCCTCGCCACTAGGGAAACACATTAATACTGACGTTTATAAACCAATTCAATAAACTTCAATAAACTGAGATATTATCTTCTAGTTAAAAATGTGAAATAGATCACCGTATGACACACTTGATGGGACACAAATTTAAGTCCAATGATAAATCGCCTCTATGAATCGCCTCAGAGAAAAGAAACAGATCTTAATGTAAAGTGAGTTTAACAATTAATTCATTCGAAAACTTTTGGATTCTCCTGGTATTCAACAAAAACAAAGATCTTGTCAAAATAGATTCAATAAACAGCTATGAATATTCCAATGAACTTTCTGAATAGCCAAATAGCAACTTTTGTTTGCAGACGCGCAGAAAAACTAACTCTTCATTACGAACAGATCTTCAGTCCTGTTACACAATATAAATAAATCAATTTATACTTATTATTTATCTTCCTCATCGAAAAATTGCAGTGACAAAATATTTTTAAGTTTCCAACGATCGAATCCAACTTTTATCTCGGAACTTAAACAAGGGACGATCTGTGGTTCCGTTGTTTTTGATGGTGATGTGACTATTTCTTTGCATACGGATGAATTTCGATAGACATGCGGGTCCTAACATGAACATATCCGAACGGTAGCGATCAAATCGATGAATCTTGGCCGTGTGTGTCCAGAACAATCGTGATACGTCACGATTAAACCAGTCCGCCCGTTGCTGCGGTTTTCGCCCGCGTCATATGTTCGAGGGCAAATACCAGCTTGACAGTTTCCCTGTTAGAATGAGATTTTTGCTACATATGGGTATGGTATACTAAATTTGAGGTAAATGATTGAACTGAAAATGATAAAGAACACTTTATAATATTGAACACTTCGCTTATGAACTGTCAATTTAAAATAATTTACATTAAAGTTTCAAGAAAATATGTAAATTACAGTAAATTAAATTTTGAAAAATGTAATGTTTCTATTAAACATGTTTTTTTATAGATATTTTAATATAATTATCATCTTTATTAATTACAAAATTTTATTAGTCAAATTCGTTAAAAATAAAATAATTAAAATTTTTTCAATAAATAAAATTTTATTATAAAAATAATTTTACTATATTTTTCATGTTTGTTTTTGATCACTGACCGACCTACAACTAAAATACATATTAGAAAATAGTGAAAATAACTTTTTATAGTGTAGAGTAATTGAAGATCAATATTTTAAATAAATCGGAAATAAAATCCAAATCACATATAATTTTAATAAATAATAATAATAATAATAATAATAATAATAAAGTAGATGATGAGGAAATGATGTAACCACAAACTAATCAGTAACGTGTGGTATATAGTCGTTAAATACTCATTCATTAGAATGATATGGATAATCTTATATCGAATATTTAAAGGCAAAATCCTAATTTATTATAAAAACCGTTTAATCGATAACTTTTAATATTCCATTGTGTGCTATATGTATAATAACGTTACTTTTTCCGAATATTACAAATATGTCCTTGTAGAATTTTGCATGGGTTGATGTTTTGTATGTACTTATTAGCATCATAGTCATCGGATAAGGTATAGTCCAAAACCAAGATACCAAATGCGTTTGCTTTTACTGTAAAATTTTATTTATTGTCAAATAAATTTAAATTTGTTATCTCATACAAGATACGAATTATATAATATAATTGTGTATATATCGATCTAATTACTAAATCTAGTATTACATTAAAAAAAGGGCAAAGTCAAGTTATGACCAGGTCCAGTCTTTAATAATTTTAGATACGTCATATCCACATTCACTAAAAGGGGTACATATATAATGTAATGTAATGTAATGTATACACATTAATTCATAGGTCCTTTAAATTTTGGCATAGAATCACACAATTATAACCAGTAAATAGAATATTATAATTTTGAATAAATGTTATTTAGGATAGATACCCAAGTCATAAAATTTAAAAGTCCCGCTGTTGAGGCTGAGAAGCATAGTCGTCCCTAACAGGTTTATGAAAACTGACCAGCAGTCATGTCTCATTTAATTTATTAATGATTAATTTGAAAATATATAAATATACTAGTATCCATTATTACCGCGAAAATATTTTGAGAGCTAATTATTTTTGAAACCGTTTACACATGTAATAATTTTAAAAATTGATAGGAACGTAATAATCAGTGTGCGGCCACCTATTTGTTACGACACTGCACTTCCAGTATTTTCCAGAAGCGACGCGCCAAATGTAGAACTCCTAACCTTTAAATATATAAGGCAACTGGCTCTGCGACCCAGGGAGTGATCCTTGAGCAGTTGGTTGGTGCAGACGTGTGTGCAGTTTTTTTTAAAAAATCTAAACATTTCTCCACTAAATAAAAGTGTATAGTTCAGATTAGTACAAAATGGGAAAGGATTATTATAAAATATTGGGAATAGCAAAAGGAGCAAGTGACGACGATATTAAGAAGGCTTACAGAAAATTAGCACTCAAGTACCATCCAGACAAAAACAAGGCCCCCGGAGCTGAGGAACGGTTTAAAGAAGTGGCAGAAGCCTATGAAGTTCTTTCGGACAAAAAGAAACGTGATATTTATGACGCTTACGGCGAAGAGGGCCTAAAGGGTGGTCAGAGCGCTGGCGGAGGTGGACCCAGCAATGGCAATTTCCAATACACCTTCCATGGAGATCCAAGAGCTACTTTTGCACAATTTTTCGGTAACGCTAGTCCATTTTCGACGTTCTTTGACTTTGGAGGCAGCAACCGAATGTTCAACATTCATGATGATGACATGGATGTGGATGATCCGTTTGCTTCGTTAGGTGTAGGAGGTCCACCAAGACCAGGCGGTGCTTTCCGTAGTCACTCGTTCAATTTCCATGGAAGCCCAAACAGAAATAAGGACAAACTACAAGATCCTGCCATTGAACATGACCTGTATGTGTCACTTGAAGACATAACTAAAGGATGCATGAAGAAAATGAAAATAAGTAGAAAAGTTTTACAACCTGACGGCACAACAAAGAAAGAAGACAAAGTTTTGACTATCAATGTTAAACCAGGATGGAAAGCTGGCACTAAAATTACATTCCAAAGAGAAGGAGACCAAGGAAGAAATAAAATTCCAGCCGATATTGTCTTCATCATAAGAGATAAACCCCACCCACTATTTAAAAGGGAAGGTAGTGACATCAGATACACTGCTAAAGTCACACTCAAACAGGTAGGTGGCAATGTAGAACTATTTTTAGTATACTAAAAAATGTTTCAACTGCTCAGTATTTCAATTTTTAAGTTTCGGCTAAAAATAGACTTGTTTAGTTGACCCACTATGACGTAGAAATCCAAAATAAAATACTTGCAATCTATTTTTGGTAAAATAATAAAAGCTTGCATTTATATTTTTATTAATAAATCAGTTCAACAAGTAATTATTTATTTTTGTTTCAGGCATTATGTGGTTGCACTATAGAAGTACCAACATTGTCTGGTGATAAGTTTCCTCTTCATTTTACTAATGAAACCATAAAACCAACCACTGTGAAACACATCCCAGGCTATGGTCTTCCACTTCCCAAAGAACCATCAAGACGTGGTGATCTATTAGTCAGCTTTGATATCAAATTTCCTGATCATTTGTCATCATCAATTAAAGATATATTGTATGATACTCTTCCTAATTAATTTTTTAATTTTTAAGTTTTAGTATGAATGAAGTTTGTACGTTTTAGTACATTGGTGTGACTGTTTTATTAATATAAAGCAATATTAATGTAAATAATGCTTGTACACTTGTTGACATTGAAATTTAAGAATAGTTTTTGTTTATTATTATTGGCATCAGATACTTTTTATTACTCATACTTTTTTTTGTGTACAAGATTCATAGTTTGTTTTGGTACATACTATATATATATATATACATATATACGTATATATAGATTTGTTGTAAATTATTTTAGTATTAAGCAAATGTGTTAATAAATTATTTTTTTACCTATAGTGTTTTTGTTTTTCCTTCTGAAAATGTTGAAATAACTGTTTATTTTTAGGATGATTTTTTGAGAAGTGTATTAGCAAATAAAGTATAAATAAATATCAACTTAAAATCGTGCATTTTTACCTAAATTCGGAAATATTTACAAACAGAATGAGGCTTTATATCGACCAATAGATATTAATATAATAAAGCAAAAATAAAATTTTCAATAAGATAATATTAAAATTAAAGATCTAAATATAACTTTGGAACGCTGAACGAACATATTTAATATGTCTAATTTCAGACCAATCATAAATAATAACACCCCTACCTACTCACTTTATTTGAAAGAAATTTGCTAAAGTGCTAAAAATCTAAGCAAGAATCATTTTTTTAACTGCGCATCTCAACTCAAAATATTAAATAATTGTAAAGAGAATTCACACAGACCCAGTTCATAATATTCGACATTTTATTAAAAAAAAATCAAACTTTAATTTTTTATATTTATTTCAACTGGTTATTAAAAATTTAATGTTTGATGTCGAATTTAAGATACTTTTCATTGTCATCAACGACGGATACATTAGAATTGAAATTGGGGGGTCCGTTACTTACGTGGACCTAACATACGTCAAAGTTCGTGGGATTATTCCATTAATGGCAAAATCGGAAATAGATCATTTGTTTATGTAAATAATTATTTATTTTATACAACCCATTAATACAATTATTTTCAACAAATTATTCCTGAGATAATATTCCACTATTTTACTAAAAATTAGATTTTATTGTAATGAAACCAATAATTTTAATCAAAATATAAACAGACGTATGTGAATCCATTATTATATTTATTCAGTACTTTTTGAGATTTAAGTCTTGTTGACTAAAACTTGTTAAGGTTTGTAGTGTAGTATTTAGATAACGTTTTTCGGACTATGTATGGAATAATTTTTAATTACCATAACTTGTGTTGATTCTTCTAGTTCAAAATATCAGTTACAGTGGTCTAAAATAAGTAGTACATCCTGTTTTTGACAATATTATCAAGAAGATAGTGGCTTAATATGTTTGTTTTAGTAATTTTACTCACCCCAGATATTAAAATTGTCATAACATATACATATTAAATTAAGGGTATTTTTTACATAATGGTTGTAGGAGATGAGAGAAGGTTGTGTAGAGAAATCCTTACTCAAATATTATGTACAAAATATAATAAAATCTTATTTAACATTTTTTATTCACATGTCTGTTCAAAAACAATATTTGTTTAAATTATAAATAATATCTCATTTCAAAAATATTGGCAGTTAGTTTTGACAAATTGTTGAAAAAGTTGTTTTCCTCTATATTTCGTGGTCTGTGGTGTATTTATTTTAAATAAATTTCCCATAGTTACTTAATTATTAAACCTTACATTTGCAAACATACTGTGGAGATAAGCAATACATAGCGAAAAAGATGTATCCTGCAATTAAATAACATGAATTGTTGTGACATTACTTTTATTCAATCTGACAAATTGAGGAAAACAATTTTTTGTATTAATTTTAAAAGAACTTAATTATTCTGTATGTTCAATTACTCCATATTTGTTATTTTCAAAACATGTACTATACAGAACTTAACTTAACAATAACAAACATAAAACAAGATATTATGTGAAAAAAACTTGTATAACTCAAAAATAAAACTTAACTAACAGATTCTAATTTACAATATTTACGCACATTCTTTCACTGATTCCTTATTCAAACAGATAGTAATCACTATAATTATTTCAGTGATGTCTTTAAAACATCACTTGAATATCTGGATAATATCAGTTTATGTGAATGAACATAATTCATTTGTAAATATATTTAATCAAAATACAATTAAGACAACAATATTAAGGGAAATGGTTAATAAGTAAAGCCTCTAAAATAAAAAAATGACGTTGTATAAAGATAAAAAAGGAAAAAATTCAGCAAATAGGAGTCTTATAGGAGTACTAATCACAGTTTAAATGATACGAAATTGCTAATCCTCTTGTTAAAATTTAAGAAATATGATGGTGTAAAAATTACGTGGCAACGTATGAGCCAATAGCACATTTGGTAAGTTAAAATACATAATATCAAATTGCACTTGATTGTGAATTTAAGTAAGTAACATTTATACTGTTGGTTGGTTAGAATTAGTTTCAGCAAACTTTGCCAGTCAGTGTGTTAAATGTGTGAATTTGAAAATGAAATAAATCAAGTAATTAAAAGTAATTTGTGCTTCGGACCAGGATAATAACAAATATCCAATAATAAAAAATTAGGAGACACTAATATTTAATTAGCATTGCTTTAAATAACAATACAGTGCAATTTGGTAAAATGCATTACAATTTTATGAAAATATGATAACTGTTTGGCCTTAGGTTCTAAAATTAATATGATTTGTATTGATATGCTAAGACACTATAGAGAATTTAGAATTATTTCATTAGTATAAATATATTTTTCTACAGTATTAAAAATTAATTTGATAAAAAAATAAAAAATTTAAAATAATAAAAATGGATGTATATCCTAACCATCTCTAAATTGATATAATGTACTCTGCTTTCTACAATGTTTTGTGACTTGTTTTATATTTCTAATTATTCTTCTAAATATTTTGGTTGTGTTTCTGAATTACAGTAAGTATTATCAACAGTATCAACAACTACTCCAAAAATGACTGACATTTGGAAATATCTAGGTAAACTAATTTTAAATTATACTGATTTTTTTTTGTAAAATATAACCATAATGTGACTAGAGAAATTTAAAAGAAATCTTAATTTCCAGCCTCAACAGATTGTGCATTTCCTGGGAACCATGCAGTTTCTTTATACAAAAACCATAAATCCGCTGCCCACAAGAAAAAGTTCAAAAATCCAAATACCTACAAATAAAATCATATAATAACATATCCAAGTATAAAATGTATTAAGATCAAAGTTTATTATTTGGGTATCAGGGAAAATTGCCATTACTTTTTCTCATCTATCTAAGGAAGGAAAATTTGTAAAATTCTTAATTATTAATAAATTAGAGAGAATATGAGTCAAATAAGTGTCATGTTATTAAAGATATTTGTGTTTTACTTTAATGCTAATTGAAATATTGTCAAGGTAACTATGTGTAAGACTAATATATCTCTCATAACCATAAATAAATAACAATAATATTAGATTCCCAGATACTGTTGGATCATTTATAAATGTATTGAATTTTCTTAAAAAAAACTGTGACATACCACCGATATATTCAATGTAGAATAACTGCTTTGACTGCTGGTACAATTACATCCACTTCCATACATGGGTACTGTTGCTATTTTTATACCAGTTAAACTGTTTGCCCAAGCAGCACTACTTGAGAGCCATAAAACACCAAAGAGGACAGTTAAAATAAAATCCTAAAAAGATTTCATTAATAAATAAATATACTGTAAAAATAACAACAAAATACATACATACAAAGGCCACTGGCTATTAGTTTTATAAGTATTGTCAAACTTAGCGTACACGACAGCAATAGCAAGGGCATACAACATTGCTAGAACTCCAGTAGCCACAAAAAACTTTGCATCCGAAGAAAAATCTCCTAATATGGCAGCTGTACAATTAGGCGCTACAGTCTTGTTCTGATGCAGTTGAAAAGGGTAACCATATTCAAAATTTGTAGAACGATTGCCACAAGTAACAGTGACGTGCCCGCTGTAGTCCGTTATGGTAGCAAAGGCGCAAATTGAGAATACCTAAAAAAACAGTTATTGATTTATTCTTTAATTGTACCTTTATTATAAACATCATGAAGCAATCTCAGACTATGCTGTGTAATAATGTGTAGACAGTATTAAAATAATTAATTTAACAGTCAACATATGTACGACAACACTTGTAATTTAAACCTTCCTTTCTATTGTGCATAATTGGGCCCTTAATATTAATATAATTAACAATTTACTAATAAAACAAATCAGATTATTGATATGTATATATTGACTGATAACATATTCCGAACTTCCTAATAAGTAACTTTTAATTTGGCATGTTGGATTTAATGATTAAATAATTCAGTCAGCAATTAAATTGGGCTCCTCCTTTTTTTCAGCAGACCTTTAAATTGAAATAACTTATTTACGTATTATTTTGTATTTCATATATGTTTAGATATTATAATAATGGCATTATCTAAATTTTCAAACTGACTGATGACTTTAATCATCATCATCAAAATAAGTAATTGAAAGAAGAAATATTGCTTTTTTATTAAAATAATCAATTTCTGTTTGTTTACAAATGTGCCCAGTATTGCAAAATTAATGTTAAATGAGTCATATATTTTAAGAATTTATTTATTATTGATGTGATCACAAATACATACGTACAAAATGTAAGATGCGCATAACCCCTCGGGGTTCTTGGAATGCTGAGAAATTTAGATCCATAGTTTAACTTAATTAACTTTTCTGGCCGATAAACAAACTGTATTTAGTCTTATTGATAATCTACATGAACGCCTCTCCCGTCAACTTTTATGCAACCAAGCCTCCACGGAAACACCGAACACCTACATAAAGAACTGTCACCCGCCCATAGACAGTGACACTGGTGGATAGATCGGTCGTAGAATCGTAGACCATAGATTTTTACAAATTAAAGATAATGCTGTTTCTATCAGAATTTTAATTAAATAGTTTTCTTTCAAAAATATTAAACAGGATTATTTAATTTATACAAAAATTCAAACAAAATAACAAAATGTGTGATTAAAAATAGACTTGTTATAATATTATAATAAAATCCAATTTTCATTTTTAGTTTTTCATTGCTATTTTCAAAAATTTATAAACGACAGTAATTAGTGAAAATTGAATATTATCACAAATTAATAGACTAAAAGAATATAAAAAATTCAGTGAAATGTTACTTGACTCTAATTAGAATTTGAACAACTTTAGGAGATAACAGTTCAGATTAGAGCAGCAATTAGTATCTCAGAATTTTCTTATTACAAATTTGCATATTATGTTAGTATTCTAATCATAATAATTATTTGTTTGTTTGAGAACGATTAGAGATGGTACTAAACGTCACAACATCACCACATAAAGACTGTGAACTTAGAACTGTACCATTATCTAGAAATATCAACAATAATAATGCTACCATTGAAATAGTAATGAACATATGGTTCTCGGAATAAGCGATGTAGTATGTATGAGTCATAGTAATTTTGGTGGATCTTTAAAAATGTGGGACACATGCACAGTGATGGTCACGATGGTCAGAGCATTTTAATAGGCGTAATATTATCATTGTATCGTTGAAACCTAATTGATTTTTGGGAAAACATTGCATTACTTCTTATTACTTCTAATTAGTTAAGACAAAGACTTCATCACACATATCATGAGTTAAATTGCCGATTTATAGTCTTGTATAATTGTTTCCAATTTATAATTTATTTATATAGACCTACTATTCCAGATATGTATATTATTTCTATAATACTTATTAAGTCCATGAGCTCATTAACAATTAATTGGTAAATATAACTAGTAAGTAATCATATTTTCTAATTAATTGGTAACGGGCTTATGAACATACTTACAATCTACAATAGATCTAATACTTATTGTTGAAAAATACATACATACGTCATACGTATGTGAGTGAATGAAGGTCGTGTGAATAAACAAATAAAATTTATTTATTTTCTTTTCACATTAACTATTTTTCGTCTTATAGAGGAAAAATAAGATTAACAATAATAATACTTAAAAAAATAAATAATCGAAACTTCTCTTGTTAAGGTTTTCATGACCATTATTTGAGTATCTAAATATGTTCGGGCTGTTTATAGGAATTATCTTCAAAGGTATGGTTTGGTTCGAGTCTCTATGATATCTGATTGACAAAGGAAATAGAGATTTCCAAACACAAACCTTCTATTGGTATCACTGCGTAGATGATACTTTCGTAATTTAGAAACATGGGCAAGGAAAACTAAATCAATTTCTTAAACACGTATTATCACGTATCAAATTCATAATGGTATTGGAGAAGGAGAATCAAATACTTTTATTGGATGGACGGTTGTCGCAAAATTCTGTCTGAAAGTCTAAAAAAAAACAAACTTGAACAGAAATTGTCACCAGTCTTCATGTATCGTTGAAACATGTGGGAAATGGATGCGGCAATAGTTGCAGCAGTATCTTGTTGTATTAATTTACCAGAATCGGTATATTTCAAATAACAAAACAAAAAACTCATCAACATCTTGCAATAACTTTTACACACTTTCGAAAAGTCTTACTTAATTAGAAAACTATATTTATAAAAATATAGGTGGTGAGTTAATTTATTGGAACAGTGTATATTATTTATCATCAGTACATACCATATTTTTAATAGACAAGGACACTTCAGAAAACAGAAAACAAGACACTTGAATACTATTTTCTAAATGTTGCTCAATATAAAATAGAAAAATAAAAATATTTGGGTGAACAAAATATGATTTTAATTTTGAGTAAGTACAATATTTTAATTATTGACTTATTGAATTTTATTATTTTTCTTTCAAACAGAAATGAGTTAAAATTAAAAGAAGATGTTGACAAGGAGAATATAGGCACATTATAGTAAATCAACAATTTATAAAAACCTATATTTTTCCCTGTTCATATCTAACTCAAAAAATATTTTCAAAACACTTTACTGCCCAGTCTGTCTATTATTATTATTATTATTATTATTAAATATTTGTGTTTCTAATCGTAAAAAGGAAAAGCTTGTAAATGTCACTAGGATCGATAGATTTCGAGATATGTACCGTTTATCCATTCAGTTTTTTCTTTCAAAGTGAATAATTTTATATATTATGCAATAAAAATAACATTAAAAAGAACTTATTAATTAATTTTTACATAAATCTATTTATATAGGTAGTATATTTAAACTTAACCTTTAGAAATAATAACATGTGATATGTGCAAGTGCATTTGACCAGAAAATATGCCGATACTAAAATTACTTATAATAAATTTATGAAAAATTAATTAAATTAAGTATAATACATAAATTATGGGCAGTAAATTGAATAATAAATTTGATTACAAATTAGCCATCAAATTGATGCGTGTAAAAACAGATTTTAGGTCATGTGTCTTTTAATTCATCGTGAATGATTACTTACTGTACTTTCTTGGTAGTTTCGTTCGGCATAGTCAAAGTCAAGTCGTGGGATATTACTGTTTGCCGAAATTAAAAAGAAATAGTACAAATATGATTATGAAACCTTTTTTTTTAATAATTTAAAAATTCCCGACATAGTGGGTAAAACATGTTATTAAAGAAATTTAAGAAAATTCGACTACTTAGTACGAGTCCGACCTGTCCTGAAAATGACGCAAGTAAGATCCAGAAAAAAATCCAATCCAAGAGGTGGAAGAGAGGATCCGTTCAAACCCTGGTAATTATTAATATCGATACAGCGTATCGAAGAATTTACGACAGATATGCACGAAAGATCTGAGTAGTTCTGCGAAAGCTGTTCGCTGTGACGAAGGCTGTGACCACCAACGTAAACTAAAATTAATTAACTGTCAGTTGGAATGCACGTACCCTAAATATGACAAGAGACTCATAAAGTCCATTTAAAACAAAAATTCAAGACCAACTGTAATGTCTGTAGATATTGTAATAACTGTTTAAAACTTAAAATTATATTTGTTGCTTGATATTGCGGATTTAACAAATTCAGATTCGACTCTTCGATTAATGAAGAAAATCCTAAAACAAGAAACGGATGTGAAACGGGATGGAGTATTTCTCTGAAAAAAATACACTTTCTCTGCAACAAAAATATCTTGATTAATAATTAATTGCAGCAAATGCAAATATATTTCTTCATCACTGTAGACGTCAGCGTCCTGAAATTCCCAGTATGTGACGCAATTCAATTCATTTCATTCATTTCTGGTATCTGATTTTTTAAATTTAATAACTAATAAAAACAAATCATTTCAAGTCAAACCACTTTTCTTTTTCTTTATATTTTAGACACAGAACACAGAACACAGAACACAGAACGTTAGAATGGGTCCACGTTCATCAAAAATGGCTTTTGATTCCAATGGTCAATGGCATGTTCCTTTTTCAGACGAAAAAAGACGAATGCGTTTTTGCCAGTGCCGGTGCCAGTGCCAGTGCCGGTGCCAGTGCCAGTGCCAGTGCCAGTGCCAGTATAAATACTTTATTACAAACAAAACAGGGGTGAAAATACGAGGTACTTAATTAAATTGTTAACTTACATCATTAACGTTTTTGATAATAATAATAAGTTAGTTGATTGTACCTATTTTATTATTATTATTGCTTAATTAACTTAATTATTCTCTATTTGGTAAATATTAATCAAATTATACGTGGTGGAAGAGTTGAAGCTAAGTAAGTACATATCGCTCTCATCATGTTCCTGAAGGGCCTATTCTTTGACACATTTTCATTTTGTCTCTGTGCATCTATCTAATAAGTAGAATCTAATTGAACCATAACCCAACTATTAGTTGTCCCTCTTAGTGATTTTGCTTTTTTTTCGAACTCAACTTATCTAAATCTCAATCGCCACAAAAATAGGAATTGCGAATTGTTCCTTTATAAAAGAAAATATCTTAACATTTTAGTTAGATAACAATTAGTTTTTGAGAGCTCCGCAGTACTGCAGCGCATATGCACAAGCATCAAGAATAAACAGCTATTTGCACTAACAAAAAATTGGTACGTGTAATGCTGTAATGCTGCCAATAAATTGGGTAATAAATTATTGAATAAATAGATGTGTGTAAAAGAGGTATTAAATAAAGTTATTGCGGTAATAATTTATTCTTAATTTTATGCTTATGCTTATATCAACCAAGCGGTGGCACCACCGATCACACCGAATACTAACGAAGAGTTAAGTATCAAAGTCAAAGGTAAAGCGGAACTCATCCTAATGTCGGTCTTTGACCTCAGGATAACAACATTTCTGAGTCCTTTTCAGTACTTGTCTATACTCTGTATAGCCTTAAATGTAAAATTTGTCGTATATACTGTGTTGCAACTATTTTACACTATTTTCCTACAAATTTTATTTTTTTATTTGACTAAAATTTTATATTTTGTATAGCTATTGGAATGTATGTTGTTGTGAGCAAATAATGTAAGCACTCTTTTTTAAAAGGATTTTATTCTTTCGCATCCTTTACCTTATCATTAAAACACTTTTTACAAGAGGTTGTTCAAACATCAAAAATGAAAGACGACGAAGAGATTCCCTAAAATATTGACAGGATCTCATAGATTAAATTATGCTTGTCTTTTGTATTTATATTGTGAGCGTTTATTTCCGTGTTTGATTAGTCAATTTTGGGCTACTACTAATTTATAAAGTGAGTCTAGCGCCACGCCACGCCTGTGTGGATTGTAAAACTTTGATGAATTTGAATTTTTTATACGATAGTTTATACAGGTAACGATTTTTTTTAGTTAATAAGTTAGGTCTAGGTCTCCACCTACTACTCCACACTTCAATTTTCTACCTATCGTAATATGCATATCATATTAGTAGTTAGTATATTAGTTAGTAATGGATTTCAAAGGTCCCCGGAATTGTAAACTAACGAACTCCGGTAAAGATTTTATCTTGTTGTGATAACGAATATTCACATACACATCTTTTTTATTTGTTGCACAAGACATTGACAAATTTATTCGTTGATACAGGTATCAGGGCCAAATGTCAGTTTTCGTAGATATTTCATTACCAAAAAGGTCACAGATATCAAAATGGACGCAAAAATTGCAACAATCATCGTTTTAAAAAAGTTGAACTCTGGACACTTTGTATATTCTTGAAACACAATACATAGTGGGGATTTTAGCATAAAACTTTATCACACAACAGAGATAAAATAGTCTAGTCTGTTCTGATACAATTTAATGCATCACTAATAGTTACCAAATTTATCATTTTTTATTTATGAATTTTTAAAAGGATGTACATGTACATGTACATGTACATGTACTTAGGTACCTAAGTACTTGTACTTGTTTGTCACGTATTTCTACCAGTCTCGTTGGTAGAGCAATAATTTCTGAGCATTTTTATATTTTTATAATTTTTAAATACATACTCGGCCAGTGTCCTAATTTTTTGCCCACATGAGATGTTTTCTCGGAACAATTACTAAAATAACCCATCCGGACACATGGTGGGTAAATTATGTTTCACGTTTTGCATAAGGTGAAATATGTATTCTTACGATCTTCATTTTGTTTTATGAAATAATTCTGCTGCAGTTTTGCGTAGCAGCTCGTATATCTTACCCAGAAAGCATGGAAAGCAACATTTTCCTTTTGTGTTATATAACCTTTATTTTACTATTTTATGTTTTTAATGAGTTATAATAAAAAAACTTGCCTTGCACATATTTAAGAAGATGCAGAGAAAATTTAAAATTAAATATTTCATAATAGGAATTAATTCACATGTACCACCGTCAGTATATAAAAAAAAAATATTTCAAATGCGTTCAAAATTATTCAAAATTATTCAAAATTGATTAATTGGTTAATTGGTTAATTGAGGTTTTCGACTGACCAGTGCCAGACCAATCCAAATTGAATTTCAATTGAAAATTTATGGGATGACATGATGTCTTGATTAAACACCAAGAACCACCTGCGTTACGAATAAGTATTAGAAGTATTAACAACTTTTTTAAGTTATGTATAAATTATCAAATTAATAGCAGTTACATGTAGAAAATAAAGAATTGTTGTTGTTATGATAATTTACATATAATTAGAAGTGTGTATATAATTAAAGTGGTCTATCCTCCAGCACACTTCTATTTTGTAAGAGGATTAGGATTAAATGTTCCATTATTTTTTAAATTTGTTTTTATTACATCTACTTTTCTTTCTACCCATTTTAGAAAAATTGATACACTGAATACCAAAAACATATTATATTTTCTATTGGGACCATTCACCCAGTTAACGGTATTTTTCAGTTTTTCATGAACGTATTAAAACTAGCTGTGAAACACCCATCGAGATGTGTCATAAATGATTAGAAAGGTAATAGAAAATAGAAATACGCTTACGACGGTACTAAAATTGTTTCAATCAAATGAAAAAAATGTCAAGTCGAATATAATAATTGAAATGATTTTAGTAGGAATGTGGTTTATGGACAATATTCAATACAATACAAACAATTTAAGTGAGTAGACAAAAATGTTCCTAAAATTACCCTAAAACATCTTAGCCTTGTATAAACAAATAAAAATTTCAAGTCAAATTGTCTATCTTTAGCAACCGATTAGTATTTTCTGAAATATGACCAATGACCTCCTCTATTTAATCAATCAATCAATCACCATATAATTTGCAGTGACCAATGCATACTGAATGCCCATACTGAAATTTTCTTCAATATTTTACTAGTAATATTAGGTCGCACTAATAAAAGAGAGAGATAAGAGGAATAACTAACTAATAAATAACAAATAGACATTAAAAGGAAAAATATATAATTCAGAAGATACAATAGAAGAATGATGAAATCAATTTATTTCTCAATCGAAAATAATGTTCTGTAGTTCTATATTTTTTAAAAATTATTAAATATGTGTATAAACAAACAAATGTTTATGTTTTATTTTATTCGAGTAGGGGATATCAATTTTACAACATATAGATTGCGTCAATGATGTTTCATAAATATTGACAGTTTGAGGTTCATTTTAAAGAGTAAACTATACTAAGAAATAATTTTAAATACAAAAACATTCAATCCTTGAAAATTTCTCAATTTTTTCTTGATCAGTAAATTGATAGTAGTTCTATTTTACGTAAATTTTCTGGTGAGAATTTAGCAACTTTTCACCTTGTTATTATTCCAATTAGTTCAGCGAATTTATTAAATTTATTCTGCAAAAGGATCAAATACACTGCACTGCACGTAGATAATTTGAATTATTTTAAAAACAGAATACTAATGGCATTAGACAGAAACAATAAGTTTTACTAAGCAATGTAATTTCCTGCATAAATTGCAGACATCAACAACAAAACTTAATAATAATAATAATAATAATAATAATAATAATAATAAATATAAGTAATAAAACAAAATTATTATTTGTATGTGTATTTGTCGGCCCCCCTTTTAATATACAAATAAGGGATAAAATTAAAAATTCGAATATCAAAAGTGAGATCGGTCCGTCTTTTTAGTATTGAGATGAGACTCCTTAAATTGGTTGGTGGTTTTGAGAAGATATTTAAATAAAACAAAATAAAAAGTGTATTGTTTATTTTTATACTATGAATATATATATATAAAAAGTAAAATAAAATTAAAATGCTGACCGTTTATATTGTAGTTGCAAATATTCAAATAATATAACTGCTCAAAACAAAACATATTGAAAATATATTTAAATCCATTTAATTTAGAAAATTGAAATTATTCAGTTGAAAAGACGCGCAGTGAATTTAAACGAGTACAAAACGATTGCGACCCTGGCTAAAAATATGTCAGACAAATTTGCCCACACCGAAATGACTTTAATAAATTAATGGAAAATTGATATGTGTAATAATACACGGCGATAAATTTGAAAATAAATTAGTGTGTGTAAATCAGTGGATCGCCGCCTATATCAAATCCGCATGTATAGACAGATGATGATAGATGATGGGATAGATAGATGCACCGCGACGGGCCTATTACTCGGTTAGAATGACTCATTGTAAATGACCCTCAATAACCCATAATACGCCTCAGTTTAATGTGGTGGTATGTCATCCATCATCCATCATGGAGACCCAAAAGAAGAAGTAAAATTCATCATTTTTCACTTGTCTGATCTGATCTGATCTGATCTGATCTGATGAACTGAATGTAGCAATGTAGAATTAAGCATGAAATTTAAGAACAACATTAAGATTAGATTAAGATTATTAGAATACATCACCATATTCCTATTGTTACGAGATACTATTCAGTTATTTATTAGAAATATACAATAGTTTAAATTAAATTAAAATATAGTATTCAGAAAATGCCTTAAATGCCTTAAATGCCTTTTATACAGCAGCAGCAAAGTTGTTAAGGCATGTAGCCTGTTAAAATGTTAATCACGTTGAATTTGCATAACGAAGAATGTACATATAATACTTTAAGAAAAAAAATATAAAAGGATATGCCAAGAGGCCATTCCCTCGTGCCTACGTGCAAGTTACCTCGTATCAACCGTCCTGATAAATTTATATGGCAATATCACCTGTCTGTCCACGCTTTGCAATATTTTAAACTAGATAATATTATTTCAACAATATCGATTAATTTCAATTACAATTACAATTTTACTTACCAAAAGTGTGGATAATCGACTGTTTTTTCTTTTTTTTATTATTATAATACGCAAGAAGACAAAAATAGACTGTGATAATATTGATATAATCTAAATCATAAATCATTAAGTATACTTATAAGGAAGCAAGAAACAATTATTTTGCGTTTCCAGTTTATTATTACAAAGTTTAACAGTTGGTCCAACTGAGAACGGTACGAAATATTTTAAGGAAATTTAAGGAAGGAACATCATCACCTCATCACCATCGTTTAGATTAGGTAACGCAGATATTTTGGCGCTACCTCTACCGCTTAGCTAATTAGTAGTTAGAGTTGTGTGTGGGTAAAAATATTATTGATGCTGCTGGTATTATCACTAGTACATACTAATTTTTCAACAATTTTTATATTTATATAGACACTGGATCGTCTAAGAGAAGTTGGTAATGTCAAAAGTTACTTAGCTTCACCACCAAAATAATGAAAAATAGTACTTGTTCTGCCTCTCTGTATTACAGGTAACTTCTACTTTATTCTTAAATTGAATTTAATATGTGAATAGTATGTTAATTTGTTAATTATTTTAATGGTAAATTTTCTAATTGAGGCTGTGAATTTGTTAAAATTACACTGACGTCATCAGTGCCCATACACTTATTCGAACGCAGAGTAATACTATTTGTACATTTGAGTGAGTATTATATAATATAATAAAATGTAAAACTATTTTATGTATTTACTGCACGATCAAAAATGTTTTTCAACGATTACGAAGTAAAGAAAGTAGGTAAAAAAGAGGTGTAAAGAAATAAATGAAAGAAGAATGATTTGTTGTGAAGACCATTTTGAGGTGATTTGGTATCAGCACCTTACAAGATAGGTATTTAAGTATATATAATTTTTTTAATGTATATATTTTACACTCATTTATCTATAATATATTTATATCTCATATAAATCTCATATCTCATATATTTTATCCCTTTTAAAAGTTAAATACTGAAGTTACTGTTACTAAAATAAATTGAATATTAAAAGCAATAATAAAATATAGAAAAAATGAAAAACAGAAACTGTAGCTGAAACATAAAGGAATTAAATATTCCATTTTAGGTATGATCATAATTTTTATGTTTCATTTACACACGAGATATTCAATGTGTGTTATATATTCTTCATTAAATACAGCTAATCTTGTTTTGGAACTGGTTAATTACAGCACTGAAAAACTCCTGAAGTAAAATTATGCAAAGGCAAAATACGAAATGGAAATAGATTTTTTTATTTATTCAACTTCTATTCTGAAGTTCTCATCTATGGTGAGATAAATTAATAATCCACACTTTTATAGGAAAGATAAATAAAAAACATTAAGAAGTTGCAGAATAATTAATGATTTATAAAACAAATACAAAAAAGATTCAGTAACTGTGAATACCACAATATAACTTACTTTATGACAACCACAAAATTCTAAATTGATTAAAATTATTGACAATCATGATTTTAACAATTAATGATTATATCTTTTTTCTAATCTTCTTATATAACTTTTACAGTAAAATATAGAAATACATAGAAATTTGATACATTTTCAGTTTATTCATAATAATAATAGACGTCTGAAATAATATTCAACAGGTATAAAAACAATAAAAACATAACAAATCACTTTGTGGTTTAGTGTTTGTATTAACAATATAAAAACTGGATGTTCTTAAATTATACGATCAACTCTTGTAGAACTATGACATAAGTCATTAGATTAAGAATTTTTTGTACATTGCTAAAATATTTTATTATGTCACATATCCGTTCCATCGATACAATTATTTATTCCGAGATTTTATAGTAGTTTTACATTAAAAAATATTTTAATAACACATTTTTAGATAAACATTAAAACACAGAGGTTCTTTTATTACAAGTAAAATCATAAATACCATACTAAGCAATAGAAATAGAATTTATTTAATAGAAAATTATACTGTTGAAATGCAAGGACAGGAAATGATCAAACTAATACTATATACACACGTTGTAATTCCGGAAAAAAAATCAGAACAGGGAAACGTCTGACACTTTGATAAGATAATTTCCTGTGCTGACGCAATTTGTCTATCACATCAATAGAAATCTTGTTATTACGATTGTCAATCAAATCAAATAAATCAAATAAATAAATAAATTATAAAATTGACAAATGTATCAGATTAAAGTTCATCCACCAGATATCTAAAAATCATATTTATAACTTTAACTCGAATATAAATGAAAATGCACATTTATTTTTATTAAAAATTTGTCGATAAAAAAAGCTTTTTATAATTACTGGGCAGTTATTGTAAATTCATTAAAAAAGGTGGCAAAATTTTAAGACTATACCATAATACATTCATCTTTATTAAAATTGAAATTACTATATAAATAAAACTATTAACGCTTCAAATGTATTGTATTGTGGTTGTATGGTGTTGTTGTACTCATACATACCCATTAATAAATTGACTGACAATTTCGAATTATACTTTGTTCCACCATGTGTGAACACTCACTCGTATTGCGTCAATTCAACTTAATTTTATAGCGGACATAAAATACATTTATTTTTATGGCATTTAATTTTCTTTAAGTTATTTATAAAATGTAAATGTAGACGCACATCTCTATATTAAAATTACGGCTGTAGGGTTTCTACCCTTCTTCTATCTCAAAATCTCATATTAATTCATCGAATTCATTTTGAACTTTTGATTTAACCAAAACATATAAATTTTTTAACTAATTCCTCAAAATGTTTAATACTATACTGATGTTAGCTCTTCATTCATTCATTCATTCATTCATTCATTCATTCATTCATTCATTCATTCATCAAAACAAAATTTTGATATATGATTAATACTTACTTAAACTAGGGTATAGTAAACAAATCATCATAGATTTATAAAATTAGTTTTCAAAATATTTCATTCGATGCCCATCTTGATATTACAGTTCCTTTCCTTTTCCTCTTAAGAAAAATTTACTTTTTGAATTCCTAAACCTAACCACGATAGATTAATTAGTAATTGTCGCAAAAGTCGCACTAAATTATCATTATTTTTCGCACTAGACGAAATACTTATAAATATACTTAAACCATTACATACACATATTTTTTCCTTCAACTCCTTCAATTCGCATAAAAATATAGATAATTTTTTTCTCGTGTAAATTAAAAAAACGTATTAAAAATAATTTTAATCATTATATATTTTTATCAATTGGTAACTAATTTTGAATAGAACTACAATACTCCTCCTACTAGTCGTTTTAACTAACTAATTATTACAATTACAATATTAAGGAGTCAATTCCGGGATGGCACACACAATCTTCTAACCTTGCAAATCCTTACATGCAAGATCAGATTACACTCCGCAATACTAACTGAAAGTGAACGAACGATTCTAAAAATAATATTTTAATTGGTCATCTATTCTTTTTCTGTTCGTATATAAATAAGTCGCATATTTCCAAAATGAACCCAGATTAAAAAATAAATTATACATTATATTATATGTTATATCGATGTTTCTGGACCAATAAATAATGAAAACATTAAATAATTTTGTCAATCTAATAAAGCAATCTTTAGGGAAGTAGGGAATTCTTGCGTGAAGTGACAACAAAACAACAAGACAACAAGAAAGTAAAAAAATATGCCTTAAATTTGAACGCAACTATGTCCTTACTATTTTTTATTTTACTTTATTATAATAATGCATCGACCTCATGGGGTTATTTGTGGTTCTGACGTTTTGATGTTTTATAAGATATGTTATATTCTCTATTTAAATGAGATATGGTGGATAATGGATGTGTGACCGAGCATAATTATGATTTATGAGAATTGTTCTTAATCATTTTCTTTCTGTGTTTGGTCATTGCATTAGTTTTGATGTCTGGATGTAATATATCTTCTCTCTCTCTCTCTCTCTCTCTCTCTCTCTCTCTCTCTCTCTTATTCTTTTATGATGGGTTGTTTATTTCATTACTCGTACCTTTCATATCCATATGAATTATACTGTTTTGTTTTGTTCATGTAATTGTAACATGATTTATTAGAAGTTGTATTTTTGTTAATAATGGATTTCTATGATTTTTAGTTTACAATAATAAATCTAATTAAAAATAAATAGTATTAATTTTAATCAATCTACCACTTATCTACTTCTTATCTACATGAACTGGTAGTTTTTGTCTTCTGCCATTCAAGCCTTTAAGCCAAGTTTTAAGCTTCCTAAGAATGTTGTTACCATAACAATTTCCTTAGAACGAGAAACATTTCATCTTCACAATTTTTATAAAATTCAAAAATTGACTGCAGCCTTTATACTTGCGTTTACAATTGCTGAAACGGAATGTTGTCTGTTGTTGTTGAAGTGTTTTTATTATTATAAGTACAATCGACTTTTGTAGAATACAGAATATGTATGTATACAGCCCTGCGAACATATATTTTAGCAGATTGAGCATGTTTTTATTGGCCCTATGTGTTTGTCTTGATATCATTCTAGGGCATTTAATTTCTCAGTCAGTGTCTAGTTGCTCAGCTATTTCTTTGTATATCATTCGCCTATGTCTTTGCCTTCATACGAGATGTATATTTTATTAATAAAATTAAATGAGATTTAAAATATAATCACTGGTGAACCTAAACCCCAATCCAGGAGCTAAAAAATATAATATTCTTTTAGCTACCTACAAAATATTAATAAAGAATAAAATTATACGTAGAATGGTATGAAACTTTTAAGATGGTTCCATTTGAAATAAAGTTTGAAATTGACACAAATAAAGGTAGTGACAGTATATTGGAAAAAATTACGCTATATCTCGAATCTCAATTTCACATCTATATCCCTTCTTGTTCTCTGTAAACCACCAACCATTCAGGGAGTACAAATAAAATAAAAAACCAGGATTAATTAACGTGATTAATTGATGCCTCTTAATCTGATTAACTTAGTTAACTATTTCTGACCTAAACTTAAAATTAGTTTAATAAATTTAGCAATTATTTTTGTATTCATGTTCTGAAAATGCTGACTATGAATATAATAAATAATAAAACAAATAGAAACAAATTGATTTTTTTAATCCCATCAGAGAAATCAATCGTGTTTACTCAAAAATGAGCTGATAACAAATGTAAAATACATCATAAAAATACCTGTATTTCACACTATCAGGGATTAATTTTTGACTCATGGATCATGAGTCAGTTTTCTGTTGTTTTCTGTTGTTTTCTGTTGTTTCATTTATGTAAAATGACACTGTGAACGTGCGACACCTACTGCTATTTAAAACCTGCAAATTAATCAAAATAAACTAAAACTAAATTGTAATTAGATATATAATACACAGCAAATGTAAATGATTGAATGGAAAACATGATTATATTTGTTGTACCTCGATTATCTTTGGTACTACTAGTGCTACCAAAAAAATAACGATTGTCATAAAAGTATTAAAACGAAAGGAATAGAACATAGGAATGAATGTACTCTACGATGAAAACCAAAGATGATACATGTCATTGAATGTTGTTGATAGTGTTGTTATTATTATGAGATAATGCATCTAATAGATAGGGTGTTACTACTGTTGACATTTTACTAAAACGCTCATTACGTTGGTCATTATAATAAAAGGCGCCATATCAAAATGATCCAGATACCAAGAAGTCCAAGTGGTATACATCAATAGAGAGAGATTGAGAGATTATTTGAGCCAATTGTTTCCAGTTAGTTTAAAAAATAATAATCCATTCTACTAAAGTGTAGATCAAACAGAAGAAATGTTAGATTAATTAGATTTAGAGAATGATGAAAGGGAATCGTCTCTATATGTTTTATATATTTATATTTTATAAATTTATGTCTTGTGAATATCATTCATCATATCAATTGCAAATTTTAAAAATTATGTTATATTTTAAAAATTTTGTAATATAATAACATAGTCGCACATCTTGAAGAAGCAAGCAGTGACATTTGAGTAACAAATTAATTTTTTATGTTGTGCAAGTATATCATAAAATAATTCATACTCACCCCTCTGCATAAAGTGACACGCAAGTGGTTTAATAAGGAAGTGTCAATTTGCCAAGTTTAAAAATACGCATGTCCCTACAAAGAGTTTATCAGCCACTTGAGATTCAGAAATGAGAAACAAACAAATTAAACAAAATTATAAATAATTTGCTGGCCTGATTAACTAATACGCATAATTTCGTACGATTTGAAGAAGCACTAGAACTTCTAACTTGTGGTGTGAAATGACTTTTGGTGAGTTTTTTCGAAAGTTTAGAATACTTTCTTAACAAATTCTGATGCAGATCTTTTGCCTTCAGCCGGGGCACGATGTGACTAAACAACTGCAACAAAAATCAACTTGTGTAAGATCAAATCAAGTATAGGCCTTCAGGACTGACATCAGGTCAGAAGGATGCTCTTACGATTTGTTTCCCCAGTTTACGTCAGTCAGATTAATTTAAATATTAAAAAGTAATGTGAATAGAAAAATACAAAACACTTAACTTGTAAGTAACAGAAGAGACTTTTTACACTCTGATAATTGTTCTAATTTTACAGATTCAGAGTGTCAGATTCGTAGTCAGTCACTCTATTTATATCAGTGTGTAAAAATTGAATGTAGTGTGTAAGCATAAAGCTTGATCTATTCTGTCACTCAAAATATTGTAGTATATTATTATTAATATTCATGTTCGGTCACATTAGTAGATTGATAGATTGATGGATTTTTGCAGATTAGATTAGATTAGATTAGATTAGACAGATAATTGAAATATTCTAAGCTAAACTACCCTATAATCACAATGTGACAATGAATGTAGTAACTAACGTTGCTAACTAACAATGAGTTACTTAGAAACGCAGAACACATACGTATCGTATTGGGACAGGCACGAGGAGAGTACACACACGACTTCGTGCACGGTTGCAGCACTCTGCTATGACGTACACTGTACAATGTCATACAAACGGAAAGTCAAAAGAATGCTAATATCAAATTTTCAATTCAACATTTTTCTCATATACTACTACATACTACTTCTAAATTATACTGAGGAAATATAATTTCTGGAGTGTCTTTTTGTATTTCGCCCACCCAAAAGTAACGTTTTCGCTTTATTTGACGTCACATGATAATTTTAATTATATCCCTTTACATAGTTTTAGCAGAGGAATGATAATTTTATACTAAAATCTTAATTCGAAACTAAACTAACTTTGTAATTTGAACCTTAACTAATAGTCAGTTGTGTAGATTTTTATTTGTTGGTAGTCTAACAGGTCCATGATTGCAATACGGCAAAATTTCTCTTCTATTAGTCATTGGTACATGTCGGAACAGTCACGTCTAGCCAGAGCTTCAATAAAATCGCTGGTTGGCTCACCTCTATATGTAATATAATCGTAATATCTTTCGCAGCACATTCTATCTCTAGGAGTACTATATACAAGTGGGATAAGGATAAACTAAACATTGGAAATAGAAAGTCAACCGATTTTTGCCAATGAATCATTATTTGGTGGCGCCAAAAGTGATGTAACAATTGTTGCACACCCGCCGGTGGGTTCAAAGTCACCAGGCTACCTCTCTCTTAATTAATTAATTAATTAATTTTACTGTTCATATATTATCATCATTATTTTTGTTATTGTCGCAATTAATTAGAGTTAGAGTTAATAAAAGAGTAATAAATAATAGTATTATTTCGGATTTTTCTTAGTATACGACTGACTGAACCAAAATATATTAAAGGAGTTAAGTATGCTGTCTGACTTGTTCAGTTTCAGGTAAAGCGCAACACATAAATCAAAAGGTAGGTGATATTTTTTGCCAATACCTGAACTGAAAGTCTATCAAGTCTATCAGACAATCCGTGTGCCACTTAACATACCTAAAATATTTCTTACCGTTCTCTGGTGATCTTTAAATGTCTTCAGATCTGCACTGTAGGATAATAGCAAGTAATTCATAGAAAAGATATAAAGATAAAAGATGCTTGTGTGTGTTTCTCATTGAAATGAATGTGATAAATATTCTTTTATTTTTGCAGCAACAATTGCAGTAATTTTGGTGCTATAATGGAACTCCAGTGACAAATCGATAAAATATGAGAGGTTTAATAATGTAAACAAATTCAACAATGAACTAAGCTACTACATACAATTTAATAACAATTGTTAATAAGTTATCACGGTTATTTTATTGTTGTACAATAATTATACTATCATGTTGCTGAATAACATACTATATGAACATATTGTACACTTATTTTTTTCTCTTCTTGCTAAAAATTACAAAATCCTAATTGAAAATTTATTATTATTTATTTATTAAATCATTATTAAAAAATTCTATTTATCCAACGAACAACGAAAATAAAAAAAAAAAAATTAGTTTCCAGTACAAAATAATAAGATAAGTTAGTTTCTTTTTATTCGGTTTTTTACCACAAAGATACATAAGTTGTAGATTTAACATTAAATTTTCCGGCTGTCTCGTACGATTCCTTCACATTTGACAGTTCGGGGGGAATTTTAAGTTCCACAAATTCAGTTTTTAAAAGCGAATCAATTGTTGCAAGAATATATAAGCGAAAACAAATTTAATTCCGTTATTGTTGATAAATGATGAGGCTAAGGCTGCAACTGGAATAATTATGAACCTTGTATTAAGTCACAACGTTTAATTGGAGAAAGCAATTTATATTGTACAATATAAATAACATACTTTTATAGTTATTAGAGTAATTAATGTTTGAAATTCTAGTAAATGTTTTTTGTTTAAATTCCACTTTAATGTATTTAATGTTGGTTGTGATATAAGATGGTGAAATGCTACACCGTATTATTGAACGTGTATGTTACGTACGTAACAATGAACATCTATCTAGACAATTTCCTTGGCGAAAAGTTCAAACTAATTGTCAGCAATAAAATTGATTAGATATACGGATGTTTACTTGTACTTATCTGTTATTGGAAATTTTGTCTGGTATTACATTTGGATTTACACGTACTACTATGTTATGTTACATTTTTTAAATGAGGTACTACACTATTTTATGAATTGAATGTTGAATTTAATTTTAGAACTTAGAGCGTGTTTGATTAAAACCGTTTTTATTTTAATGATACCTTTAGATGAAGCTACCGAAAACTGATAAGTTAAAATAAAAAAAAAATATTTATATTCTTTGTGTTTTGATTTCGGTGTCTTAAAAAAATGAAACTTAACTGCAAAATAAGATATTATGATAATATCTATACAATAAATAATAAAAACTAATAATTAATATTTTTTTATAAATGATATAATTCTATTGAAGCACCAACAAGAATACCAAAGTATACCATCTGAACAATTCATAGAGAAGGTATATAATATTCGATATAAAAATGTAGTTTCTGGAATTTTTGTTTGTTTGTTTTTTTTTTTAATTTTCCATAAAACAGATAATTATTAAATGATACGACTAGATTAAAGTCTACTGAAAACTTCCAGTTTTTGTTTATGAGATATTGAACCACCTGATTGTTGCAATAAATCGACCTATAACACGAAGGTTACTTTATCGATGTGATATTTGATCATTTGGTGTATCAATGTCATTATGTCACTGATTACTCATCTCAAAAAGATAGATAGATAGAAAATAAACATAGAATCTGATGTTGTGATTGATTATTGAAATGTCAGATGGTGTAAAAATATAAAATAAATAAATTTTTTTTTTATTAACTACTGAATTGTGCATATAAGTATGTAGATTGAAATGAATTTGAAAATTTTTCAAAGAAGAAGAGAAAATTCTAAATATAAATATTGGTTAAATAAGGTTTTTTTACGAAAATAAAATAAAAAAGAAAAAAAAAATAATTATTTGAATTTGTGTCGTGTTTGACGCTAAGTCAGAGCAGGCCAGGCCAGGCCAGGCCAGGCCAGGCCAGCATGCATGCATGCGTGCGTGCATACGTGAGCGTTGCGTTACACGCTTGCGCCGACGAGAGAGAGTATAAAGATAATACCGCACCGAGTGGCACTCAAAGCGTAAGACGCTGCGACTACGGCGACACGTGTGCTTAGCTAGTCTAGGGTTGTAAACCCCGTAACTCACGAAGTGTGATATTTAGTGCTATTGTGACATAAGAAAATGTGTGTTGGAAAAGTGGTGCATTGTAACAACGACGTAGAAAATTACATCTGGAGGAAGAAACAGCCAATAAAGGACCGACTGAAGAAAAATGAATTTCAATATACAGAGGATATTTTGGCTGTGATCACTCGTTACACTAAGACTATCTTATTTGGTATTAGTGAAATTCATGTAAAATTTTGTGATACAGTTTTTTATAGGTAAGAGTTAATAGTACACAAGATTGTGGTTGAGAACGGTACGATGCTTAGTGGTGTTTCTTTCTTTTTTAGAATTCTAACCAAAACAACACAACCAGCTCATTTAATAACGGCAGTTGCTGTCATACTTCTGGCATTTCTGGTGATGCCCAACAGACAACCGCATGAAACTCAGCTCTCTCCAGTAGTAACGCTGATTTATTTAGCTTCATTTAGTGCCCATTTCGGTGCGCAAATTTGGATGACTTTTATATCAGGATTGGCATTGTATTTTTCACTCCCCCGCCATACCTTTGGACATGTGCAAAAGGTTTTATTTCCTAAGTACTTTTTGTTAAATGCGACACTAAGTCTGATCACTCTAGTCGTTTTCTTACGAAGTAATAACAAAAATCTTGCTGTTACGGAAATATTAATACAGGTAAATTAATTTAATATTATCATTGTTTGTAATCATATTTTAATTCTATTTTTTTACATAGGCTATCGGAATGTCGGTGTGTTTTTTAACGCAGTTGGTCATTCGCTTGTATCTTACTCCACCACTTTTAGTATTAATATCAGAGAAAAATGAAATAGAAAAGTCTGTCGGAGTAGGTCTGGAAGTTGGAAAACTGGATCCTGGGAAATTGAAAAATTGTCAAAATTACTTAAAAGTTCATCAAAAATTTAGAAAAATTCACATGTCAATAGCGATAGGAAACCTGATAGCGATGGCTTGCACAATGTTACATCTATATTATTTATCTCAAAAACTAACGATCACTTTGCTGTAATTTATTTATTTAATTTTATTTATTATATCATTTCTATCATTCAATATTTTCATATATACTTCATGTTCGTTGTCACCAAATCATCTTTGCGGAATCTCTTGGTGATAATACCAGTATTATTTATTATGTTCCTAAACAATAAAATATATTTTTTGTTATTGTGTTATTTTGAATTTTTTAAATTTTTAACTTATAAGGTGAGCCAAAACTTATCTTAATAATTCACACTTGTTTGCGAAATATTAAGTTAAATGCATTATTATTATTATTATTATTATTTATTAATTGTACCTCATCTATATATTCAAATGTTTCACTATAATAATGTATTAACATTAATCAGGGTAAGATGATGGTTTTCAGAAGAGTTATGGAGTAAAACCACAGTTTGTCTAATATTCAAAAATTCTCATTTTTATATGATTTCGAATATCGGAAATACACTCATCACTTGTGAGCAATACTTGTATAAAAATGTTTGAAAAAGACTGATTTTGGGGTACTTTTTGTACTACTTGTAAAAAGTCTAAGTGCCTGCTACTATTTTCAAATGAGCTTCAAGAGTTGAAACTTCTTTGAAAGTGCGTAAAATATTTTTGTAAGCTTCAAGCATTAGTTCTATAAATTTAATTTGATAGTGCTTGAAACATTGACTGATCTTGCAGACTGTGAATTTTCGACGACTATAATAATAAATTTATTTGTATGTATCGTTTCTGAAAATTATATCTAGAAAGTATCCGCTACTTTTATAATTTTTAAATAAAAAATTATTCGTGTCATAGGATTAATTGAAGTGTTTTATTTTTCTTTCTAATTGGAAACTAAAATCACTAGAAAAGTTTGAATTTTCATCCCGATTCGTTAGTAGTTTTTAATACTGACTTTGTCGGCGTTGAAGATACCGTAGTAGTAGTAGTAGTAGTAGTAGTTTTTAATATTAAATTTAAGATGTGAACAAATATATTTATTTATTTGTTAAATTAAGTCAACGAATCGTGATATTGTTAATTTTCAATTACAAAAGAAAAAAATAATAATACAAAGTATCATAAACAAAAGAAAGAAAAGAAAATTGTATTATTTTTTAATAAAAGGATGAAAATATGGAAATGTTTAGTTTTATTTTTTATACAATAATTACATTTATTTGTAAATAATTATATTTATATTTGAAATAAAATATTTTAATACTAGTATATTAGTATACTTTCACAGCTACCAAATTAATGTATTCTTAATCAAAGTTAAGCAAAATTATATATATACACTCCCTACACCTCTTTTGAAGTAGATTATTTGAATTATTCAAAAAATTAGAATACCAACGGCATTATACTGCAACAAATATCAAAATTTATCAAAATAAGTTTTAATAAACAATGTAATCTCGTGCATAATTTAAATAAAATGGCATCAACAACATAACTTAAACCAATAATATAACTAATATCACCCAATACCTTGGAAACTTAATAAAACAAAATTGATTAAAATCAAACATAAAATTCGATAGTTCGTCGATCTCTCCAACGAACAGTTTCTACCCATACTCAATATGAATGAACCAATGAATTTTTCGTTACATGCTCACAATATTTCAACTAGCTTTCATTATCACAATAATTCACACTTGTTTTCCTCAGCGACATCTTTACCCTCTTCAGAGCGATAGGTGTGCTGGGTGATGCAACCTGAGATGCAGGAATTAACTATAGCACTTGGCGCCTTACGTTTTCCTGTGTGGTGGTTTTGCACAACCGCCAAATCTTACTCTCTAGATTTCACATTCGTTCTTGCATGTTGTTGCGTGTTCTCTGCACAATTATTTACCAACATTCAATTCTTTACAGCAACAGTAGGATGTGACTGTACGTTTCAATCCGCAGAATGGAGATTAAATGGTAAACCCGTACCGTACGTATTATGGAAAAATAACGAAAAACGCTGATCCCAAGTATTATGAACAGTTTGTATATTCTGTATGTCTGCCTGTCTGTTTTATTGCCAGTTTTTGTTTGTATACGAAGTTACTTTTTTTAAAATTAATAAAACATACACTTATTTATAATTTAAGGTTTTGTAACTTACCGTATTGTGCTCTTCTTCCTCCATCGCTCCTGATCGTAGCATTTCAGCACCTTTTTACCTAAAGGATCAGAATGCACATTTTTACTTCAGGTAGCCATAGAGAAAACTACATGTAGAAAATATGTTACCTGAGTACTAAAGACTTACCTTTTTTAATTCCTTCATGTATTCGAATAAGACTAAAGATTTGCACCAAAATATTTTAATTATTCTCCAGAGTAGTGAGAGTGGTGAAGAGTATTTTGGAGTGATAGGTGGAGAAAACGTTTTAGTTTGGGACTCCTTTCCTTAATATGGTATATGACAATGATAAAAAATTAATAGTAAAATAGACAGTTCATATATGGTGATATCATGAGGAATGTAACGGAGCCGTTTGCCAACGCAATTCATGATAATGATACGAAGCATGCATTTGTTGAAGTTGTTCAAAATTGATTAAAATTCTCGATTGGCCAGCGTAAAGCCCGGATCTAAATGCAATTGAAAATTAATATTAATTTTTGCAGGGTTCTTTAATAAAATATTACCACTAATAGTATTATTTTATTATGTTTAGAACTATATTCAATACATTATATATATATATATATATATATATATATATATATATATATATATATTTAGCATATACAATAGAATTATAAAGGAAATGTTATTTTATATCTCAGTCATTAAGAGTTGAAAAAAATCTTACATCTAGAAAGAATTCAATACTCGTTAAAAATGTATACAATTAAATTAATTAATTTACAAATAGGTACAAAAATGTTATAGCATCCACTAAAATAAAATAAAAACAAAAGATTTTAATAAAAAGAATTAGGAGAAGTTACTAAAATCTGTTTTTAATTTTATAGATGGAGCATGACTTGATATTGACTGATTTATATTAACTTCATTTTTAATTTTTATGTTAGACTGTTGATTAAATCTGATAGCATTTTCTAATTTTGTCCTTAAATCAGTCGCAGTACTCATTAGTTTTTTAAATTCCTAAAACAAGAAATTTTCAAATTAATTATAGTGTGTTATTTAAGAAATCTCTGTTGTTTGACAATAGAGTCGCACGTTTTAATTTCAATATTACCATTACCATATTGAATATTGTATCAAAAATATCAATGTTACATCAATATACTAACTAATAATAATTTGAAAAAATGTCATTACACAAAAATTACCTGTGGATATTTTGGACCTATCTTCATTAACGTTTGCAAACTAATCTCATGTAGCTGAACAGCATATTTGTTGGCTGATCTAAGTGCTTGATCTATCAATAAATAATTGACCAGAATTGGGACCAACAATGATAACATTTGCAATCCTGAAATATTATTAAGAAATTAATATGTTAATATATAAGTTAGTTAAGATATTAAAACATATAAAGAACTGCACTACTATTGACTTACCCTGCATTATATGTCCTGATTGCAGAGTAAAGTAACAGTTAAAAATTACTAAATGCAAAGTGTTTTAATAATAAAACAGGTACTTACGATTTTGGGGTTCAGCTAATCCTACTAACGATTCTATTGTTACAATAGCTTCTAATGTAACTGATAATTCACCATCAGAATTTATTTTCCTTGCAGAATCGGAATAGAGAAATTCAACTAATTGTGGAGCTAATGTATGAATATATGGAGTTGCCACTGCCCTGTCGGGGTGTGAGAACAGAGATTTAAGCATTTTAACACATTTTAATTTAACCTAAAATAGATAATAAACGTTACTTTACAAGTAGCTTAAAATTTACAATAGTTTACCGTTGTATTCGGACTTTGAAGACATTGTCTGAAATGATTTATACATGGATATTGGAGATTTGGTGCAGTCACAACTTTAGAAGGCGCGTGCAGAACAAAAACAGCTATAGCCAACATCATTGTGACTTCATCCAGCTTATTTTCATCACTAGTTTTTGCAAGATCTAAAATTTTGGCCAAGGTACTTTGCAAAAGTTTCTGCCAATACTCCACACTCCCTTCATATTTTGCATAAGGATCAGTAGCTAAAATTTTGAGACACTGCAGTGCAGCTTGCACTGAAGGGTTGCTAGCTAATACGGTGTCGTCACTAATATTCTTTGTGGCAACTTCTTTAATAACCCCTGTAGTTAAATACAAAATAGTGGGTAAAATTGACAAAGCTCCTTGAGGAGAGCAAAGTTTATGAAGATTTTGCATTTTTCCTATAGCTGAAGCTATAAGTTCACTCGACTGTTCATTGTTCTGCATAATTCTTAGAGAATTTACTATTGTTGAGTTTGGAGTTGGGCTGAGAGACGGAATTTGCCTTATCAATAAACAAAGGCAAACTTCGAGTAGAGAAAAAACTAATGACTTTCCAGGGACTAATTTTCCCTGTTCTCCACCTTCACCTAATAATTCGACTTCTAAACTAGTGCTATTTTCCTTCATTTTCATCTGTATCTTTTCTTCTAATTGTTCTCTTGCAGCTTTAATAACTTGGTTCAACACTTCCATACACATTAACTGTGCTGCGTGGCTGTCTTTTGTTAAAATCAATCTGTGCAACACATTACATAGTTCTATGCTCAGGCATCCATCTGCTATTAGCAACTGTCTTGTAAATGAAGTATCCAACAATGTATAAACTGCTTGTAAGCATGTTATGATGCTTTCAATTGATTCTGTAGATTTTGTGGAACATAGTGCCTCCATACATATACCTGAAACAAATTAAAATATAATATTACATGTGACTTGTGATTAAAAAACCATTATTATTATTATTACCAAATAATAAGTGAAATTTATCAGCAGAATTTTCCATAGCAGGATTATTATTTAAGGCATTGTCGATATTACTTATTGCATTATCTGAAGTGCTTTTCTTAAAACATTCCGAATTTAACCACAACGCAGCAGCATGTAAAATTGGAGCCCAGGATGATACATAATGAGGTCTAGATGATTCCATAGTTTCGTTTGTATAAAAAGCTCCTCCATCATGTGGAAGTTGACTGGAAAACTCGTTAGGAAGTGACAACAGTGCGTGATCCTTTAACGCTGCCAGCCAATGTTGTGACAAACTAACTAATTCAGGCTGTACAAGTGTTAGTAAACTTTCGCCTCTGAATTCAAAGTCTGTAAACTCATCATTTGCCGGAATTATTTGCGGATTTTGTCCCACGTTGTTTATGGAAGATGAATCGTTACCTAAAATTAAATTAAATTAATTCTAATTCTAAATAAGCTTCAAATAAGCTTCAGTAACTCTTAATGGTAACCTAGCAAAAACTTAAAAAACTTACCTTTCATTGCAACAATATAAACTTCCGCCCAAGCTTTGAGTATTGCCAGTTTTTCCAAGGTAAACAAACTTTCGTTGTACAAATGAGTTACACTTGTTTTATTTTGTAATTTTGTGAGGGAGGATACAAGTAACTGATGCACCCTGCGTAAGTCGTTTAGATCCCTGGCAACATTGGATCCTATCCATGTTGAGCAAACCTGACAAGCAGCCGCAGTTACAAGCGACGAAGTATCGGGTGAAAACGCCGGTCTTAAGGCTGCTCCCACTTGTGCTTGATATTGTTCCAAAAGTAGATGTCCTGGAAATTCGGGCTCTGGTATTTTAGCAAATTTTTCTATTATCTCTTGGAGTGTTTTTAATCCTTCCAAACGAAGAGGATCTGAATCACTGGTTGCCGCAATAAATGCCATTCTTATCAAGTCAGCCAGATGAAGGACTAGGAAATCGTTTTTACCACGATTATTTTGTTGCGATTCTTTTGCATGTATTAGATCGAAATGTGCAGATTTGTTATTCGTTTCACAAGCAGCAATTATTTTCCGTACACACTCGGCGGCAAAAACTCTTGTAGGCCATCTTGGTTGGACCGCAGGATGTGACGAATCATTCTGGTCAGCATGAAATTCTTCCTGATCATCATCAGCTTCACCATCGTTATCATCACCTTCATTCGTGGCCATATTTTGGTCGTCTGTATTTGATTCTGTAGCAACAGTCAATACATCCTTACATAATCCCAACCATTGAGATAAATTATCGGCCGCGAGTACTTGTAACATGCTTATTATTGTATCATGAATGTCTTTGATCAATCCCGCATCTGTTTCGGTATCTAACATGCTAAAGAAAACACCAGGAAGACCCGTTTCTGTTATAAGAAGTCCTTCAACAGTGTTATGATCTCTACTTTCACTTGCCAATGTCATCGCGTGTTCGCACACTTCCTTAGCTTCCCGTTGCGCCAGTTGTCGTAAACAAGATATGGCTGCTTTTCTTAATAAAAGATGATTACTTGAAAGAGTCCTCTGTAAAAAAATATATTTAAAAAATACTAGAATAATAGAAATTCCGATATTACCGTTCAACATTATTGATACTCACACATAGTGTTGGCACCAAAGAAGATAAGTTTACGTGTCTAGGGGCGAAGAGGTGCAGTTGTTGCAAACACCCAGTCGCTTCCGCCTGAACCAGCGGATCCTGATGATCTTGCATTATTGCGCACGCGCACAAGAAAGACGACCTGGCAGTACATATACTAGAAGTATTGCCCTGTAATTCTGGGCCAATGGTGGTGATCAAAGCCGACAAAACTTTCCCTATACACTGATGCACGTCTATGTGAGACTGTGGAACGTTTAGAAGCAGTTTCAAGGCTAAAGATAAAGTTGGTTCCACATAACCCCTAAACATAGGTCCACCAGAGTCTGCAATTAGAGCCAACGCATGCAAAGACCAAACTTGTACTATAGGAGAAGTTTGATCCTGCGCGAGTGCGAGTAATATTGACACGCTGGTGTTCAAATGTTGACTGGATCCCATACCACCGACGTATCGATGTAAACAACCAAGGGCTAGTGAATGTCCAGTCCTACTTGCCACATCTCTTGCCGATTTCAATCTATCAAAACTAGTTTGTGCCAATTCCGCGGTGAACTTAGGATCGGCCACTACCTGTGCCATCCTACCCACTGCTTCTCCAGCTGCACATCGTAATATTGGATTGGAAGATGTGAGTGCGCCGATTATTAAATTTACTATAGATTTCTTAATTTCTTCTTGGCCCAAACTCAATTTAACTTCGTTCAATACTACAAAAATATATAAGGGAAATAATATTTTCGAAATTATTTTCGATTAATACCTTTAAGTCCACTAAGAAGTGCAGTGAACACATTCATTTGTACTGCCTCTTGTCTGGTACTTTTGGCGTGTTTAATGCACTCGGAAAAGTGGTCAATCATTTGCACTCTGTGTTTATTGGTTACCCTCGGAAATATTTGACCAAATAATAATACTGACATGTCTATAACTGCCACACCAAGAGGAAGTGGACCGGGAATGATTTCTCCCTTTTAAAATAATTTATTAATAATAATTAAGTATATATTAATAAAAATAAAAATTTATTTGAAAACTAACCTGGGGAATGGGACGGTATAAACAACAAGGATCATGTTCCAATGCCCCAGATCCTGCAGCACTGTTTGGTTGCAACTATAAAATACCACTAGAATTAAATGCTGTTCTGTATACAAATATTATTGCTATTAAAATTGGTCATATAAAAATAAATCAAATAATAACAATATTTGTTGTAAATTATATTAAGAAAAAACACAATGTACTGATATCAACACAGTTCTTTTTTACTCACATGTTCACCATCTGCCCTGCGATTAGGTTCCATCTAAGAAAAAGTTGCAAAAAACATCACTTTGAGCATTCCCATAATTCATAAATGATTAAGGACATAAAAACATTGAATGTGAATGGGAACATGTTTACATCAAACTGTATTTATGATAATTATGGTTGAACTCGTTTACAACATCGTTTAAACATTTTTAATTGGATTTACAAATTAGTGATTGTAACTGTACCGACACTGTAAAAACTATACTGACAAAAATATTGTAATAATGTATGAGTGATTCACTCTGTAATTGGGTATACTCATTCAGCAATTATTGGATGGTTCCCACCACTATATAGATACTGAATCAACTTAAAATTTATCAATTAATTATATTACAAGGTTAATGTTATGCACATTCATCACCTCAAAGATGGTTCTTAGCGTTGTCTTAATGTTTACAACAATTATATATTTTTTTATTATTATTATTGTTATTTAATAAATTACTTTTCACATTTCTTGGAATCTGCGTTTATGTAAGATACGCCCAAAAAAGACATGTTTCAACGTACTCTATATGTGTTCTTATTGCACCATTTAGAAAACTTTCATAAAAAAAAATATGAGCTCAAATGAGTAATTATTAACAAATTGAATTCTTAATTACCTGATCTTCGATTGTTCTGTGATCAGTCTCTTGCAGCCACGTTCCTAAAATTACCGAATCATCGGCATGGCATACTGTTCTTAGTTGAGAAGTAGTTGTGTTTGCAGGATTTTCCGTCAAAGTGAATTCTGCCACCAACATCCTCAAAAGATGAGTATATGAATCTGAAATTATCAAGGTGACTTTAATTTTTATGTATATTATGAAAAAAATTCATCTTACTTTCATAGCTTTGTGGTTGAAGAAGAAGCAAAGTTTCACACAGTCTTAATCTGACCATGGCTGCTGACGCTTTCAGCTGTTGTCCATTTTGCTTCAGAATTCCTTGTATGCTAAGCAAATAAAAATTAGTTTTAAATATTAAAAATAAATATAGTCGTTAGCATCTTACTTTGTTAACATAATTAAAGCATTTTCAATAGGTGCAAGTAATCTTCTATTAGTGTCTTCATTAATCAACTCCGGGCAGTTATGTAGAAAACTATGCATTGCTGATAGAGCTCCTGCGCGGCCCTCTAAAGTAACTTGCCATGTGAACACATCACCACGGGCCTTTTCCGATTCTAACTCCTTAGGCGACCTAGGGAAGGAATTTCTCCATAACAGCAACATTCTCGGTAATAAACCGCGAACCACGGGGATACCTAAAATAAATTTATTATCTAAAATACGTTTCATTTAAAATAATTTTCATTTTAAGATCTGAGAAATACATACATATCTAGCAAAACAGAACGTTTATGTATGTATGTATGTATGTATGTATGTATGTATGTATGTATGTATGTATGCATGCATGTATGTTTTCAGTACTTACCCAGTGTCATTATGGCTCCTATCAGCAGCCAACCAGCATGCGTCCTGTTTAACGACAGTCGACTATTTTGACTGGCACTTCTAAGTAATTCTTCAGCAGTGTTGAAAATAATTTTACCCTTCATATGAGGAACACCTAAAGGAGAGAGTTTCACACCTCCTAATACGGCAGCTAATGCAGCACTGTAACCAGATATAGCTTCGGGAGATGTGCGATACTGTTCTATTCCATTTACACAACGATCAATGAGTGGGGATACTTGACTTGGTACAGCAACACATATACATCTTAAACACCAAGCGGCTGCTAAACGTGCTGCTTGACAAGGATGTGTCAAAACACTCAATGTAACATCAATTAAATCTATAAGAAAATTATTATTTTAAATAATAAAATTGAAAATCGATCAAATTATATTATTATAAATGCAATAATGCAAATGCATTTATATTCATACTTACTTAGTGTGTGATCTGTAATTAAATCATGAGCTGTGGTGCCCAAACTTAACACTAAACTCCCAACTTCTTGTAAAGCACATACTAATAAATGCTGACTAAACAATGTCTCTTGATTAAAGTCTTTTGCATTTTCAGGGTTAAAATCTATAGAATTCATTTCACGTACAATGATTTGAGCAATTTCTTTGCAGGCTGAAGTTTGTGCTTTCTCACCCAACATTTTACCCAAAACGCTTCTTAAAATAAAGTTTATACATTTTCGTGAATATACTGCATCTACATGTGATGATGCAGCTTTGGGGTTAGCAACTAAGTAGAGAATGTGAGAAAGGAAGGTTTTCATGTTCCTCTCCAACCACACACTTCCAAGAATTTGAACAAACGTTACATATCCCTGAAATATGGATAGGTAGACTTTAATAAAAATGTTTAATAAAATGGCTAATTAAAAGTATTATAAAGCGTGTTCATTTTAAAATTATCTACCGTTAAAAAGAGAAGGGTAAAAGGGTAAAAATGACTGGTGAATTTTACATTTCCCCCTCTATATTCAAGGTACATTCATAATAAACATACACGATATATACATCACTTACATGTGTTACACCCACTCTAACTTCTCTATTTACTCCTGAACTGCCCTTGATAATTTCACCAGTTCCTTTAAGAAATCCAACACCCCCTCTTAAAAATCCCGACATCAAAATACTTAGGGCTTCATCTAAGGACACTAGTTTAACACCCTTAAGTTGAGCTAAAATTTTATTTAAAAAAAAAATTAATATCACCATCATATTTGCTATAGTTTAATTATTGAACTAAACTTAAAAAATAGAGTAAAAGAAAAAATAAAAAGTCATGGTTGCCAATTTATTGTTCTAAGAAATATAATAAATATATATAAAAGATTGCCAATTTGCTGTCAATTCTTATATATTGTATATTTTAAGACCACTTTATTTTATGATTGTTAGAAATGGTTATTCTAAATAAACAAGATAATCATGCTAAAAAATTAAGATTAATTTTTAAATACTTACAATGTTTGTTCAAATTGGTCTGTTGTTGTTGTTGTTGTGTCATAGCTATTAATGCACCTAAAAGTTTTGCAACAGAACATCTCACTTCATAGTTAGATCCATCAAAAGCTCTGAAGCAGAGAGTAGCTAAACTTTCCAATTCAGTGGTGTAAAGAAAGGGTGCGTGATTTAACATTTCTAATAAGCATCGTGAAGCAGCACATCTCACTGCCATTACTCTATCTATCAGACAATTACGAGCTGCTTTGTAAATGTCTTTATGCACATTTGCTATGGCCGTACCCATACCAGCACAAACCTGGACAAGGAATATTATATTCTTACATGATTTGAATAAAGTAATATTTAATAAAATAATAAAAAGAGATTCAAGATATATATTACTATTATTAGAAATAAAGATTGACTGAGCCGTGTGTATAGCTGTGTAAAATCATCAAATTCGTAAACGTAGCGAGAATCCTTGCTAATAAAAACAACTACAAATATTGGAGAAGGTTATTACTTAAAATAGATCATTGGCTATAACTATGAACAACTTTCTTTTTCTTTCAAAATGTAGCTAAACAGAAAGATCAGTCTAACTCCTAGTTTCTCTGTGTCAATTAAAGAATAATGTTAAGTAAATTACCTTTTCTAATGTCAACATTATTTCAATTCGCGTTTGGGATTCAGCACTTCTCAGCGACCTAATTAAGATATGTACAGTGTTCTCATATGATCTTCCCATCATCCTGCCTAATTTTTCGTACATGGTACCCACACAGCATATGGCTGCCCTGGAATTAGTATTAGTATTTTTCAGTAAATAATTAATAATTGTTATTCATTTGTTGTACATACAATCGTTTAGGCAAAAAACTTGGAGAGTCGTCTTTGTTTTTCAATATATCATCACACTTATCCACCGGGTCAAATAACAATACCGTGTCACCGACAGAAAATAATGTAGCAAGATTCCTTGCTATTAATTTTCTAGTCGGTGGTCCTGGAGATTCTTGAAAATGGCTTAGAAGTTGTTGAATTAATTGTTTCTGACATCCTTTAATATCATTCTGAAATGGAAACGTTTTTATACTAAACTGACTAAAATTTTAGCTATATAAATACTTTTTGAGCAGCTACAAGAACTTTGTCAAGGAAGCGAAGCCATTCGAAGATAAAGACAGGTCTTTTGGCCTCAGGGATTTGGGCTAAAGCTTCTTCATTCAAAGTCAGACTATGTGATAACTCCATGATACCGTCAATATATATCTGAAACAATAAATATTTGAAAAATTTCAATTTGGGTAAAAAAGAAAAAATAATATGTTGAGCAAATTATTTTATTTCTCCTATGTAATAAGGTCTAAATTTTTAAAATTAATACCTGATAATCCGACCAACTGAAAAAGTTGCTATCGTCTGTAAAAAAGTCTTGTCATCAGAGTTGGTCTTTGAAACAATTATAATTTCTATAATAATGATTATTATTTACTATTTATATTTATATTTATATTTGTTTGAAAATAATAAAAGCCTAAAGATCGAAAAAGTTCTAACTGGTAAATAGGTCACTAGTTGTAGATTACATCTCTATCGACTTTCTTAAAAATAGGAAGGACTGTTATTTTATTAAAAGCCTTTGGGAATAAACCTTCCATAAGGTAGTGGTAAGAAGACCTAAGTAGTTTGGTTTATCTCTTCCATGGTCTGATATTAATTTCAGAGCACTTACATGTCTCATTTCACCTAATTCAGTTGTATATCCTAATTTTTCCGTAAATTTATAGAAATATAACTAAACTAACTGAAATTAGAATATTTGTATGTATGTAACGTTAATTTAATTAAATTATGTTTACATTTCCTACACTGATTTTGTTGTTGAACGACAATAAATCGCTTACTTTGCAAATAATCTTGTATTATAACATTATTATATGTATTTGCATAACATGTGTGTCTATTATATATTTTTAAAATTTTTATTTGTATATCCGGTAAAAATATTTTAATAAAAATATGGAATATATTTTAAAGGTAAAATGTCATATATCTTTACTGAACATTTAGTAAGTAAATTAGAACAAAATTAATTTTCTGATGTCAGTGGTGTTATGTTCCTTAGTGGCCATTTTAAAAATGATTCTCATAATAGAGATTTTTTAATCAACACATAAACCACATAATAATAACAATCAACGTAATAGTTCAACCAAGAACATATTGAAACTTTACAATAAATTATCTTCATCAGTATTCTTTTTATGAATTTCTTCATCCTACTTGTGAAGGGCTCTCTGTTTAATTTTGCTTCCATCATTATTATACTAAATTTTGTTGTCACGTCTTCTTTTTAGGCCTTCTTATCTGAGCAACAGGATATGTTTTAATAAGATATTAACTTTTGCCCCCGTGCAGTACAATAAACGTTAAATCAACTCATCGGAAGTTTAAAATCCAATACAGTGAATTCTGTGGGATATTTTTTAGAATTTCATAGTTACTGAACGGTTTTCCTGATATGATCAACTGCGCAAGTATTCTAGAAGAACTACGGTCTGCACAGTTTCACAACAATCAGACGATTCTAAATTAAGAAAATGAATAAATACGATATATAATATAAATCTTGTATATCGTGGTTTATTTCATTATTGTTCAGTTCAGTTATAACTCTGCGCAATCCTTTTCTAGGGGTTCTAGTTACATAGAAATAACATATGACGCCCTGTAAAGAAATCAAATGATCTATCACTTTAAATTAATTTCTTATAAACCAGTTACTTGTATCACGTTTGTATAATAATTGTTATTTAGACATAGGTATGTCAAAATATGTTTTTTGAATTCAAATATTGTAATATAAATGACAAATGACACCTTGTAAACAAACGCAATAATAGATCAATTTAAATTAATATGTTATAAATAACAAATATCATGTTTGTATAATATCAATTATTTAGTCACAGGTACGCCAAAATATTTTCATTAATTTGACCATAAATGTCACATTTAATTATCATTAAATTATGATAAACAATATTCTTATTATTATTTATCATAAACATTTAAAAGAATGGCTTTTCAAATAATTTATTTATTGCTTACGCAACATTAAATTATTATCTATACATAACAGTAAAATTAAAGAATATTGTTATTAATATTTAATATTTACCTCTTTACTTATACTAGATGACAATCGTAAAAACAATAAACGTGTCAGTGAATTTGCCAGTACACACGATAGATAACATAATTGAACAGTTAAACATATAAAACAACTTACCCTATGACCAAAGTTAAACTGATTTTATAATAATAATTGACACATACACTTTTAATTGTAACAATTACATGTTTACATTTTTAGAACACTTAAGATTCAACGCGGACCACCATTTTCCTAGTAACATATGATCAATGGTGCTGCCAGCTTATTCCACCAGTTGTCCCAGTGGTCTAAATAGTTCATCTTTCACAGCTACCAACATTTAAAGTCCACCACTTAAGAACCAAATAAGTCATGCTTTTTAAATCATACGATTGTCAGTGGCATGCCAAAGTAAATTATGAATTTGGTAATATTTGTAATAATTAATAATATTCCAAGAAAAATTTATATGTATCTTTATATTCTGTAAAACAATTTATGATATCAATAAATATAAAATTGAAAGCTGCTAGTCCTTGGTTGGTATATACAAATACAGTAATTAAAATTCTTTAAATAAAATGAATTAGACGAAAAAATTATTCTGAAGTTCAAATATCTGTTGGCAACGCTATATGGTTATTTGAAATTCATTTTTTAACTTCAATAAAAAAAATAATGTATTATAAAAGTATAAATGTATTATAAAAATTTTATTTTATTTTAATCAATACTTAAATAAACCGTAATGTTTGATATATTCATAGCCCTAATATTGACACCTACGCAAGTTATCTTGTAGCAGCATCATAAAGAATTCTTCTTTATCTATATTACAGGTTTCTGTGGATAAAATTGACTGAAATAAAAAGAGTGACTGGTTATCAAATCGACAGCGACGATCATAAATACTATTTGCTAAATAGTATTTATGAATATTATAAATACCACAAACAAGTATTTACATATACTACTTTCGAATAAAATTTTGATGTATAATTTTCGCAGCCGGTAAAGAAGATTTTATGACAACATCTTTTTTTATCAATTTACACCTGTTTTGAAAACACAATTAAACAAGTGAATATTAATGCTTGTCATTTTCATTAAATGTATTTTCAATTAACGATCTAGAAATACGGCAATAATATATTCATATACAAAGGTAGTATTTTGTGTATACTTTTTTATTCTAGTGTTTCAATACCTACAGTCAAGGCTGTAGTTTGTTTTTTGACTTTATCAATTTGGATTATGTTTTCGTAGATTTATTGTGATTATGTCCTCCAGTCGTAATATTTGTACAATACCAAGCCCAAGAAATAAATTAAATTTGAAAGAAATCATAGCTCAAGGACGACAAAGAGAAAATAAACATGTTGATGTAGTTTTGGATGACCCATATGAAAACTATTCCCAAAATGTACATCTGACAAGAAAATCGACTGCTCTGCATTTTTCATTAAATCAGCATGAATGTCTTTGGGACAAGAATCATCCAGAGACTCCAAAAAGGTATCAATATATAGAAAAACGACTTAAAGAACTTGAATTGGATAAAAGATGTGAATGTAAATATATAACAGAAAGTTCACCGAATGTGGAATCACTCATTTTGACAAAGCATAGTCGTGAAACATTTGACAATTTGAAGAAATCTTGTAAATTAAATGTCAACCAGATGGAAGAAGAATGTTCAAAACATGATTCCATTTACATGAATGAACACACTTTTAACAATGCAATAATTGCTGTGGAGACTGTTTATAATCTTGCCAAGTCAGTATCTTTAAACGAATTTCATAATGGTATGGCAATTGTACGACCACCTGGGCATCATGCAATGCAAAATGATTATAATGGCTACTGCTTTTTTAATAATGTAGCCATCACTGCTGAGAACATAATAAAAGAGGGTCATGCTGGAAAGATATTAATTGTAGACTATGATGTTCACCATGGGCAAGGCACACAAAGAATGTTTTACAATAGAAAAGAGTAAGTGAATTTCATATATTAATAAAATCAGACGTTACATTCACATAAATATTTATTATAAAAAAAGTTTTTAAATCTAGAGTGATTAGCATAATTTATTTAAAATAAATTTAATTCTTTTTATTAAATTAGACTAATATAATAATTAATAAACGGCAACTTTTAGCATATTGTATTTTTCAATACATCGATATGAAAATGGAAATTTTTGGCCAAATTTAGCTGAAAGTAACTGTTCATATATAGGCGAAGATGACGGACTAGGGTATAATATCAATGTGCCTTTAAATGAAACAAATTGCTCTGACAGTGATTATCTGGCAGTAATACTCCACATTTTACTCCCTGTGGCATATGAAGTAAGTAGAAAGTTATTTTGTGGTGAAAAACAAGACAATAATTTTTGGGATACATTGATGGCAACAATGCTGCAATTAATGAAACATATATATTACGTCAGAATTGACGGGTGAAGTAATAAGTATAGTATATAGGAAGGTATATTTTGTATGTATGTTGTGTTCAGAATTAAACTTAAAAAGCTGTTTAATCATCCGCGAAGCGATGGAAACTAATCGCCACACATACTCAATACTCAATACTCAAAAACTTAAATATCTCAAAAGTGTAAATGGTCCAAAAAACTAATCAACAACAATAATTGAAAAGGTATGGTAATGCTTTTCCCAAAACGGAAATAAATAAATTCATGTACAAATGAAAAATATATTTATGTGTGATTTATTTGATTAATTTAAATAGCTAAAAATTATCTGATTAACCTACTGATTGTCTAAATAAAAACAACGCAAAATTGTTAATTGTGTTGCTCTTTATCGTATTGGTTAGTCGATACCGATCATATTTTTTATGATCTGCCCACTGCACAAAGAAAATATATTCACGGCTGTTGGATTTGACGTGTACTTTCTTAGCATTAGTAATAAGATTAAAATTAGTAGAGAGTATAATATGTACTAAATACAAATCTCTATAATAATTTATAATTATTAATATAAGTTTGAGTGCATTTGACATGTTTTGCGTAATGTGCGTGGTTAAAGTTCATAAAATTTTTCAGTTTAATCCAGATTTAATAATAATATCAGGTGGTTATGATGCTGCAATTGGATGTCCAGAGGTAAATATATATATATATATTTTTTTATTTTCAGTTCAATCCTGATTTGATCCTTATTTCTGGAGGCTATGATTCTTGTTTTGGGGACTATAAGGTCAGATATTTTTAATACAAACTTAAAACATTTCAACATTTCAAGTGTCGATTACGAAGTTCGATTACGAAATTCGATTAGCATTAAGGTGCGCACGAACTTGGACAAAATCCCTCGGTAAACCCCTCGAATCCGATTTTTGAAGTGTTTGTTAAATATAAGAAAGTATTAGTGTGAGAACGACCGCAAGTCTTCGGTTAGTTATCTCGTGAGCTTTTAAGACGAGTACGGCTAGAATGTCTTTTCGTTAATACAATCACGGATGACATATATTAGATTATATGTAATATGCCCTAAAATTGTCGTAGAACATACATTGAACATGCTACATGTGAAACATAACTTCTACCATAGTTATGGGAAAAATTGTTCAAGAACATTTTGATTGATTATATTATGTCGATGTTTATTCAAAACACGTAGAAAAAATATTAGTTTCGGACTAATAATATAATATTATCGACAACAACAGGCACGCAATGTTCGGCGTAGACAATCTGCGTGCGGATCTTATCCATTTCCGTGCGCAACATTTGGTCCAACTGCTTAAAACATCCCCCAGATATAAGCTATCGCAGAATAATTCGTAGTAGTTAGTATTCCTCAAATATTCAAATAAAATTTATAAAATTTACTAATTACAGGGAGAAATGAATGTTACCCCTGCATTTTATGGCCACTTGATTTCATTGTTGTCCGGTTTGGCTAAAGGGAAAATAGTTGTTGCTTTGGAAGGAGGCTACAATATAGACTCTTTGGCTGAGGGCGTAGTTATGACAGTAAAGAGTTTGTTAAATGATCCATGTGGCCCAATAGAAATGAAGCCTGTAAAATCTTGTATAACGGATACTATCAACAATTTAAAGTTCCATTTACGCAATCATTGGAACTGCTTTAAACATGTTGAATTTTTCGATTTTCCTAAGCCAACGGAGAATACAAACGTTGAAAGCAGCCTGTTGGTTGTTGGTGATAATGAGCATTTGGTCTCTGAAATGTACACAGGAGTTCCAGACGTTGCTCCATTTCCCACAAGAGGTTCATATCCTTTTCATGAGTCTGAATTGTGTAGACAATTTAGGGATATTATTAAAACGTTGCGACAGACATATCATAAGGAAGAAAAGTCCTTGACTGGTTACGCTTTCGATACTCAAGTACTACTGCATAAACCACAAGATTCTGTCAATATTGTGGAAAATCCAAATCGAATATCGCGTATTATACAAGAGTTAGAAAAAAACGAGTTGTTAAACAGGATGTTGGCCTATACGGTGTGTTCATGCTGTATTAATATGCAAATTGTATTGTAACTGATTGGCATTATTTTAGAGTAAACCGGTAGCATTCCATGAATTGAAAGAAATTCATGATGATGATTATCTAGAAAGAACGTTAATTGAAGAGCAGTTACCTGATACTAAAGATTTATATGTTAATTCGGATACCAAGACTAGTATATTGGCATCCTTGGGAGGTATTTTTTCTTTGGTTGATGCACTAAATAAGCGAGAAATATCAAATGGTTTGGCACTTGTACGTCCACCTGGTCATCATGCAAAATATAAACTAGCAGGAGGATTTTGTTTTGTTAATAACATTGTAGCTGCAGCTCGTTATGCCATAAAAAAACATAATTACAAAAGGTAAATTGTATTAAAATTTTCTGATTTCGATGGCTTTCTTCAAAAAGTAAAGAAAAATAATTCAACGAACTTATTTATAGAGTGCTAATTATTGATTTTGATGTTCATCATGGAGATGGAACCCAAGAATTAACGTGCAAGCAAGATAATATTATGTATATAAGTCTACATCGATACGAAAATGGTACCTACTTTCCAAAATCGAATGAAGCTGGTCACACTTATGTGGGAATAGGGCCCGGGAAAGGTTTCAACGTTAACATTCCATTCAATTGTGTAAAGTTTAATTATTTTTGTTAAAGACAAATAAATTATTTTTTATTTTTTTTAGTCCAAAATGGGAAACTCCGAATACCTATTGACATTCTTCAATATCGTTCTTCCAATAGCTTATTCCTATAACCCAGATTTGGTTCTAGTATCAGCTGGATACGATGCTGGGTTGTTTGATCCTCTCGGAGGTTATTCTGTGAGTCCTGAAACATACGGACATTTAATTCAATTGCTCAAGCCCTTATCTAAGGGACATATGTTAGTATGTCTGGAAGGCGGTTATAACTTAAACACTCTCGCATACTCGGTTGTGATGACAGCAAAAGCCTTGCTAAGTGATCCTTTGCCAATGCCAAAATTTGTATTGCCCATTAATGACAATGCTATTGAAACAGTAAGAAATGTAATTCAAACTCAGAAGGAGTTTTGGCCTGTGCTACAAATAAACAAGAAAATAAGCAATGTTTTCTTAAATCAACAAACAAGGGACGCTGTACAACTGATTTTGCAAGAATTTAAGAATAATGGCGTCATAGACAAAGAAAAAATTAAACAAGTGATCAGTGATATAAATAATCTCCAGTCAAATAATTGAGTACCTCGTTACGTTGAAGAATTACAACTTGAAATACGTATTTGTTTAATGACAATACTAAATTGAAAAATTAATTTTAAATGACTAAATTCTGTGGTAATTAAATTGCATTTTAAACTAATAATTTAGAAAACTTTGATTGTAATTCATTTAATTCCAAGGCGTTCGATTTTAATAAATATTATTAATTACATGTTACTAGTCATTAATATTTATTTTTATACTTCGCAATAAAATAACTAAGTTAACCGAAATGTGTTTTATTTAAAAACTATTACAGTTGAAATAAATTAAGTAATATAATAGGTCAGGATCTACATAAAACTTTTGATATTATCGACAGTTTTCAATTATGTATTATAATTTTCTATGTTTTCTTCATTTAACTGAACTTGAGTTTTTTAAATTAATTAAAGAATAAAGAATTTAACGTAGAAAAATAATGTGATTGGGGAGGTCATTTTATTTTATATTTACGTAATTCAAATCGTCACTTGGTCATTGACAAATAGTTCATGAGATTTTAACGTATCTTTGCTACCTCAGATATATCTATTTTGTGCGTTTAAATGGAACTTGTGTAAAAAACATATAGTCTGACAAATCTTAAAACCACTAACTAGGCCCTTAATCTGTTACGAAATGCAATTCATTTTAAGATACGAAATAGATTTTAAATTGTATATCTGTAAATGATGTAAAAGTCCAAATCGATCGATTTGAAGATGATTATCATTGTACTCTGTAGGTGTCTCTATAGCAGCATGATCATAAAATGTTTACAGCATTCCGAGACCGCTAGCGTTATAGAAATATTCTACCAGAAGATGGCGCTTTAGTTGCATACATAAGTGAATAAGAATTGGGTGATAGAGCATATTTGAATATGTATATGATTTTGAAGGAATGAGACTAAGTGGTTCTCATAGATGACTCGTAGAAGTATTTCATTTTCTTTCTTTATTTTTACGAATGTTAGTAAACTATGGCCTGCATGTAACATCATTTTTTTTTTTTTAATTTTAACATTTGTGATAAAGTACATTGAATATTATGAACCTTAGTAAGTCGTAAGTATCAGGAAGATGAAAAAGAAAAGTATTTAGTTCAAATTCAAACAAATATATTTGACATGTTTAGACTGTATCTCTAAAAAATTTCTTGAGGTACTGAGGTACTATTATTTTAATTTTACAGTCACACGCAATATTTTGAAGTGAGCAGTGGCCTCAAATTTTCATTAATTGGAAGGCCAACAAAGCTGTAAACACTCTACAAATATACATTGGGTAATAACGGATTATATATTTGATTAATTGTTTAATCTTAAACAATAGTTAATAAATAATCTTTAAATTACTTAAGTCAAAAGTGAACAACTTATTGTTTCTAACATATTGTAACTATATAACTATGCTTTTCTTAAATAAATAAAATAAATTTAGTTAAATTGATTTTTTATTTTTTTAATAACCAAGTAATGCTGAAAATAGGTCTGGAAATTGTGTTTTGAAAATTTGATGTCTTATGAAATTGTTTTCTAGTAATAAAATATTGTTTATCTTAGTAATTTAATTACTAAGTAAGTGTTAGTATTATGTGTCTAAGTAATAAGCGTATGTATAAAACTAGTGATTAGTTATTTAGATTTTAATATAAAATTATAATCGTTTAATGCACTTAATATCTAATATTCTATTTTATCCAAACATCTACTTTATCAATATATTATATACATGTGATTTATCTTATATATTTATTATTAGGTACATGTCACAAAAAATCTGTGTGATAGTATAGTGATAACTATAGAATTTTTATTTATATATATTTTTTTCAAAATTAAATGAAAAGTTCATGTATAGCAATGTATGTAAAGAGAAAATGAATGAAAATGAACGTAGAACGCATGTAGATTTAAATTTGCCGGTACCACGTTGCGCAGCCGCTCTGCTTCAACATTGGGCCTAGCTGTCGTGCAATGAATTGATCAGTCTGCTATCGAATAGTGAACTTGTGCGGTGAAAAGTGTCATAATATATTTTGTATCAAAAACATATAAGTTATTTCAATTAGTAGAAACTGTTTTTAGTGATGCATTTTAGGATATATAGATTACTTTTCTGCGCGTTTCTTCTTGGATTCGCATCTGCACAGGTAAGCCAGAATTTGTGGCACCAACATTTTCTATTTACATTTTATCTTTTAAACAGTCGCAGTGGGTTCACACCAAAACACCGTATGTGTCGATTAAGTTGTTAATTTCTTTGTATTAGTGAATAACGCGGCCAAAGTTAAAAGGAAAAATTTTTCTTACAACAATAAACTACTGACTCATTTAAATATCTTTACGATACATTTCTAGAAATACGCAATATTGCAATTCATGTATTTTCACTGACCCTATATATACAAATACAGTCTTTTTGTATACAAATAAGCTTTAATATATAGTATTTTTTGCTATTTATACAAATAGTTGACTTGTTATTTTCAACTATTGTAATATTTAATTTTTAACTAGGTTATGCAAATAGTAAATAAATAAAGATTTTGTTTTTATCAATAAGTCTAAAATAATCTCTTTTCGGTCACCTAAAGGTTCATTTATTTTACAAGACTTACAGTCTCTCTTACATGGCATATAATTTGGCCTTTTCCAAAACAGGTAGATGGTAGATGGTAGATGGTAGATGATAGATGGTAGGTGGTAGATCTAGGATGTAGGATGTCCTCATGTAAACACAGAAAGTTACTATTCTAGCTATAGCTATAGCCTAGTTATGTACGCCCAATTTATTTCTATTATAATTAATGAATCGCAATAACATATTTTTAACTTTAAAAAGTAAAATTAGACGTTCACACACACACGCACACACACACACACACACACACACACACACACAAATAAATAACCTCAATTTTATTTACTATTTCCTTTTTGTATACAGATTAATGTTTCTGGTTGGTATTAACCACTTCCATGTATATGTGATTACTTGATATTGGCTGTTTTAGGTATTTCTAGATGAGATAGAGAAAAGTCACGATTGTATTATATATGGCTTACAAGAAATATCCCCAAAATTGATTCAGAAAATTAAAAAAAACATTGAAAGAATCAATCAATCAAGTAATTGCAAGCAAGCTTATTACAACAAATGTTATTTTATTTTACAATATCACATTGATTGATGTTATCTTAGATATATAATAGAGCTTATTCACTAAACGTCTTGCTAATCTTTTGCTAATATTGTTCAATGTACAAACTGTTCCCTTAATTCTAAATTATTTAAAAAAATTGTTGTATATATCATTTTATTTTTGGAGAACAATTCAGATTAACGAGTGAATGAGTGAATTTTGTACGTTAACAATATTGCTATTGACAAAACGCTCAGTGAATCCGCCTAACGTTCAGATTATTATTTTGTGAAATTTATCGAAAAGTAAAAACATATACAACTTCTAAAAATAAAATTCACAAACACACACTACTTTTGAAAATATTTTATGAATAATTTTTTATATATTAGTCACAGAAATGGTCCCTAATTGGAATTTTTCTGTAATAAGACATAAAGGAATTTATTAATTATGTTTATTTTTTATCATTTTTGTACGAATTGCCCGAAAGAAAAACATTTTATAAAATCAATTAATCTTACAACAAAATTTTTGATTTTCATTTTACTAATTTTAGGAACTGTTCTGAAATTTTAACATAAACTGATTGTACGAAAGAAATATTGTCTTTCATGTTGACAATGTCAATTGACAAAAAAGTCTCTATTAAGATTAATAAATTTGTTGCACCTATTGATGATATTGCATGACAAATTATTAATTTTAATATTACAGATAAATGTGGTTTATACGTGTGAACCATTATTTCATAAATAATTCCATTTTACATACTAAATGTGGCACCTTTTTATAATATTAGCAATCCAAAAATCAACTTAATAAGATGTGTGTGGTTTTCAATAATACTAATAATAGTTCAAACATATCAGATATGATTGTTGTGGGCCACATTTAATAGCGATATGAAATGTCAAGTATGTGTCTTTAAAGTGATCTTGGATCTTAAGTTAAGTTTTAGAGCAATTGAGCTCTCAACACTAACACACTAAAATGACTCTTTCTGAAAATAGAATTTAGAATATTTATGCATTATACAATTGCATAAATTTCTTGGTGGTCGCATTAGTCATTTTGAAATTGCATGCCAAATTATTAACACCCACAGTTAATTATAAGAAATATTTTGATACTTTATGATATATATATATATATATATATATATATATATATATATATATATAATATAAAATTAGACAACGGCATAAATTTGTTAGTTGTTATAGTTCTGTTCTCAAATCTATACCGCATTGGTTGGCATTATTTTTGTGGTGCTAAAAAACCGCTAGTGCAACCGTGAAATGAACGGGGTGTTCAGTGTGTGAGAGCTAGAGAGGGAGAGAGAGAGAGAGAGAGAGAGAGAGAGAGAGAGAGAGACTACGGTATGTTTTGACGGTTGATACAGGGATACTGGGACGTCAACTTGTAAAAACCACACACTGTGTGCATGCTTAAATCTTGCATGCACACAGTGTGTGCTGTGCATCTCGTGTGTTTCTCAACACAAATACTCAACACACTTCTCTCTCGCACTCACGATTTTCTGCTATTAGAACACTAATAAGACCTACTCGGTGAATAGCAGCAACATGACATTAGAAATACAGAGATATACGAATATTTTTAAGACACATACATAACTCTTTGTTTGATATGTAGAAGTCGCTCTCGATTTCAAAAGATTAATCATACATCAATCATAACCATACAAAAATGATGAAATGTTTAATCATCAGGGAAAAAATGTTAGCAAAATGATGTTAGCAATTAATCAACTACGTACTGCATAACTCCTCTATTGCTATTACAAGAGGATACACACTTATACATCCCTTATTTTAATTTATTTATTTATATTTTAGTTATTGTCCGAAAGTTCATTCCTTTTATTCTCTAATTATTCACATTTTTATGTATTGTAGTTTTGTAGTAGAGTAGAAGTAAGACATGTAATTAACATCATTCATCGTGACTGTTGCCAATCTATTTGGCATTTCATTGTTGTACTTCCTACATATGAATGGAGGGGCACTTTATCCCCTAGCTTACAGCTTACAGCTTACAGCTTACTTACGATCATTGCGCAGGTATCAATGATGTTCAGATAATTAAGAAGTACCAGTTAACAGTAGCTTCCTTATTAGGTATATTTATTAGTTAATTGGTATTTAGTTCATGCCAAACTAGATGATCTGATATATACTAAAGACTACAGATCACTTAGGATCACTCTTGAGGGTTAACTATGATTTGACATACAGACATTTGAGAATAGGCATAGCTTATGTTGTAATTATTAGGTGAACACCAGCTGTAATGTTTTACTTAAGAATAGCAATAATTTTGTTTATATTTGTATATACTGATCATACCGATCACTTTCCGCATTCATTATCTTGTTAATTTGTTATATTGCGACCTATTGGGGTTAGGTTATGTCCTATGCCTGAACACCTGATTGGAATATTTTTTTTATTATTGGTTCACTATGATCGTCCTTGAGGGCATGAAATGGAGTGTGCATTACTTTGTCATGTTACAAACTAGTAAGAAATGTAAGACATGCTTAATTAAATTTTAAGTCATGTTCTCCATCCAGATAGAAAGTTAGTTGCTCTGGTTATTGATAAAGTTATCTCTTAAGCAAAGTTTTTGTAAATAGTTAAAATAGTGTTTGTCATTATTTTGCCGTTAATTGATTCTTTAGATCAATCGATTGTTTTATGACTAACTGAACAAATATTTATGATATAAAAATATTGTAAATTATTACTCTAAAGAAATAAACATTAAATGTTTTGATGTTTTAAGGCATTAAGTCAATTATCTATTCTATCTATTGAAATTTCAGAATTTGGATATTATTTTTTCTATTTTATACATTTTCATTAAAAAATAAAACACATGAATTGCATCAACAGGTTCTTCCTTAACATCATCCATGTTTTTACCATATTATGAACACTACGAACACTTTCAGCAATGACTTTTGTTAGTGTCTATATATGATGAGTCAGAAAATATAGTTTGATGTAATCTCATTTATCTAATTTTAGTAAATAGTTATATCTATTGTACATGCGCCATGTTTATAAAGATTGCCGAAATTTTGTAAACAGTTGTAACAAGTTCCAAATTATATTTTTCCGTGATCTTTTATTTGACCTTCATTAAATGAAATACATTCGAGCAGAAGTGTGATTGATACATATGCAAATTACTTAAAGTAGCATGCCATTTTTAGCACCATTTAGCATTTGATTGCATATTTAATAACTCCCATAAGAATTTGATATTTACATATTCACTAATTTTAATTTTACAATACCTCATTTAAAAGAAGATTAGATGGCGCACTGTAAATTTGGAGAATAACTTCTTGCTTGTTGCTGGTGCCCACAAAAAATTAACAAGAATGTGGGAAAAAATGCCAGTACCAGTGCCTAGGAAAGGGTTAAGCTTTTTAATCAAAAAACATTTACATGTTTACAAAAGAATTATTAAGTTATTGAAATTTTTCTAATTTAGTAAAATCTTTTTTAATTTTATTTCTAAACTTTTGATTTAATTTATTGAATTTTTACTAGGAACTATCTGAAGTGTCAATTATTTTAAAACATTCATTGGTTCAAACCGCATATTGATATCTCCGACTGTTTCAAAAATATTTACGAAAGAATATATATTTTTAAAATGTTGCGAAAATATCAAGCTCTCCGAAAATAATAAATAATATGTAATGTACAATATTAAGATATCTTTAACTTGGGATATTTCTGATAAATCTATCAATTTGTGGACAGTGGATACGACTATCTATGAAGTGAACGTAAAATATCTTTTTTTTGATGAAATGTTTTTTGTATGGAGTTATTTGTAATATTAAGACTTTCAACAATCAAATTTAAGACGTACACAATAGGCGGTACGTAAATAAATTAGATAAGATAACTGATGTTACTGATGATAATTATATTCAGTAAGTACGTACTTACGTAGTATGTTTAAATCAAATCCTTGAACGTTCTTTTATGCCATCAAATTTCCTGTATTACTAATGTGGGAGGAGGTAATATATCTGAGTAATATTATGATGTTTTGTCACAATTAATACGACATCCTAAATTTTTACACATAAATAACTTTATCTAGAAGGTTTTTAAAATGTATGATATTTGGTCAGATGAAGCTCTATACCGATCTACCGATCGAAAAGTATTTGAGTGAGACACCAGGCACGACAGAGACAGTAGAAGTCTGCAAGTGTGGCCCGTAGTGGGAGACTTTTACTATCTCTGTCATAAATTATGCCCCTCCCAAAATTCAGTCGGAACAAACGTTTTTCGATGTACATGTAACATTTATATGAGTTTAGTATTTCGAGAATTTGTGATGAAAAATGCGACTGGTGTTAAATATACTCGGATTCTAATCACCTCATATTTATGGAACTAAAAAATCTTATCATCATCATCATCTTTAAATCATATAAGCGAAAAATAATTTCAAAACACTAAAAAGTTATTTTTTTTGTCATACTGCTATTTTGGTAAATAATTGTATGTTCAATTAGATTTTGAAATATAAATATGCATAATAATTTGTTGAAAATTATTGATGATGAAGAAATTATACAGTTGTGATAGATAGATATTGGTGAAATGATGAGATTATATCATTATAAAATTGAAAACTTACCAAAAATAAAATTATCACTTTAATAGTTGTAAACGATATACATATTTTGCTTTATTTGTTAAATATTAGTATACAGGGCTACTAGAATTTGTTCAGTATGAGATAAATTTTGTCGCATGTGAATAATCGAAAAATGTAGGTTTAATCAATCGTTTTCATTATGCAGCTACAGGCTACAGGCTCATTATAAAACCCAGAATTTGTGTTCCATACGATAACTTTCACAATACTTGCATGCACTTGCTATTGTTAAGGCGGTTGGTTACCAGACATCCAAATGGTCCTTATGGAAGTAAAGGTCTTCTACAAAGTCAAAATTATAGAAAGTTTACCTGGAACGGGCCATTGAGGTTATTTTTCCCTGAGGCAACTCTTGTTAAGTGCATAGAAGTGCTTTCTAAATTTTGACAAACAAATATAACAAATGGATTAATATAATAAGCATTTTACGAGTAAGCTGTAAAATAAGTACTGCAGTAATTTAGGCATTATTTATCATCCATGAAAGCATATAAGTGGAATATTATGAAGTTAGACTGTTTATTTGCTTTGCTGGAATCGTTTCATGTAAAAAAATTCATAGAACATGAAAACGACAATTTAACTAATTAATCATTAGTGTTTTTTAAGATGATTTCATATTTGATCTCAGACAACACACAGTGTGTTATTTTTTAATTTGATCAGTATAGTTGTACAAAGTTTTATTATACAATATTTTCGTATTGGGTTTTTGACTATCCAAGTAATGATTTAGTTGGAAAATGGTTTTGTCGTACATCCGGATTTACTCTGCTCTAGTTCCATAGGTGTTCCGACGGGCTATTGTTGTATTGTAGTAAATGTATTGTGTGTTATATATATATATATATATATATATATATATATATATATATAGTTCCTTTAACCTCATTTAATAATTGAAAAATAATCAATTCATTTCAACTATATTTGATAATTATTAAATTAAGTTAATCTAATGTATTAATGAATCTCTTTTCTAACATTGCAACTTCGATAGTATTGTAAAATGTATTTTATATCGTTCCAAAGTTCCAAATTCCAGTTAATTATTATCAAAATGGTAACAATTTGCTTATATGTATTTTCCATTTTAAACAACACTGTGTTGCATAGGACCTCGTTCCGTTTTAGCGTGCACAATCCTGTTGATTGAATGTTGTGTTGAATATGATGATGAACGAAGACAGACAAATAGTCATTATCCAATCCAATATGAGTTGTTTGCAAATAGGCATATACCTACCTACCTAATAGATGAACAATTCAAAAAATTGTTAATAATTGAACCACGCACGGTTGTTTATGTACTAAAGAGAAACATCCGCTCAGGTCTCTGGTTCTAAATTGTGAGTCGCGAGACAATTACATAACTTATTGAATAAAATCTTTTCGTTAAGCGTGGATCACATTACATCGCAGCTCCGAATTTGCTTAGAAAAAAAGTAATAAAAATCTATTTCACAGCTATTCTTAATCGATAGATAATTCTAAAAGTCTAAAAGTTGAAAATTGATGGATGATGATGACTATGGAATTTTAACAGTTGATGGTGTGTGTTTAATGCTGAGCTATGTCGATAATCTAAAAGCATATATGACTGGACTGACTGACGCACGTATATGTTTAACAAAACTTACTAAACATGTATGCTTATTTTTACGTTAAAATACCATACCATTCGCTGTCATTCTTTGAAAATAATATTTTTGAATATTTTATTTTTGTAAAGGATGTCGTCGTCGTCGTCGTCGTCGTCGTCGTCGTCGTCGTCGTCGTCATGTAGTTGAAGGTCTAAAAAGAAATAGTTAATTCTTGCTCTATATTCAAGATTAATTTTCATTTGTATATTTTTCAAATTTACACATAATCAATCGCATAATAATCACATTTAATGTTTTTTTTATTGTTTCAGGTAATTATATAGATTTACAATTCCAATTGATCACAAAAAGGTTTGTATAAGTTATAAGTTTGCTACGCATTTGAGACTAAATAAAATATTTTTTATTAAACAATTTAATTAATCAATAACATTTTGTGAGATACATATAATAACATTCATATTATATCATATATTCATACCATATAACTCCAGACATGAATGACATGGTCGTGCTAAAGAGGCATGACGTTCAGAGCCTACTTAAAGTTGCCCAAAGATGCCCAAAGATGCCCAATTTAAAGATATGGTTCCTTCTATGTGACCGCCACAACGAGACCGCAACTTAATCAGTCAACACGAACTGTATGTGGCGATTGCATGGAACCAACCGCAAGGTCGAGTTATTAAACGTCTGCCATTACCGCACACCCACCCATAGTCGCATCCGATGGCCGCACGGAAGGAACCATACACCATACCTTAAAACAAACAGATATTGGAATGGCTTGAATGGAAAGTCTTTCTAAAAGTCTTAAGTCTGTCATAAGCAATTCATTCATCATTCATTCTTCGATAGAGGAGATAGGTTTAGGAATGAGAAGTTTCGACTCAACCCAATTCTATATATGTATTATATGGTATATTTTTCGAACCATTACTGGCCGTAATTTACAATAAAGGTTATGCCATATCTAAAGAAATACTAGAAAAGTGCTTTTGTTCTTCCAAATCCTTCCATACAGATAGTATTGTAAAATTAAGTATTATTTTGAGTAAGCAGGCAAGCAAACTTAGTTGTAGTCATTAAGTTGCGTAGTAGTTGATATCTGATAACGATTTATTTAAATTATGATTTCGTTTGTGACCCAGTCTATTTTAAAATCTATTTAATACATACTTTCCGAGAAAAATAAATAATAAATAAATAACGTGGCATTGTAGATAGAAAAGAAAGTTAGGAATAATTCGATACAATACGATCTGATCCGGCTTATGCCCGAGCCAGATAGATAACATTTGACTCGTGTAAACCAGAGCTGCCGAAGGTCCGACCCATGTAGATCTCTAACGAGACCTACCACAAAAATCAAATATCTTATGTATTTTTTAATGGAATTAAAAAACTATTTTTGAGTGGTCTGTAAAGTATTCATCATTCAGATCATCACAATCACATCACAAAACTTTAATAATCTTGATATCATTTAGAGTATAATTTAAATAATTCAAGTGTTTGTTGAAAATAGATAAAAAACTTTCAATCATATCAATTGTTTGAAACTAAAAGAATTGTTTTCAATTTAAAGATTTGATACATCTAAAAAAGAAATTGAAACGTATTAAGTCACGACAAGAATGGTCAAAAAATTGTTCAGTTCAAGTATTTGACAAAAACTTTCAACCAATAAAAATGATTTTTGAAAAAACTACTCAATATAAATATTTGATGTCTAATTGTTAATAATTTATGATATAATATTATAGTTAATCAGTTTAATTTGTTGTTAGTTAATGTTAGACACATTAAAATATTATATAATTTGTAAAAACGTACTTTTACACATGTAGATAGTTTAGATAGATGATAGTTTTCGATGTTTATTTGTTTATTAAATGAGTTTATTTTGACTGATGTAAAATTTAGCAATAACTTATCAAGACACAATTTCAACAATTCATCAACATAGAAATATAACAAGAAAATCTTTTTATTTTAATGAGATTAGTTAATAATTATTAATAATGTCCATTTAAATTGAAAAAGTTGCATAGATTGCATAGATTGCATAGAGTTAGAGTTGAGAGTTGAATGCAACGTTGAGAACGGTCTACATTGTCTATTTACATTGTAGATGAGAAGTTCCCATTGAGATTCTCAATGAGAACTTGTTCCACTTTGCGCCGGACCGGTCTGGCATGCGGTTAGATAATCAAGGTTGCTCGCATCATGTGTTTATTTATGTTTTCTTGTGTACACTCAATTTAACCTAACTTTTATGCAGATAAATTTCAATTAAACAAATTGTCATTTTTATCAAAACTAAAATAAATAAATAAATAAATAGCTGGAATATACAATAATACAAAATTAAAATCAATCCGATGCAATACACTTATTCTAGCAATACTACGTTTCTTCTAGCTCTCGAAGCACTCCAAAAGAATTTCTTTGATTCGTAGTTTGGAGAATAGCCAATAGAGAAAGTCAGACGAAGCTAAATCAGGCGATTACGACGATATTTCAAGCATTTTTGGCGAATAACTCACACATAAACAAATTCAGTATTTTCGACAACAATCGAGATTTTACTGATTCCTTGATTTTGAGTGACGTATTGCTTCTTGGTTGATGAGGATGGTGGTCTGGAACGTCATCTATCGTTTCGTTTTCAACTCGTTGTCTGTTGAGTTTTTTTGAACATGTTGTACCAATCAACGTTCTCCTTTGTTGAATAATTTCGTAATTATTCGACATGGATACCTGCAATAGTGCGTATTTCGACTATTTTTTGGACACAGTATTTGGCCTGGCCTCGACTGGACTGGAATCAACTTCCAGTACATACATACATACATACATACATACATACATACAATACATACATTTACATATATTATTTTTTCAAATTTCAAATTTCAAATTTCAACTTTGTAAGTGTAAAGTGTAAAAATAAATGAATCCCTTCAAAACAAGTATTCGTTTCTGCAATGATTAGAATTAGAATTAGAATTAGAATTAGAGCCAATTTTTTTCATATTTGGTAAAAGGAAATAAATAAATAAATAACTACTAGATGAGAAACACCTACACTACACCACACCACACCACACCACATATGGTGGATGCGGAAGCAAGTCAAAGATTCTTTTGAAGTTTAAACACGTGTGGATTGTTTATTGTTAATTTCAGTGAACGGCTAAAATTTTGCGTACCCATTCAAAGTGGAAACCTTATTTAAACGACCTAAATAATGTTATTCAATTAAAAACCAACCCCCTCACAAACTCACAAATTGTATTGGAATATAATTTCCAAGAAAAATGTCACATTTTTAACATTTTTTATCTTTCATCTTCATCTTCATATGTGGTCTAAGCAAGCTAGGTGATACTTATTGAGCCAACGAAATTATTAAATACAAATAATTGTGAATAAAATGATTTATACAATAACAATAACAATAACAATAACAATAACAATGTATTCATTTTTATATCTTTTACGATGATTCCAAAATTTCTCCTCTAATATAATTTTTCAGTAATTTTTAATATGTAATGCAATTAAAATGTAATTAAAAAATTCAAAAATTATCCTGAATGTATAACGGCGTTATTAACATCTAACAATCTAAAGTTCTTCAAAGGAGCTAATCGAATTAAAATAAAATAGTCCTAAGGTCATGAATATCGGTGAAAAAATAAAGCAAAAACATATATGTAATATATGTACTTATATATTCGCAATTACGCAGTACAGAATAAAAGTGTGAGATCATTCATGTGTTTTCGTGCTTAATTTTATTTTTATTCAATATTTCAAGATACGTTGTTTAATTATCAAAAGTTTTTATACATTAACATTAATTACGTAGAATTCGATTGGAGTAATCAATTAACCGTTATAAATAAACTATTTCTCAATATTTTTAATAGCTGTGCTGACATCGTGGTTCTGTTAATGTAAGTCCGATCACAAACAAGAATATACTGATTAATTTAATATTTAATATATAACTTCTCACTTCATTTCATTTTCTCAGAATAACAATATTTAGTCACAAAGACATAAAAACACCAATATCTTGTTTACTCTTCTTAATAAAATTCGTAAACTAATGACGATCATATTTTAATAAATTATTTCTTATTATTTTATATACTGGGAATTTGTAAAATAACATTCTCATATTATTTATTTTTCAAAATTGGTAGAAATTCTTAATTGTATAATATTTGGAAAGTAATACAGTTTAGTTTACTAGACGTATCTTTTTGTTGTTGTTGTTGTTGTTGTTGTTGTTGTAATTGAACCTACACTCTATCTATTGTAGTTAGGTAACAAATAAAATTATGATCGTTACATTTATTAAAATATCGTTTACGTTAATGAATCTTTGAAAACGGGGCGAAAACGTTAATGACCCGATTTGACCCGAATCACACTAGTCATACAACCGCATACGTTGACTGACCGTCGTCTAGACTCTACATTCTACACTCTACACTCTACACTCTACACTCCACACTCTGACTATATTCTAGAACCCTCTATACTCATTCTTTTCCGTTTTGGTTCATTCTATCAATCATTTTTTATGAAATGATTATTAATTGATTGATTGATTGATATAAAATTTTGAATTGCTAAACTATCATTTCTTCGGTTAAGCAGTTAACTGCGATTTACAACTAAAGACTTTTAATAGTTTTTTTTAATAATATCGTTATCGTTATTAATTTTACCACCAAGAACCCCCTAATTTTTATCTTTTATTGACCAATGTATTTCGATTAGGAAATCAATTATTAGAAGAATTATAGTCCAAACAATTTTTCGTAATATGTCTTTTTTTATTCAACATTCATGTACACAATCTATCTATATTATGTAGATTTATCGGACTGATAATTCAATACCGTATAAAAATTTGAAATCAAAAAGGCTGAGAAGAATTTAGTCGTCCCAACTTCTTCTTCAGTCTGGAGCAAATTTATTTAATGACTAAAATTAAAAACACATTTTGATCAGACAACTGATACAACAAATACAACAAATACAACAAATACAACATGCAGTAGAATATGGCGGATGCTGTGAGTAAACGGCGCAGACAACTGTTATTGATTAGCTCTAGTTCCATATCTGTTCCGCCCCGGCGCCATTTTTATCTTATCCTGTCAGTTTCTGAGCGGTTTTACTAGAAACAGGTTGATTATTAACAATTTCCTTACATGCTCAATGTAAATTAGTGTACATGTAAGTAAAATTTCCCATCAAATCAAAATAGGTGTTTACTTTTTGATTTAAATTTACATTAAAATTCACTGAAAACTGAAAACTGAAAACTGAAAACCGACTTTGTTTATTATATACGCACATGCATGTAAACATACTTTACAAGTCACTTTTTATTTAGTAGAGTATTTTCTTTAAATATATCTGTATCTTATATCATCATCATCATCATCATCATCATCATCATCATCATCATTGATCCATTGATGTCAATATGGTTTGAGTACCCCAGTGATCTCGTTCTCCATTGCATTCCACCTAGCATTAATCTCAACGTCAGCAATATAATTTCGGTATTTACAAAATTATCAATTATATAAACAAATATATGTTGTTTTTACAAATTATAATTTAGGAGCTCTGTACACGAAAAGACATCTATTTTTGTCTTTCAGCCATTCATTTATATTTACAAATATAATACAAATAATATACAAATAGTTCCTAAGTCATTTATAGTATATTTTTCATTCGTTTGGACAGTGTAAACAGATGAAAACAATTTGATTGAGAAATGGAGTGTAATTTCAACACTTCGGATTATATTATGGGCTACCATATAATTTAATTTATTTTAATGATTGTGAGATGAAAACAAACATCAACCTTTATTATTGATGGTTCCTAAGACGCATAAAAATATTGAGATTTATCAGTAAAATTAAGTACTAGTTTTTTGTTACAAGTAAAATGATAAATCTAAAAATGAAAATATACCCTACTAATATTTCTATTATGTATAGTTCAATACAAAAAGTCTACATTATAATATTTTCATAAATATACCTAATTAATTTATTACATCTGCTATATTATTTCATTTGTCTGTGTCAAGGTACTCATTCCAATTTGATTTTGATGATTTGATTAATATTAACTACTAATGTAATAATTAATAATTCTCTTTTTTGGAGATCTCTGTAACTACTCAACCGATTTCAGTCTGCAAAATAGCTTCGAACAGTCCCTTTTACGGCAGTATTTAGATAACATTTTACATGGTTTTTATTCGAGGTTTACTTTTTATGCCCTTCTGTATGTATAAAAGAGACGTAAGACTTAAAGATGGATAGTATTCACTGAACACTGTACCCATAACTGGATATTTTTATTTTTATAGATATAATGATGAAAGATTTCGAAAAATATTGATAATTGTTTTTGTTATTAATAATTTGTTATTAGTAATCAGCAAATTACTCATGTTTATTTAATGTAACTAGTTAAAAACATTTCCGGTCGTTTTCTTCGATTTTTATTTTTGATTTTTTGATTTATTTATTTATTTGTTGAATTTCATCCGAAATATTCCAATTGAAACTAAAACTTCTGTTTTGCCCACTTCGTTTCAGAGACAACAGTATTAATTATCCGAAAATTTACTGGAAATATCATTTAATATATAGACAAAAGTACTTAGTAGTACTACTAAAATAATTTATGAGTTACACACTCATTTGTCTCACAGACAACAACATTGTCTTTGTAGACAACGACACTAAAAAAATTAAATAAAAGATAAAAAGATATTTTAAAAGCAACCTCAACTATGGTTTTCTTTTTCATCTAATCTGAGACAACCCGTACATAAATACATATGATTATCTATCCAGCCATTTTCTCACCGTGACTTAAGTGACTTATTAGCGAATAAGAGTGTGGAGACGCAAATGAACACATCTCTAGGTCAACAGATTAATGTCCGTTAAATGCGTGATATGCCTTATAGTTTTGTTTTGGTGATCGGCAATCGGTTGCCAGACTGTACTGTACATACATACGTGTATATAAGTAATTCTGGTTTCCATGTATTGTATTGTGGTAATGCAGTAATGTAGTAATGTAGTAATGTACTAATGTAGTAATCAAATCAATCAACTGTTACTGTTAACAAAATCGTTCTATAACTGTATGTTAAACAAAACCTATATAACAATTCATAAAACCTTTTAAATGGCATTCACGTACACTTGTCACATATCTCCGGCTTCCGATGCATAAATGATCTACGTAGAATACTAAAACGTTTTAAAAACAGTATGATGTAATTATTCCGTAAAGCAAGTACCTGTTTACGTACTTAGCTTCCTATAACATCAGCATCGCGATCAGCAAAATAAAATTTTCATTTTTCATTTTTCATTTTTCATTCTGTCAGTTTCGAGTTGGTTTCTAAAAAAAGGTAAAATTACCTTAAAGGGGCGATGTCATTTTAAGAAAAGACTTAAAAAGGTTTTTTTTTATGAATAAAGGCAGTGTTTTTCTTTAAAAATATGTTGTACATCACAAAGTGTCTCTTGATGAATGATGTAGCAGTGGATCAAAAATCAATAAAATATCTCGAATATTTATTATGTAAAATAATAAATATTTTTATTTTAAAATAATTTCAAATAAATATTAGGTATTATTTAACTAACAATTTTCTTATTGAAAAATCGATTCTGATCAGTAGTATTTCTGATGAGCCTTCCATGAATCAGTTTGAGTCAAAAGCATGTGAATCATTTATTTTGATGATTAAGAACTTTCTAAGAAATAATAAGTGTGATATTTTACATTACATGATTGTTGAGGTTATTGAGATTGTTGAGGTTGTTGAGGTTGTTGAGGTTTACAAACATATGAACCTGGAGTCAAAAAAGTCAAATAAAAGGATAACATGCCATAACGTTAAATAAAATATATAAAGAAAGATTGTATTTTCAAAGTATTCCTTTGTCAACGTCAAATTGATGCAATTAAACAACAAATTTTTTCGTAGTCAATGTCTTAAAAGCCTAAATACATGTTAGATTTCAGGAAAATTAGCAGAGTTTATGTTTATGCAGAAAAAATACTATATATACATAATAATAATAATAATAATAATTATTATTAATATTGAATGAATATATGAATAATGTAAAATAAAAAATTAAATATGTATTTTTTAATTCATATGTTCGCATATCTTCATTTCTAATCATTAGTGTAATCTAAACTGCCGGTCTTATTCACTAGTATGATAAGAGATTCTACCTACATCATCATTACCTAATAGGTAGGTGCTTCCTGTTGTACCACTACTTTTCGTCCCTGCTTGTGATTTTACAGTGGGCGAAACTTCTACATTTCATGACAATATTTATTGACAATTTAGATTTTATAACAATTATTACTAAAGAAAACAAAAAACCTGCTTACAATTCTGACCAATTTTATTTTTCAGCTCTCTTGAGTGTTTATTAACAAAATGTTCCTAGCTCACTTTCCTATTCTTCATCCACATTATCTTCAACTTGTGTGATGTGAACCAATGAATCAAATTTTAGTCAAGCTACATCAGTAATATTAAGCCTTGTCCTAATAATTAATTAAATTAGTAAGACTCTTCGACACATACCTTTCGTCATCTTAAAATCAATTTTTAATAAAAATTTGTGTACACTTCTTCACTCCTTAACTCATGAAACTATTACCACCATTCGAGCCATTCGACTAATATATTTGACACAAATCGTTTGTTAATAAAATCAAAAACGAAACAGTGATTTATGAAATTCAGTTGGAAAATTAATGAATATTTCCTTTATTTATTTATTTATTTTAAAAGTAAAATCTGTCTGCAGGCACATTTTTATTTGAAATAAGTATCTGTTTCAGATGGATTTATATTTGAAAATAGGAAATAATCTTTTGAAGTTGACACACGTGTACATTCATTGTCAATGGTGAGCAATTGCGACACTCATCTTGCAGAAAACTTTTTCATATTCAAATGAGCTGTTAAAATGTTCTCTGCATGTTCAATTGAGATACGTGTGATCTCAGCAATTTCACACACTTTTACTCTCCGATTAATTATCAAACAATCTCTGTAATATCTTCATCAAAAATGCTTGTACGACCTCATTTGAATTCTTCTTCTGTCCAATATTTTGTGGATGATAATAAAGATGGAGTCTCCATTTAAATTTGATCATTTTTTTGCTTTCTCCTATAACTTATTTTTTCTAAATGGCGGCTATCTGATGATAAAAAAAAAACAATTTTCTTAGCATAGGTAGTTTGCTATATTTTCTAATAATACATATATATACATTCTAATATGTATAAAATTAATAGTAAAATTATCATAATTGATTTGCTTAGTAAAAAACAAAGCAAAGTAAACTAACACATATCATACATTTTTGTACCACTATATTTCACTCTCATTGTGGATGAAAATGCCTGCCTTGGGTATTTAGATAATGTTACTATAGGGGATCATTTTCATCTCAGTAGATTGGTGGAAGTATCAGTTAAAGCAGTGCTGTATAAAGGGTACACCCATTTTGAATGTGCATAGTGAAAACTGCTTCGAATAATTATCATTCTAAATCACTGTAAGTTTAATAATTTAAATTGTTATTTGGGTACATTGCTACATACGTGAACAGACAGACGTAAATACAGGAACACAGAGTAAACAAGTAATATTATACTTTGTGACGGAACAAATAACCGTTGTGCACTTCCTTATCTGCACAAGTTAACAACAAAGTGTAATATTAAAGTGATATTTACTTAAAAATGTTAACTGGGCATGTGCATTAGAGAGATGTCTATTACTAAACAGCATCCCTTATAATATGTCTAATACCTAATGTCTAATGTGCAATGTAGTGCATTAGAGAGGTAAGACTCAAACAACATCATAAAACAAAAATTATTCCCAAGAAAGATCATGTCACAGCACATCCATATTTAATAATAAATAGTGGTTTAAAACTTTTTTTAGTTGAACTTACACCATGTATAACCTGTAAACAATTATATGTATATTCCTGTTATTTTCAGATAATTAAATTACTTATCTAGGTAAATAACACTAGAAAAAACTAGTTCTTCATTATGGTATATGTTATTCTGTTCTCATTTCATCATTATGAATATTCTAGTCACAATTTTCGTAATATAACCTTTCACAAAGTTTGTGATTAGTAGCCATTTAAATATTAAAGTTTTGATTGAACCTTCATTGTCAACCATAAAATATTGGACAACTGAATTCAACAACGTTTTATCGGATCGAAAATATCGGAAAAAATCACGGTATCGTAATAAACGATCAATTCACCTTACAATTGTTGATTTCAAAAGGATGTTTGTTTGAATTACTCGCATCCACCATTTTCGCATGATTTAACACCCAATCACAATTATTTTTCTTGTATGTTTCTAGGTCTAAAGTTTTAAAAATGACATGTAATACACGTTACTATAATATTTCAATAGAATATAATTATATGTCAAAGTACAATAAAACTTTGTTGCTGACATTGATCCCATAGAATAATCTAAATAGGTAAATATTTTACAAAAAGAGTAAAACACATAATTATAATTAATTATAATATTATCTAAATTAAAATTCAAATAAACAATAAAATTCTTGTTTTAGCTTGAATTGGTATTAATTAATTAATTCATTACTTTAATATCTAATATTATTTATGTTTATTTTTGTGAAACTTGACGTATTCTATATATTGTAGTATAAAACTCAAAGCTTCTCTTAATAAAATTGTTTTCCCGTGTGGAATGTATGTGTATTAGATTAGAATAACTTTGATATAGAATCCGTTTTAGTTATTTATATATTTTGTACATTCTATCTATAGTGGCTCCTAGTATTCTTTCGAATTTAGCAATCTCTATGTTAAGTACCTCAAAAGGGAGGAGGGTTATCATCTAGTACATACATATTTGGCAAAAAGCTTTTAAATATCCGTTTTTTGAGTGTCTAAAGGCGATATCTACTATCTATCTATCATTTAAAGTTCCAAATATCTTACTACATAAACATGTAGTACATGAGCAGAGAATTATAGAAATATTAAATATATTAATTAAAATTATAATCTTTTAACCCTCAGTCACACGTGCTTTGGTGTTTAATCAAAATCAACTCAATTTCAGCAGTACGGATGCCTATGACGGTTTATAACTAGGATAGAATACCTGAAATGTTGCAGATGACATGGCGTTGCCTGTTTACCACCGACTAGAGCAGTGAATCAGAAAAAAAATATTTACCTCTTGTATTTGATGTTATCTGTCGGAAAATTATCCATAACTGTATTAATCAACAGATCTCTAATAATTGAATAATTGAATGTTTTGTATTGCTTCTAAAATTAATTTTTCTAATAACTTCTATTAATTCATAAATATTATAGATGAATGAGATATTTTTATAAATTTGATTTCAGTCCGATCTAACAATTGATGGTGATGATGCAGACCAGTCGATTGAAGGCAGTGGAAATGGAGGTGAGGTGACCCAAGACTTGGGTGAACCTAGCGGCTCAGGTATAGGACCATACGATGATGAGGACACACCCGAACCAATTCAACCAAGTATGTTTTAAATTATTTTATTATTTCTTTCATTTGTCAGAACGGTTTACTGCTGAAAATATATCTAACACTGAGATGGAATCAGAAACAATGAAGATTAAAAAAAATTTATGAACGTTGTGTTCATTTAGGTTGTCAGAAGGATGGGACCGTAATGGAGGATTTTATTTTTTAAACTTTCTGACTTCTGGTCGGATGTTTGAACACCAGGCATGTTCGTTTTCAAAAGACTTTAAAGATCCACAAATTGGATAAAGTTTTGACTAACTATATAATAATGGTGTATATATATATATATATATATATATATATATATATATATATATATATATCCCGAAAATGAATGAAGTGTCATCTATGAATGGCATTTATATTAGAGTTTACTGTTACCAAAAATTTATTGCCTGTTTAGTTTTCGTATGAAGATGATGTAATTATAAACATGTATATACAAGGTTATCTATTTTAGTACTTAGCGGCGATATATATTTTTTCCATTTGCAAGTACTAATAAATGATAACGGTTTTGGATAATTATAATATTTTTCAAATCTAAAGTATACCACATCAAAATAAAATTTATCTTTCACTAATTTTGTGAGTCGTTATCAACCCTAAGAAACATGTTTTTATCCAACATTTATCCGATTTAATATTTTAAATTAATTAATTTTAATTCTGACTGTTTTAGCATTTATAAAGCTATCTCCTCATATCTGTCGAAGACACCACATACTATGTATGTGTATTTGCAAACCATCCTAATTTTCTTGCTATTGCTAAACAATTGCATATGCTTCTGGAATGACAATAGTTAAAAAATATATTTTTTATTAATTATGCAAAAACACTGTAGGCAAATGTTCAAAGTAATCTTTACGTCATTTCAACATCTTGCTTTAAAATATTTACTGAATGGATCTGGAGTAATTTTGACTTGTTGTTGTTGTTGTTGTTGTTGTTGTTGTTGTTAACTTTTGTATCGACCTAAGATACGATACGGCAATTCGATCTATTTCAGAAACACTCTGTATATCAGATGATAATTAATATTGCAATTTTATACACAAGTATTTTAAACCAAAACATAAGTTGTGGTCCAGCTAAGTGGTTGTCATAATATTAATGTGTATTTTTTATTATCATATCACAAAAATTTAATTTTAAGAAATATTATTTGAATCTTTTGATAATGAAAGAAAAAGGTTTTTGAAAATATATTTATACATATGACAGTTTCAGGTAATGTACTTTTTCTGTCATATGTTTTGTTCACACTTTCTATTCAAACAAGACTCGATATTTTAATTACTTTTGATTAATGTGAAGAAAAGCAAATAATTTTTTATAGGGAAATCGATCACACGATCATATAACTACGGTTATCAATATTTTGTTGGTCCTGTTTTGAAGGGTGACAATTTTCCTACCTTAAAGAGAGTATTTTGTAAAGATCAACACCTATATAATTAATTCGTTTATGTTTTAGGAGACCCAGTGGTACCTTCCGTGAAACCTACGCATGTTGTGAAACCAGAACTTCCGGTAGAAAAGAGTACAGAACGCACCTCAGACGGAAGTGTTATAATGAATCCAAAAACGGAAGACCGCCAAACATCTTTCTTTGCGCAACCTGGAATTTTAGCGGGTACGTATTATTTTTTAGATTTGCAAATTTTAAATTATTATTATTATTATTATTATTATTATTATTAAATTTTGTTTTTGATAGAAGCACATTTTTATTTGTGTCTACCACCAAATTTCAACCCAATTATTTTAGTCTCTATTTCATTGTTATATTCAAAAATGTATGTAATATTGTAGTTTTTAGTAGTTTTAGTAGTTTTAATTCTATTGATACTACTACTACTACTACTACTACTACTCTATTCATAAATAGAATACATAAACGGGTAATTATATGTAATTATATTTGTTTGCAGCTGTAATTGGTGGAGCAGTAGTAGGATTATTATGTGCCATATTAGTGGTGATGTTCATCGTCTACCGAATGCGTAAAAAAGATGAAGGGTCATACGCTCTAGGCGAACCCAAGCAATCTCCGACACAGAATTCATATAATAGAGGAAACAAGGAATTCTACGCCTGAAAATAATACGATTAGTGTGTATTATCGGTAATGGACTTAACATGGCAATTCTCAAGTGACGATTTAAAAATTAGCCTGGCGAAAATTTTAGAGACTAAATATTTTCTGCTTTCTAGTGCAGCTTCAATATCATACATTAACTAAACAAAACAAACTCAATAAATAGGCGCACATCCTAACACACACACACACACACACAACCATATGTATGTATATATATATATGTATGTATGTATGTATGTATGTATACATATACATATACATGCTTATATGAGCATAATTCTTGGATAAAAAACTATGAGTCGGTCTAATCAATGCCAAAAACTGCCAGCAGTGTAAGTGAACAATTGTGTATCTTTGACATTAAAAAAAATGTTAACATGTTAAACCATCTAAAAATTATCAAATATGTATGTATATATTAAAGTAACAAAACACAATATGATACAAAAAATAAATGTTTTTCGTCCATTTTGATTAATTTTGAGTGTATAGTACAATTATACTAAATTTATTTATGGTTTAATTATTATCGCTATAAGTTTCATTTATGTCATTTTGATATGATATATAATTTTTATTTTAATCTGACTTTCTAATATTTAATTCTTAAACTACTATATACTCAAATTATACTTAAACGTACCTATTTAATATAGTAATAAATAATTAAAGTAATAAAACGAAAAAGTAACCTAGATAATAATAATAATATGTAGTGCAGGATTTTGCATAAGCCCTTATCTTCAACTAATGGACTGTTTTTATTGTAATGATAAGTTTTATATACAATACTGATAAAAATTGCATTCTGTTAATCAAATTTTTTTATTTATAAATGATTTTATTATTATATTTAAACGATATTAATTAATTGTTAAATTGATTTTTACCACCATTCAAAAAATAGCAGTAATGTGACATTATGCATAATAAATGACATTCCCAAATTGATTAAAAATGTAGATTAAATTACATGTAAGGGTGTTGATTAAATGATACAAAAATATCAGTTGAATACTACACAAGTTTTATATCATGAATGCAACAATTCATGAAAACGCATTTGTATTTTATTTGAAATATTAAATCCCTAATTTATTCATTAATTTAACTAACACCCTTCATATGTAAAGCTCTGTGACGTCCTGCATCGAACTGGAAGTTTTAAGAACAATTGTTTCGAAAAATTTCCACTTCTCTTTGTCAATATTGGCAGCTCCTTAAGTATATTAGTCATTATCCTTTATATTGGTCTACTTTAATAACTCCATAACTGGGACTTCTACTTTTATATGAGGTTGAAGCTTCATATAAATTTAAAATCATATATTTACACAGTCCTAATATTTATTATTTTATCTCAGTTATGGTATTTAGACTGATTTAAGGGAATTAACTGACCATGTTTCGAATTATCTCTAATATGAAATAGAGATTATTTGAAAATACTATTTTGACTATAAATATAATGATTTACAAGTGTAAATTGTTGTGGTTATTTTAGCAGTGTTATGTAATAATGAATAACAATGCAAAGCATATTAATTTATTTAATGTATTTGTTATTTGGAAAATAATTAATATCTGAATCTTATATACTTATTACAATAACATTTTTTATTAAACTTGAGATTGTAGGTACTTGAAATTGAAGTGTATAGTATTAGAATAATGTTGTACAATCCGGATGTAAATAAATTAAACCCTAAATTGTCCATTTTCCTTTAAAACCAACCCATCCTATGTTTAGATAATTATCGCTATTTTCAAGATTCAAGAGCCTAGATGTTACAGACAGCTTTTGTCTGTATAATCATATAAGTAAGTATTGTAATAATGTGTCTTGTCATAATTGTAGTTAACATAAGTACTGTTGAGTGAAATATAAAATTGATAAAAAAAATATCAATCAAATGCAATAAAATGCGTTTAAAAAAAAAATTAAAAATTGCAGTTATAGAGACTACCAATAGAAGTGAAAACTTTTTAGTATTAAAATTTGAAATTTAATAATGTTTGATATAAAATTATCAATCGATCGATCTGGTTTTCACATCAATTATATGCATCTTTATATGGTTTTTTATTATTCAAATATATTACGGGCTGTACAAGATCTTAACAAAATATAAATACAATTTAATTGAAATAACAATTAATATACAATCATATTTCACCCATCCAAAAAGTGTCTAAGGCGCACAGCACAGTGCACGTGCGCCAATCATGAGCATGTCGATGACGCGAACCCATAAGACTGTCCCCTTCGCGGCTAAAGAAATCAGAAATATTCTAAATAAATTAATTTGTAATTAAATATTAAGTTTATTAATTAATTATTAAATTAATTTATAATTAAAAATTAATTCATTAAGTAACATAAGAACATAACCATTTGGAATGTGCAGACCAATGATTTGAGGTAAAAAGGACGAAAGCTTTGGCTAGTAATAGTTAAAAACTACTTTGGGACAGATGTCACGATGAACTCATATATATTATATTATATATAATGTGGCTCACCAGGCTGAAATCTCATGAGCCGCCACTGATGTCTAGAATTTTTCGTAGAATTCAAAAATGAATATTGGTAGGCTTATGTTTGAAAAAATGCATTGAAAATTATATAATTCACGAATATTTATATATTACTATTCATAGGCTGTCATGATCGTTATTAGAGTAAATGCATATTTATTATATTACTCAATTTGAATGAATAATATTTCGAAAGGTAAATAATAAAAAGCTCTCGTATGTTATAATAATTGCCCACGTTATCTGGCGAATGTCTGAATAATTCTGTGGCCTTTCTGATGGTCTTCTAAACACCTAAACTATAGAAAAAATGTTAAAAATAATATTTTGAGATATTCATTCAACATTCAACACAATTTAGGTCTCACAATCAATTATATCGGTAAAAATGCATTTATCTTTTGTTGAGCACAAATAATCAATAATACAAAGTATAATTAATTTATCTATTATAATTATATACTTTTTGTCTATGGATTATGTAAGATACATTTTGAAAAAGTTAGGTTATAAATCAAATTGTCAAAATAAATAAAACACCTAACCTGTTAGTTGAGGTCAAATTTAAGGTATTATTAAGGCACAAATTTATAAACTATAGTAATAAATAATTAAATTAAACATTTTTCAGTTTGAAAATGTCAAAAAGAAATAAACAAGATGTTTTCGACGAAAACAAAGATGAACACAATGACTTGATGAATTCAAGTAATCTACGCAAAAGAGAATACATAATCCCTATACAAATTGAAAATACAAACACACAACATGCGCAAAAAAAAGATTTGCCTAGACAGGATGTGAGAGGAAGTTCCAAAACTGATTTTGGTTCACATGTTGAAAAGACTGAAATTGATGATCAAATATTCAGTTCCCCACAGCCTTTTAAAAGTCAAGAATTAAAAATAACACCATGTAAATCTAATACTCATTTTACTAGTGAACATGTTGACTTAATTCCCTCATTTGTACCTGGCCAACCATATAGAACTCGAAAGGAAACTACTACAGAAGATACAAAAGCAGTTGATGAGAAGCAGAAAGCAATTAATTGTGCTTTAAATGAGGTATGTCACAGTTATCAGTCAGAATCCAATGAACCCAGTATATGCAGTGAAAAATCAAAATATAATATAAAGTCTTTATTAGAGGTTGTAACTGAACAGGATAAATTCTTCAAAATTTATACTGATTATAAGGGAAGGTATGATGGATCAGTGGATAATATTTTAAAAACAATAGGAAAACCTCACATTAAGGAAAAAATAATATTTATAATCGATACTGGTAGAGATGAAAATAGTACACCATTTTTAATAAAAGAAGGAGTAGTTGACACATTGTCTTTAATAAAATATAAGTTAAAGAAATATGTGGAGCTTAAAAGTGGTGAAATAAAATACCATGAGTTTGCCATAATATTACTGAATGCAAATGCTGCAAATATGTATTTAGATTTTACAGATAATTTAGACCTTATTAAATCAAAAATTTCATCTATTAATGAATGTTCAGAAGTTGAAGATGTTTTCAATTTCAATCAAGTATTTGATATACTTAGAAACATCCCTTCTCCAAATATTGATCAGAAGGGATCAGAATTACTGGAATACATAATACATCCAATTATGTTCTTCCTTCGATCGTACACAATCCCAGTGTATGATAAAGAAGAGTACAAAGATCTATTGAATGCTGAACACTTTTTCTTAGATATTATTTTGTCCCATGAAATTGTTGGGGCAGAAAATAATGTTAAAATCATATGTGATAAATTTCAGGACATGTTGAACAAAAATGGAAGTTTAATACCAATTGGTCGAAATCTGAAAAGATTACATCATGCATTTAATAGAGCGTTTGGAAACCCATACCAAAGAGCTTTACAAATTCTGAAAGACTAAACATGGTTTTATTTTCATGTTTTTGTTTTCTATTGTTTTTATGAAACTGTTTGATGATAAATATTCCTGTGGATCATTTTAGTTTTCAGAGTTTAAATATGTTTAATTTACTAATTTATTGTTAAAATTTATGTTTTTAATTTTATAACCAATAAATACATTTATAAAACTTCAAATTTTATTATTTTTTAAATCCTAGTTTTTTTGATGGTACCTTTTGCCTCGCAGTCACATCTCCAATATATATATAATCAATTTGGGAAATTCATCCAAGTATCTAGAAGTATCTAAAAGTAAGTAATAATATTAGTAAGATTTATTTAACAGTAATTTGTTTGATATAATAGTTATTAACAGTTTTATCATTAGCGTAATATTTTTTTTTCAAATCATAGAGGTCTGTATCATACGCTGTTTCATCTCTATTTAGTTATAATTTGTGTGTAGTGAGGGTTGTGTGCTAAGGGGCATACAATTTTATTTAAAATATTCTATTATTTAAAGTGGAATTACGATTTAAAAGTGTTGATGAAGTCATACAGTTAGTTCTCAGTCTGTATACTACCTTTGATAATATTCTTAAATTAATATTCAAAAAGGACGTCAAACAAACGTGGCTAGTGACAATTTACAATGACTAGCTTATGTCACATTTTTTGGAAATAAGACTGATCACAAAATTATATGCTGCTTGTTAATGATATATGAATAAAATAGATGTACACAATTAATTATATAATTTTAAATTAAATTTTAAGAAGATCCGTGTTTATTGGTACCAGTGTGGTCATCGGTTTTCTCTGGTGCCCATTCACCAAACCGACTTTCTGTGAACTAGGTATTTTCGTTTGCACGTGTGGTGTCAAACGCCTTTGGACTCGGCACGGTTCGGTCGTGGACGGGTATCTCAACATTGTTGTTGATATATAAACATTTATTCTAATTATAAAAAAATATAATAAATCAGTTTCGACCAATAAAAATCAAAAAGTTGATCAAATTGTTATTTATTTTATTTATATTAATTGTCTTAATATTATTAGCCCATTTTAGCTGTTTAATGATAATAACCAAAAAATCTGAGTTACTAATCGACAAATTTTAAATACATAATCATTTTTATCCTAATTCAGAATAAACTAAGAGAATTTACAAATTTATATACATTACATTTAATTATAATTAACAAAAAAGCAACATACATACATACATAAAACATTATTATAACATTAAACTGAACGTTTGCATTATTATTAACAATTTCGAGCATAATCTAAAAGAATTTATAAATTTGAACATTATTAACAGATTGAAATTGAAATTTTCCATTAAATATCCAACTTAACACATATGCTTAAGTGTTTTTAATACATTTTACATGTTTAATCACAATATATTTAAAATAAACACAACAAACAACTATTAACATTACCAAATTTATTCTAAACAGTATTAATGTTTAACATTTACCAGTAATTTTATAATAGAGTATTATTTTCCACACTAGATGTTTATTCTTATTTTGTTCAACTTGAACGAGGCGTTTGATAAGTTGAGGAGGAAGGTAAGCAAACTTGTAACTACACATTAATAATTCTTACAATTAAAAACATACATATTAATAAATGTAAAATATAAAAGAAAAAAAAAGGTTATAAATATATAATATTGTAAAATATAAAAAAGGTATCTTTCTTACATTTTTCAAAAACATATTTATATATAAATCAAAAGATGATGATGCAAGAAGATTAGGAATTAAAATCAATATGTTCAAAAACTTACTTTGCGTTGCCAGTTGCCAGGTTAACTAGTCTCGTTCTGGACCTACCTGAAATTAATCAAAAAACCTTTAATTAATATCATTGTTTCATTGATAATTAAAATTATGATTTATTACCTTTAATGCCCTTTCCCTGTTGCCTTATCGTCTCTCTAATAGTTGATTGAGTCATCATGGTCCAGATGTGAGCAGGTCTTGACGATCAACGAAGAAATGAACAAAAAATCTTCTCTCAATGTTTTAACCAGAGAAAGAACTATTTAAAAACCCAAATATGATAATGCAAATATGATACAATGCAATTATTTTTTTTTAAATAGTCAACTGATCGAGCGATCGACTCTAGTTAATCCAAGTAAAGTTGATTTATTCTGATGATTTTGTCAATTACTGCATGAATTTATTCTTAAGAACTAATCGATGGTACATTTATCCATGCAAAGTTTTATTATTTTAATTGTCATTAACCATTCAATTGTTTTTTCAATAGTTAAAACATTGAGAACTGATTATTTATTTATATTACTAACGACTTCTGTAATTATAAAAACATACCATTAACAAGTTACTCCGTATCTTTTTCTTAATTAGGGTGTTGTGGTATAAAATAATTTTAAAATATAATTGTAATAAAAGAACAACATTAACCTGCCGTTCAAGTAAAATAATTGAATAAATGACTCCTTAAACAATTAATTTGTAACAAAAAGGCACCTTCATCGCAAACCATGGTTGTATCCAGTATATCCAATAGGGCACTAATCACAACACTGAACCGAACTGCACCACCAAATTAACTCCCACACCACCCCATCCGACCGGTCGATAGAACGATCGATAACAGACTGAGTGGTGGTATGACGCGGCGTCGCATGGCGGCTAATGGCGGCAAATGGCGGCAAATGGCGGCTCATGGCGGCGACTCACCCCTTGCGTCTGATTGGTCGACGGCGAGTTTTTTTTATTGCATACTTATCGAAAACATTCTCAACCGAATTGAAATTTTATACAATATTTGAATTTTAAACAAATATCACCTATTGTTTTATAATAAATAATTGTTTATATGTTATTATAATCATTATAATTAATATAACATATTGTTAAAGTTAAGTTAATTTTATAATTGATAATTTATAAATAATAGATTAATAAATAGATCGAAAGTAAATAATAATAATCAAAGAAAATTCAACAATTTGAAAAATACAAATAATATCCAAAATTTATTGTAAAAATACAAAATTTTTATAATTAAATACGTTAATAATTAATAATATGTGTAAATAATAATAAAAATTTACCTATTGTTTTATAATAAATAATTGTTTATATGTTATTATAATCATTATAATAAATATAACATATTGTTAAAATTAAGTTAATTTTATAATTGATGATTTATAAACAATAGATTCACTTTATTCGAAAGTAAATAATAATAAATAACATATTGTTATAGTTAAGTTAATTTTATAATTGATCGTTTATAAACAATAGGCTCATTTCAATCGAAAGTAAATATACAAATAATTATTATTTTTAATAACAAAAATATCAACGACTGTGAATTTCGCGATTTATATATTAATTTTAAATTATATATCAACAACAATGTTGAGGATTCACAAGTTTACATAATGCTAAAAGAACATTTGTTTACTTCGCAACTGATATGTGGGTCCACGGCAGTTGTGTTCCGATTCAGAAACCGAACTGTGCCGAGTCCAAAGGTGTCGAACGTGTCTAACGAAAATAACCAGTTCACAGAAAGTTGGTTTGCAGAATGGCTACACTGATTGGTGCTGTAGTTTATACAGGTATGTTCGATGAGCATGCGCGAAGAGTCCCGTTGACAATTTTTGTTTGTGTGTGATGATTAGGGTTAGAATTTTCTAAAGTTATGTTTTGTTATAAAATATGATAATGGAAAGAAGAATAAAATTGAAAACATTAAATAGTCACATTACTTGTAAAATATGTAAAGGATATCTTATTGATGCTACTACAGTTACAGAATGTTTACATACTTGTAAGTATAAATATCATATCAAAACTTTCAGCATTACCCATTTGTACTCAATGTTTTAGTTTGTAAAAGCTGCTTAGTAAAACATTTAGAGGAAAACAACACTTGCCCGACATGTTCCATAGTCATACATCAGAGTCATCCTTTACAGTACATAAGTTTCGATAGAACTATGCAGGATATAGTTTATAAACTGGTCCCAGATCTACAAAAAAGTAAGTACAAAAACAACAAACTAGATTAAGAACTCTTTTATTAGTGATTAATTATTGAATATTATTTGCTATGTGTGTGGAGAGCAAACTAATTTTAACCAAGGGGCATCTGTCTTGAATATAATGTGTAAATAGTACTGATTTACAATTATCACCTGGAGTAATCATTTCCGCTCTATCTGCTGAATCTTGAAGTTAAAAATTAAGAAAGTAGAACAATTGATTGTTTAAACAGATTTTAGTAGATTTTTGAACTTTGCTTTTTGTCAAAATATATAAATATATTATGATACAATATATCATAATTTTGTTGTAGGCCTTTTTACATTATATTTCAGTGGCATTTGTGAACAAAATATTTAAAAAAAATTGTTCACCACTGTTTTTTTTTTTCTTGTAACAAGTTATTACCAGTGATCAGTTTTGTCATTATCACATTATTTACATTATCTTTTTATAAGAAGTTAAATTAAAATACGTGTAATATCAAATTTGAGTGCAAGAAAATATTACTAAAAAAGACAAATAATGTAGACTGACGGAGAAAAAAGGTCTGAAATGTCATTGATTTAAAGGCAGCAAATCGATTCGTGTAATATTAAAATCATATCGTTTTATGTTTGCTGCAAAAACTAGCAAGGTAGGCATATTCACACTAAATACATATTCGTAAATTATATGAATTTCTATGCACTGACATTTTTGGTTCAACTCCAAGTTACCATAAGTTCTTTCTTAGCATGTATGTTAACAAAAGTTAATAATAATCCAACAGAGTCTGTTTATTTTTTCCCATTTCAAAGTAAATGAATAATCTTTAAATTATCATACTATACGATGTAGAATTGAATAATTCTACAATTAATCTGTTGTAGCATACCTAATAGATCAAATGATTACCAAAATATTACCAAAAAATGTCATAAATTTACAACATTGCAATAGTTGGATACTTTGAGAATTTAACAGTAACATTTAATTGAGAATATTTTTTAAAACTATTCTATAAATTTAGGTGGATCACCCTGTAAAATTAGAAGACATCATCAGTAGATTTTGTGTAATAAATATATTTATTCAATTTAATATTTTTATTAAATCTTTTTCGTTTGATGCTGGTTGTTGTTGTGTGCTACTTTTCTAAAAAATGGTATTCTGCCATCCAAACAAGGAAGTCCCAATGGAGATATCTAAATTCAACTACAGGCTTTGATTGTAAATTAATACTCTGAACAATTAATGTCGCATTATAAACAGGATTATATTATTAAACACTGAACAAAAATATTTTTGAACATATGTTCAATTTGTTAATCCACATATTCTTATAATTACAACTTAATTGGGGTAACGGTTAACCATTATATTATATATTTGTGTCTTTTAGATGAAATAGCTAGGGAGAGAGACTTTTATAGACAAAGAGGTTTACCTTGTCCAAAAGACATACCTCCAAATCCAGGAGATGTCGAGGATGAAAAGCAAGCCAACGATGTTCACGCAGAATCAGACTACCATAGACAAGATGAACAAGTTAATGTGTGTTTGGAATGTATTAGTTCAAATTTAAAGACTTTAAAAAGACGATTTATTCGATGTTCCGCACAAGCCACAATTCTACATCTGAAGAAATTCGTAGCAAAAAAGGTTTTAAATGGAATGGAAAAGTATAGAGATGTAAGTAAATTAGATTTGTTGATTTTATGACATCTTTTACAGTTATAAAAATGCCTGTCCTTAAAATAATAAACAATTAATACCAATGTATTTTTTTTTTTTTTTTCAGATTGATATATTGTGCAATGATGAATTACTAGGAAAGGATCATACTTTAAAATTTGTGTATGTGACAAGGTGGAGGTTTCAAAATCCTCCTCTAACTTTGCAATATCGACCCAGAATAGATATATAAATTTTTAAAATTCAGTTGTTATTATTTTTATTGATCGATGATCTATGTCACGTATGTAATTTACATATAGACATAGGATCACATAATTACGAATATTGGTTTGGTTATTAGCTGCTTTCCAATATCAGTCCCGCTCCCGAACTATTCCACTCCTTTTCCACTTTTAAACTGTGTCAAAAACAGGTATAATTTATATTATTAAGCTGTAATTGTTATATACACAATTAAATCGGTAAAAATTACTAATTTGTAGTTGTAGTGATGGGTGAGGTTGGGTACCACCCGCTTGTTAAGTGTATTCTAGTATTCTTATTTGTTTATTCATTTGAATAAATGAATTTTCATGAACTCTCGATATTGATGCGATTGCGAATTCACTGCACTCGTGTGTTCGTGTGTGTCGTCGACGGATCTGCAATTATGGTGATTCTGGATAGGTGCTCTATGCTCGAATTATTATTCTACTTTTAAAAATTACTCGAGTACTACTAGACATTTACCATTTTAAAAGAACTGATTTCATATCAAGTGAACTGCGCTCGAATTTCAAAAAACCACAAACCACGTTAGAAGTCGGAGCAAGGTAGAAGTCGGAAAAGTTCGAGAGTGCGGACAGAGAGACCCCTGTATATAGGAACGGAACGCGCATTCATGTATGTACTGTAAATGTTCTTTTGGAATAATGGAAAGCAGCTATTTTAGTGCCGTTTTCGACGTTGCTACATTGTCAAACACTATTCACTATTCTAGTTGCAGTCATGCATACTATTTAGTTCATATATAATTATTTTACAATCGTTTTAATGTGTAAGTGAAGTGTTGTGATATTTCTGTAATTTCATAAAATAGGTAAACACAACGCAAAACGTCTTTAATCACAGGAAACATCAGGGTACGAATTAATATTCTCATAATAGATATTTAAATATCACTCTTTATGGTAGCAAAATCATCAATTATGTTCTTTATTTACTTATTCTTTGACTGAAGTTGTTTTGCGTTGCCTGAATATTAATTGTACAGTTTGTCAATATGAACATTAAATTTATTAAGTTATTTTAACAACTCATAAGCCACAGATACATTTTCTCCATAATTTCTGTATTGCATCACTAGATTGATGTATATGTTTATTTATTTATCTTTTTTAAATTAATGTCATCTATAATAAAAACTTTACTTTGCCTACACTGGTTATTATTAAGTTTTTTAATTTGTATTCAATTAATATGTTAAGTACCATTTTGAGCGTTTATATCCTAGAAATCATTCATGCTGTTTAGTAAAAAAGGAAGAAAATACTATTAACTTGTGGTTTTACAACCCACAACAAGACTATTAAAATGACGTACGAGAACTATTTAACTAAGCAAGTCATATCTCAAAATATTTAAGGGATATGAAGTAGTATACAGGGTATACAAACTACAATGCAAAGCATCACATGGTATAATCCGATCGCTTATTCACCTTTACATCACTGAATTGTCACCAAAATTGTACCCAGAAGACCGTCCTCGAGTCGTTCCAACCACCTACAGTACAACGTCTCTACAAAGATATTTTTAAAATAACGGAAATATACATATATAAAGAAAACATATTTTAATATCAGCCACTTAATGGATATACCGATTGAAAAGTATTTGATCCGACTACATTCTGGGTGGGACACCAGGCATGACAGAGACAGTACAAATCTGCAAGTATGTCCCGTAGTGGAAGACTTTTACTATATCTGTGATAAATTATGTCCCTCAAAATTCAGTCGGAATAAACGTTTTTCGATTGTTATGTATAATAAATCCTTCGAATTTTTGTGACTTATATATGTTCCAGAGGTGTTCACGTCCGCCTAGCGGACACTTCTGGGTGGATGCACAAATTTTTCAAAACATTTATAATGTATTTTTTGTTACAATTAAATCAAAAATATTTTAAATATAAAAAAATAAAGTAATATATTGATCCAAGAAATTAACACCCCACCTATTATTTTTTATTAACTGTGTTTATTAATCGTTTTTACAAGAGGTTTAGTTTTTTTTTTTATTAAAACTGTTGACTGATGCTACGGGGCAATTGAAGGTTAAGCTAAATTAAAAATCGTAAGATGGTGTCGTAATAGAAACAAAAAATGATTTTTTTACCCATATGAATTGTGTAATTGTATTTTTTATAATTTTATTTTATCAAAATTAGCATATTTGAGTCGATTTTTTAATTTAATTCAATCTTCGACAGTTAACATTATGGAATTTTTTGCGTTTTACCTTCCGTTGGAAATCAATAAACAAATAATTAAACTTTTTTTGTCAACTGATAAAGCTTATAATTTTAAAATTATAATTGTAAACAAAAACATTTTATTTAACTTTGTATTTATTAATATTGGTAAATTTTTTATCTCAATCTGCAGTTGTCTGTGTAATTTAAAGACTCCTGAATACTAAAAATTGTTACAGTTTCTGGTTATTCTGGATTGTTTCCCTACATTCTAACGTGAGTACAGTGCGTCGTTGTAGCGTTATGTATTCGAGTTGATTTGGCAACGCTGTTATAATTTCGGTTCACTCTTGCACAGATTGCACTCGAAAAAGAACATTTTTTTAAAAAATATATTAATTACGAGATAATTTACTAATACTGTACTGTACTTTGAAAAAATAATGTTTTATTTACATATGTATTTATAAGATATGCATAACTGTATAATACACATTAAGAATACAATACAATAGTATTCTTGATTTCTCTGTAGGCAATTTTCTGTAAATACTTCCCCAAGGGAGTATTTTACGGTAATTTTTACTCCACCTATTGGCCGGATAAGATATAATATATTTGGCAAGGTGTTCTGTGCTGGCAACCCTGACTATAGCGACAATAGCTATTTGTCATTTATGTGAACTTGCCGGTGTGGACACATTTTTATGTTCTATTATTAACATCGTTTAACGGAGACAACTGTAAGATCCAAGAGAAAAGATGAGTTTATTACGCGTCAACAAGCTATTTTCAGCCAACTTAATTAAGTAAGTACCTTTACTAGTGACGTGTTACCTTATCCTAGAAATAGAGGTAGGTCTTATATAATTATTGAATCTTACAGAAACGTTCGTCTCATGTCACAAATTGGAGATTTGGGAAGTGGAGCTGGAAAGGGTGGTGGTGGCGGAGGATCCATCCGCGAAGCTGGTGGTGCTTTTGGTAAAATTGAAGCTGGTAGAGAGGAGGAGTATTTCTACAAAAAGGTTAATTTTTTTAAATGAACACTGCTACTATCATTTGATTCACTCATGTTTGTTTTCCAAATATCCATCAACCTTGAACATTGTTTTATTATTATATTGGACACTTTTTAGAAAATCCACATAAATAAAATGATTATTTTTAGTGAATCGCCATTTTCTACTAATCTATTATTATTACCTATTAATCAAAATATCTACTGTTATAAATTTGATTAATATTTTTATCATATTTTAATATTTTAGCAACGTGAACAATTGCAAAAGTTGAAATCAGATTTAAATGACGAAATTAGTTTCCATGAAGAGCAAATTAAAAGACATCAGGAAGCAATTGCTCGCCACAAGGAAAGAGTTACTGAATTAGATAAAAAGGAATAGATATATATATATATATATATATATATATATATATATATATATATATATATATATGTTGTTTTTTAACATTTGTTAAGTCATTTACTAATTGCTGAAATGAAAATTGTATAATTCATTCACTTAATAATTACTCTCAGAAAATAAATTTATCCATTATAATATTTAGCATTATTATTAATCCTTGATTAAATCCCTGATTACAGAAAGTTAAGTTGAAACATTAACTTCTAAAAATCGTGTTGGTATACAAAACATTTCTAGGTTTTCTATGAACATTTCCAGCCTCCATTGAATTCTTGTTAAATAGCATAGATTTGAGGGACAATATATTTCAATATATTTGAGTACGTTCATGTAAAAGTATATATTAAGTTTTTCAGCTTTGACTATTGAATACTTTGCCTTAACCAACGCCATTGTAAGAAAGCAAGAAACAAACAGTATAGGCAAGTGTGTTGAATGGCATTGAAAATTTAATATAAATAATAATAAACTTCTACAAAAAAATTATCTGTAGAGGTCAAGAGGTCATCGCATAAATATAAACATTGCTAAAAAATGTAATTTTAATATATAAATAACATTGTTCTATATTTAGTTTATGTGATTTTATAATAATAATATTTTTGTTATATTTCAGATTAGTAAAGTTATTATCCTAATATATATATATATATATATATATATATATATATATATATATATATATATATATATAGTTATTTAGTAATTATTCCATTGGTCTTCCAAAAATTGACTAATTCTGGACATTGTATACCAATCGAAAACCGTTTGTTCCGACTGAATTTTGAGAGAGACATCATACACGACAGAAATAGTAAAAGTCTGCAAATTTCCTTCGTAGTGGGAATCTTTTACTGTCTCTGTCTCTGTCTCTCTCATACATGATGTCTTTCTCAAAATTTAGTAGGATTAAACACTTTCCAATCGGCATATTGTGTAGTGTCCATTGATGACCCTTTACTTTAAGATTCTTAAATAAAACTGTATAAGAAATAACAATACTTTAATAAAATAAATATATAATTACTCATAAAATACAATACAATTTATTACATATTTACACATACAATACACTATACATAGTAGTCATCATGATAATTGAAGCACACAAATTGAACATATAAATTTTTTTCTGGAACTTATATGTCTACCAGAAACTTTATTTGACTCAGGCAATGGAGTCTGACTATACAGTCTACCTTTAGGAATAATTAATAAAAAATATATTTAAATTTTGTGTTTTAATCTCCGGATTAGGGTTTTTGAAACACTAATTTTAACGCAGAAATCACTGTAATTAATAAACATAATTTCTGCGTTAATAATTTAAAGTGTGCAAATGCAATTTCAATCTTTCATTATGAAGACATTCATAAAAAAATTTAAGCAAATAATTGCATCATTGCAATAATGTAGAAATTTGAGCTATTGTATGTTCTTGAGCAAGTGCAGCCAACTCCTTGACCCACTCATCTAATAGGACCGCATAGAGAGCAACTCGTTGTCCTTCATCAAGTTTTGGATAAATTAAATAAAAATTATTATCAGTCGATTCATTAGGCGTTACTAAGAAGGTCCCCGGTGTATCCATGTGACTGGACCGTCTTCCAAACATACTAGTTATTGATGGCATAGTTAAACTTTTTCTCTTAGGTCCGTTTCTATGAAAGTTACTTGATTGAAAGTAATTATTTATTTCTGGTATAGAAGACGATTCGTTTTTCGAAGACTGAGCTTCAGTGTGAATTCTTCTTAAATTAACTAACATTATTTCCCTTTCAATCAAACACTCTTTCCCATATTTTATCAGCACAGGGTAATCTTTTTGGTGCTTCATATACTCGTCTACTTCATGTTTTAATAATCCGATAATCTAAAATTAAAAACATACAAATAAAGATTATTAATTGTTGTAAAATTAAAATAATTTACCTCAAATAATGATGGCACATTCGGCTGAAGAACTAAACTATAATCTAATAAATATGCTCTTAACAACGGCTGAGGATACGCTGCTAATCTCGATATTAATCCAGTTAAATGAAGATTTATGTAAAATGAATTTGAAAGAAAATTCTTTAATTTTTCCATAAGCGTGGTTAAAAACGGACCTGCTGTTGCTGATGAATTAAATTGGTCTTTACAACTAAGGGTAAATAATTTTGAGTCATTTGTCTTGCTATATGACTCATTTGAAGAAATCTGCCAATATTCTTTCATATCATTTATAGCATTGAGACTCTCATATCCGCTGCTTTTTTCTATAGATACATCTGTGGAATTATGTTCTTCTACAAAAGAATGTTCCAATAGTTGACCAATCAACATTAGTTTCTAATTAAATATTAAATAATTACCTGTCTCAACATAATGATTTTCAGTGCCAGTGTACACATTATTCCATAAAAAACAAGCAGTCTGGCATCTTGCAATTTTATTCCTTGCATCACACAAATATGCATAGTATTTTCCATATAATGTTTGTTCATTTACGTCTTGGTTTTGATGAACATTTACCAATTCAGCATGATTACCGTTGACGTTCTCCTCCAAGTTAGGTGTAAGAAAATTACAACATTTTGGGGCCAATCCCAACAGTTTCTCAAAACTCTGACATAGTGGATCCAGAGGTAATAGCATGTGTCTTTGAGAGAGCATTAAATGCAGACAAGGCTGCAAATGCTTAAATACTAATTCTAACATAATATCTTCACAGTTTAGATCTATTAGCGTTTCAAAAACTGCCAATGATACTAATGAAAGTTGTGAATGTGTGGAACTAATTCGTGTGATCAGAATGCTCAACAATCTTACACCATCATAATCCATTTTTAACAAAAATTCTAACAATGAATGAAGTAAACCAGACTCAGTTAATGTTCTTAATGTTAATTCTAGATATGCTGAAGGGGCAACTTGTTCCTGTTCTGTTGGTTGTAAAAGAGCCGGGCCCAACACTGGTATTAAAAAACCTTTGTATAAGTATTCTTGCAATTGTTTCCTTATTATTGGATGTGCAACTTGTGCAACTGCATTACTGAACTCCAATGAAGTCACAAATGTAAGGAGGCCTTTTATTTCGTTCACATCATCAGGTGTTAGTCTGTGCCAATCAGGAAGAATAATGTCATCTATAATATTTGGTAAAACAGAATATAGGCCACTGAGACCAGACGCCACTAATATTGAAAAATTTGATTCATCTGCAATATAACTGGCTATGTTTTCGTTCTTTTTTGATAAAGACATACATAATAATAAAGCATCTCTTGCTCTCATTCCTATTGAATCCTCTCTATGTACGAATGGCATCAGCAAGGCAAAAATAATGAACCTGTAACAAATAATAAATAATACAGTATTTACCTACTATTTCACTTTAAATCATATTCATACCACAATTAACTTACCTCTTAAGGACTGGTTCTCCATAGAAAAATAAGTCTATATGTTCTGGATATTGCATCAAAAGTGCACTAAGTTGATTCAGTAAGTCGACTAGAAGTTTTTCAACCTCTTTTGAAAATACTTGACCCTGACATGAGTTTAATAATTTAATAAGTGGTTTTACAAAAGGTTCTCGTACTAATAAGACATGCCTTGATTGTGTGATAAGAATATTCATTAATTTCAATTGTTCACATCGCACAGCATCTGTGTATCTAAAACATAATAAATAAATATTTTGTACATGTATAAATTATAAAAATTAATGCATACTTTCCAGATTTAATGCCCCATTCGAATATTTTATTTAGAATGTTTTGACTTAATAGATACTCCAAACATTTTGAAGAGTTCACTGGATTGCCACAAAATGTACCACTTTGTTTTTTTATGTCGTACAGAAGTAAGGTAGCCATTTGCTCTAGATGATTAACAACTCCTAATACGTCATCGTGATTTGGCACAAGCTAAATAATAATTATTAATAATTTTTGAGTTGTCTGTTTACATTTTAACAACTTACCTGTGCTCTATAGATTATCTTTTGGGCTTGTTGCCAATGCTGTTTAAAGCTATCATAACACGCCTGAGGATCACAGTCTTCGTCCGTATTCATGATTGCTCTGGCATTCCTCTGAAGGAAATTGTAGTTTCTTAACCAGTCCATTTTGATTATTGTATTTACTTCACTATTTATCAAATGTCATCATTAAGATCATTTTGACATTACAGATGTGTTCAGACCTTCAGATCATATCAAACAATGTTGCCGTCATGAGTCATGACATACCACTTTAATTACAAAACAAAAATTTAGAATATACTCCTGTCAAAAATATGCATACAAACTGCGTAGGTATGTTGATTAAAATTTTGTCAATAATGTATCACGGGTTTATTACGTGCAAAGTGCGACGTATATATTATCTAATTATTAAAGCTGATGTTGCCATATTTAATTAATTGAACTTTCCCTAGGCCTTGTGTGACTTTCCCACAATTATATCAAAACGGACCAAAACACGGAACGCACATAAAATACGGATGTCCATGTCGAAAATGTATACAAGAAATCAAAACAATAATAAAGAAGTCATTGTAATTTAACCAAAATTTATTATTTTAGGTTAGGCACAAATTATACAGCGTAAACAAATCATATTATCTATTGTACTGTATATTGTTTATTTTATGTTGACTACTACATGTCCGTTGTAGAGAAAAAATTCTTATCTTACTTGTCAATGATTTGCATTTGTGTGTAAACAAGTCGTAAACAAAGTAGAAAATGTAAACAAAATCCAAATTTATTTAATCTAAACGTATTAAATTACCTTTTTCTTTATAATATCTATGGTACCACTCTAGCAAATTTTTTATCGTAAATATAACTACTCCAGTGAATTAAATACTCATTAAAATGGGTATACAGTAGGAAAAGCATTTGACCCATCAGAATCTAGAGAGAGACATCATGCACGACAGAGACAGTTGAGGTCTGTCACATAGTGGGGCAGGATTCAGATGGATCAAACTCTTTTTGTACTGTATAGCAAATACGCATTAATCAAGTAGGCTAAGGAATAAACTTAAAAAGAGCACAATTTATTTTGGTTTTCAACAAAACTGAAATATTAAACTAATAATACTATACTTAATACTCGAATTATATTTGAGAAAGGTAACCAGTAAATTACAAAAAAAGTTATGATAAATAGTATTAGTATTAAGTTTTAGTATGAGTACAGTATTAAGTTTTAGTATGAGTATAGTATTATTAGTGTAATATATTGTTGAGAAATAAGATAATTTGTGATATTTGGTGAAGTAATTATCAAGAATTTATTTGTACGCCGTACGCCAGGACCTTCCATCTGATGTGACAACGAACAATGTTGGAGAGCTTGCAATCACCTAAAACTGGACTGGAAAGTCCAAAAGCTCGAGAATTGCACCCATCTCATCACCCATCATCACCCATGGCCTCGAGTGAATTAATTAATTAAAACAAAATTAATTCAAGTACATTATTATTAGTTTACAGATTATCCAGTTTTCGTGTCTTTTATTGAAGCTTCAATTTCACCATTATTTGTCGTCCCTAAAGAAGCTGAGCTACAAGTAAAGGCTTTATAGACTTGTAAGACTGCTAGAATACTCCTCTGACGTATATGTTTGAAGCAATTTTTTTAAATGTAATCGATAGTATATTGTATTGACAATTTTTATTCAAACAATTACAATTTGTGCAAGGTCAAACATGCACTTGTACAATCCATTAATCAGTATGTCAGTATGTGTAAGTGACGCATATTTGTCGATAAATTTAGTCTCTATTATATAAAACCCCAAAGAAACTTCCAATAGGTCCGTTTCTGTGTATGACTCACAATTTGTGTCGTAACAGAAACAGAAAGAAACGACCCAACTCCAATACTTGTGCGCGTGGGTGAACAATACACTCTAACAGACCAATAATACTGGACACATTCCCAGTCAGTAGTTTTCAGTACAGTATGAAAGACTGCGATGTTTGTTAGCTACTCATGGCGAACTAAAATAGTAGTTGCACTTGCTACAAGACGTGTTAATAGAAGATAAAATGTCAAAAAATAATAGTTTGAAATTGTTCACCAAAACTTGGTCTCCTGACCGTGTCATTGCAAAAAACAATGTTGATAAAGACCGACCATTAACAGCAACATTAGAAAAACCAACTGTTTTAGACATTAACCTGATAGGAAAAATTGACATGAGCACCATAAGAAAGGAATTCTTGAACATATCAAACTTATGTCGTTTGCCTCTAATTTTGAAATCTAAAAAAATGAAAGGTGTAATAAGTAGACCGGCAACAGTAAAATTTAAAAAAACAAAGCGTAGTGAAACCAGCGAAGATAGTCTCGACGAAGAAAACATAAGTGTGAAAAGTGCCAGAAAATCAAAAGTACCTAGACCGAACAACCGATTAAAACAACTTGATGCCATTTCTAAGCAGAGCAGTATTAAAAAAAGTGTCAGTGATCCTAACAATAATAAATCTTCTGACGGTAAAAATGTGGTGGATATTAAAATTTTAAAATTACCACGGAAAAATTTAAATGATGATGTAAACGTATCGAGTAAATTTTTAAGTCAGCCTTGCACAACTTGCGGCAGAGCAAACCAGCCGGAAAGGTTTCACAGTCATCCTGCAACACCACTGAAAGTTGGCAAGAAAGTGGAAGAGGTGCAAAAAATACCTGGCAAGTAAAAACAAATTCAATAAATCATCCATAATTTTTCAATTTTTATTATCTTTATTATTTATATTATAGATATGAAATGATGATTCAATGATGAACAATGAACGTAACATAATTAATCATCCTCATTTTATTTATTAGTTTTTTGGGTGTTTTGGTCACTGTAAAACTGGAAATAATACTTATGAATATTTTAACACCTACGAAATTTACTTGATAAAAAGGGTGACTGACCTAACTGATTTACTATTAATTAGTTTATTGGTACTATTTTTATTTGATTGAAGAATGAACATTTTAATATTATGATTGTTGGTAACACAAACATTTTAGTTAGTCACTTTATGAGTGACTATTTTTTAAAAAATATTAGAACGAATGAAGTTAGGCTACGTCTAAATAAAATAAAAGTGCAGTTTGATCCATTTGAAAAAATAAAGTTTAAATTTAATTAAGCAATTCACTTTATTAGTATGTTATTATTAATTGTAAATTTCACACATTTAAATGTTAAAGAAGTTAACTATAGATATTTTAACTTTATACCAATCGAAAACTGTTTGAGAGAATGTGTGAAGTGAATTTTGAGAGAGACATCATGTAAGACAGAGATAGTAAAAGTCTGCAAATTGCAAATTTGCTTCGTAGTGGGAATCTTTTACTGTCTCTGTCATGCATGATGTCTCCCTCAGAATTCAGTAGGATCAAAGACTTTTCAATCAGTATATGATAATTCACTAATTTAAAATATGTTTTGTTATTTGGGTTACATATTATTAAAATAAACTGAAAATATTCAGTTGCTAAAAATTAACTAACAATTTATTATTCTAGCAATTTATTTTCATTAATTTTAAACTTATTTATTCTTCCAAATCTATTTCATCGACTTCAAATTAGTCCCCATCGCATGCAATCCACTTATCTCAACGTTTTTTCTTGTCCTCAAAGTACCCCAAATAGTCATTTTCTGAAATGGCTTTCAACACCTTCGATTCGGCATGTTTCACTTTAATTGACTCAAAATAATGTTCCCGAAGCAATCTTTTAAGTTTAGCGGATAGCCAGGAGTCACACGGAGCTAAATCAGGCGAATACGATGGTTGCTCATCTTTGGCGAAAAACTCATGTAAAAAAATTCGGTACGAATAGATATTTGACGCCTCTGAGACCCAAAACATCCAACATGAAACTGAACATTCTCATTATATTTTTTGTTGTTGTTGACTGTTTTTTACTAAAATATTACATTTTGTTCGTGACGAGTTTATTGTTGCCACGCGTAAATATCGATTCACATTATGTGCCTAATTATATGATTTACATCTGATCTCCATCATTTTATTGCTATTATTACGGAAACCTTTTAATCATAACGATAATGGACTACAATGCTATGTTTTTAGAGATAAAACTCTTAAATTACAATTTCAAAAGTTGAACTTTAAGTATAATATTTAATAAGACATAACTGTGGTGGTTTTTTCGAATTTTCTTCCTTTAAGAGATGTTACTCCAGTTATTATGACTGATCCAACTGTAACAATGTCAGAGAATTCATATAGATTATGTTCAGAGAGTTTTGAGATGACCTGCCTTGTTCTTTCAATAATGTGGTGTTACGTTTGAAATTTCATTTTTTGTAAAATTTTTATTTAAAATAAAAATGCATTTTATTAGGTTATTTAGAATCGTAAGATTTTGCCAATTTTGGAACATGACATTCTGAGTTAACAAGTAGCCCATTGTTATAGGAATTCAGTGATATTAGTTTTATCACTGGTTTAAAAGTTCTGTCATTTGTGCAATTTTATTTAATTTAAGCAATTGAGTATTTTATTTATTAACACTTATTTTGATAAAAAAACCGAACTTATACAAAGTTGCCTTAAAACCTTTATAACTTCGTGATGGAGTATTATGTGTGACAATACTCAATAATACATTATCAACAGCTGATTAAATGTCCATCTTTTTGGAACATGTTCTCTTTTAATGATTTTATATATGTCCACCCTAGTATACTGCAAAAAGAGAGATTTGGTTTGAGCAAAAGGCGTTAGTTTCTATTATGCAAGGTCAGTACCAGAGTTCTGGGCAACTCGGTTAATTAAACACAGTTATTTTCATGTGGGTTTGGGCATGGTATATATTCAAGGAAATCATTATTGATTTCTTCATAGGCGTAGTTAACCTCGTATGTTATGTGAGAGACTTGATTCATTTTAAATTCATATAAATCATACAACAAAGAGTCTTTATGTGTCTGTCTAATTTTAGGGGTGCTAAGAACTCCTGCACTACTTTTATACACGTAATTACGCCTCTTGGATTACCTATGTAGTTCTTTTCTATTTTAAAAATAATTCTAAATTTACACTTAAGACATGCAAGGTGGTAAATTTACTGGTTTTAATATAAAATGCAACACTTAGAATTTGTTGATCCATTTTAACATAATTTTTGGTAGTTTAAACATATTTTATTTTAGATTTTCATGATGTTATTAATAAGGTTCTGCACTATTTCAACAGCTAATCAATAAAAAACTATCCACAAATCATGTTTCTAGTTTCATATGTGTTTATTGTAAATAATATATAATATCATGCACTTTTTTTGCTAGGACACTAATTCTAATTTGTTTAATGTTTTATTTTCAGTAAAAAGTAGTGTGCAAAAGCCTATCGCCATGAAGTATAAGTCCAAAAACAATCCTGATAAACAACCTATTTCGAACGTGAAAAAGCCATCACTTCCATCACAAAAACTGCTCCACACACCTCCAAAAACTGCATGTAAAGAAGAGAGCCCCAAAACTACAAGAGCATGGTCAGCCAAAAAATTACTAACTTGTAATATTTGTGGACGAGAATTTGGGACTGCTTCTCTACCTCTACATGAACCGAAATGTTTAGAGGTAAATAATAATATTAATTGTTGGGTTTTTTTTGACAAAATTTATTTAGATACTTACATAATTTTTAAGACTATGGTCAAGTGTAGGACTGATTTAAATTGGTGCCAAAAAACTTCCTTCTTTGTGAGTTAGTAGCGCTATTGGTCATTTAACACAAGATTAATCGTACCGTACCCGAGAAGAGTAGTCTCAACGTACCTTTAAGATCGATACATCTCCAAGAAGAGAATGATTTTTAAGTAGTTAATAAAATTGCTTAGATTTTTTCCGTGTGGTCTTACCCAAATACCTATTCTTCCAACACAATAACAAAATATAAAGTACGAACTATAAAAATTGTTTACACATACCTACCTCACTTGCCCCTTAAATATATAGAGAATACTTACATAAGTATATGTGTATTTTTTCAGAAATGGGAAAGAGAAAATCCAAATACTGTAAACTTAAGACCCACATTTCTCGACAATTCACATAATGCACTTACACAAGACTATCCCAATAAGCAAACAGAGAATGATATTCAGGTACGTACTTACCTATTAGTCATATAAAACTAATAATAATTAATGTGGTAGAAAATGTAGTTTTTTTGTTTTTGATATGAACTCTAATAAAAGAAATTATTTGGCTATTACCATACAGCACAGGTACAAAAAACTCATAAAGCAAAAGGAAGTTTAGAAAATAACATTTTATGTAAATACAGTAATCCTTTTAAAATTGAATTCTTTCATTCTCATCACAATGATTAAAAAAATATTGTAGTTTTTGGCTGATTAAGTTTAGTTGTAGTTATGTTATATTAAATTCAATTTTAAAAGGTCATCTCAATCGGCGATGGATCTGGTAAAGAATCAGAAGGGCGACAATAACAAGACATTCTTCCTACTGGAGTGTACTGATTGATTAAAAGTAAGAATAACACATTATGACAAGTAAAACTCATGGTGTCTCAGATGAATTTATTGTTTCAATTCGACTATTAGGGTGTGAAATTATTACATTTCTAAACCATTAGTTAATTTAAGTCTTTCATAAATTTTCAGATAGAGTCAAATGTATTTATTTAATTATTATTTATTTTTCTTTCGTAATTTGAAAGATTGGAAATATTTTTGTAGATGAAATGTGGTAAACATTTGATTTTAGTACCTTTTTACTTCTATTTCAAATTGATGAAACTACTTATAAAGTAGAAGTCGCCCGCTGGTTTATCGTTTACTTTACGATAACCTACGAAGAGGACTTTTCTTTACTAGACATTTCTCTACTGGCACTTGATTTAGAACCCTCTAAATTGGCGAAGTTCATGTTGAATTTACTTTTAATATTTTAATTCAACATAATGACTTCCAGAGATGCTAAAAAACGAAAACATATTTTGATGAAAGTGGAGGTTTTAACAACGAATTTAAAAATCTAGAATAAATAATAAGATATAATAATTTACTGTGTGATCTATTGTGCTCGTCGCCTACATACCACTGACAGTGGCTTCCACAAAAGTGAAATACATATTAGTCAGTATTATTTTTTAAACCAATGGTTCAGACACTCATTGACTCACCTTGGCATTGATCTAATGAGGCAATTTTGTCCTGAACTACTTGATTCCATGCAACTTTTACTTTAGACTTAAACACAACAAATGTGAAATTAATATTAAACTTTATCTGCATTATTAATATGGTAAAATCATTTTTGTCTTAAATTTTGACACATTTGAAAAAATAAAAAACGTATTTATTAAGTTATTATAAGATTTCAGACCCAGTGGTCGATTTGGCCTAAATTAACAATACGTTCTTTTTTAGACAACCCTACAGCCTTGTGATAACTGTGGCAGGACATTTTTCCCAGAGAGGTTACTGGTGCATCAAAGAAGTTGTAAAACCCCTCAACCGAAAGTAAATCAATCATTATATTAAACAAAGACACATTACACTCATTTACTTTCCTTCATTTTATAAGATGCACAAACCACTGCTCCATTGCACAGCACTTGATCCCATTTTCGATCGACGGATGAGGACCGTGGTCAACCGCCTGAGATTGTCTGATTACAATTAGAGTAGAACCTTACTTGCAGTTTAAGCGTATATATTTTATATTTTGAGAGATATTTATTTTAATTTTTCCTCAAATTATGTTTGTTTAACAACAAAAATAATCAAGTCAGTCAAGTAGCGGTGGCACTTCTGAATGTTCTTTGAGGAACACTAGCGTATTTAAGATACCATCTATTATTTTTTAAGTAACACATACGTTGGTTTTCTAAAGATGTTATAGTGGTAGAACCAATTTTCTCCCTAAAATATGCCATTTTAGACATAAAAATTTAGAAAAACTTTACTTATCGATCACACAATATTACATCATTTTTAAAGGTAAGCGACCCAATAAGAACTTTTGATCGCTGAGTATATATACTATATAAATTATTTTACCTAGTAAACAATAGTAGCATTAAGTATAACAAACTATGAATTTATGCAGAACTAGCTAAGCCGTTCACCAAGCAGTAGAAAAATTTATTGGTTCACAAAATGTATTTACAGAAAAAAAGTACTGAGCAACTTGCACCGTTTGTGGGCAATACAACAGATTATACATCAACAGATTCTAACTGCCTTTGCGATCAAATATACCAACCAAATTCATTGAGTGTGCACGAAGAAAACTGCTTGAAAAAATGGACCGAAGAAAATACTAAAGGTAAGAACTGGAAATGTCTACTTTTGTGCCAAATAAAGTGTATATGCATTCTTATATTTTGAAAGAGTATAAAAGGTTATAAAGGCTGCTAAAATACAATTAGAAATCGGATCGTGTAATTACCCGAGTCAATACATGTTTATTGTGGGCTCTCTTGCCTCATTACCATCCTGATTTGAACTCGTACCATCAACACTGGACATTGTCATGAGTGTATCTTTCCTTATACTCAGTTGTTTCAGTTGAACCAGAATTAACAATAGATCAAAAAACAATACCGTCAGTATCAAAACAGGAACTTCTTAGGATACCATCAGCAAAAAGGCCACCTCTTTTCCCCTGTTACTTATGTGGAAAATTGTTTACTGTAAACTCTATTTATATACATGAACGTCAGTGTTTGAAGATGTGGAAAGTGGAAAATGAAAAACTACCACCACATAAAAGACGACCCCATCCTCTTAAACCTGACATCAGATTTACAGGTTTGTTTCTATTCTTGGCTCAAATTTAATGTCTAATCTGAAGATCCAAATGAACAAATTTTAACTTGGATACATTTGTTACAGACGATGGTAAAATCGATTACGCAGCCACCAGTGAGGCAAATTGGCAGAGTCATCTCAGTCAATTAGTTCCTTGTACACACTGTATGAGGACGTTCAATCCTGATCGGGTGGACACACATGAAAAAAGCTGCAAGGGCTAATTTCAAAACTGTCTAAGGAGGCTTTCAGCTTATATCTAGATGGTATCATTAAAAAAAATCAGTTCCAATTGGACACTGAAATAAGTGGATATATGAGTGCCTCAAGTTGGAATGTCCGAGAGGTCAACCTACAGATCTAAGTATCATACAACATACAGAACGAACAACATTGTGCAATTCATAATTATTGTAGATTCTTTGATTCGTATATCTAATTACATTTTAAAAATACAATAATTATACAAATATTAATTTGTGATATCCTCCAAAAATATGAAAATTGAGTTTGTTTAGGTTCTTAGATATACTTAATAATACAGATAGTGAACATAGTATAAAGAAACAGCTTTAGACCTTTTAACGGAAACATTAGAATTAAACATGGATCTCAATATATTAAATAGATATACTGTAAACATTAGAACTGAGAATCATGTGTTAAAGTGTGATTATATTTAAATACGATATAATACATTTTGAATTAATCCTGTTTGTGTATTTATTTTTCGTTTCCTAAAATCAAGTCGTTCGACACCCCCTGGAAGGCGTCCCATAATTCTGGAGGAATGAATTGTCTGGCAGTATAAGCACAGAACTAGTAAGTGGTTAAGGACAGCCCAAGTACTTGCGGTCTACCATTGTTATAACATTGATAATGTTATCTATGCAGGGGATCCAAAGTAGGGTGTCATTTATTTCATAATTTTAAATACACACGCTTCATAATTAAAATAATAAATTTATGTCAATATTGATAATATTTTTATTACTTTAAATTATATTACAGTTTATGCGTTTCTATTTTAAATTGTTAAATAATAACAACCTTTAAACAATCTTAACTAAATATTATTTTAAAATAATAAAACAATAATCTGTAAAAATGTGCAATTCATTTTATAGTTTCCCATTGAAATAATACCCGTAATTAACAGTTTTCATTAATCTTTCGTTAGTACGTTGCTTTAATTCGACCAAAAAGACAAACAAGTCGCGTTTAATATTAAATTAAACATTAGATAATGTGTCTCAATAATTATATTTGAGAACTTAAGAGATCAGTAGATATGAAATAATCATTGAAGTTGGTTATATATTTTGAAATAATATTGTCTAAGAATAGTGTTTGTTATACCCACAACAGTAAGTGAATCTATAAATCTATATTCATAAATATAAATTTTAAGGGATAAAATCTGAATGAAACAAAAAATCAATTTTTCAACATTTAATGATTTCAGATCTCTCAAAATATTTAATTTTATTGTTTGGCTCTTTATGCGAAGTAAAATTAACATACTTATGTACAAATAAATTTAATAAGTGATATATTTTTATTCATCTATAGTACACACAACCAAATTTATATGAAATCATTCAGTATTTACAAGAAAGAAAAGTTTCTCGGAGATTTGTTCCTGCAGTGTCAAATTCACTGTTCCCATGTATAGTAGTATGAAGTGAATGTTATTTAAAATGCCTTATGTGGTGTTATCCGAAGTTCAAGAGAGAAGAATTTTTGCTCTGTCAGAACAAGGCAGCTTAGAAAATCTATTCAAGGTTTCTGGAGTTGGGAACCCTAAATAATAGGCCTAGGAGAAGTCGTGGAAGAAGAGGAAGAAGAAGTCGGTCACCACAGAAGACCAAGACCATTTTTTAGCTCAAATAGCAAAAAGAAATCCCGTAACGTCCCATCCTGATCTTTTTCGGTCGAAACTATTAGAGACTTTGTACTCGAGAATTATTTAGTAGAAGACGCTTGCTTACGTCGTTCTTTGTTGAAGCATGAAAACTTTGGAGACTGATTGGAGACCAGAATCGATTGATTCCCATTAGGCAGTCACTAACTGGTCAACGATATGTGGATTTAGTGCTACAACCTGTAGTAAGCCTCTGGAGAGGTGCTTTCGGGGATTCTTTCCTATTTATGCAGGATAAAATGAAAGATGTGACCGAATTAGGGTGTCCCTCTTGTTGGCCGTATCTTAATCCCATTGAGCACTTATGGGACAACGTTAAAAGAAGAATTAGAGCCCTTCAAAATATCCCTTTCAATAAATTAAAAAATTTTAGAAGAATGAGGAAAGCATTGTTGCACTACTGCACTAGTTTTAATAATTATTTTTTAAGAAATTCACAATTCACATTTGTTATTTGCTCTATGTAAAACTTCCAAGTTTGGTTGTGTGTATGCTGTATGTATACCATACACACTAACTACTGTCGACTACACAAGTTTTGTAATTTTATATTTTTAGTTATATTATAAAAATTTATGAGTTTTATTAATATTTTAGAACACTTATATAATTAAATTAACATGGCCTTGGAAAAGTCTAAAAGTATAGAAGCCGGCCTTCAGATCATGGTTTCGGACGAAACCAAAGATGTGAAGTTAATGACCCAGTTAAGTAGCCAGAAAACTTTCTGCCAGAAATTGAAAGTAATTTTCACGAATATAACCGTCGAGCCTATAATGATGTGTTACATTTTGCCCAGTGTGATGTCAGTCATAGCCACCCAAAATCTTAACTTAGAGAAAGCCTGTAGAGTCAATTTGCAACTCGATATTGATACATGCGATGCACTTACCGCCAAAAATGAATCTTTTGTTGGTTACAAAATTGCAGAACGACAAGTACAGCAACTGGTTACAAACAGAGCTATGTACAAGAATGTACTGCAAAGTTTATTCCCCACAGTGCTCCTGCTGTTCCTAGGGTCTTGGAGTGATAGGCAGAAAAGGAGGAAACCTTGCATAATTATACCTATAATAGGAGAAATTTGCATGTGCCTTGGACTTTTAATTTCTACGTACTTTTTCTTCGAGCTTCCAATAGAATTTAATGTCCTGGTAGAGTCTTTACCAGCAATCACAGGTAAATTTTACATTTAATTTAATTTAATTAAACATTAATTAAATTTATTTTTAGGAGGGTGGGTTTGCATGTTTATGGGCGTTTTTAGTTACATCAGCACCATAACTAGTAAAGAAACAAGAACATTGAGAATAGGTGCAGTAAATATGTTCTCCAATGTTAGTATAGGCATTGGTATCGCCTTGAGTGGGGTTTCATTTAAGTTCACTGGTTTTTATGGAGTGTATGTGTTAGGTTTGATTATGTATATTATTGGATTGATATATGGGATCTTTTTCGTTAATGATATAACAAAAACTGAACAAGACGTGAAACAAGAAGGGTCAAATAGAAAATACAAGAATTCACTTTTAGATTTTTTTGATGTAAGATATGTAAAGGAAACATTTAAGGTAGTATTTAAAAAGGGCGAAAGGAATAGAAGGCTACGGATTTGTCTAATCATGATTTTGGCGATGTTTATAATTGGTCCTATTCATGGTAATAAAAATAATATAATTTAGTTTATTAGATATCATTTGAAAATATTTTAGGTGAAATGAATGTAGTATATTTATTTGGACGATACAAGTTTGGTTGGGATTCTATAGGATACAGTATATTTTCAACTGTTCAGTTTGTGACGCATATTTTTGGAACTCTGTTCTCTTTAATGGTTTTCACCAAATTTCTGCAAGTGGATGATGCAATACTAGGCATAATTTCAAGTACTAGCAAGATCTTAGCTTCGATAGTTTACGCTTTTGCACCGACAATTGAATATCTCTACTTAGGTAGGTTTATGTAACTATGTGTTGAAATAAACTCTTGCTCTCATAGTTCAATAAAGTTCACTGTCCAATCTCTTTTTACGTAATATGCCTCCAGTGGATTTTGATGCTCTGCAATTGATCATGGCGATGATTTCTCGTTTATCTTTATATTAAATAATATTATAGTATTAATTACTTCTCACCTCTAGAGCTCTATTCTGCTGCTCTGATGTCACAGTGGAAAGCGATAAAAGCCGGCTGTGGGTTCGAACTTGGGACCGAGTAAAGCGGTCTAATCGGAGGCTTCCCAGTTGTTGGGGGTGCTTCAGAATAGAAGGACTTACCTTGTTATAGACGCTAACTTCAAAACAACAAAACATTGATAAGCCAGGAACACATATATCAACGTAAAAATTGCATGGGTACAAATGTTAAGAGCCCCACCGAGATGGAAAACATACGCAAAACTTTAGAACCGTTATTTAAGTCCTTTTTTGTTGCAGGTGCTTTTGTGGAAATACTCAATGGAACGTCATTTATCGCTTTAAGATCACTAATATCTAAATTAGTTCCTCCGAATGAATTGGGAAAAGTCAATTCCCTATTTGGCGTTTGTGAAGCTATCATACCTTTGGTTTATGGACCATTGTACAGTTTTTTGTATTCAAAAACCATGAATAGTTTACCTGGAGCATTTTTTTTAGCAGGCGGAATATTGACAATTCCAGCAGTCTTAATTTTTTTGTAAATGTAATTATGTATTTAGTTGATGTAATATTAATGATTATTTTTGTAGTTGGCTATACGTGGAAAACACAAAGGACAAAAAGGAAATTAAATTGGCAGAATCATCAAAATTGATGAAAGATTATACTAAAAGTGATGAAGAAAATAAATGAATTAAAATTCAGAATTTACAATACAATTAAAATACCTTATTTATCATTATTTATAAGATGATGTGCATTTAATTATTATTATCATTTTAGAATTTAGAAAAAAGTACCTTTTTTCTTCTAAATTCTATAAAGAATATGAAAAACTTAATAGTATTAAAAAAGGAATGAAATAAAAATCATATAAACTGATCAAAATATTTTAATTCTCTTAAACAATACAATATAGAAATTATTTATATGAAAATTTATTAAAAAAATTGTACTCTAAAACTGACTTCATATTCTTACAAAAATCGTACGTCCTTAAAAAACTATTTCATCGCAAACCTGTTATGTGAAATTTTCCTTACTAGTGTGTCTACTGATGTCTAAACTTGGCCATGGTACCTAACTTTAAACAAAAGTAATTATTAACGAAAAATTCCAATACATTTTAGTTAGTTGGTTGTAAGTTCAAACAGTTTGTTTCCTCGTTCTTCTTAAATCTTCTTAATAACATTTAATAATAGTGACATAATTATTTCATTGAAGTCAGTTGAATTTTAAATTCAATAGCAATTTTTCGTAACTTTTTAGAGAATATGATCGGACATTTTTCCGGAGAGTATACAACATTTATTATATTTATTAGAGATCGCTAAATTTGTCCGGAAAACTCTCATATTAAATTGTTCGTATGTACAGTATTTTTTCACTCTACTCTCACCTCACAGAGTTATTTGGAAACAAACAGAAACAAAAGATCTATTTTTAATTAAAAAAAAAAATAAGAGAACTAATTTCTTTTTAGACACATTACATACATATACAAAGCTTGACCCCAAAATACATGTATTTGATGTGCAAGAAATTTTAAACTAGAGCACAAGTAAATCCACGTGTGTATAAACCTGTTGACCCAAAACAGAAGTGTTAGTAAGTATGGGGTGTAAATTTTTGCACAAATTTATGGACAAAAATAAATCACATCAAATAACTGCTGTAGTTGAGTTTTCAATATGTGAAAAGACCTTTAACAATATTCAGACAATCGGATACCCGGTTGGGTAAAATTGACACATAATTCACAACACCATTTGAATGTTTTTTGTAAAAAATACATTTGTTTTCTTAAGTTCTTTGAAAAACTGCGTATCAAAAATTTTTATTTTTATGTATTATATTTAGTTGAAAGGTTAGAATATTGATACATTTGTATAAACAAAATTGTGTAACATGCTTTCAATTCAAATCACTATTTATTTAAATTTGTATACCACAATTAGAAATTAATAAAATTGTGTCTATATGTTAACATATAGTAACTTTACTCATTTATAATCGAATCGACATTGAATGGTAAAATCAGAAGAAAAAAATGAACAAGGAGGTTGTATATCTTTATACTCACTGACAACGCCTTAGTTTAACTGGATGTGTTTAGAGAAAGCTAATGTATGAGTTGAATTCATAAGTTAACAATAACTAATAATAATAATAATAATAATTTTAAAATAAAGTTAAGGCATCAGAAAGAAGAAATAACTATAACTATAACTTGTGAATTTCCTTCTTTTTATTACATTATAATTGACCCAATATAATGTTTTAAATTGAAAACACACTTATGTCTATCAATTACAATCAAGAAACATATTAAAAATGGAAAAAAGTATTCTATACAAAGGATATTAATATAACATATTGTTGAAATTAAAAAGGTCATATAAAAATAGACCAACCTTTCAAAATTAATTTACTCTTTACTTTTAATGATTTAAGACTATAGTCATTAAATCTTGAGCCACACTTATTCATATAATATATCTACCATAGAGCAAGTATCAAGAAACTTGCAAAATATTCTTCAGATCATCAGGTAGCTGACTCAGGATGTCATTCAACCTCTGGTTTAATTGTTGTTTGATAGATTCACTAACTGGAATGTCATTCTCGCGACATTTGTTAATTTTGTTCTTCATTTTTATTATCATGTCAACTACTTCTACCTCAGGTTTACCCTGAACCCAATCCTTAAGGTCCTATTAACAAAAACAACAAATTTTATTAATCAGATAATTTCTGACACTTAATTTAAATTAAATAATTTGCCTATTAATTTTAGATTTTCAATATCAATACAATTAATACAATTAATGCTTACTGCTTTTGCAAGAGCTTCCAAATGTAAAGCTTGCAACTTTGAAGTCAATTCAGCATATCTCTCATGGAACCAAGCCTTGAAGTTCGGGGATCGAAAGAACCTTTTGTATAAACCTATCCAATCTCCCTTAATTGGAGTTGTTAATTGGGGACCAGCCATTTCCAAACTCGCAAAAAATTTATCTGGATTAAATGGAAGAGGAATTGGTGCAGCTTTAAATGGAGATATGCTCTTTTGAAGGGGCATGAGACTCGCTATATACCTTTCAAGGGGGATCATGAATGTTTGAGTTAATTCTAAAAGATGTCTTCTTAACAAAGCTGATTGCACTTCATTTGGCCTTTTAGAATTGACGCCGTTCATAATTTTTTTAATAATAGTTTTGTCTTTCTGCAAGAATGACTTATAAGCAGTATACACCCCTGGATTGTTGTCTATAAATTTCATTGGAGCAGTTTTCTTCAGTTTATATTTGTTTTGTATTGAAACTGCATCCTCTGCTAAACGTATTGTATGAGGCCAGTGATGTAATGTTTTTGCGAAAAAAGGATTTGTTACGCCAATGATGACTGGTGGAGGTCCCTGAATTCTGTTGGTGAATTGTTTGAATTCACTGTCATGGATTGTAAAATATGGCCTATAATCGCCACAATATTGAAGTGGATTAATAATTCTGTAAATAGAAATAATTTAATAAATAGTAGTTATACATTATATTGGATAATACAAGGTGATTCATAACTTGTCCCAAATTTGAGACACAGACAGACATGCACTTCTAAATAATAAGTCGATTTCTTAAAAAAAATTCTTATAAAAGTCCAACAAAAAACGTCTCAGTTTATTTTGTTGTTCACATAATGCAGAAAACTGGGAATAACAGGACCATACCATTAAACAGATAGTGTACTTACCTAGTTAAAGCTAAAACCATTGATGAACAGTGAGTAGGTGATGATGCCATTATCACAATAGGTTCAGATGTTAGTACTAGTTCCCATAATAGATGTAAATGAGATAGTACAGGTTGCAAAATTTCAAATAAATTTATATTATCTACGTAACTGCTGTCTGGTGTACAACTTGCTGAATTTGGAATGGTAGACTAAAATAAATTATAAAAATATAATACAATATATTAAGCAATTATTTTATCACAAAACTACTTAGTGAGTAAGTACATTTCTAAAAATATTTAATGAGGACATTCTTGGTTTTTTTAGAAGAAAATTTCATGTGAGTGTATGTCCAATGGAAAACTATTAAGTGGTAGCATATCTTAAATTTAATAAAACATTAAATGATCACTTACTGTAAAATTTGAACCTAATAATGGCAAAGTTTGTGTAATTCCAGGTGTAGGTGGTGGCCATTGGTCAATATTGCAGCAGGCTGCTTCTAGACTAACTTCTCCACAACGAAAATATTCAGGAGCTATAAAACTACAGATTTTACTAAACAGATTATTAAATGGAAGAAGCGAAATTATCACAACGCTCTGAAAGAAAGAAAACTAGATTTAAAATCATTTAACTAAAGCATAATTTGGTAAACAAATAAAAGCTTATCTTCTAAAACATCTTATTTACTAACAATTAAACAAAAACAAAGCAATATAACATATTTATTTGTTATTTAAAATAACTGTAAACATCTACACTCAAGCATGAATCTTATCTTTATTTGAATTTAATTATATATAAATAAATGTTGCTTACCTTTTGAAAATATCCTCTTGGCAATGTAATATCTTTGACTTGTCTAAAGTAAACATATCCCCAATAATATGATCCATCAATTTGAAGTGCCGTTGGACATTTTGAGTTATATTTTTCATATTCTTGATTTAGATGCTTTTTACCCTGGGTAGTTTGCAGTCTTATTATAAAGTTTGTGTCACCCATGCAGCCTGAATTCGAGTCAGGGAATGCTAGGTAACATATGTTTGAAATTTCCTGTTTAGTCAGTTTCACATTTTTTGGAAAAACAGACTAAAATGAAGTTACTGTAAGCAATGTTTACATTTTGTATGTCTATCAAACCTCAAGTGCCTGTCCTATTTCTAAGTCAAAAGTAACAATACATATACAATGTAACCACTTGTTAAAGTTTTTACTAATGGGTTGTTCAAATCCATTTGTTACATTTGTACCATCTGACATATTAGCAACGTCAATTATTTAATATACACAAAAACACAATTAACTAACACGACATATTTAAAAAACAATTTTATGTTATGAAGTTAGTCGCATAGACCAAATTTAGGTTAGGAATACATATCATAGAAAAAGTAAAAGAGAATGACATTGTTGCGACACAATAACATAGGGTGTCTCGAAATTAAAGCGCAGTATTTCACCAGTACATTTCATGTCCACAAGTAGGTCAAAAAGTTTCTAATATACATTGACTGGCAAATGGTCCTTAAGATGATATATGGTTGAGACTTTCTTTGTTCTCGTATAAAGAACCGTTATCTATTCATCTCAAAAAACTATATTTTTCCTCTTAATTCTTATATTATGGCTTAACAAGTAACAACAGGTTACAGATTTTGTGAAACATTTTATAGGATACGAGTTAATAAATGCTAATAGAGAATGATAAATGATAATAGAGGTAAAAAAGAGTAACTAGATGTAAAAATTAAGGTGTTTCTCTCATCTCTATCATTCAATTTGGGTATTTATTATATTTATTTTTTATAGATTTAATATTGTAGATAAATTTAAATTAAAACAATTTCATCCTTCAATTTAATATATTGTTGTTCAAAATAATGTCCGATGTGTTCACTGTTTGTGCTGAGAAAAAAGTATGGTAATTTCTTAGGATCAGTTTCTTGTATTCCAATACTTCTGATATTTATATTCCGTTGTAATAAAATTTTATTAAAAATGTTGACCTTGTTCATAATGTTCACTTTCTAAATTAGGTGTAAAATAATATAAATGAGAATGCAGGAAATAAAAAACGATATGTCACTTCAATCTTAAATTTATTAACTTAAAAAATTAGATCTTGTGGTCATTTGTAACATAAATTAAGAATTGTAATATATTTAATTTAAATATATTAATTAAATATTGGCAATGACAAATAGATACATAGAATATATTTTAATTCTGAATAAATAATCAACATTTGATGCGGGGATTAATCTCCTGAGCAATGCCACCCCAGGATAGTTTGAACATTCTGTTGCGCCATCGTATGGCTGGACTTTTAAAGGCTAATAAAAATAAACAAGGACCCGACATTTCACGGAATAACCAGCCAATAATAAAATCTGCTTTATTAAACGGTAACGTTCCATTCTGAAACAAAGATACATATTAGAGGATATATAATATTTTCAATAACGAATATTGAATGATAAATAACAAATTTTATAAATATAGAAAATTAATGTAATAATACCTGTATGACAGATAGAAGGATCCAATCACATATAAACCATAATAATAGGTGAATTAAATAAAAAACTAAAGGCTCAAATTTAAATAAATAAGACGTTGCCCACGCCGCAAAAACTCCAATAACTACACATTCGGATAGAGGCTCAAAAATTATTAATTGAGGCATCATTGCTACCCTTAATTTAGCCCATCTGTAACAAAGAACATAAATAGACCATGAATTATTAGATATTTATAGAGAAGAAAAAGAAGTATCAATTTGAAATTTAAACTTGTATACCTTAAAAGACGTTCTTGAAAACTATGAACGTCACATGTGCCTGAATTTTGCAACGCAGGTTGACTGCAAACGGCCACTCTCCAGCCATTGTCCAAAAAATATTTAGCTATAAAATAATCCTCTGCTAAATAACAGCCAAACGCTTTGAGACCCCCCTCATCTTCTAGAACCTTTTTCCTTATAAGTGTCGACATTCCCGTATGGCAATTAGCTTTAACGAAATCGGCAGTTAAATATATTCTAGCCTGTGCAGTTCCAAAATAAATCTAAAATTAAATAAATATAATAATTTGAATATATCAAAAACGTCAGTATGAAAGTATACTTTTTCTAAAGTTGCTGCAAATCCACTTCTATCGTACGTAAAAGGCATTTGATGCACTATACCCGTCTTTTCTGATAAATGACTAACCATATCTAATAAAGTATCTTCTTTCACTGAAAACAAAAATTTGTTTGTGTCAATTTATAGGAAATAGACACAAGAACGACGAGCAGATTGTTTGATTTCGTTAGTTGAGTCGTTACGTATCATCATCTATTTATTATTGAGAGATAATGACTGACCTCAAGTTTAGTTTTGAAGATGAAACCTGGCTTCAAAGAGGCTAAGAGGCTTCAATGTATGGTCCTGCATGTAGTATGTTCACTGTGCAGGTCAAAATATATATTCTTAATAAATAATTATTAATTTTATGGGCACTATAGTAACGACTCGACTTGAGAAATCACAAAACACTAGGTGACTTACTTCTAATTCCGCTGTCTGATATGAGAATTAAATCATAAGCACTTGCTTCATAAGCAGTATTAATATTATTTATTTTCGGATTTACGCCGACTGTCGAACCTCCTGTGTATATTTTTACTTCCACATTTGGATATTTAGATTTTAAGATATACACTAAGTCAATTGCTGGATCCTTCTCGTCTTCTACACTAAATAAGAGTTCATACTAAAACAAAAAATTAATTTAATTTAATTTCAAATAACTAGTATATAGTAATACGAAGGTAACAATTTATACTCCTTTAAAAACTAGTCGATTTCATGAATAATAATAATAATAATAATAAATTACATGTATTGTACAAACTCTACTTAATGGAACAACCGTAATCAATAAATGCACCGTCGAGGAAGTTAAAATATCTTGCTGTATAAAATAAGTAATAAAAAATAAAAATGCATTTAATTATCATAATCACGTCTGTCATTCTTTTGTACAATTTATTTTAAGTTTAATTTTTATTATTAATTTGGGGTGTTTTGGGTTTCAGTGTTTTTCTTATGTTGCCACCGAAATAGTCCTTAGTGCAGATGCCACTTTACCGATGATTACCCTGAGTGAGTGAGTACCCTTGAGCACCTTTTGATCTTAAAATTACATATTTGAGATATCGATCTGGACAATTTAGGTTTCGCAGAAATTAATTTGGGATGAGGTACGTTTTATTTTGAAAGGAACTGAGATTCTTCGGTCTCTATTAATAGTTAAATAATTTTTTCTCGGAAACTAATTTTAATACTTCAAAAGCCACGATAAAATTATCAACGAGATAAACACTAGTATCCAATTGGAGTCTTAATTCCGAATTAGTGTATAAACAGGGGTTAATTACAAAATTTAATTTACACTGCTCTATTAACCTTAGGTTGTAATTAAGTCAGAACTATATTTTAATTAGTCCAAGTTGTTGAGCTAAATGGATTACATTTTAGGTGATATCATTTTTAAAATTTTGTGTTTCAATATTTAAAAAACAGCTTTTTCTAATACCATAAAACTCTTTTATATATATAGTGTACATATTTAAGATGGGAACACCCCAGTAATTTACATACATATATTCAATTTCAATGAAAAATTTGGGAACTATGTGTGGTGTAGGTATCTAGTCGGGCCAAATATGACGCAGTTATTATTTAAAAAGTGATATTCTTTGTAAACAATCTTGTATAACAATATTGTCGAACTGTAAAGTTTCTATGTAGTTTAGTATTTTATATAATTTAACAACAATGGCAATGAAACTGATAAGTTATTTCTCACGTATTTCTGGTATTTTTTTTACCCAATGAATTAGATGATCATAAAAATTATTCCTTTTTTGTTATTTTCAATTCTACCAATATTTTTTAAAAATTTCTAAATTATTTATTCATAAAGAGTTAAAGAAAAGTAATCATTAAACTTTTAAATATACGTACATAGTATTTTATTTGAAATATCCTGTGATAATCAATCTAAACAAATTAGATAGAATTAAGCAAATGTGCAAGTACGGTCCTGTTGTATTGTTTAAACAAATACGATTGTTGCGATTGGTTATTTCGTCAAGTTGATAGTGATTTCAGTTACAATTTCATCACAGCCAGTTATTTATAAGTTGTCCTTAAATAAAGGATAAATTCAAATGTCTTATATTTTAAATTTTATTGCATTAACTTAACTTGTAGTAAAGAAACTGAATAAACAAACAGTTTCATTTCTATTTATGTGCATAATTTAAATAAATAAAAACTGGAAGGATTTAAATCCATTGATTTAAAAAAAATATGTTGTCTTAATAATCTGGCATATTTCTTCAGAATTAAAATGAAATATTCTTTCAATAACTTTCCAAAAATTTTGAATTGAAAATTTTTACTGGAAATTACTTCTTCTAATTACAAGTATATTTCAACGACGATTATGAGCCTTTGTAATTCTGAAAGCTGACGAATTGAAGATCAACACTAGTATTAATATATTGATTGATTGTACATTGAGTCATTACGATTAGAGGATGCTATCGTTACGTTGAATCTTATAATGCGGTATATAAAATAAATCTAACGAATATATGGTATACAGTGTACTGAATGCCTACAAATTTTAATGATAAGTAGGACAGTGCATGTAAATTGTGTATAATTGAGTTAATAACCACAATCGAATTTCAATAACTTGAATTCAATTGGTTGGTAATATTTGGCGCCACATTTGTTAAGTCTATTTTTAAGGCAATTTTTAATTCTGCTGTAGAAACATTTTTTAATTTCCTACATATAAAGATACAGATCAGGATCTGCAGATCTGATTCAAAATCATACAGTTCCAAGAGCCAAACACATATCTTGTATAAATTAAAGGTGGACAATAAATTTAGCTTTTCTCTTTTTCCAAGATTTTGTCAGATCTTAGAGAGCAACAGTATATATTGATAAACAACTAAACACATTTAGTTTATAATAATTACAAGCATACTTACATTTGGATAATTCATAGTAAAAAATGTCTCTAAATTAGATGATAAGTTAGGATCCACCCCCATGAGTGGTTTTAAAATTGAAACTCCTGGTGGAGGATTTTCCAAGTCAATGGGTGGTATTTTTTTATGCAGTCTATATTTGCTAAAAAGAAAATTTATTAAAAAATATTAAAGGTCAAATAATAATTTTAAAAACAGGAAAATAATTTATATTTTATAAATAACATTTTGGTATCCATGGAAAATTAATTTTTATGACTAACTTGTCAAATCAATAAAACAAATATTGCCCAACACAAAAGTTGTTTATTCTTTTAACAATTGATTTTAAAATCATGTTTGCAACATTAACTAATAGACATATATATATATTTGTTATATTTTGCTTTATCTTGTTAAGTAATATACGTATTAAAATGATAAATTGTGTTAACATTCATGTGTGTCACGTATTGTAAGCAATAACAAATATTCCACAGAAAACAAATATATGTTCTAAGAACCTAACTAATAACTTTTAAGGTTAGAGCACTTAAGACAATTAATAACATGAATATAATAAAGTATACATACCCATAGAATATTGCTATTAAGTGCAAAATCCACATAGCACACCAAAATACAAAAAAGACTATTGCAAATCCATATAAAGGATAAATCATTGGTGCCATAACATTAGTTTAAAAAAATTGGTCATTATTAATTAAACTACTTCATATCACAATTGTATACATATAATTATTAATTATGTACATTTAATAAGTGGTTTAGAACCACTAATGAACCACATTCAAAAACAGAGTATACCGTGTTAAGATACATCAATAAGCTTTGTTACGGAGGGGAGTGCAAAACCCTGTCTGGCCGGTTACGCTCAAGTCAAACAACGAGTGCGTTCCGTAATTTGCTCAATACCTATATTATCTCGTGCGTTAACTGGAATAAATATTTATTTATTGAAATAATAATGTAATAATTCAGTAATATTTGTATGTATGTATGTATGTATGACGGAGTTTGAGTAAGTGTCCTATAATAAAACTTTTAATCCGATGTATGCAGTATTTTTACCGACATAAACTTGATTCGCTGCTCAGTCGGTATTGTCGACTCTGTGGATCTGTCAAAATACTGAATGTGACATCACGTGTAGTTTACATTTACATATAAACAACAGCAACTGTGTAAATGTTGCAATTTTGTCAATTAGAAAAAATAATAATGGAAAATTAATATAGAGTCTGTGTACAAATAGTAACTCTATGGGTTAGAGTGTTTAAAGTGTCCTTTGAACGTCACTAATTTCACTTTCTTCCAAACGTTTCTTGTTTACATTGATACTGTGGTATATATAGGGTAACCCATCAAAAATGTACCTCATCTCCCTATTTTTTTCAAATACGAACTATACGTTTGACGAAAAATTCAAATATCGACTTAATTTTACTTGACACGTTCAAAAGTTGTCCCGCTGATAAACAAACCAAATGTGTTTTAGACTTTGTGTTATTGATGAGCCACCATGTATAACCAAATCTTAATGTTTACATATAAACAATTGTTTGTGGGTACTTGATTATTACCCCGTGATATTGTCTGACAATACCATTAACGACAAACATTATCTCTGATAATAACCGCAATCTCTGCGTGTGAATATTGAACTTTGACAAACTTATGACTGATCGTTAAATGATACGTTCATTATAATTCATCATATATATTTAGACCTAGAAAAAGTAGATTTTAATCTATCAAGATCAATGTGTGATAATTTAGGTGCACATGACAACTAATTCTTAATTTTAAATTGTGCGGATAAACATTAATTACTCTCCAATTTACTGATTTGTCAGAACCGGATCGGGTAATTAGCCTATTAGATTACCGAAACTTCTGTCGAATTCGATTATTTTATTGGAATAAAAAAGTTATCTTAAGCGGAATTATATCGATGATATTAGATACCAAAAAAACTATTACGAGAGAGACATCATGCACGACAGAGACAGTAAAAGTCCGTACCTTGCTTCGTGGTGAGTGACTTTTACTGTCTCTTTCGTGCATGATGTCTCTCTCAAAATTCAGACGGAGTAAACGCTTTTCTTTCGGTATAATACTCTTAATAGTTTTTTTTAATCATAAAATAATAATTTTAAATATTTATATAATCAATCAAGAATAAAACCAACTATACAACCTAAAAGTATTTATTTCAAATAGCGACACTAAGGAATATGAATACAGAATTCACATACTATTTTAAATAAAAAAGAACATATAACAAAAAAAGTTTACATACTTGTTAAATCACATAGATACTAACTTTAATTTCAATGTTTAAAAAAGTTACGGACGTGTGTCATAACTTATAAGTACAAAGCTTAAAATTAGGGAGCTGTACATAATGATTAGCACATATTTAATTATGTTGCTTTTCTCGTGGCGACAAACCTAATGCTTCAGCATGTTTCTTTGCCTTTAGTCTTAAATCTGCGATACTCGAGTTTTTGTGAGCGACGGATAAAGCGGCGAACTCTAGTGGGTATTGGGGGTGACACAATATATTCGCAGCTGGATTTCCACTCACTGCCACTGCTGCTGCGTACTGGGACAATAAGAAAAATATTGTTTAACAAACAAAACAATAAAGTATTATTTTTACGGAATAACCAATACCAAATATTTCATTAGTTGGTATGTATGTACATACTATTATACTTATTATATTACCAACCTGATGAGCAGCTGATATAAAGGCTGAATTTATTGTTGAAAATGCTGTCCCTTGTTGAGATAATGATGCTGTCGACAGTCTTTCGTAATTTGATAATGTTACAGCGTTGGGTGTTAACGTTAAACCACGTAGAGCTGGCACGTTCATATACGGGACTATCCTGCATGGTTCCAGCGGAGTGCTCGTTGGTGGACTGTGATTATTCATCATAATGCCTGAGAGAATAGAAGAAGAACAGAATTGTAAAAAATTGAAAATGTGGTTTTAGTTTGTAGTTCCCGCTGTCTTTTGACGTCAACTTTGTTCAATTCGGCAAATATTCGAGAGTCGCCGGGGTGACAATTCGAATAAATGTCGTATTAAAAACCAATAAAGATTGTTATTGTTAGATATGTTTAAATATATATTATTATATTAAGTATATGATTGATATTGTTATTTATTGTTTAGGCATTCGAGTTAATTAATGTACTATTATTTTTGTCCGTCACTGTTTCAACTATTTTTGTGCAAGACTGTAATAATATTGTAAAAAAGTTTAGACTAGTGGTAGGCGACGCCTACTATAGGCGTCGCTCTCTTCCGTTCAAGCGTTCGAACCGTTAAGACGTGCGATTGCGAAATCCAAATCTAGGTAGGAATTTTTATATATTTCTTGTTAATTAATAATCTTCGATTTGATTCAATTCAATGAGTATACATACTTTCTTAGTTTTAAATCTTTCGAATCATTGTCGACGTAACGTGTAAACGTGCACGTGGTCGTGGCTTTTTGTTTCATCTTATTTAGAAACAATATGATCTCGTAAAATAGTTTTTCTCAATTATATATTTCTGAAGACCTAAGTGAGAACAATGTTATCGGACATCTAATATCTTGTTATTCTGTTAAGATATCGTTGCATAATTTTGTTTCATTATTTTAAAGTTATTGTATCGTTTCTTATGTTTTAATGTACGTTGAAGTTTGATGTTTTTTTTTTTTTTTATTGAAGTATGTATACGGTGTGTGTATACTGTTTTTGATATTGTTCATGAGACGTTGTGGCGATAACTCCTTTGGGGATTGTTATTATATTTATGCACATTAAAACCTTCCTTTTGATGATCTTCCAAAATGGGGACCAAGAGGAAATTGGCTTTGGTATTCGATAGAGTGTCTATATGACGATGAACAATAACTAAATTCATTTAATTTGATTAGTTATACAAATAATTATTACAAGACACATTACATTGATATATTTATTTTCATTGTAAAGTCAAGTGTGAATGTGTGTGTGAAAATGTGAATAAATTCTATTTGTACATTTATTTATTTTATTTGTACATTTTATAATTATATTTTAACACACACAACAAGGGATTCTATTCATTCTAGTCGATCACGTGGCCTTTTCTTCGTAACTTTTGTAATTTCAAATGATACCCCGGTTGGTACCACTACAAGTTTCTGTTACAACTGCAAATTTTTGTCAGTTTTAAGTAATTTAAAATATTTACTATTTATTTAGACAATTTAAACCAAAACTTCAGATCAAATCAGATAGAATTTTATTATTTTAGAATTAGCAAGTTAAAAAAGTTCAAAGAGGTGAAGGTGGTTGCAAATCAGTCTCCAAATCATCCTCCTTAACATTTTGATACATAGGTGTTAGTGGTCTCTTCGAACTTCTACTTTCCGAAATATATATCACAGCTACGCCTTTTCTATAGGTGCCATTTTTACTTCTTTTGTAATCTTAAATTTTTCATCAAGAGATAACATCCCCAGGATGGATCCACCTTGTCGTGGTCCTGGGGCTCAGTACCACTATCACTACCACTCCACAAACTAGTGGCAGTGGGAAGCTAACGGATCCAACTCCCACTGTCAACTCAGTTGATAGGGGGCTTCGCATCTTTGCCAGCCTTACGTCTTCTGGTTCAGCAAACCCGTAAATGCCCTGTATATACGCCCTTTGCCATCCATATGTGAGTTTATCATATATGTATGCCATTTGGCATGGGCGGTGTAAATTCGACACTGTTTCCGAATTCCATCAGGAGTGTGTCTTTTATAAGACTTTCCCCTTTTTGTCCCAAAAAAAAAAAAAAAAAAAAACTATAGGGGCTTCCCCAAAAATTCGACATTTCGAAGGTTGCGCCAAATATTTAGTTTACAGTGCGGTGTTGTCGCTTTGTAAGATTATTGCTTATTAATTAAAATATTTTACTTTACAGGTTATATTTCCGTGTCTAAAAATAAAGTATTATTCTTATTCTGCAGGTAATTACATTCTTAATTTACTGGTATGCTCATTTAATATATTTTACTTTACAGATTATTTTCATTTTTAAAATATTATATTTTTATTCCTTTGGTATGTTCATTTTACTTTATAGATTATTTGGGTACTGTATTTCTAAAACATTACATTATTATTACCATTATTTTTTGGTAAGTACAATATTAGTTTATTTTACTATATACATAGTCGTCTTGTATTTAATTAAAAATGTATTTTTATTCTTTTTTAACTTGTTCCCGATTTATTGATAAACAAATAAATAAATCGCAATGTGTTTATTTTATTTGTTTTAATTGTGTTGTGTTTTTTATTATAAAATATAGAAATATATTTTCTTGTTAATGTTATATTATTATGTATTATTTTAATATACTTATTCGACTTTTATTTTTTATAAAAATTAATCCACTTTATACCTAATTATTAAATATTTTCTAAATTTATTTAATAATGAAATGTTAATTAGATATTAAATTAAAAAATTAATAAAGTAGGATTAGTCAAATTTTATCTTTTTTAAAATTCAACCACCTAAATGACAAAAGTCGTACATGAAAAACAAAATAAATTACATATAGATACTATAATAACAAACATTTTTCTCTACATAATTTATTAAAACTGAAATCTACGATCTGCGATATAAAATGTCCTAAACCTAAGATGATTTCAAATTCAAAAAGTTAATGCATGCGCTAAATATTCCTTACAGTCGCAAAAGACACAAAATCCTATACACAACTCCGTTCCAGTGGACTCTGAGAAGAGGTGGAAACTTGATAGAGAAATTTTAGTTTTATTTATTATTATTTCTTCGATCGTTGTGTAGTATATTGGTTCAGCAAAAGATGTCACTGGCAACAAAGAAATTCAAATTATATAGAAGTTATGGGATTTTCTAACTTTTTCTGTAGGTTCTATGAAATATCCCTGGAAACTTACTTAACATTTAATGAGATTAAATCTGATTTTAGTTGTTTTTCAAAATTTTTATATACATTTATTTATTCTTAATTTTTTACATGCATTGTCATTGAGATTATTATCTCCGATGTTTTAACTAATACATTTTTTTTCAAATTTAATGATTTATATATAATTCATATTATTCATATATTATACATATATATTTAACATTTTAAACCCTACAACAATTTAATGTTTCATAGTAATTAAATCATTGTCTACAGAGGAGAAAACTAATCAGAAATAATTTTAAGACGAGAAAGTATTTTTGTATTTTTTGACAGATTTTAACAATTTTCAATTTTTTTCAATTGTAAAACATGAAAATATTTATTTATATAAAAAATGTACATATGATGAATGCGTAATATTTTATAAATAAAATAAGAATCTCGTTAAACATGTTAGCCAAAGATAAAAAAACCTTACATAAGTACCAACTAAATGATCAACATCCAATTGTAGATATTATATATATAACTCTCAAAATATTGATTCGAGTTAAGCTTCTTACGTACTGGTCGTTAGTTATTAGCAGAAATTTTTTGCTATCAGCATCTTCGAAAAAGAGTAATTCAGACGAACTGAAATCTTGTTACTTTATACTGTTTAGTACTGGTAGAATCTGAACAGAGTTTGCATAATACATTCTACTTAATCCACTGTGAAGTTCAGTGAATGGGAAATCAATATTGAATATCAATATCAAATTCATTATAATTTATTTTGTAGTGGAGAATTCTATTACTATAGAAGTTAAGGACACTATCTAATATTAACTTTTTTATACATAAATAAAATAACTTTACTGATTTTATCGGTACTATTTACAAAATTGATTATAATTTTGTGAAGAGTAAGTACCCTGTCCAAAATGTTTGAGTCTGTGTACGTGTACGTAATTCATTATAGACCAAATAGTTGACTTCAACTCGTCACTAAAACTGTTAAATACAAATTTTTCTTTTGTTTGGGCATTTAACAATACGATTTATAGGAATTGAATATAAACGTTAAAAGAGAGAGATAAAAAAATCAGTAAAAAAATTAACTATGGAATAAGTATAATAAATAAAATGAAAAAAACAAATAAATAAATAAAAAGAAAAAAAAAAAAAAAAAAGTAAATTACAGGTTTATAGGTATAACAAACGCAAATAATGAGGAAGCATAGAAGCATAGAAGCATAGAAGCATAGAACGGTGTTACGGAGTGAGAGTGAGAGAAGTGTATCCGTTCAAATCATAAATTTAAGTTAGAATATTAAATTATTCAGAAGAGGCAGCAATTTGTTACTGAAATCATCTTTAAACCAAAACTAGACCCTCATAATTCTTGAAAGCTATGAATATGTCATGGGTTTATTTCCCTTAGCAAATCTGCGGCGTATAATCGAATTTATATTCAAGAGTGAACTAAAAAAATACTGGCTTGAGAAAGTTTTCAATCAAATGAAATAATTCCCCGGGAGAGCAATTTTGTAGCGCTCAGTCATTCTCGAATGGTCGGGAATAAGATGACTAGTCCGGTGCACGGACAAGCCCAAGGGGCTGCTAAATTACACTTAGTGCTTTTCTTGTGTATCAACACACTTACTTTCTATTGCATCCGGGTTATGGGCTACCGGTTACATGCTACTGCTGAATTTTATTCTACCCAACCCCGCACCGTTCCACTGCTTTAACATACCATACATAACATAACGGATTCTTTTTAATAATTAATAATTAATAATTTAATTGCGGTACTAAAATTAAACTCGTGCACAATTTTTACAATCTAAATCCAATGTCTAATTAAAATGTACTGTTCTATAAAATTATAAATAATATAATTATAAACTTATAAATTATTATAATATTATTATTATGTTATTTATAGAGGGTACTTAATTAAAAGTAATCAGAGTTGTCATGCAAGATTTGTAGCTATTGGCACCCTTGTAGAATATAAAACCATGAATAAATAGACAGCTTGAAGGCAAAATCACTTTTACAAGTGAACAAAAAGGGATTTGACCCCTATTTGTAAATACAATTGCTTCGTTTTATGAGCAGGGGATGTTTTATTGCGAATAGCGTTTTATTTGATTATAATGGTAGATTCAGCTACATGTTTATTAAATTAAAATTTAATATACAGCTTTGCATTAAATCGTATGACTCTTTGCACATGTAAAAAATATGTCCGTAAAAATCTGTTATTAAAAATAATTGCGTGTAACTTATATTTTAAAAGAAGAAAATTCAAATTTAATTATTTCAAATAATTAAGTAAATTTATAATTTAAAAACTTTATAGAGAGTAAATAATCGGAAATTTTAGATGCAGCTATTAAGTGATGTTTTTGATGATCTATTTTTCCACCATAACTTTTTTTTCAATTGGAATAATCTAAACATATTTTGTTTTAAATTAAATTCTGCATCTAAAAAGTTAAATATCTCAAAAGAACATAAAATAAATAAAGTTAGGTTAGGTTAGACTAGGTTAGGTTACTGAAATTATTTATAAAATTAAAAATAAATTGAATAAAAAAATAATTATTATTTTAAATTTATCAAATTTAAAAAATTAAACTCCAATTAACTATGAATGAAATTAAAAAATTACGCTTAAAAATTTAATAGTGACCAGCTAAATAAAAAATAATAATAATAATAATAATAAAATTCTTAATTTAAATTTATAAAATTAAAAAAGCATAAAAAATTCTAAATCAAATTTCACTTCACATTTATATCATATTATTATAAGAATAAAAATTAAAAGTTTCTAATATTTTTGTTTATGTTTATTAATCTCACAAATTCTTCACAAAAAACATACATCATAATTAGTATATCCAACATATACTTATAAGTAAAATATATTCTTGCTCACCCAAACAAAATATAAACAAGAATTAATGTCATTCATTTTCATAGTGTTCCAAAATATGTAATTATACACTAGCAATGAGTTCTAATCGAATTATTTTGATCATTACCTTTCTGCATTTGACTCTCATGTTTTCGACATTTCGCTCTTCTATTTTGAAACCAGACCTGCAACAAATACAAACAAGTACAAGTTTTTAATCTTGATATTTGCACAACGACATTTACAATATTTATTAACAACATATTAAAATAAAAGGTTTACTTTTCGTTCATTTTATTTTATTTATTATTATTATTATTATTATTATTTGCATATCATATTCTACATATTACATTATTATCATAGTATCATCATATTAACAAATTAATCAATTAACCATGAAAATAGTACAATGAAATGAAACAATTAAACAACCAAAAAGGTTTAAAAATAATATACACGAACAATCCTAAAAGTTGGTTACTTAGTTTAAGTAAATAATTTACGATTAGAAAATAAAATTTGGGTCCGACCCTGTCTGCGTTAAACGAACGATTAAGCAGACGCACAACCCCCGTTGATATAAACCACTTAATAAATTGATTACATTAATAGTATTGGTATAGATTTTCTTGGAGTAACATTTTTATCTCTTTAAGCTGTCTCGATTATTGTATAGTAGGTACCTACTGTACCTACTCCTACCACCTACCTCTTTCGAACTTCTGTTGTGTCGCTGTATATAAATCACTTTCAATTTAATTACCACAATTTCCAAATTAAATTTTTAACTATTCATTAAAATAGACTATTTCCGTGTGAATGGTAACAAATTACTTTCCTCTGTAAAAAGTATTTGTTTTGAACTTACAATACAATCAAATTTGGTAGACTAGCTTTACTCTTTTACGCTTTTTTATTCGATTATTTAAAATTCCATTCAGTTAATTTTAATGTACAAGCTACATTTATTTTGTCGTAGATCGTAGACTGATATTTCATTTCAGTCAGTTCCCTTGTAAAACTCTAATGTACATTACATGTTATTTAAAATAGAAATATAATTAAAAATAATAAATACAAATTGTTCTCCACTTCAAGTGGTGTAAGCTGTAAAGGTTACGTTAGACGTAGTTGTACATACAATACTTGCACTAAGTCCCACTCGGGCTTTCTTGAACTTGTCATTGCAACAAATATTTGCCTAGGGGATTTACACTTTACTTTTATAAATTTAAATTATAGAATGTTGAATGAATATTATTATTTAGCATATGACGTCTTGAAAATGCTGAATGCTGAATGCTGAATGCTGTTCCACTGGACGTACAGTATTTAATATTAAATGCTCATTTTTCTGTCTACTAAAATAAATAAATAAATAAATAAATAAATAAAATTTTAATATGTATATTTCTTTTTGTTATACCCAAAATTGTGTAAACAAATATCCTAAAGTATAGAAATTGTTAAAATAAAAAATGTTATTTAATTAAATTATTAAAATTTAATAGTTAACGTTAAAACGTTTAAATATGACTCTCACAATCTACCTACCAAACTACAATACAATAGATGTAGGAGATTTCCTCCTAAACTCTGAATCCGGTTCTGTGACCGGAGCTGTAGATTTTGGTAGGTAGCATTATCAATCAATCAGCCATACTACTTTCCCCTAAGTCGTTAATCTAACGTCTAAATGATTTGATTTCCATTTTATTTTGTTCACATCATACGTATTCATTACTAAATTATCTGCTAATTGAAACATTACTCTGACTAAATTGTCCAAAACGAATAGGAAGGTTAGAAGGAAACCGTTTTTCGCTGCTCAAACGGTCAAATGATTATATCCTTTTACTTCCCTTATTTATGAGATGACCATCGTTGATTTATCTTGACTCAGTTTGGTATTGATTTTGATGGTTTTCGATTCTATATCGCTATCAGCTATTATGGATTAAAATTATGATCTAAGGGTGGAAATAAATAAAAAATGGCTGTAAGGGTGCTACTATATTTCAATAAAGGCCAATAATGTTAATGTTAATGTTTGCAAATAAATAGGACTGAAATAGTATTCTGCAAAAATATAGAAACTTTTTTTTTTACATAATTTATTTCTATGGTCAATAATTTCAATTGTCGTTGTCGGTTGTCTTCAAAATGGGAATGTAATGGAAAGAAAAATAAATGAATATGTAAATTTGCTGCTATATTTCGACAGATTTTACCTTTTTCAACTTTATAGATTCCCTCATGTTTTACGTTTCCTATGGGTCATGCAATACTATTTCAGATAAATGTTGGTAAACCCTTTCACCTTGTTCGTTGTTTTGACTGTGTTGATGTGAATATGTCTTATATATGAATTAATGAGTATTAATTAAAACATTAACCTATTCTGACCTAACCTAACCTAACCTAACCTAACCTAATCTATCCTAACCTGAGAACTACTAGTGAATAATAATTATGTTGTACTTTTTATAATTTGGATAATGGAATATCATATCATATCATAAATAAAAGTTAAAATGAACTAAATGATTTGTTATCTAATCAAATATCACAGATCAAAATCGATGTAAAGCAGGGTAATCAAAAGTCACAGAATGTATAATGTGTAAAATTAGAGAATAACTTGTGTCTCACCTGAACTCTTGCTTCACTTAAACCTAGACGTTGACTAAGTTCTTCTCTCATAAAGGCATCTGGATAATGTGTTTCGTCAAATAATCTTTCTAATTCGTTAAGTTGCTCCAACGTAAAGTTTGTGCGCGATCGTCTCTGTTTCGTTGATGATTTAATTGAACTGCCTATTGTCGATGTACACCTGCTCTTGATGAGGTTATTATCCAATTCATCTTTTTCCGTAAGTATAATTGCTGAAAAGAAATATAATATATATATATATATATATATATAATTTCTTTTACCAAAACATAAAGAAGAAAAAATACTCAAATTAACAAAATTTTTTAATTTATTTTTAAGTACCTCGATAGTACATTCTATTAATTGTTTAAATTAAAAAAAAAAATAGTAATAAAATAATAGACATAATATTTTTTTAATTAAATTTTTCAATTTTTTTTACTATTAAAACAATTTTGTTTATATTTTTAAATATAAAGTGTAAAGATTAGAGGGAAACTTGGAAACATTAACATGCAGGGTATGTGTGACACTGAACGAAGCTTAATACTAGTCAGTGGGTTTCTTTCTTATGCGAATCCACCATTTTTGCATCCAACTAATAGTTGAGCAGCATCGATATTAATACAAATGTTTCTTAAATATTTTTTTTTTTTTTTCGATATTTTTTTCAAAAGCAATTTGTTAATTTAACAATACTATCCGGATTAGCATGTATGATATCGATTTATGTATAACATTTGATTTATCGGAAACTATCATCGATTGATTTCTCATTCTTCTCTTTCACTTTCATTTTTAAGTTAGTAGATATTTTTCATCGGTTTGTTCTCTGCAGACGTATAAAAATCTATAGGAGACGTTGGATTACGTCTTTTCTTTTGACATTTTATTAAATGAAATTTTCGACAGAGCAACAAATGGTTTGAATTGAATTAGTATTGTATCGTTGAGTTGAGGAGGAGGTTGAGGAAATAAATATGTTTTCATAACCATAACGTTAATTGGTTCTAAAAGCATGATGCTATCTGGTCTTATTGCGTACACCCCCTGTTTCACAGTTTATAAATTCTAATCTAATCTAATATAATCTAATCTTATTACTAATTATGTCCATTTCTGCTATTACTTCACCTTTAATATCTGTTTAATATAGAGGGGGTCTGTTTTTTAAAAGGTAAAATTTTAAATATGATTATTTTAATATACTGGATATCTGCTTTCAATTCTTAAATCTGTTATGTACAATACAATACAAATTTAGATGTCATGACGTAATAAATTACGTTATCATATAGGAAATTCTACCATTTAGGAGTGGTTTATGGTACATGTGGTATATATACTTCATTGTGTTTTGAAAAAAAGTTGCATCAGTCTTTAAAGGTTACTTCATAATTAGTTAAATACTCTATAAGTGCCAAATTTAAATTAATTTGTGACATTGTTTAGTTTACTTTATCTGCAACCACAGTTTTTGAGCTTGAACACTACAAATTTTTATAAAAAGCTTACTTTTTGCACCCTTCTCGACTTCAAATCAATGTGATTTGATTAAACACTGGTTTTTCAATGATACTCAATATTTTTGCACATTTTTCTACTTATACTCCAGTGGCAGGTTTGTTTGTCTGTCTGTAATTGGGTAGAATTGGCGGAAGTGCCTAGTGGGGATGATACTCGAACGGAGGGTGGCGGAAGGAAACCTGTGAGGGAACAACTCCGCCAGGAAAGTTGAGTAGAGATCTTGACTAGGTTCAAACGGTACTAAACGGTAAAATCTTAGTGTTTCAAGATTCAAGATGAACTGATAATCAAATTAGCAAATAAAATAATATAATTAAATAAGAAACAAATATACAAATATTAAAAATTTCTGAGTAATGATCCTGAGGGTACGTAATATTTTATAAGATAATTTTTAACAACAAAACAAAGAAATTTTTTTTTTTAGATCACGAGAGATAGAAACATCAATATAATGATTATTATAATTATTGATTGAATATATTATAAAGTACTTTATATTAATTATAGTTAAGTTTTAAATTCGTTGTTCATGTTTAGTAACAGTAAAGTTCGTTAACTGAATTTTGTATTGCCCATACAGCATCTAGAAAGCTGAGTCACAATAAAAGGTCTGGGAAATGTCAATATTCATGTAATTTTAATTTTGAGATTTGTAAAACTTTAGAAATTCACGGTTCAGATCTAAACTAACAAATTGTAAAGTAGTGTGTAATTAACAATTAAAAAGACATTTAATTTTATTAATATTATTAGATTAGTTAATGAAATATGTATAATAAGTAGAGTAAATTATGGTTTATATTAAAATACCATAACATACCATACCATACCATACCATACCATTAGTATCATTATAGATTGCAGTTTATAGATGTGAAGTTGAAGTGGATGGAGAATTATGTTTTGCGGGATTAATGTGGGATTTGGTGTGTATGAGAAAATCAATGTGACAGTAAAAATCAATGGTAATGAAATTATGTCCAGAACAATGAGCGCTCGTTGTTCTGACAAGTTAAATTGCACCCTCAGTGATTTGTTTCGTAATGCAATAAAGGTTTTTCTAACAAAATTGAAAACAAACTCTAAATTGGATTCTCTTGTGTTGAATTAGATTTGATTGAATAAAAACATAAAACGCCCATTTTAGCAATTTAAATCATGCTGATAAGCTCCACCCTCAAAATTCTCTATCCTGTATTTGTTTGCTCTTTCCATTTGTTTCGAATACACAGCCGGGACGGAATAACGCTTACGTTTACTGAAATGGAAAGGCGTATACTACAATACTGATCGTATTGGTGACTATTAAACGTTAATTAATTAAAAAGTCTAGTCCATAAGTGTAGTGTGTGTGGTGTTCAAAAGTAATACAAAATTAATCAGTGTTCAAATTTGAAAGAACCAATCTCGTACATTACATGAGAGAAAATAATTTATAATAAATATTTAATTTGTTGTTTGAATAAAACAGAATTTATTTATTTATTTATAAAATTAATTTTAGAACTGTCATGAGTCTAATTGGATAGAGAGAAAGCCAAAATCAAATAGACACCGGTAATAATCAGTTGTTAGTGGAGTAGAGAGTGACGAAGAGGAAATACGTGACAGATTTAATGGAGGAGGTTCCCCTCAAACAGTTATTCAAGAAATCCACAGACGGCGTACGGCGCACGGCGCACGGCACACGGCACACCGCGCTGTGGTGGTAACAGAAGCAAGCGCAAACGAAAAATGTGGCGTGACGAATATCCCCTGTTAAATTGATCAAGCCCTTTTAACTTTGATTTGGTATACATATAATCAACAAAAGTTTATCCTAGAACGATATATCTCTATTTGAGAAATTTCAAAATAAAATATCGAGACTCAATTTGAAAATTATGTATGAATAGAAATTGAAGAGAAAAGTGAAAATTGTAAACAATAAAAATATTGTTATACCTAAATTACACCTAAATCAAAAAATGTTTGACAGTGACACATTGATAAAGATAAATTATATTATTTTAATAACCAATTGTATTAATTTAAATCTAAAATATCTCGATATTTTCAACCAATTGCTTAAAAATATTATATTGCTTAATAATTATTAATATAAAAAAACAAGTTTCTTAAAAAGTTTCTTACAAAACCGGTACTACAATATTAGGACCGTAATCCACTATTCATTTTCTCAACCGATTACAACTTTTTACCACATTTTTGTACATAATAAATATATGAAAAATATTGATTTGAATACAATACATTAACATGACGACATTAAATAAATCTATATTTTTGATGAAATGATATCTAAGATGCCAACTATAAAATAAAGCAGAGATTGAATTGATTGACGTATAATTTTTAAATCTGGTATCGAATATTAATTAATGTAGAACAAACTGAAAAACACTGTTATTTTAATGATTTTGAATTTTTTCAAACTGTACAAGTTTATTCAACAGACATATCACCACCGATCTAAAAAGTCATCGTCATAAAGCTCATCAACCGATCATAGGTTATTAATATTATGAAATGCTTTCGTTCTACCATAACAATTCAAATAAGGATCAGTAAGTAATTCATTCAATAAAAACTAAATTACTACTTGTGAGTATTGCCTATAATAATTCTCTATACTCTACTATTAACATCTTTTTTTTTTTTTTTTTTTTGAAGTAAAATTTCACATGAATAGTGTTACACTTTCAACTAAAGAGGAAAAATTTGATTCTATTTATAAAATTTAGTTACCGACGGATTCTTTTTTTTTTAGATAATTGATAAAGTTACTTTATAAGGGAGGACTGCATGAATAACTTTTTCATTTGCTATTGCCCTATATTTGTTATAAATGGTGTACAAGGTCTAAAATCTGGATGGAATCTAAAATAGAATAGAATATATAATATACATTTTCCGGAACTTTATAATTTGGTCATTTAAAAATCTCTATACTATTACTATACGACACCTTTTATCCATCCTGCTTTTATTTAATACGAATACTCGTAATAATGGTGGTCCGTTCGCTTCTTGTTTATATAAGGTTTTACCTTTACCAGTCATTTCTTACACATCTTACTTATTATTATTATTATTATTATTATTATTATTTTCGATTGAGTTATATTTAGAAAATTTGTTGATTCACGTTGCTAAGGATGATTGATATTTATTATTAAACCTGCCTTTATTGTGCTTAATATAATCATCACTATAACTGAAATAACATCTTGGACTTCTGGATTGGAAATTACCTTTACTGAAATTATTAAACCTATTTTGGTATGTTCCATTAAAATTCTTGTTTTTTTTTTCACTATTGAGAATTAAATCGAAATTGTTATTTACCATTTCGTCTATTTATTGATAATATTTGGTCTTTCAACGAAACAAAAATTATGTAAAATATTTTGTTTAGAGAGAGATTGAGTCGTTCGTTGATTCCTTATTTACCACTTATAAACTAAGTATATTATAAATATACGGATTTGGATCGTTTTTATCATGCTTTTTGTTTGATAGTCTCATGACGCCATATTCTATTCATATTCTTATTTATCGTTCAACATTATATGTATTACAATGAAAGAATATATCGTTGTTATTATTAATAAAGGTTGCAACGAATATATTTAGAAAAAATATTAGTCATAGATACTTTTATTTGTTACACATATATGGTACTGTAAAAACTAATAAACAAACACACTAGAAGTGTGTGTAAAAACTTCAGTTAATGCATTCGGTTCAGTTAATGTAATTAATCAAATAACGGTTGTATAATGTATAAATAAACATTGACCATGTAAATCCCGTGGTAAATCCGTTAGTATTTTAAAAAGACAGACAGACAGACAGACAGACAGACAGTCAGTGAGTTTATGGACATAAAAATTGATACAACCCTTAGATAACAATGAATAACAATGAATGATAATGAATAATTTATTCTAAAAGATAACTAGTACAACAACAGCAAATATTGTAATTAAAACCAAACAAGGGAAATCATTTTATGTAATTTCAACGTCTACTACTTACTACTTACTACTACTTTATGTATTGCATTGAGATAATCTAATTCAGGGGATTATTTAGATGGCGTTTATTTACAAGGTACGGGCCCTGCGGACAATCCATTTAATGTGTCACCCTTTCACTTTTTTACCGCCTATGTAATTTCTCAACTGAGATTTACACCATAATAATTAATTACATTTTCTTAATTAAAGTACCTTGAAGTCGAGAGCTATTCTATTACCATTCTTAAAAGTTAAGTAACGAAGATGAAGAAATAATTAGTTAATTGCTATAAAATAGCCTAAAGTCTCCCTAACGTTTTATTTCTCAAATATTCATTCTTTGTTGATTTCTATATATTATATTACATTATATTTATTTTGTGCTATTTCAGAAAATCTTTACTCTGTTCTATTGTCTTCCTAATTTTATATGTTGCATATTTATTCGTTTTAATCTTAGATATTAAAGGAAGATGGGCGACACGTACGTGTACGTGTACGTGTACGTGTACGTGTACGTGTACGTGGCAAATTTGCTCCAAACAAGTATTCACAGATTATGGAATCGGTGATCGTCTGACGGTGAGACTGACTACTCTTCGAAAATATCGACATTTGATTTTAGGAGGTGTCACTTAAAGAGTGAACAAGAATAACTCGCCAATTAGGAAACCTTCACTTTATAACGACAGGGACACGTTTATTTATTTAAACCATACGTGGGAGTTATAGAGTGGGCAGTGAATCATCCAATACAAACAACATCTTGGAGTGGATGGACACTCTAGGGCGACGCATAAGAAATCTAAAGCTCAACAGCTTCAGAGGGAACGCTGCCGGTTGATGCTGTTGTTGATGATTTTTTGAAGTAATACCTATTTGATTTGATTTTGTCACTAGTTTACTTAAATCAACTTACGTTTTCTGTAAATTTTATTTTATAAGCATCAATGTAATTCTGTTGATAAAATAAAATTTACTGAATTGAATACCAATTAATCCGTCCATCATCAGACTAGACAAAATTTTTCTATAAATAAATTTAGTTATTTAATAATTAGTTGATTTAGTAGATTTGAGATTCAAATAATTAATTGAAGATAGATAATTCAATTAAAATCTATGTATAATGATAAGTAAAATTAAATTAAAATCTTATTTTGAAAAATGTATTAAACGTTGAAGTAAGTTGAAGTGGTGAATTAAAGAACCGATTGCCTCAGCGAAATAAAATATACAAAGTTTTCTGTTTTATTTGAATATACTTTACATAAATTTTATTGTAGCAGTAAACTTAGCTTTTATTTTATATTCTCATTAGAAGTAATAGAATTAAATTAATCTAGGCCCTATGGCTTTATTGCCCCTGGGAGATAAGCATTAAATTCAGTGTTGTCTGCACTAATTCCTCTCAGGGGATGTTTTACCGGTTGTTTCACTTTGCTCGCCCTTCTACGTAACTTCATGCTACATGCCTGGATTCACACCTCCACTGACTGCATTTACTTACATGTACATGTACATGTACATGTACATGTATGTACATTAGTAAACCAAACAAAACCTTACCTTACCTTACCTTACCTTACCTTACCTTACCTTACCTTACCTTACTTTACCTTACTGATGTCGTATTCATAATAATTTCAAATTAAAATTATTCTAATAGCACTTTGCGGCTATTTTCAAATTCAAATAATATCATTTTTAAAATCAAATAATCTAATAGGGTAAGTTTCTGGTTTAGAAATTGGTAAATAATAACCATTCATTTACATAATTAATCACTTAACTGCGTTGGAGGATTAAACAACAGTCTGTCATGTAATATTAGTTAGACTCGTTTTGTAAATGTAATCGAGTAGAAAGAAATACATAGTGCACATTAACACGTAGGGGGGGATTTCTCGCTGTCCCTTCCTAGACTGTATCTGTATGACCCTTCGGGCTAACCATTTATATACATTATAGAATTAAGTTTTAATCGAATAATATTACGCTTGATCAATTAAAATAAAGCATAACCATAATTAAATAATTTTGTGTTGAAAATGACATCAAGGGTTGGTTGCCTGTCATGTCTCTTCACACATTATTAAATTATCTATAGAAATTCATACGCAAATCAAACGCGAGAAAAATTACACAAAATTACAATTTCAATCTAAATATAGAACAAGTATTTAAAATTATTTAAATATGGCACAACAACAACAACAACAACATACAGTTAAATACACAGGAATGTTAGTTAGTTAGTACTATTTTTATTTATAAATCATATAATATCTAGGTAGGATGGTGATTTTTAAGTGTTGATCCATCAATTTTATAACATCAAAATATTTTTTTAACCATCAATATCAACTATTCAAGAGTTTATTGGCTACGTGTTTCATATATCCCTAAAATTGAATTATATAAATTTGTTTAATATATACAGGGTGGCGAAACTGTAAGAATGTGATTCTTTAGAGACTTATGGAAACCAAATGAAATATAAATCTAAAATTTGATTCGAATTTCTATATTATATATTCTATATAATTGAGAGTTAAATTTGTATTACTCGCATAAATATTTGGCGTAAAAAAGTATTCTCCGCTTGTTTCATAACATGGTAATGCTTACAGTTTGCTACTGGACTGACTTCATGTGGGAGTATTGTAATCACTTACAGGTGAACAAAGCATTGTTTTCATTTTTTACGTTTACGTTAAACGTAAACATTTTATCTGTTTATTAAAAAATGTAAGCTTATAAAAGAAGAAGAAAAACAAGAAGAAGGAAGTGTCTTGACAAATTCCACACAGAATTTTATTCTACTGATACCTTATAGCATTTTTTACAAAAATTAAAAAGCCACTAAAGTTAAAGTTCTTCGAAAATATTTTACAATAATAAATTTAGCAAAATTTCTTGTTGAAATGTCTATGACAATCATCAGGCATAACTTGTATGTTATGAAGAGAGGAGAATATTCGAATATTTTTCACTTTTCGGTCACTTTTAGTTTCACGAGATAACAAAATTACTTTCATAGAGATAAAATATAAATGTTGTAATTAAAAAATGAATATAAAATAAATTTTGTAGATACAGAAAATCTTTGTTAATTTATACATAATTTTAACCTTCAATTATGAGAAAAACCTCTCATTAGGCTACTGGTTACTGGTTAGGGGAGAAAAAACAAAAAAATATATTCCTTCATAGAAGTTAATACCATTAACGTTACAATTAACAATACAAAAATGGAAATGGAAATGGAAATGGAAATGGAAATGGAAATGGAAATGGAAATGGAAATGGAAATGGAAATGGAAATGGAAATGGAAATGGAACCTGCAAAGCACCAAACAGTTTTACTTTTTATCATAATTTTGCCACAAATAAAAATGAACATTTAAATTTTCAGTTTTAAATTGTTAAATCATTCATCATTAAATTGTATGGTAATCATCATAAAGACCAATATTTAATAATATTTTATTAGGAGATTATGAACATTTTATGTTTCGTAATCTCCTAATTTTTATAGTCTACCGTATTAGACCAACAAGTAGCAGTTAATTTTTAACGATCATAAACCGTATAAAAGCATGTTTTTGCCAAAAAACAACGACACATTAAACTGAAAGAATTTGGCACTGTTTATTAAGATTAAGGATTGAAATTTTCTACGATAAATAAAATGCATGCCTACGACGACAATCAAACTTTTGATAATTCTTCGATCCTCATTGTTAATGAAAATGTTAAAGTTTTTAAGAGATTACTTACTCGTATTACTTCAAATAGACTAGACTAGACTTTCGTAGCCATTTAAAATAAATAAAAAAGTTATTGATAAGCAAATCTGTAGCTACCTGTTTTATTTTATTTGTTGTTATTTGTGGGTGTTTCACTAAAATTTGTTATATTATATTTGATAATGCAGCGAAATGGAATGAAATGAAATGAAATGAAATGAAATGAAATGAAATGAAATGAAATGAAATGAAATGAAAATTAGTTGTTATAGTTCGACAGTCAGTCAGTCTATGTGATATGTGATAGATAGATAGATAGATAGTCTTTGCGTCGGGCAACGATTGTGTCAAATACAAACCGTTTTACCAAATACTCATATTGCAAAATAAATATTTTATATTATAAATTATATAATAATATAATAAATTATTAAGATAGATAAGAAAATAAAAATTGACTAATAATTGACTTACATATTTTTTGTTCGCATCTATTATCCTCATTGTTGTCTTTTTTGTCACTAAATACCGTTTCGGGACATGATTTAGAATCTTCAAGTTCAATCGACGAGGAGATGGAACAGTAACTACTTTTCGGCGAATGTTTCACTTCAGAATTGTTTTTAATCCATTTTATTGCATCAGCATTACCGTCAGGGGACACTTCACTATTTTCGTTATTTTCAATATTTTCGGACTCATTAATTAACGACACCGGTTGGTTTGCGTTTAATCTTAGGTCGATGCCAATGGTGGGAGATTGACTTTTTTTTTGTAAATCGGAAATGAGCCAGTTTTTAGGCTTTTTCGATTCATCGAATTCCTTTTCTAATTTAATTGGCGAGGACGATGTTTTAACATCGAAAGTTAAATTCAAGCACTGATCACTCATTGTATTATTGTTATTGTTTTTAAACGATTTAGACACAAATTGTGTTAATTTCTCCATAATAATAAAATCTAATCTGTGGTAGATTTTAGAACGATCGCATGAACACTGAAATCACCATTTCAAAAGTAAGGGTAGCGTTTCTATGGTTACCGAATGGGTTGCGGTCTTTCGTGGCACCACCCTTAATTATCCCATGAAGCACTACGATTGGAGGGATATTATTAAGGGGTGTGTTATACTATATATTCTATCTTTATGGGACTTTTCTATTTATGTTAAGTCAATAGCTTTACTTTAAGTGGTTGACATTTTTTATCGCTTGTTTTTCTTACTGCTATAATTATGTAGATTTACGATTATGATTCTTTCTGGTCGCTTAAACTTTTATACATTTTAAATAGAATATAATTTATGGTGATGACTCACATATTTAGTAAAATCTATCGTCACTTTTCTTCACTTTTTTCCACTTCAATATACTACAATAATTATTCTTTCTCGTGATTAAATAACCTTTCATCTTTTTTACCATGTAAGGTAAGGTATGTTATATTTATTTCATTTATATTCACTACCAAATATCTGATGATATGATATATAATCTGATGAAGGTACTTTGCTATCAATCACTCTTTTGTTTCATCCCGTTATACGTAGTAAGTAGTATATATAAGTAGTTTCAAATATAACCTAGAATGAAATACCTTAAATTATATACTAAACCAATGTTTTTATTTTAATTAAAATCTTAATATCTGTATTATTATCCCCTTTCCATCATCAATTAGTTGTTTGAGCTTACGGCCACAGTTTTGTGCGTATGACATCTTAGACTGTAGACTGACTATAATGAATTAAACATTTTCTCCTATTTATAATTATTAATCACGATGTTATGTGTGTATGGTAATTAAATCGACCCTTACTTTAGTATCCTTTGTTTTAGTACCCATACATAACATACATACAGTTCCACAATACTGTTATTAAATGTGCTTAACATATACTATTATATAAAAATAATAAACAAATTAAAAAAATATATTAAGGGTTGCGGTATTTAAGTACAAAATTCTGATGTTTTATTTAACCAAACTCTTCATCATCACTTATCTATATCAATTTCCAGCAATACATACAACGAAAAATAATAAATCACTTGTCTTAATTTACTGCTTCTTATCAATTTATGTTTACTTATGTTTACTAAAATCTTTAGAGGAAGATTAGTAAGCGTCTTCATATCCAACTCTTTTAGTTTAAAGAAAAATTTCTTTGCTCTTGATGTATGTAGTATGTGTTATTTGTTATTTTTCTGAAAAAATGTGTGAAATTTAAAATTTTATAAGAATATATGTAAGTCTATAAAAACATTATTTTTATATGTATCTCTGAGAAAATGTGTACCGTATATCTTCGATTAATTATCCACTATTCCTATTGAAAATACATTCTTCTATGAAAAGGCAAAGTTGCCTGAACAGATAGATAATATTGTAGTTTGCCAAAGTCACCAATTCATTCTATGAATATATGTTATGAAAACGTTTTAACAATGGCTCACGGAAGTGTTTAATAGCGCAGCTTCAAAGTGTAAGTGGTAAGCAATACAGTCTCCGGGATTTGTATTAGTTTATGTTATTTATATTTTTCTTGACCAGTTCTCTGATTAAGGTTTTTATCTAACTTTTAAATATCTTAACAACTTATGATAACTTATTACGTATTAAATTGATACAATGATCAATAGGAATGTCATAAAATAAATCTACATCACACCATAAATGTAAATCTAATGGGCTGAACTAAAAAATTCAGTTAAACAAACATTTTCAATATACAAGGTTATTTTAAATGATGGAGCCCTTTTTAAATTATTAAAATTATTTATTAAAGTACAAATACAAAATGACAATCCTTATACCAGTTTTGAAGAAATCAAAAATCTAAATTGCACCACCCTATCAGGTATAGAACATCTTACCAAAAAACTCTGAACCAACATTTGAAAACATTTTCCCTCAAATGAGGCAACATAGAAGAATAATAAATAAATAAATAAATAATAGTCTTTAAAAAATATTTTCATTACCTTATCAATGTATAATATGGTTGATGGCCATTTCTTGGGCTCCTTCATTGTGAAACTTAGGACTATTCCTTGTCAAAAAATATAATAACAATAATTTCACAAATTTTCATGTCAAGAAGATTGTGAAATTGAAGAGTTTCGTGAACTTTATTTAATTATCTGTATAAAGAAACATGAACATCACATCAGACAACTAAAGATGCTAGCCACTCGTGTTAGCGAAACAGCAGGGAATAATTCTAATCAACCTCAACCTACACACACACACACAAAAATATATGATATATTTGTGATAATCAAGGAAAATGTTTATAATTTTATTACACATGTTTACAGTTTACTTAATAAAAAGGTTACTGACGACAACTGTAGCTAGCGTTTAGGAAAACGTCGTTGTAGATGCAAAGAGTGAAGTTGAAGAGACAGTTTAATCATTTCAATAACTTGCATTGGAGGCCTCATAATGGTAATATTGCAACTTGTAAAATTGTACTATATTGTTTAAACTTGATGTTTCTATTGAAATTCTATTAAACTGCGTGTTTCTTATTCCCAGTGTTTGATTTCCTATTTTTCTTCCAGTTAACTATCCAGTTTTTATCAATATTAATGGTTAAGAACACATTGATTATAGATACACAATAAATAAATTGTTTATCTTTAAAGTGCCACTAGTAAAACACATTTCGTAGTATACAATATGTATTAGCTAAAGTTGGTCTCAAAAATATATGGTCTTGTTATTACATTAATGACAATTACAATTTCTCACCAAAACCTGTGTTATGAATAAGCAATTGACACATCAAAACATCTTTTTTGCAATGGACGCTGGTTTAAGTAAAATGCTATTGGGAACAGCACAATAGTGTTCTAAAGATCTAGAAACAAAATGAAGTTGTTGAATTGAATTATGAAAAAAAAATGGTAGGAAAAGTTGGCACACGATGAGACTTAAATTCAACCTTTCAACCTGAGCAATTAATATTTTTTTGAGTGTCTCTAAAAATTTATGGGAAAAACTAAAATATTTTTTATTGAAACATTTATTTGTTTATAAGAGGATACCATAATTTTTGGTAAAAAGTAAAAAAATGGTTTATTTGGCATGGACGACCTGCTTTTATGGCAATTTTGAGAATATTAATTCGGTTTATTTATGGTAAATGAATGAAGTGACCTGTGTGAAGGGGAAAATTATGCCCTTAGTCGGTAATAAAAACAATCGTTTTTCGTATAGAATGTTTATTAATTTTCTTTCAATATTACAATCGAAAGTTACACAGATAACGGTTAATGAAACACATAAACAAACTACAAAAATTCTTCACTAGACATTTCAGTAGCTTCAATTAATAAGTTGAAATCTAGATCCGCTAAACTTGCCTTTGCGGTTAATAAATCCAAAAATGTATCTAGAGGTGACAGATTATCTCCAGTTGGAAACATTGACATGCCTAAAAATAAATAAAGAATAATAGACAATAATAGTAGTAAGTAATTATAATAATAAATACAACAATACAATAAACGACAACAACAACAATATTAAATAAACTATTGTAGATCTTATACTATGAAAATTGTTTAACACCAATAAGATCCATTTAAGTTGTGTTTATATGAGAATATAGTATTGTAAAAGAAATTAAAATACCTACCTCTGAATGCTGAATTTTTTTGTATTCCATGTACTCTTCCTGTCGGGCCAGACACTCCAGACAAAATATTCAATGAATGTTCCCTAGATCTTAACATTAAACTGATAGGGTGATTCCATTGATTTAAAAGTCTTTTAGCCCTGGATCTTGGTAAAAAACTAAGCAATTTAAGTTTTCTTTCAGTATTTATCTTAGTTTTATTCATATCTAGAAACGTTCACGTTATAAAAACTTTGAACTTGTTGTACAGAAATTTAGATTAAATTTTGGACCGTACCAGCCATGATAATTTTCATAACATCTACTTGTAGTTCAAATATATTCCTTGTTACATATTGAAGAAACATTTCAAATGAAATAGTCTTATATCCCAGAAAGGCAAAAAATGAAGAAAAACCTTGAGGCAAAGGAAATGCTAACGATTCAATGGCAAAATAATATCTTTCTAAAATTGTTAACAATATGTATCGCTTCTCCTCTGTTAGATCATTTCTGAAAAATAATGGCACAATTTACGTGTAGCATTTACGAATTCCTTACATTTATTACATAATATGTATGTGAAAGAATCTTACATGTAAACGAATCCCTTATCTAATTCGTGTCTAGGCTCACATCCAGTAGCTTTACATAATAACTGACATAAATATCTGGATTGATCCAGCTGGGCCGTAACGTATCTAGTAGCCACAGCATGAACGTGCATTGGTGTTTGCAATTGCCACTGAAACTTGGTGATCTTGTTTTCTGCGCTTTGCTTTAAAAGGTGCATACTTAATTCTCGTAAATTCTGTAAATATATTATTATATACACTCGTATACTTAAAACAGTTGAAAATTAGTTAAACTTAAATACCTACCACTGATATAACGTGTTCTTGTTTGCTGGCAGTACATTTCTCTGCTTCATAAAAAGGCAATGAATCACCTTGACTTTTTTTACCAAACTGATTACTTAGAAAGTCATTAAGAGCTGTTGAAGTAGTACCAGTTGGTGATAATGGTGTGCTAGATCTTGATAAAACTTCAGGCTATAATAAAATTATTATTCACTATGTTAATATTATATATGTACAATATAAGTGTTTTTACACTTACTTGATAGCAAACTAGAGATATCATAAGTTTTTCTACAACGTGGCTATGTTTAAATCGTACTTTACCCTTAGAAATTTTTGCCAATTGCTCCCATAATTTTACCCAAATATCACTTCTGTATGGAACAATTCTTTGTTGTGGTGATAACAACATCATAGACGCATTCCATAACATATCTTGGGATAAGCAATTTACATAATTTTTAATTTTTACCTCCATGTCACAACCAATTCTTTGCATAGTAATAGGAAGTAAACTAATTAAATCATTGGCGTCTGAGGGTAAGTTTCTTTGAACAGATGAATAAGTAGCTCCAACTAAAAATTCCCTAAGAAGCTGCGGAAGTTCCAAAGTAAACGGTTTCTCCACCTTCCATGTAATCAGCTAAAGTAAAAAATAGACTAATTACTGCGTATGCGTTATTTGCAAAATAATATACCTCTGATGCAGTATCTATATCTCCTTGATGTACAATTAAATAGTGAAGTATAGATAGTTTATTTTCCAAAAGAGTATCACTTTTAAATGTATCGATCAACATTTTTGTAGGAATTGTCATATTAATTAAATCCAACGTGGCCAAATTCAATACATATTCTGATCCCACCGAGGCCAGTGGCGTAAGTACAATTTTGTTTGTTTCCTCTTCAAATATTATAGGTTTAGATGTTATGTGACAACACGGCTCGTGCATAAGTCCAATATCTAGAAGTTGAGTACATATACCTGGTGTAAACACTAATAAGTGTTCCCCTGAAATACCGAAATACCCTTAGTCTTAATTCATTTTACAAATATATAAAAATATATGTTACCATATAGTTTGAATAATGGCCGAATATTTTTAGCCTTGTTCCAAGGGATTTCTGGTATAACACAATGAATGACACAGCTATGATGTAAAACAGTTACAGAATACGCTAGATGCACTGGACAGTCGTCTTCATCTTTAAGTATTTCCTGAGGTTGAATAGGCTAAGAGAACATTTAAATTTATTGTATTACTACATAATATGGTATATAGAACGAAGATGTATTCAAAGAATAATAGACAAAACCCTGACAAAACCCTTTTATTTTTCTTAGTAAATTCCTTACCTGGTAAAGATAATTATGACATATGCAAAGCATTCCATTGGGATCTGTTAAAACAACTAACTCGAGAGAACAATCATGTATCCGTAATGGTACAGTATCGTCTTCATATATTCTGTGTGTTGTGGACACTGATGGTAAATGGGGTAAATTCAAAGGAATGTTAAGCTAAAATATATAATGTACATATTTTCTTGCTTATATGGTTAAGGTTAACCCGTTATGTATTAAGGACAACTGATCCAACCATATCTTTAAGACTTACCACACTCTCATGAGGTAAATCATCATGAAATTGCAGTCCAGATAATGTTGGCGATATTTTAGTTCCCAAGTCCGTTGGAATTTTTTCTTCATCCTCCACTAATCCTCTGATTGGCTTTTTGTTATGAATGTAATAGAGAGTTTGATGAAGTGGATCCCATTGTGCCCAAGTAAAAGCTTTTACTAAACATTCAAACGTAAAACTGTCTTCAGATAAGTAGATTGTATCGTTCTTTATTTGATATTGGAGTATACCTTAAACGTAAACAAATATAGTTTTAAATGAACATTATGAATAAATAAAAAATGTATATGATTACTTGAGTAAGTCAGTACTTGAGTATTTATTTGATTTTTCGTATTAGAAGCTGGTAGTGTAATGGTGTACTTACTTTCTTGATGAATGAAAATTAAAAATTTTACTGTATGATTTTCCAAAAGAACCGACTGTTTATGATACAAGAATTGTACCATAATTTGCTTGTTTCTGTACAGGTTTAAGTCAAAGAGCTTGTCGCCATCTCCTAATTTGTAAATAAATGGTTTATAAATAAATATTTCTTCATTTACATCTCGTTCTTTCAAGACCAGCGATAAATAAGTTTTGTTTTCATTAACTGAAGCTTGTATGCAATTAACTTCATTAGGAAATGTGTACAGTACAGTTAATTTATTATCTGAATAACAATACATCCCTATTTTAGTCTTCTTAGCTTGAATCCAACTAAATAATAAACTATCATCCTGTTCTTGGCCCAATAATCTCCATTCGGTAGCATTTTCTGAAACATTATATGAATCATATATTAGGAACCAGAAAATAAATTAAAAAAGAATTATTTCTCTACCTGTACTCTAAATTATTTTTTTACTAAGTTTGAAATTATAAATTAATAATAAACATTTTTAACAGAATTTAAATATTATTTTATTATTATAGGGATAATAAGATGAGGACATAACAAACGTACAAAAAGAAACTAAATTTATTATGAATTATAATATCTTAAATTATTGAAATTGTTTTAATTACACTACTTAAATTTCAAACGCCAAGGTTTCCCACGACCAATTTAGAGCGAAGGACAGCGCCATCTCTAGGGAATTTTAATCGAAAATACGATTTGTGTACACTGATTATGTTACATTATTTACCCGTTGTTTATATATACATATGCTATATCTGTTTACAAGTAGATACATATATTTGCTTGTTACACGTTGACCTAATTTTGAAAAGCTTAATATAGTCATTTATTTGAGATACTTTTTTTGTCCCCTCCTGCCAACATACAAAGGTTCGTCCCTGTGTATAACAACGCGCAGACTCCATGGGTGTAATAAATCAATATCAAAATCTAATTCTTAGAAAAATAGTTATTAACTGACAATAGTAACATGATAAACTACATACATTTCCAATACTACATGTAATAATTAATAAATAAAGAAAAATTAAATTACACACCTTCAGGATTTTCCTGCAAAATTATGGAATTGAGTTTATAAGCGAAGTTATCCACAGTCACCATCACAATTTCTCTCCTGCGGACGAGATAGCAAGGGGGAATTAACGATGAGTGTTTTCGCAGGCAGCTTCCATCTAATCATATTTTTTAATGAAAATATAATGTCGTAAAAAAAAACACTACAAATTATATTACAAATTTTGAGAAATTATAAAATTAAATATTTTACATCCCTTAAATAAATTAGTTTTATTATTAGTAAATTTATATTATACACTAAATTTTTTTGTTAGTTATGAAAAAATCTAAAATAATGTGAGGAAATACTGACATAAATTATAACAAATTATAATAAATATTTTACGTCTGCTGTGATACAGCTTTCTATTTTTTTAGCATCTAAACAATGTCGCATACGTTCTGGAGTTTTTCTTATCGCTTTCTTATGTGAATTAGAGATACGTTTACGGAGGGTCTGGACTGTTGTCATTGACTGGCCCCACATGATAAACAACACTCGTCAAATATGGGGAAAAAGAAGGTCCAGTGGAATGTAATCTGGGGAATGTGGGGGCCAAACTAGTGGACGACTCATAAAGTCTTATTCTGGCTCAAAAAATACATTCGTAAAACATACATTATTTAAAAAATGGACCTAGATTGTTACGAATAATTTAGAATAATCATTATTTAGAAACTGCTACACCAAATTTTTTCTTTATTATATTTTTTGTTACATTAATTTTTTATAACTCATAAGTGACTTTGAACGTTACATACTAAACATCGAAAAATTGCTATAGCTTTATGGTTCAATTCTTTCACACACATTGTATATTTCATTACATTGTCTACATGTGTCTGAGACATGTTAATTGTTTACATACAATCAGTCGTTTATTTTTCGTGTTCATAACCTAACAGGCTAACTTGGCAACACTGAAAAGTATTCAGTGAATACTACCAACAGAATAAACAAAACAGCTGATCAATGGAACTAAATGTTATAAGCTTAAACGTTTTGTTTTGAATGTCAATACAGTATTTTATATAAAAAACAATTCAATGTCCGAAACAAATTCGAATATGCAAATTCAAGAGGGAAGCAATATACCCGCTTTCCTAGTGAAACTGTGGAAAATGGTGAATGATCCCAATACAGATGAAGTGATCTGTTGGAATGAGGTAAAAGATTTTTATTAAATTTCTATTAATACTTCATCTTATATTTAAATATATGTTTTATTGAATATCCAATGCATACGTTAATGCCTAATATAAAACATGTCAGAACAAACTATTAATATATTTGTTTACTTACAATTAGACAGGAACAGGTTTTGTAATACAAAATAAAGCCTATTTTTGGTATGAACTGTTACCTCTCTACTACAAGCACAACAATATGAGCAGCTTTGTTAGGCAATTAAATATGTGTAAGTATTAATTAGAATTCTTCTTCAAACATTTTAAAGAATATATTTTAGATGGTTTCCATAAGCTGTCAACTGTAGAAAACGGGACCATGGATGTGGATAAAGATGAGACTCAATTTTCTCATCCACTATTTAAGAAGAATAGGCCAGAGCTACTTGGATACATAAAAAGAAAAGTAATTGTTTTTATAATATGTAGACATAAATTCTCTATTGACATTTTTAAGGTTACAAATCCAAAACCTAATGAGAATGTCAGCCATACAATAATCAAACAAGATGATATTACAAAAGTATTGACAGACGTTAAGCAAATGAAAGGACGACAGAATAAAGTAGATCAGCAATTGTCAGCATTAAAAGAGGAAAATGTTGTTTTATGGAGAGAATTAGCTTTATTACGACAAAAACATATGAAGCAACAACAAATTGTTAATAAGGTAGGACATTTTTGTTTTATTATAACCTGTGTTTGTCACATTTGTTAACTTAATCAGAGAAATCTATTTTATGGAAAATGAATCATTACGAATCACATTGATTAATTCAAGATTCAGTTGATTTGTAATGACATTTAAAATTTGTTAATTACTAAAATTGCTACTATAAATGGCATGTAGTTTGTGACTAATCTAAATTAATATATCTCAGATAACATTTTACAACCTAATTGTTATTTATTAAATTGTACATAAAATGGTAATGGGTACTTTGTGATTTCTTTAAAGGCTAAAATTTTTAAATAATTTATATAGTAAATAATGATTTTTATTACAGCTTATTCAATTTTTGGTTACATTGGCTCACACAAATCAATCAACACGTATTGGAGTCGGTGTAAAACGCCGAATGCCTTTAATGATTAATGAAAGCCCCAACAAAAAGCCAGCCACAAATAAAACTAAGAAAATTCCTACATCGAAAACATCAAGTACTACTGGACCCACTATTCATGAGATTGACGCAGTGGGATCCTTGCCGGAAGATATTTTCGAGAATATGAGTTCGGAACCTATTGTAAGTATTTATATTTTTATTAAGTCTCACACAACAAATTTTACAACAAACAACCTATCTGATGTCACATAGGTTAGCCAACACTAGTCTTATTAGATTGAAATTGAATATTTTAAATGCAAATATCAAAATATGTCTCCTTGAATATTTACTTATTGATAGTTCTGATGTTAAAATTATTGATATAAAATGTATGTATGTATCTTACAGATCAACAGTCCAGAAACACCAGAATCTATGACGTCAACACAAGGTACACAGAGACGATCGTCCATAGAGGCAAACAACCCAGAGGTAAAGTATATTTTTTTTCCACTATATCCAATGTTACTTTAATATTATGATTCGATTTGTTCAACTTCATTGAGCTAAACATTACAGGTACTTATCATACAGCTCTCCTTTAATCTAAGAATGAGTTTTGTAAAGCTACAGATTGTCTGGAGGATTTTTAAAATGTTGCGTTAGTTTTAGCGTTGGTTCTTACATACATTTATTGTCTTTGAACATATGATAATTAATTATATTTTTTAGAATTCTAAGAGTGAAAACCATTCTAATCTGGATAATAACGTATTTCTCAATCCTGCTGCAAGAGACACTGTCTTGAGTAGTCTCACTAATGGAAGTTACAACCCTGCGGCTGTAGCCAATGCAAATAGAAAAAATGCAGAAAGAAAAGCTAACGAGGCCGATTCAGAAATGACCGTTGCTACTAGAATTAATAATGTGTAAGTATATTTATTTGCAGTTGTTGCAGTTGTTATATAGTTTTGTGATGTGATGTTTCCCAAAATCTTTATAATGAAATTACTGATTGATTGATTTAGGGATGACTTTGACTTGCATTTAGAAAATAGTCAGTCAGAACTAGAATGTTTGAAGGATCTATTGAGTGGTTGTACATCTCTTGACGCGAATACATTATTAGGGGTGAGTACTAAGAATGAGTATATTAATAATACCTATACATTTTTTTCTTGCAAAATAAAAATTTCAGCTATTTAATGATGAATCGCTAAATTATGGTATACCTAATTATGAATCAGAAAGGCAGACTTCTTCTGAAGGTAATTAATTATATGCATATATGTGTTCTCATTATTCTGTAGAATGGTAGTACGCTGTGTAATTTGATTTGATTATTTTGTACTTGTTTTTTTTTTCAGCTGGTGATGTTATCGACTCTAAAATAGCTCTGCCAACAACGATTGATTTCAATGAACTATTTGATTCGGAGCTCGATGACGATTCTAATGTTTATACAGATTCACAGTTCTCTAAACAACCGGAAGATGATTCGGGAACAATTAACACCCCCGTAGTTACAAAAAGTGATCCTTTCTTCAAAAATTGATGCACAGCTTTGAAAAGTAACTTATATTTGTGTTGCTAAAATTTCTCGAAATGATTTAAAGTTACCATATATAATAAATCATTTGATTTACTAAATTATTCACAAAAAAAATTAATGTTGTCCAAAATTTAAAATTATTTAATAGAATTTAATATTAAATTAATGTTAAAAAATAGTAAACTACTTATGTATATATGTACGTATTAAATAAAGATAAATTGGTAGCAATACCAAGTGTTTTTTTATTATTGTTCCTCTTTGAAAGTAGATTTTGTTTTCAACAGTGAGTGTAACTCAACTTTTTGAGAATTTCGGAAACAGTTCTAACGAACAGAGGTATCTAAAAGCAACTCCCTAGGAAGACAAGAAGACGGGAAAATTAATTAATTTGAATTATTTAAAAAATCAGAATACCGATGGCACTATATTGCAATAAATATATTCAAAATAAGTTTTAATAAACAATGAAATTTCCTGTATAAATCTAACAAAGTTGCATCAACAACGTACGAAATTAAAGTCAATTAAAAAATCTTCAAAATTTATATGAGCGTACGTATTGGCACCAATTTAGTCGAAGTGCTCTTTTGTTAGATGGCGCTTATCACAGGTAACTTTTACAAAGAACTGTTGATGTTGTTATTCTGCAGTTGGCACCGCTGGGATTGTATCTCATATATTTGGTTAGTTTGTTTATAATCTATATAATTTGTTTACTTTCATAAAAGTAAACCTGTGTGTACCGTGATACTTATTTGTAGGTGATGGAGTTATAGAGTTAACTTAAAACGACCAGAGAACAGACTATTATGAAGTTTTTTACTCTGGGTCAATGTCTTGTCCTATTTTTAATTCTACAGCAGCATCTTTCCAGAGGATACTTAAATTTGTATCTTAGTTTATTTGAAGTTCAAAGACTTATAGGTAAGTATTTTTTTTATTTCTTTCTGTAGAAATAATATTGTTTATGTAAGATGTATTTCATTAATTGAAATGACAGGAGGAAATATATATAATATATATTTACTATTTTAGTTTTTAAAGCCTCATATGCAAACTAAATATTTAAGAATATGTATGTATTACATATGTAACTTTAGAAGATTAAGTAGTTCAAAAAATAAACAAAACGGTTTTACAGTTTTACATGAACTCTAGGAAAGAATATGACCCTTAAAATGTCCATGGAAAAGGTTTACTAGACAATAAATTAAATAAAAAATAAATTTAATTTATATTAAATAAAAATTACATACTTTGGAGACAGTCCTGGTACAGAGTTCTCTATTTTATATTTCTTATTATTTCATCTAACGATTATTGTTATTATACTTTATTTTCTAGTATAGATCTATAGCCTTCACGTTCTTCTTCACGATAATTTAGTTTAAAAATAAAATGAGAGAGTTTCAAAATGTACTAAATAATCTGTTATCAAAATTAATTTTTTTAGGTCTTGTGGCAGAGTTGTATTTTGTCAGAGATGGTGTGAAAAATGAATATGCTCTTAACTATGTCGTACCAATTCCATCTAAAATTGATGATTTGTACTTTACTTGGCAGAGTTTGGCAAAACAACAGGTGGTAAGTATTCTTAGTTATTAGTTATTTAGTATTTATGTTGAATATGTTTTCATCATCAAATTTTAAGTAACAAAAAATATATTAGATATATAAATTTTGTTACAGCTTTCATACTCGCTTGAAGTTGAAACATCAAATACACAGGCATTATCAACACCAAAGTTAAATATATCAAATAGAGGCAATGTACCGACATCAGCACAGACATTCGTAATATCTTTGCCTTGTTCTGGACTTGTAGATGCAGAAGTTGATGTTAAAATAAATATAAATTTCACAATTTCTCACACAAACAAAACAAAAATTGTATTATATAGGAAAAAAATTTGTCATCAGTATGAGAACCAAAATCCAAACGTTTCTGTTGATTCGATGTTGTATTATTCGAATTCAGTAAATATATTTTATGTTGCCGTGTTTTGTGCCACCTTTTTGATGTTAAGTCTAGCCATATTTGTAATATTTTACTATATTAGAGATAAAAAAGGGAGAGCGCCAAGAGAAACTAGTAATGGACAAACAACGTTTCTCGCTTCGTTGCCACGAAATAGTATTATTGCCTCCTCGTACGGAAGCTTTAGACGAATGCCAAGTTATTATCTCATAGACGAACGATACAAGAATTTACAGGAGCAAATTTTGGAACTCACTATTCAAAGGTAATAATTTAAAATTTAATAATTATGTAATTCCCATATGTATGGGAAAACGTACAAATGACCTGTATATAAATTAGGTATTCGCATTTAACCATTTACCATAATCAGGGGACATGAATAGAGCCCAGATTTACACACCCAATTGAAATATTGATATTAGTAGAGCTTGTATAATTATTGAATTTTAGATGCAGAGTCCGACTAAACAATGTGATAATGGAAGGCACATTTGGTAGGGTATATGAGGGTTCATACGTGAACGAAGACGGAGTTAATGAAATGGTGGTCGTTAAAACGGTATCTGATCATGCAAGTCAAGTACAAATATCATTGCTATTGCAAGAGGGCATGGCAATGTATTCCTTAAAGCATAAAAATATATTAAGTATACTTAGAGTCTCAATTGAGGACAATACGACACCGTTCCTCTTATATCCTCATAATAATAACTCCAACTTAAAAATATTCCTACAAAAATGTAAACTATCTGCTGAAGGAGTATCACATACCTTAACCACTCAAGAGGTTGTGGATATGGCTTTGCAAATAATTCAAGCCATGCAATATCTTCACAAGAAACATATAATTCACAAGGATTTAGCTACAAGAAATTGCGTGTAAGTATTATTATTATCATTATACTTTCAGTATATATCAGTATATTGTTAACCTTAACAATACTTATTGTTATTATTTTTTCAGAGTAGACGATAAGCTTCGGGTACGAGTGACAGACAACGCATTGTCTCGTGACCTGTTCCCTTCAGATTACCATTGTCTGGGAGACAACGAAAACCGCCCGGTCAAGTGGTTGGCCATAGAAAGCCTTTTACAAAAGACATTTACTCCAAGTTCGGATGTTTGGTCGTTTGGTGTTGTTTTATGGGAATTAACGAGTCTTGCTCAACAACCTTACATCGAAATCGATCCATTTGAGGTTGCTGCATACCTCAAAGATGGCTATCGTTTAGCACAACCCATAAATTGTCCTGATGAATTGTAAGTATTTTAAACACACATTAAAAACGTTTGTTGAGGTTGTTGTTGTTGTTGTTGTTGTTGTTTGTTTCTCAAAATCCATCCAATTCTATTTTTAGGTTTGCCGTTATGGCCTACTGTTGGGCAATGAGTGCAGAAGAAAGGCCTTCATTTACTCAATTATACGTCTGCTTGCAAGAATTCTATGCTCAACTTACTAGATATGTGTGACGAAAACGTTTAAAATGACTGGATAAAAGCTTCTTAACTTTCTTGTACAAACTCTCGTTTTAATTAAAAGATGAAATTGGAAGTGTATTTGAAAAGGGTACACACTCCACATTTTCAACCCGAACGAAGAGGACAAACAAAATAAATCGTCTGCTGAAAGCACCAGTATTATACAAATTCGATTTACACGCCTCGTTTGTTCTATTCTTTCGTATAAAAATGTTCACGAAGAACTAAATTTAAACGAAAGTTTATTTTATTTTAATTTTTCCTAGTTCTTAATGAATTAAGAAAAAAACAATTCTTTTTTATTATTTTTATATCATTATTATTAGTTTTAATAAAACTGTGTAGATAATTTTGTGTCTTATTCCAAATTCAAATATAGAACGAAGAATTTAAAAAATTATTTTAAATTTGCTGTCTGTTTATTTAATTTGATGACTGACTGTTCCAAAAATTCCCCTAATATTCCCATTCCTGTTTCCTAAATTTTCTCTTTATTTAAACACTCCAATTGTAAACGAATTAAAATTACCTGTACAACATTTAAGATATGAAAATATTAAATAGGGTGTTATACTTACATAATAATTCATCATAATTATGACATTTTTAGCTCAAATAATCTGAAAGTGTACGGTTACAGAAAAGTTTTGGATAAAAATCATTAAGATTCATTTGTTTATTGCGCTTGACAGCACTAGTTAAATCTGTTAATGATCTACGCTGTTAATAAATATTGATAAATGTTGACCTGAATAATATTCTGCGATATCAGTCATAATTAATTTCACTTTTATATGGTATCTGTTTTACTGATGAAAATTAATTATGTTTTATATTTACGTTTAAACTGAATTAAACTTGCACCAATTAATTCAATGGCTCATTCATACTGGTAGTTGAATTATTAAGCCTAAAATTACGGAAAAAGTAAAAGCATGTAAAAGAGAGAACACAAAGGACTTACTATGCCAACACATACAAATTAGATTTTAAAATATGTAACTAAGAAGAAATGGGAAACGACCTTATCTGCATAACCGAGTTTATAAGTTATAATGTAATTTTCCATCGGAACAATATTTTTTCTTACCTTTGTACATTGTTGTTAACAGTGAATTTTTTATAGAAAATTAACATTATATATGTTAATCGGCTGATGATAAAATTTAGAAAAAGCCCAAAATCACGTACTTTGAATAATCTTTTCAAGCCACAGACTGGCTTCCAGGCAGTTTCCCCATTCCCTTATTTCAAAATTTTATATATGTTATTTTCCATGAATTTGATTTCCAAACGAACTTTTTAGCTGCTTCTTTTGTAGATTCAGCGAGTCTTACATATTCACCTCCTGTAGACGACAACGAAACTATGCGTTGCATTTGGGCCATGTACGAAATAGTTTTAGTATAAAACAATGTCCTATAAGAGATCCACAATTTTACACGATTTGATATTATTGTCCTAAGAGATGCTTTATGCAAGTTTAGTGAGTGCATTTTATTAATCTTCCATTCTAAAATGATGAAGCACATTTGATATGTAACTTCTTTTATTTAATTTTAATCCATAGAAAAAAGACCAAAGTCTCTCGACTCCATAGCACATTTAAAGTTTTTATAACTTCGAGAAAAACAGTAGTAATATTAAGACAGTCAATACTGATGGATGCATATAATTTAACAATATAAAAAAGTACTTTAAGTATTCTTTAATTGATTGATTAGGTGCTCTTTTAATTTAATCCAAAGTTCATGTGATGTATGCATTCTATTATATTTTGAATTTAGTCTAGATGAATGGCCAATATTAAATCTGCCATTGCTCTTCCATCACTGCTTTTCCATTGTCTTATTTCCAAATTCCTTGCAGCTGAACCTTCGCCATTAATAACCTTTGGAAGGTTATATTCTTCGCTCACATATTCCTATAAATCACTCTTAATCAATAGTAATTCAGCCTGGATTCCCATGTTTTATAATTCCATTAAGTCAGGAGTTTAATCCTCGTCGAATTGACCACATTACTATTATTACATAGTTCAACACAAATCTACTACACTACGTATGTATGTTACGTATAGACTTGCTTACTGTACTGTACTGTACTGTACTGTACTGTACTGTACTGTACTGTAGTGTACAGTACTGTACTGCACCTGTAGATAAATAGGTTTACGAACACCTATTTGTTCTGAAATAATTAAATGCAATTTTTAATCAATTAGCAGTTGTTTGTCTTTTATGAGATGGTATTATAAAACACTACAAACTGGGCTGATTTAATAATAACATCTCTTAATTCATAATAATAACTATAGATTACAAAATATTCTCAAAAAATTACGGAACATACTTTCAATATTAATACGATTACAATTTTTTCTAATTGATTTCTGGGAACAGAATATATCTGATTCAGTCAAACATTTCCAAATTGAGAATTTTATACCGAACCACTAGGTTGGATTAAATCTTAAGTAATTTCAATGTAAACAAATTTTAATTTGATTACAGCAAAGTTAGATTAGATTATATAAACAAAGAAGGGAGGGAAATCCGTAATTGTAGAAGTTCTAATCTTTCATTAAACGTATAATCTTTTAATTGCAGAGAATTACAATCACATCAATACAATAACATATGTTAAAGAGAGGTCTATAAAAGAAAAGAGAGTTTGTCTCCAAAAATGTTCTCTACACTTTTTAGTTAGTTATCGATAACATTTTGGGAAAAAAACAAAGTGAAATTTAACTCTGTGTATAATAATTTATTCTACATCCTTCAGGAATTTTTGATCAAATTAAAATAGAAAGTTTTGTATCGAAACTATAATATCTAAGTTCATAATTATAATTAATATAAAATATTTAATGACTGGCAATTGGAGCAGCAGTTTTCGGTACTACGTTTTATTATCTCTATTTTACTGTCGAGTAACCAATCTCGCATTATTCTGAAGGTATGAATGGGGCAATTGTCGAGTTGAAAAGTAAAGTCATTTGGATATAATTGTCCTACAATAGGCAACAATATGTTTTGAAGCATGTTTCTATAATGCTCTCCATTAAACCTTTCTTCCACATGCAATAAACCGGGAATTATCATCTATTCTAATACATTTGTTGGAGAAAATTATTTCGTTCTTATTCTAAAATAAATTAGCATTTTTTGCAGCTAAATTCTTAATCCTGTGAAAACTAAGTTACACAATGTAATTACTGAATCAAATAGATTTGTACTTAATAGGAATTTTTCCATTATGACGATATTTTCTCCTTTCAGTCAGTGTTTTCTTAATTTGAAGAGTATTTATAATTATAATTTTGCTTACATTAAAACATTTTGTAATTCGATCAAGCGATCATCCATCAAATTGAGTGCATCATGAATCCATTAATTTTTAAGTATATTCACAAATTGTATGGTGCTCCATCAAATGCAATACATCGTTCAAATGGATATAGTTTTCTACACCTGGAGTCCATGGCAAAGCATTCCACTTTACACATACTAATATCATCAAACTTCTCAATCAATCTAAACAAATTATCGATTAAGACATGATAAAGAAGAAATACGAAAACGAATCAATCAACACATTTATGCTGTTGACATTGTTACTGCTGCGGGACTATACAATATATCCAATAAGATCTAAATTAAAATAAATCATATCAATAAATAAATAAATAAATAAATAAGCAATCGTCGGCAGTGCAGTAGTAAGTCGTGTTGGACATCCCATTGATTACGGTATCTCGAGAGTCATTAACTAACTTGTGTTTTATATTTTTAAATAAATAAAATGATTTCTATACATATATGTATATATTAATGTAACGTAACTTCAAAATTAACTTTATTACTGCAATATTTTTTCCCAAAATATTAAAATTTAGCCATTCTCGGAATGTTTTATACTATATAACTATAAGGATAATTTTTAAAATAAATGTGTTCAGATCCTTAGTGAAAATAAATATTTGAGGACCTTTAAAAATATTGATTCATACAAAATAATTACGGTGACACACCCATCATATAATTTAATTATTAGAAGAATTTTGATTTGTTGGTACAAGTACAATAATTCGATACCAACAATTTGCAGGAGTCATCAAGTCATTAACTATTAACTATTCGTACATTTTGAATATTTTGAAATATTTCAGTTTCTGAACAGTGGTTTGTTTTGGTAATCGTAGGACAAGTTGACTATTGAATAAATTATCAAGCTCAAAATTAGTCTCTAAATCATTTACATAATGTTTATAATCAGAGATGTCGATGAGTATATATATATATATATATATAGATTAAAACAATAAAAGATTGAATGATGTATCTAATCAAGAATCATTTTTTATTTATTGTATAAAAGTAATTAATTTGATTTGCTTGTTTTACAGCTTAATAACTATTATGTACTATTATGTTTATGCTTTACGAATAAGTCTTAAAAGCCTTATCCTTATTGTATAATTTCCTGATATTGAGATAGGTTTACTCTTCAGTCGACGAAGAGCGGAATGGAATGAGGTCGATACTGAACATAGTTTTTAAACGAAACACAAGGTGGCGTGTACAACGAAATTTTCACTTCATGGCAGTGTTCCGACGCCATTAGTTTCGTGACGTCTAAATCTAGACGCCGACGTACCTACAGACTAAAAAGACAGAAATGCTATATAGAAATTGATCGTTACGGTATTTTAGGTGTTTATTAATATTAGACGTTTCTGGGAGGTAATGTGAGCTAAAAAAAGTGATTTGAAAAAAAAAAAATAATAATAATAACTCAAATGTGTTGACAATGGTAGTGTAACTGTCCTATAAAAATAATAGAAATTAAATAAATTTTAAAAGTGATGTAAAGTGAATTTTCCTACATAGGAATCATGACCTGGATTTGTATGTTCGTTCTTATCTTCTTCTATAAAGGTAATAAAAATAAATAGGGTACTCAACATCTTATTTATTTATATATATTTATGTAAGAAAAATACTGTTAGAAATTTATTGAAAAGAACGACACTTTACTTATATGATAATTTAAAATACGCAACGTGAAAAATAACGCATATTTAATATTTGAATAATATATCGCATCTTTATCCATTTGAATAAACAGTTAAAAAGTCTGATTTTACTCTTTAAAAATATGTTACATATTGACCTACTGCCATACAGATTACTAATTTGATATTTCTGGACTATACAGTATATTATTTAAGAAGAAAAAATAATATCAAATTTGGGATTCTAACGTAAATAATAAATAATATAGCTACACAAATTTATATTGTAATGATTAGACAATAATCATACATAAAAGTAAATAATAAATTTATTTTCTTAGGTAAAGGCAAAACATTCTTCATAATCAATAGTGAATATCACTATTTATTTTTAATTCAACTATTTAGCAGGTAACAATCTATTGATAATACAAATTATTGGTGAACAAAGTCAAGAATACGCTAAATTGTGTTGTGTTGTGTACCATAAATACATACATATATTATATTTATATATATAACAGGGCAAGTTAATACCTCGAGGGATGAACGGCGAAATCGTTCATGGTTAAAATTGTAGTATAATTCGTAGGAAAGGCATGTATGATAAGTTATTGTATCAACAAAACAAAATAATTGAGTTTAATTTTTGTTATTTAGTAGGAATAAAATTGTGTAGGCTTCTGTTGCTGCCGCCCCAAATTCGACCCTGGTCCCGCCTATTTAGTTTTTGGAAAATTATTAGAAACTTGTAAAGATAATAATATAATAATATGTATTTATGTATTTACTAAGTTCCTAAGTTCTATGTGTCTATGTGTCTATGTGTCTATGTGTCTATGTGTGTATTACCAAATTGGTAGTTCATTTTCAATATTACATTTCAAAAATTTACCAAATCTATAAAGTTGTATGTTTGGAACTCTCAACGTGTTCATCAACAACTAACAAAGTAATGTCTGCGACGATAGGAAATCTATACATACATAGGAACATAAGAATTGTTCTTGAAAAATTCTGTCAGCTATTTCAGTATTTTCATAGTAGATCTGGTAGACAAGATGCAGAAGTTTGAAAAGCATTTACAGAAATTAGGAATTATTGTTTTCGGTGTAAAATTAATTAAAAATTTTTGGAACGTTTTCTTTCTCTAGATAGTACTGTCTAGTGATAATTGCTTTGCTGGATTGCAATAAGATTTGTATAAATAGATATTTAATATCTTTAGTTCTAATCTTGTTTTATTTTATTTGTAAATCTCCAAAAAATCTAGATTTCATCTGAATTTATTATGTATTAAGTATTTCTGAGTAAAATTTTTACTTTGAAATAAAATGTTAACGTGAAAGACGGTTGTTATTAGTAATTAGTTAAATTACTGAGAGCACTCACTATTCATGGTTAGTGTAGTGGGGTTCTTTGTTCGTGTCAACGGATCCACCGGTTCTCTTTGAGACCACGTAGTTAAACTAAAATCTAAAACATCATTTCGGGGATGGGAATATGCAGATGAAATGTTGCATTCGGTACCATTGTAAAACTACTATATGTTATCATAAGCATTATTTAATGCTTTGCCAAACATTACCAAAATATATTTTTTGCACCTTTACAACTAAAGATATGTATATACGTATTCTGATTTTAGTGGGGACATCCATTGTTGCCCCGTTATTAGTTGAACAACAATAAAATATTGTGTTGTTACGATAATCCCTGTTGGGGTGAACATTAATAGTGGACTCAGAATTGGAATGGGAACATAAATTTTAGTTATACTACAATACAATACATTTGCACTCGGACACTAATCGATTTCTTCCTTACCTTACTTCGTTCTTACTTACCGATCATATACATATATAAATATGTATGTATATATAAAAATGTAATGAATGATTTGATTTAATTCTGCGAGTACGAATAGACTCTTACAAATATAATGCAAATTATGAATCAACAAACACCTTTTAACATTTAACACCTAAACATTGTATCAAGAATTGAATTATAGTATTTTTGCGAACATTAATTGAAATTTCTTTAGAAAATTATTTAAGATAAAACGACGAACGAAACGACTTTATTTATTATTTAACTACAATTGATTTTTTTTAAAATGTGTAAGAAACATTTAAACTAGTACAGGTCTAGGTCGAGTCAAGATTTTTTAGTTCATCAAGCGTTGTTGATGTGTATTTGTTTCTGTTTTTTGTAAACATCAGGCACTTGTCAAATCTAATAACATAGGGGGCTATGGGAGATCCCCGAAGTGTGAAATCAGGTTGGGAATATTTGATCTAGAACATTCATTATTGTTGTTGCAGTGTAAGGAGTATCGCTATCCTGATTGAACCTGGTGCCCTCTTGAGAAATGGTACGTTGACACACTGGTTCTACTTTTATGACAGGTTCAGCACATTTTACATGTGCATGTACATGTACATGTAAATGTACCTTGTACGCGTATTCATTCTAGATATTGATATGATATTTATGTAATTCGGAAAGGCTAAATGCTTTCCGAAACTTCTTGGGCTCATATAAACCAAGCTACCAACTGAATGAATTCAATGAATTACCGTATGGTAGCTTCGAAATTAACTTATAACTTAACTTAACATATATATTATTAGTATAAACTTGAAAGTTCGACAGTATTGTTATGAAACTTTACATTTAGGACTGTAACAGCAATGAAGCTCAAAAGAAGAGTGAAATAACCAGAAAAAAAGGTGAAACACTTAAAACTCAAGTTCCTTCTTTTTAAAAAACATAGATAAATAAAATCTCATATGTACAATATTACTTATTCTTAATAGGGAAGATCTTTCACTTATATCCTGTTAGTCTGGCGTTGGAAGTCATTCTCTGAGACCTTTTCTAGGATCCGTGTCACCGTATTTTAGATCTATTTTATGGACTCGTAATGCTCCCCTTTCATGACCAATTTTAGTTTAGGGAATAGCCAGATGTCTGCTGGTTGTAAATATGACCGATATTGTTGTTGTTGTTTGGGCAACAACTTCAATATGAAATATTGAAATAGTATATTATAGTATTGTATATAAGTATAAAAACATTGAAGTATTATAGTATTATTCATTTCACGAGAAAAATGTCTAACAGAAGCCCATTACTACATTACTAGTTACTACTATTACGTAAATTACGTAAAATTCAATCATTCAGTGCGTGTGATACAATAAATGTCATATTCTTTCTTCATTTGTCATATTTTTTAACCACCAAGGATAGTTCTTTGTTTCCTTTAATGTGAACTCCTTTCCTGAACTACTTTCCCCGTCACTAGTCTCTTGCTGTTACTACTTTTTATTTCGACAATAACTTATCACTCAACCCTGACCTGACCACCCTACATCCTAACCGATTCTGGTTTTGACATACAGTCTTGCTGCTTCCTTGTTTCATAGCAGAAAGTTGTGTACTCGTATCTATCTCATATCTTATATCTTATTTCTTTTATTATGTTTCACCCTTATTGACTGCAAGCTTTCTGAACAAAAATCTATATTAAAATATTAAATTCAATCAGATTTATGACCTTTGCGCCGCTATCTATAATAAGAAATTAATTTGTATATTTGCATTATTACATCTTTTGACAACAAAGAGAAACAAAATTATTCAAAGGAAATGTTTATCTAAAAAGAAAAAGAACATTTTTTTCCAGTTCTCGAGTCCAAAACAAAAACATTATCATTATTAGCATTATAGTAAACTCGCAGGACACTCCTGGGATAGTAACTTTGGGTTCATTTTGACAATTTTCTAGAGTTTCTCCCACATCAACCACATTTTCTGAGCACATTAAATACATTTTTATATTTCTAAATTCTTATCCATTTGAATTACATTTAAACTAAAAACAAAAACTTTTGACTAACATAATAATAACAATAACAATAACAATAACAATAACAATAAATTAAATTGACTTAATCAAGAGCATTGATTGGTTCGTAATTAACATTACAAAACTGATACCGATACTGATAATACAATACTCTACAATAGAAATAAATATACAAAATGTGTTTAAAATAAAATATGGGAAACATAGTTTAGTTCAACAACATTCTGTTGTGTCCTGCGTGTTGTTCTTCTATATTTTATTTAATAAAACAATACATATTTGCTACATCATGTTATATTATAATGATAATATCACAAGATGAACTGAATGATATTAGAGTGTTGGTGTCCACTCTTACACTTAGGCACATCCAGACCTGCACGGCGTAACATACTACATACTCGTAGCAGGTGTGGATGCAGATAAGCAGACAGATAAAACAATATTTCTTGAAGCAACAGAAAAGTACAGTTAATTCGACAGTACAGTGACAGAGATTGTAAAGGGGCGTAATTGCTTGTACAAATGATGATTTTCATTTCATCATTTCATATGTGAAATAAAAATTTCAAATCATTTCATTTCAATAGATTCTATTGCCAATTAAGATGTCTACAATTTCTTATTAATTATGATGTGATACGCCTTGATCTTAGACACTGTCACTACATCCAGACATATTTAGAAAAGTGAGTTCTCATGAGTTTTTATTAGTGCAACACTTAATTATTTTCCTCGAATCATGGATGTTGACATGTACGGACATGTAAGAAATGAAATGAAATCAAATGGAATAAAAAATAATATTGACGATTAAAGAACGGAGGGGGGATTGGAAGAATGTCGGGATATTTAAAAGCGCAAGAAATTCGAGTATATTATAATTTAACGAGTTTGCATGTAGAGTCGAGGATGTTAATTTCGTTACAAGCCTCATCAACACCGTAAAATTGGAGTACACCCGACTAATCTGCACTTAATTAAATGTATGGATTTATACAATTTATAATTTTACATTCTTTTGAAAAATGAGAGAGAGAGAGAGAGAGAGAGAAAGAGAGAGATAATTGAAGGGTTTGAATAAGAAACAAAACCAGTGGTTGAAAAAAATCATAATTGCGTGATTTCGGACACTGGTCGATTTAGGTTGTTTCGTGGGACGTGGGAAATTCTATGGTTCGTTGAATGTCGTTATAGGTCATTTTCACCGTATTAAGAATTAATGAAGTTTAAAGAGCAATTGGGTGGTTTATTTAATATTTCTAACGATTTCATTTTTCATTTATCGAAAGCAAATGACTTTTTTTAGTTTTAGACGTTGAATATTTTTAACAACTTGGTTACTACATACCTTCATATATAATAGTTTTTTGATTTTGTGTTAAAACGGTTAATTTTAAACAATAATTTCTGTAAAATATAAAGTCATACATCTATATGTATATAAATTTGTCTCTTTCTTCAACTGTATCATAACTAACATACAATGAAAACATTATTTTGTTTTTTAGCATTTTTTCTCATTATTCATGTCATTAATAACTAAACGTAGTTTGCACATCTGCAAATATGTTAAAGAATATTGCTGAAGATTTAAATATGTAATTTTTTATTAATCTCAATAATCTTGACCAGATGAAGGCAATAGCAGTAAAAATTACGAATATTTTGTTTTAGTAATTTAAAATAAAAATAAAATACCCTTCTTTCTACCTTTGTTTAAATATTGAGCTACTCTATTTTAAAGAATAAAAACATAAAAAAATGTGTTTTTTTTTTAATATTATTGAAATGAAATATTCCCTGAATACTGACTGGGCTTATTTATCAACACAAATACGTACAATATTTAGAGTCTATGTACTTACAAAGAATATAATTTGAAATTTGTAAACGAATCGATAAAACTAAATTAAAATGCGAAAGAGATAAGCAGTTCACCAGCAACAGTCTTATTAAAACTGGAAAAGGTAGGTTATTATAAAATAAAATCTAATAAATAAAATTCACACAGCTACTTTGATATCAGAATATAATAATTTGAACGATTATATATTATATTCCTTTTTAGATAATTACCTTTACATTAAAAAACAAATAATTTACATTTTTCCTTTAACACCTTTCATTGTTTATATGTTTAAAATAAATAAATATAAATTCAATATACATTATTAAATTGTTTAAAGATTTGGTTCACATTAGCACCTCACATTCTTGAATGACAACAACTATTTTATGTAAAGTTGTTTTTGAGTATTACCTAAGCCTTAACTATGTCTGTTACTCTTTCTTTTATATTAATATATATTTTTTGATTTCAGGAACCATCGTGAATGCTAATATAAGCAACATCGCCAATGAACATAATACAATAGAACATGCAGTGTCTATGGCACCTTTAGGATCTCCTTTAAATCAAACTTTGTATGGTCCTTATTTTGACTCGGAAATTTCTGGAAACGTTACTGCACTTGTCGGCAAGTCAGCATATTTATCCTGCAAAGTTCGCAACTTAGGCAATAAAACGGTAAGTAATAAATATTTTTATAAAGATAAACATAAAAACATAAAAACAAACATAAAAACATACAAATATATGTCCAATGTGTGACATTTTGGAGTTACACATATAAATAATAATAGAAGAATATATTACCACATCGACGTTAATCAGTGTTGACATTAATCAGTATGTTGAAGTGTGCTTGTTGAATACTTTTCAGATATATACAAAATAAAATTATTAATATTAAAAAAATCATTCCAAATGAGTAACAAACAATAAGTTTACATCATCCCACGAGTCAGTTTTCATATATCATATATCAAATCTGACTCGTTTGCTAATAGAAATCTCACCGACACGTTTATAGGACATAATACGTAATTACGGGGGATTACGTGTTATGTGCAGATCTGTAGATGTAGATCTGTCAAATTGAAATGAAATGTATTTTTCATTTTTATCCAACCAACTCCAGGTGTCAAATAAACCTACAAAATTTTATTCTCCTTTATTATTTCACCATAAAAACCGAAGTAATCACGAACTTTTTGATCCTTTGTTTCTGTGTAACTTATGAGATGTAATAAAAAGTGGCTTGATGGCAAATATACCGCATTATTACTCTTTTTACAATTTTCATAACGAAACTTAGACAATCAGCTTGATGGGTATTTTTCCAATATAATCACTTCGAGTATAACAAAGGGAATTATTATTTGATTATAAGGTAACTTCAGACGTCAATTCGTGACAGTATAATATAACAAAATCGCAGATACATTTATTTAATAATGTAATTAATATTTTCCATCTAATAAAAAAGTAAAAGTAGACTTTTAATTTTTTGTCTTGTGCTAAAATTATTGTTGGGTCGAGATACAGCAATTCAGCAATTCGTGGTATCTGATCGTCTAGAGATATTTTTAAAGATATCTCAGTGTGACAGTGAATTTATATACCTGTGTCATTCTAATTTCTAATTTATAATTTTTAGTATAAATAAATGTAGCTACATATATTTTATTTAATTAATAAAATACAATTTTTATGTTTCAATAAACTTATTTAAACATATTCCAGCCTATCATTTCTAAACCAATCAATTTCAAAGCTATAATAAACACCCTTTTTTAGAGACTAGTGTATTTTTTTTTTTTTTTTTTATATTTTTCTTTATTGATAAAAGAAGTGATAGTACACTGCTGCAGCAATTGAGGTAAGTGCAAAAGTGCAAATACTTTCTTCAGTATTGTAGCAGACCCAAGAGTAATATTGATAATTTAAGAAGATTTCAATGGTACAAATAATAAGTCAGGGATGATGACCTACTGAAAAATTAACTAAGAAATGAAAACAGGTTTTATGATGAATATCTCAAATAGGATGCGGAGGTCCATGTAACTGTTGACACTTAGAAATAAAGTTGTAACTAACTTAATTCATATTTAACATTTTATTTTTTTTTATTATTTTTTTTTTACTGTCAAGGAAGGTGGAGGAAGAGATAAGAAGTAGTTTGTTTTTGACTGCAATCAAATAAATTAAGAAGATCCGACTATAAAAACAGACTACAAAGTGGCCTTCATGACAATAATGGAAGTTAATCAATATCTGTCACCTCGAACTGAAGATTTATTTGTACTCAATGGACCATTAGGAATGTGTGAGTTTTTATTTTTTCAATTAAAATCTATGATTAACAAATTATTATGTTAAAATTATAGCAAAGTATGGTAAATAAGTTAAATAATTAATGTATTATACAGTAAACAGAAAGGTCAGTTGAAATACCTATCTATCTTGTCATGGCGTCATGCAGAACAGATTGAATTTGTCTAGAAATACAATTAAGATAATTAGTTAGAGTTAGAGGCTCATTATCTAGCCAGCCAGCCAGCCTGCCTGCCAGCCAGCCAGCCTACTGAATTGGTTCTTGTTGTCGATAGAAAGAACATCTTTAGCAAATGATGCTAATACCATGAGTGATTTACTTGACAAGCTATAATAAACCACACTCAAATTGGTGAAAGTGATTCAAATAATAAAAACAATGACTAACAACTCAATTGACCCTCAATACCCACAGAAAATTAACACATTGGAGTCATCGTATCGGATGCTGAAGTCGAAGCTTATAAATGGCGTCAATAAACAGTCAGAAGAATCTATTAAATATAAAATTAAACGACCTTCAAGGAAACGGATCATGTACTCACAAAAGATCCTGATAGCGTTCACTCTTTATTTTTGAGCACGTTGCAAATGTTGTATCAGATTCCAAAAGTCAGTACTCAGCCTTCGCACAGCCAGGACCCTCGTTAATTGCGGCAAACGGGATCAGTCAGATTACATAACGTTGTCTGTTCCTGACCGATGGGATAATCCATATTTTGTGTATCACGGGACAACCGACAAGCGGTTCATGATCGACACCGGTGAGGATTTACGTGTGTATGTGTATTCACATACCGACACTTTTCATTGGCGAAAAGTAAGCCGAAAACAGTGAATCAATTACTTATGATCGTCTTCCATCTTGATCCGTTTTTTGAAGTGGATAATTTTAATTATTTTAGTATTTATAGCATTATATTGCATAAATAAAACAATAATAAAACTGGTATCCTCAATTTCCTTGGAAAATTAATAAAACAAATTTAATTAAAAATAAAAAAGAAAACAAATAAATTCTTGATCTATTATAGTAAGTAATATGTGAACACAGACATTATATCTCCACACAGCTCATTATATCTCTCACTACGTTCACGGTTGCAGTTCATAGTGTCGGTAATGTATCCTGGCTCATGCATACAGTGATTCCACAGTGTGCCCGATTCTTGGATGTAGAGAATGTGTGATTTAGTCTAGTAGAAATAATCAGAAAAACAATGTTGACGCTATCATAATAAAATAATGATTCCAAGCGCCAAAATCTTCGGAAAAATGTCTTCTTTGAGGCATTTTTCCGAAGATGCGGCCCTAAACAACAACACAACAACACATTCAAAACGAACCAAATAAAATCTATTAAAATACAATAGATATATTTTTCTCAAATAAAACTATAACATAAAAAATTATTTCTTATTTCGAAATACAATCGCGACATGATTATTCATTCCGTGACAATGAAGTGAATAAAATTCTATATAAATAATTGAAATAAACTGACTGCGTTGTGATTTAAAATATTATTATTATTATTTTTTTTTTTTCAGGTGTCTTGGATTCGCCACAGGGACATTCACATTCTGACTGTGGGCAGTTACACGTATACAAGTGACCAAAGATTTCAAGCAACTCATCATGTAGAAACCGATGAATGGACCTTGCAAATCAAATGGGCACAGAAGAGAGATGCTGGTGTTTATGAATGCCAAATTAGTTCCCAACCAGTAAAGAGCTATTTCATTAGACTTAACGTTGTCGGTATGTATCCATATTAAAATATTATTCAACTTATTAGTTAATTAAAGTTAATTAAGTTTTATAAAAGTAAACCGAAAAGTTCCTATGCCAAGGGTCCGTACTCGTTATGTCCGTTAAGTTATGAAGTGTAAAATATGAAAATGTTAATGATGGTATGTTAATGATGAATGAATTAATTAATTAGTTATTTAATTTATTTTTCAGAATTAAAATTTAAAATACACGCCATATGTGTTCTTATTATAAAAGAATAAAACGAAATATTTAGTGTGCAAAGTGGCCAGAGGTTAAAGCTTAAAGTTAATGTTTTGTGAGTCAGACAAAATATTGGTAAATTTCAGGACAGGCAAGTGAACATAATGAACGTATAAAAATGCATATGCAGTGACAAATAGATGTTCTATTTATATACTTCGACTGAAAACCGTTAGAAATATATAATAATACTGCCGGGGCTAATGAAAATAACCAGAAATGTGAGATTATTAAACACAAAATATCATATTTAGTGTTTGTTTAGAAACATATAATCAACAAACTTAATGTATGTCTTGAATTATTAGGATTGTTGAGTTCTTTTGATAATGATAATTCTCATTATCACTATTAATTAAAGTAATAATAGTATTAAAGCTGAATTGCTGAATTGCTGAATTGCTGAATTGCTGTTTCAACAAAGGTCTTTTGGATTACTGGCACGAATTATTGCCCTAATTAGTTATCCAAACCGGTAAGTAAGGTAGCAAAGCACACGTTATCAATCATGACGTATTAAGTTTGTTGTTCTTGTGTTCTTGTGTTCTTGTGTGCTTGTGTTCTTCTGTTCTTGTGCCTAAACCTATATGCAACTATGCAATTTGAGAATGGATAACTGAATATAAATCACGGTTAAAGAAGTTTAAAAAGAGACTATTCAATTGGCCCCATGTTGGACTCTTACATACCGCAAGCATTTAATAATAGAGGAAGCCAACAAATGGTTTCCCTGTAACTCATCAAACGATGTCCCTAAGTAGGAATCCAGCAAGAACTACGAGATTACGGGAAGCCCTGAGCCACGAGCCACGAGCCACGAGCCACGAGCCACGAGCCACTAGGATCAAAACTGTAGTGAAAAACGTCCCAAAAATAATGTCTTGCTGAAATCTGGTTTTATTTTTTAAGGTTTTAATAACTTTATCGACAAAATGAATGAATTAAAATAATGATATAAAATATGTAACAAACTGATGTATGTATGTGTGTGTTTACTATTGAATTTCTGTTTAATTTAATTTTTTAAATTTTTAATAGCAGTTCTTTATTTAATTCGCCTATTTCATTTACTTAATGAGGTTAAAAATTAGAGACAGAAGACATAGACATAGAAGTTCTGTTAAACATTTTTAAGAATTTCAAGGGCTCTCCATATTCCTCCATAAGTACACACACCGTCAAAACTGTAATTGTGTAATTAATTTTTAGCATATGTGTTTGGTAGAAAGAAAAATAATAAGAAACTGGTGGAACCGAAAGATCGATTCTCCCTTGAATTTGTTATTCATTTCCCTTCTCATGGAATATGAGTGTTTTTATCTTTATTACAAACAAACATTATTAATTTGCTTTGAAGTCTTTAGAGAAAAATTTGTCTAACGTACAGGAACCCGCATTAAAGGATGTAATTCAAAATGTCCCTGGTAAATAAAAATAATAAGGCAAGTTCGTGTTTAAAATTATAAGTAAACTTTAACTCAAAATTTCATAAAGTGAACCTTTGTATTGTATAAATAGTTTCTTTTATTTTGTTGTAGAAATAAAAGACTTTTACTGTCTCGGTCGTACATAATGTTACTACTCATTATTCAGACGGTTTAAACCCTTTTAATTAGATTTTATTTACATGTATGAAGACCTGAATAATTTCAATTAACTAACAAACATTAATTGCATTATATTTAATCATAAATTATTTATTTATGTCGTATTAGTATCGCTTTAGTATTATCGCTTTAGTATTATAAAAAATTCATCTTCCTGGTTATCCGTCTAAACTTAAACAAATTATTATTAATTTTTTATTTCCATTGTCATAATTTTTCAAATTACTTAATTTTTATGTTAGTTTAATCTCTAATCTAAATGAATTCGTTTGGGTATCACAGAAATGCCTGATGTCGAGTTACTGTGGGGGAAATGAAACTTTAGAAAGTCCCCTACTTAATAAAAACCTTTCGACTCTCATCCGTTAACTCCTCGCCTCCTCGCCTCCTCGCCTCCTCGCCTCCACGCCGCTTGGCGCTAAAAACAAATCAGCAAGAAATTACTCTTAAAAATTGTCGTAACGGAACAAGATCAGTTCTCCATCCAACATTAATTACACCTCACACTACTCGTATTACTGTACCATCTCGATAGCTGTAAACATAACATATATAAGTTACATGTACTGTATATATCCAAGATTCATCGGTAAATAAAACTGTTAACCACTGTTCTGGGATTCAATTTTTATGTTCTTGATCCCAAGCGAAGCCAAGCCAAGCCAAGCCAAGCCAAGCCAAGCCAAGCCAAGCCAAGCCACATTTCTTAAGACATGTAACTAAAGATCTGCTTTTATTTTGTGTTGTTCGTGTACACTCTTCTTACTTAACATTTGCTCTTTGATCAAACGTCTCCTTTCTATAATAATTCTATAAACTAACTGGAACATGCGCAAAATAATTTTAGACAAATTTCAATAAAAAATGAAAATGAAAATGAAAATTTTAAATATTACTAACACTTTATTGATTTATTATCTTATAAACTATTGTAGTTACATATATGATAGATTAGCGACTGTTAAACTGTCTGTTTAGTTTGATTAAAACACTAATACGCGTTGTTACAACAAACGTACGTTTTTACACGTACGTACGTTAACCCTCGACATCTAAAACTTAACTGCTTCAAATTTGTTTACAAAACAAAATAGTCAAAATACAGTTTGCAGTCTAGGTAATCTGTCAACTAACAACCACCACGGCAGGCACTCATTAAAGTGAATAAAACCAGGTTAATTGCATAAATAAAACACTCGACTTGATTTTAATAATAAATTTTTCGTTTTCATGTTTCTCAAATTTAATTCAAGTGTATTTATTTTTAAATAAAACTTGTTATGTTATTTTATTTATTATTAATCCAATTCAAATACCAATTCCACACTAACATTAATATTCTACAATAACTAACAACTATTATTTAAATTAAAACTTAAATGGCGGTTTCTTATTAATATCAGTGGTAGTTTAAAGTAGTCGGAAGATCTAATACAGTCTTAACAGTGGACAATTAAGAGAACTGTAGGAATCAGCAGGATGGCTCACTCATTGATAACTATATTTGTATATAGTACATGTTTTATAAACTCTATTGTAGTTTCCAAAAATTTAACTGAGATAAATAAATATATTTAATGTTTCAAAATGTTTTTAACGTCACTAATGGTGAATATATATATATATATATATATATATATATATATATATATATATATATATATATATATATATATATATATATATTTGAAGAGTAAACAAAGTCAAAATAAGCAGTCAACACAGCGCAATTTAATTAAGTAATAACAACCACCTACGAAATGTGCTTTTAATACAACTAGTAAAGTTTCTTAGTGTTTGTTTGTTTTGAATTTTAGGTAGTTTACTAATTTATTGAATTCTATCAGACCTTTATGTAATTAATATGTAACTGAATATTTGACCAGAAAAACACGTTAACTTGAAAAAGCCCATATATATATATATATGTATATATTGTACAAGAGCGACCCTCTTGTGTGACTTAAATTACAATATATATATTTGTATTTATTGTTATATTTTATCCAGGATAGAGTTGACCCTTAACCATAGGAACTTTTCATTGTTTGAGTTATATGGAATGTACTTAAACTAATTAAAATATGGTGGTTATTATAATAATGTCCTACAATCACCATTCTTAAATAAAATTGAGTTATTTTTCTTCTTTTTGTTCTTCTACAGCATAGTAATATCTAATAATTGAATTAATTTAAGGGAAGACTAGACAGAATAGAATTTTAAATAGTTAAATTATCAAAACACCCAATATTTCAATATTGACGTTGACTTATGAAAACAATGCAAAAAGTCAAGGGGTGAGTCAAAAGTTACTCGAAAAATTTTTGGAAAATAGGAGCCTATTTTTTTAATACTGTCTTAAAATTCACCTCTTGATTTTTGCCTAAAAATATATGAGAAAAACAGTTAGTTACTCAATATGAATGATATTGATTTGATATACATGTATTGTATGTAATATATGATTCTGTTCTATAATATGTATAAGTTTATTTAATATGTAAATAAAAATATTTGTCGTAAAATTCTATTAGGTTAAGTTACGCATACTTACATACCACTTATGAGAGTTCAGTCATCACTTCAGTTTCATTTTTATTCTGATAAAACCCTATGTTCCATATAACAATGTTCATACAATACTGTTTATTTTTATATTTTAGTTCCTTAATGTTTCCGATATATTCCAAAAGAAGATTTTATTAAAAACTTAGTTAAAAAAATGATATAAACAATCGATCATATCGTAGTTGAATATGTAAATTATTGCAACCTGTGAATTTGATAATATTTTAATGGATAATCTTTATTTACAGAGGCATTTGCTGGAGACGAGCCAGCTAGAGACGGAGATTTTAGAACTTTAAAGCATATTGGCCGAACAAGAGGTTCAGGTGAATTAAATTAATTTTAAATTACTAACTGATTTTTTTAAATACACTCCATTTTTAATTCACCTGTCGATTTTGGTTAGGATTTTACATTTTCATGAAACTGAAATATTTTACAAAAAAAAAAAAACAAAAAAAAAAAAGTAAAATGGTTTTTTAAATCACAATCACAATCACATTATTAAAAACTACATTTACTGTATTTCAGTTTCATCAAATTATAAAATGAAGTTCAGAATGGAGCGGTTAATAGAGATAAATGTGAATAAAAAATAATTCGGGCGAAAGAAAAGCTTTTTTATTAATAGCTTTTTAATAGTAATAAAGTGCATCCATATTCTGCTTATCCAGCAACTCACTACTTTAATAAATTAGTTACTTTTTATTTTTATTAATTGCTTTATACAATTTTATCTAATTATTTATATTTTATACTAACAAACACTAAAAAACATTAAAATCCTTTAGTAAGTAGTCTTTACATTATATGCTCAAGTGTTGAAACTTTTCAAATAATTCTTCATCTCAAATTACATACATTTACATTCAAGTCATTTAATTAAAGATTGTTTCTGATATTTTCAAACACGAATAGTTTAATTTAATCCTTTATGTAAATAAATGTGGTTCAGTTTGAACAATAGTCCTATTGTCCAGGGCGTTATCGATGCAATTATATTGTGTGGTTTACTACTATCAGCAATATTATAACAATTTCGTTTTGTTGCCGACATCAACACAAGACTTTCAGTGGATTAACAACAAGTTTGAAAATAAAGCTACGTTACATGGAAGTAAGTAAGTGGAGTTGGAATTGGAGTTTGTCAATATTTAACTGCCGCCTTATTAAGACGTTGGAAAGAAATTTCTATTGATTTCCTTGCTTTAGTGTAGGGGTGTAGTCCAGATAAAAAAATATTATAGAGTTAAATAAATAAATGGTATATAAAGTATTAAAAAAATTGTAGCTTCAATAGGAGAATAGTTAAAAGCTATTAAAATTGACTTCTACCCACTGGATATTGTCTAAGGATTCATTCCTGGTCAAGTTTAACGGCCTCGGCCTCCAACTCTTCTGTTATTGCGTAATATAGTAATATGAAAAATCTTATTTTATTTCATTTAAATAATATTATCCTTCAACTGCTCTCATATAAAAACGCATATAAAATCTTTCATAAACATAATAGTAATAAACAAAAATGTGTTGCATGAAACGGTTTGTTATATTAATAAAAAAGATTTTGTGTACAAGAAATTATTCTAGGTTTTTTTGATTGATTTTGATTTAGTAATATTAACGAATGTATGTTTAACTTAACCTAAAACTTACTAACAAACATTTTTAATAAATTTATTGTTTGTTAAAATATCTGACGGAAAACATAAAGTAACAAACAAAACTGTATTGAAGGTTTGTATTTCGTATAGTTAAATAAAGAATATTAAAGAATAAGGAATTTCATCGGTTTCAGATAATTCTGACTCTACAATGTCCCAGACACAGTTCCTTAATAAAATTTCAATAGGGTTCCATAGGGTTGTTCCAAATAAATAAGCTGGAAAGCTATCACTGTAGCCACTGGCAGTTATAAAAATGGTGCTGACACTGCTTTCAAATTTTAAATTAAATTAATGAAATTAATGAAATTAATGAAATTAATGAAATTAATGCGAGAAAGGAGCACAGCCATTGGCACACAAAAACTTAATAATTAATTTAACCCTCAGTGGTATTATTAAATTACTAAAATATTTATGTGCATCGTTATTTCTTTATATATTCTCAATAAATTCTAAATATACCCCCTGACAACATCCGTCCATGCACTTATAACAAAACGAGATTGTTATGTCAAAAACACGTAATAAAAAAGATAATTTTAAATGAAAAAAAAAAAAAAAATCGTATTGCGGTAAAACCACAGTAAGAAAATCCTTGACACGAAATAATTTGCCCTCCCAGAGTACAAGAGCATCATAATTGAAGCACCCACCTTATTTACAGTGTAATTATTTTTAATATTTATTATTTGTTCTTTTAATACTGTAAAAGACCATCAATCAGATTAGTTGATTTGGATATTTTGGTTTCTTAAACATCTGTTTACAGTGTTATAATGTACAACAGTTTTATTAATTAATTTATTAATTCACTTATTACAATTCACTTGTTACAATTATAAGGCAAATGACAAATTGTAGTTTTCGATTACATTGGCAAAGAAATAAAAATGCTGAGAAATATCTAATATTGTTTATAAACATAAATTGATTTAAAAATAAATTAAAAATTACATCGCCTTTTCGACTTATTACCGCCTGGACATTGTGTCAACTAAGGACTTATAAATATTTTCATTTTGTCATGTTCGATATTACGATTATTAAAGATTAAAGTGACAGTGTGCAGAAGAGAGAGACAGTACGTTACATTCTGTTTCTTAATCTAAATTATATTTGATGCATGTATTAAAACTTTTAAAAGCGTATATATTTCTTTGAAGTTGCAATACGAGACTAATAACACAGACCTAAAATCTACCTTTGCCTTTAATTATTTCCTTGAGTTATTTGGTATGAAGTCTTGTTATGTAAGTTCGTGACTTACGAGTCTCGAAGTGAATCAGTTTTATTAAAGTCCTTCTACTTTATATTCAACATTTTTCCTCATAACAGTCTACTTTGAGAGGGTTAAGATATTTAAAACAACCAATAAGTACTTTGCTTAAGGTCCTCCCTATCTCAATTTTCCATTTTTTCTTCAGTTCCATATGACAAAATCTCTGTTTACAATTCTTGTACGATCAGAGATCACAAACAACACAAACAACTAGTTACTCTTTTCCATCTCTCTTGTGAAATAGTTGTTTTAGAGAATAAGAGTTCCTTAAAAACGAGAAAAACGAGAAAAGTAGTGAAAAGTGCGGACACTCGATCAAATCATTTATGATTGCATGCATGATCTTATGTTATGCATCGTTAATGCGATACTATGCTGTTGTCTTAATTTATTCCCGAAGAAAGAAGGATGTGACCTAAATTTGAGAACTCTCTATTTAGCATGTCTACATTTTTCTAAAAAGCAATTTTTAAGCTATTTCAGTCTTCTGGTGTAGTTGTTTTTGTGTTGATTAGAAGTGCTGCGTAGGATAAGACGTATTCATAACGTGTGTAAAACGGTGGCTTGGTTTGTAATTGTAAGGGTCGTTCGTTGAGCGCAGAGGTAATGAGAAGATACCACTCCTGAAATCATTTTTTAATTGGGCTGTCCTTAATTGTATTGTAGTTCATTATTTTTTGATTTTCTCCGTCATCTCAACTTCTTACTAAACTCTACTCTAAAATCACTCTAAATATAATGTGTATAAGATCGACATCGACCTGCCTTATTACAATATACTACTGCAGCGCGCCCTAATTACTTTACTTTATTTTGCACGAATACATTCTGCGATATTTTTGTCCCCAATTATTATAAAAATACTAAATCCTTTAAGCGGAATTAATAAACTATAATGATTTTTCTACTTATTTTCGTCAATAGTATTTAATTTTATTTTACATTCTTTTTTAAAAAAAACCTGTATAACAATGAGAATTTAAAGTTCTACATTTAAGGTTTTTAATTATATTAATTTAATTAAATATTAATTAATTTTAAAGTTGCCAAGTCACTATAATGATATTCGGTAATTTTTTATTGTATAAGGCTTTTATTGTTGTAGATAAAAATATGATAGTTACAATACTAATAATAAAATAAATTGTGTAAAAAGAAACTTAAAATATTAATATTGTTAATTAAAAAGCCTTTAAAAAATATATGATATCAATATAATATATAGGTAATATAACATAGTATACAATAGAATAATAATAATAATAATAATAATAATAATAATAATAATATTATTTATCTTAGAATTAAACACACTTGTGTTACTTATTTATATTTTATTTTGGGTAACCAACTTATACACAATCTTTTTTCTTCACAATTTGGTGTAAAAGAACAAAAAAAGAACATTCGATAAGTCACACAATGACTATTTCCTTAGCGACAAACATATTTTTAAAAACGGCACATTTTATCAATATCTAGTATCTAGTAGTAGAGTATCTTTTTTAAGTTAAGTTATAATTCTTGTAATGTTAGAACCATTGGTCTAAATATTAAAATAAAATAAAATAAAAAATATTTCTTTCTATTTTTTTTTAGTGCCAACTGCGGACATCATAGGAGGGCAAGACCTTTACGTAGATAAGGGGAGTACTATCAATCTAACATGCCTAATTCGCTTCAGTCCAGAACCACCTGCTTATATATTTTGGTATCACCAAGACGAGGTAACTAAATTACAATTATTTTTAAATAACATATTCATTTTTTTATATTGCATGTTTAAAAACGAACAATTTGGAGTGTAATCTATAAAAATATGTATTTATCACTAAACAATACATGATTCCACTCAGCTTGTCTTCAATGAAGACACACACTTCACTCGAGTGAAATTCAGTCGATCCGTACGATGTGTTGCTGACAACAACAGGCCGTAACAGGTACAGCACGGTACGGGGTTATATTGTCTTCCTTTAGTCTTCTCCTTATGGTGTGCTGGCTTATTCTTAGATTATAAGTCAGTCGTCGGTCAGTGGTTACAAACATTTCTCTAACGGTTTGAATTCTTTTTCGGCATTATTCTTCTAATCAATAGGTATCATAGGAAAGGAAAAGCCACAAGGAGTTTATCTGAGACAAGAAAATTCAACTCATCGAAGGTTGTACCTAATATTTAGTTTGAGTATTGCTAACCAATTTTGTTATGGTTATCAGAATTCGGCAGCATATTTTTCTTCTCATAATTATCATACCCATAGCCATTTTATTAATCATTTAAAGAACTAATGGATTGTCACAGCTATTTTAAGCAATTGAAATTGGTCAATTTGAATTAAACATTTGATTGAATATGAACATATTTCATTGTTTTATTAACTGTGAGTATCACTGAACTAAATTAATTTATTCCAAACAGCTCTGATTAAACTTTTATAAAATAATTTGATTTGCTCAATAAAATTATATTCAGAAGAAACCTGCAATTTCTAATTATTATTATTATTATTATTATTATTATTATTATTATTATTATACTAATTTTATTTATTTTTAGGTTATCAGCTACGATTCAAGTCGTGGAGGTGTGAGTATTCTTACTGAAAAGGGTGAAGTGACAACAAGTTTCTTGCTAATTCAACAAGCTTCTCTCTCAGATTCTGGAAAATACACTTGCAGTCCATCAAACGCTGATATTGCAAGTGTGAGAGTACATGTATTAAATGGTAAGACATTTATTATTATCTTATATTGCATGTTAATTAGTTAATACTAATTATTTTATCCTTTTTCAATTTCAATTTGCTGCGGTTAGGTTAGGTTAGGTTGCTAAGAAGAAGATTGCAAAGTATTCGATTGATTGATTGATTCGATATTTTTCATGTATATTATTATTTCCTGCTAGACTCTCCATATACCGAGATTTTATTTCAATAATATTTTGGAATATCTGTAGTTGTAAGGGTGAGAGTTTTCTTATTTTTTATGACTGTGTTTTGAATTTAATAGCACTAACAAAAATGGTTGTTGGTGCTATTAAACAATGGAACTCTCACATTTAGCCATTTATTTTATTTGGAATAGATGAAATTTCCAATAAATAATATCTTATAAATATTTTCTTTCTTTATATAATTAATCGTTGTTTTTTTTTTAATAAAATAAAAATATATGATTATATGACATATTTATTTAAATAAACGTACATTTACTTTGATGTAAACTTAATTTTTCTTTGCTAATGTCTAATATTTGAAATACTTTTAGGTGAAAGACCTGCAGCAATGCAAACAGGATCAGCCGGACTTTCCAACAGCTCTTGGACTATCTTATTTGTTATGGCACTATCATATATCATTACTTTGTTATGTTTAAGAGAAAAACTGTTTGTATATAGGTAACTTTAAAAAATTTACAATAAATAAATATTAAAAAATAAACAAAATTCGTACACCGTTAATGAATATAAATAATGAGGTAAGTATGTTTAATATTTTACATTATTTAATTTTATTATCACACATAAAAACATGAAATATGACCAATGTGATATTCAAATAAGGATTATGTTAAAAACTGTGAAGCTTATTATATTGAATTATTAACAAATGATGTTTCAGTACAACGTTTTTTACAATTTTTACGTATTCGAAAAACATTACTGCCACATCAAAAGGGGTGGCACGTGCCCCACTCTGCTCTATTACAATTCCCTAGATAAATCAGGAAAATCCAAGAATGTTCCACTCCAAAAACTGACGTCACTAAGATTAAATAACAACATATTGGTTCTTTCAATACTATTATTGAATATTGAAAATATTGTAACAATGTGATATTTTGAAATAACAATTTGATTATATCAAATTCAAATTACCTGAAAATAATTTGTAGGAGAGATCTTTATAAGCTGTACTTTATTGTGCTGAGTAATGTATCATTTTCAGTTTTATTAATTAGGCGATGTCACTGGACCAGTCTAAATTAACGTCTCTCAATAAGTACAAAATTCAAACATTTTTTTTTATGTTTATTATTAGTTACTAAGATTTATTTGAGTAAGTTACTCGTAGATAAATAAATATAAGAAGACCTTTTTTATAGACATACTTCTTTATATCCGGTCCCATAAAAATTCCTTATTTTAATTTATTTTATCTTAGGTTTAGAAAAAGAAGGTCGTTGTATCTGTTTGTACTTAGTTTTATTAATATAAATAACCATTTAAAATACATATTTATTCAAAATATATTCAAAAGTTATATTATGATATTATTATCATTTATTTCGATGTAATAGCATTTCCTTGTTAATTTTAAATTAAGTCTTTAAACAATTGATATACCGGAAATATGTATTTGAATGAACGGCAGAAATTCGTGTTGTCAATGTTAATTCTAAATTTTTTCTTCTTACCTTTTCTGTGATCTATCGCACCGATTGTTATATATTTAGACAAACAAAAATAGTGTCAAATCAAATCGACATCCACAACTTGTAAGGTTGACATTGGTACACTCGTAGTTCAGCTGTTATGGCACATTTTTGAGCTGCCTTATAAATAGAATTATTCTTATAATGACCGCTATGAAATAACACATTCTCAATGTAAAAAAAATCATTTTATTTTTTAATATATATATATTTTTATAGATCAGCAAATAATTCAAAGTGGTGCAAATTTACACATATCTGGATTTAAAAAACATAAATATATACAGTAAAAAGTTATTTATATCTTTTTATTTTTTGTTTTAAGACACGTGTGATGAGACAACCCATTCAATCCGTTGTCCATTCCATTTTAAAAGAAATAAATATAATACTAATAATAATAATAATAATAATAATAATAATAATAATAATACTTTGTGGGGGTACATCAGACATATAATCAATCAATCAATCAATCAATCAATCAATCAATCAATAGTCTTTAATACTGAAATATCTTTAATATTTAATCTAAATCCAAATTACATTTTTACAATTCTGCAATATTTAGTTAAAGCAGCAATATTTTTAAGTTTCATAAAGCATCAATAACCAAGTGATCTCTAGCTGGTCCATCGGTTAATTACTTCTCTTCACAATGTAAGTGTTACTTTTTCACTTGAAATATTCAAATGTAAGATGAGTAATTAAGAAGATAGCAGCTGATGCTGATACTGATGCTGATGCTGATGCTGATGCTGATGCTGATGCTGATGCTTATACTGATAATATTGATCTAATTGTAAGTGTCGTTTTCCTGATGTTATTTAAACGTACGCTTTACGAGTATTTGCATGCAATACTGCAGTATTACAAATCTGAAACATTAATATTATGTTACAATATTAAATGCAATAGGTAAAGGCATAATTTTTAGTTAAATGCATACGCATACGCATACGCATACACTTTTAAACTGAGTCATGCTCAACTAATTGTACAATCGATGACTAAATTGCAGTTACACCTTAATTACCATTGCTCGAGTACTACTCTATACTCTACTACAGAATGGACCCAAACAAGATTTTGAGCAGCAGTAGGCGTAACATTTTTTTTTCTATTTAAAAGTATCAAGACAGATCGAATAAAAAAGTAAGTGTTATCAATTTACAGCGTTTAACGGAATCTCTTGTCTAAAATTTTTGAACGAACACTTTTTGAAGCAACAGTAAGTGGGGTTAGACCCTAATATATTTATTATTATTGTTTTATTTATTATTATTATTATTATTATTATGTATAAATGTAATTTTAAATAAAAAATAATGTAAAATTCTAACTTTAACTTGAATTTATTTGTTTTATCGAAAATTCTATTATACATTATTGTATTTGTATAGGTGGTTGAATAAGTTTCAGTACTTTTAAGCAGATAAAGCTTCCATCAAATGCTGTAAGATTACTATTTAATCGGTCTCGTTGTTTTCTGATTTTGGCAAAATTAAAGGGAACATTTTTGTAATGTCACAAAGTTCAAGTGATTTTCGACAATATAGTTATAATTATACCTTGTAGATAGATGGATAGATAGATAATCACATATTCTGTAAATATTGGAAACGTTAATTTGTACTCCCAAGCAATTGTTTTGTTAAGAGACATAGCGAAATTGGGCAAAAATTATCCATATGCATATGATGGAGATATATTGCATGTAGTTCAAAAATATAGATAATATCGATGGAACTGACAAAGAAAAGAAAGAAAGATGCTATGGCTACACATATCTATCTCACTTGTAGTGGGACGAAATTATTGAAATTAAATTCAATGTATTTCTGGAAAGAGAGAAGAATTCCAGTTCCACTAGGTAGCAAATTGTTTTTGATGATTTCATGACCTTTTATCCCTTTTGTCCATTTACCTATTTTATTATTTATTCATATAGTCATATTGGGCCCCGTAAACCAAATTCCCACCAAAGTGCTATTCTAATAAATTCAAATAAAACTTTTTGTTAGAAAGAGTTTTCAGGGCACAGTAATAGAGCATCACAAGCACATCTGGATTATCAAATATAACTGCAATTCTGTCTTTCAGTCCACATACAAATCGTGAAATAATAAACCAGTTGTTAAACCAGTGGCACTGACTGTTCTACACTTACCAGTTGCAAAGAGAGAACAAGATATGATTTATTGCAATCGGTCTGCTTTGGGCGCGGTTAGTGCATTCTCCACCGCCTTGTCTCTGCCTACAAGTGAGAAGTATTGCGAGTGCAGACCCCTTATACATTTAAATTTAATGTATGCTTCGTGATTTTGTTTAGTATTTAAATTTAATATTGACTAAACTAAAAAAATATACTACTTATACAAACAAACCCGAACATCAACATTAATATTTATTGCTATTAGAGCTGGTTGGCCGGCTCCTCCGATTGGCTGGCTCATCACTAAATATGTTATACACAAATCCTCAATTATCACATACATATCCAACTTGTTTGATGTTCGAATTTATTTGATAAGTTGAATACATATATTGAGCAATGTAACAACAATATCAAAAAGCATTTGTTATGTTAATGCCAAAGAGTATTTTGCCTAATATGTGCCATAAAAATAACACTTGGCTGCTGAGAATGAATCACTTTTATATCCACCATGCTTCTTCGCCTTTAGAAAATTCTGTTATATTATTGGTTGTGTATTAAAAATATTACAAATACATATATACATCAAGTCGAAAATGTGAAGGCAAAATCTTGTACATGTCTAATGATGGACAATAACCATCATATTAGATAAACTATACAAACATTATACAACAGTGTTTTTCAATTTGATTTAAACGTAAGTTCTATATGTAATTCGTACGTAAAAAAAAATTATTAACTGGGGATTTGGAATTAATTTCTTAACAAATGAATCATTTTCAAAATGAAATTATCTCATTGATAAAGTTTTTACCATGACACAGATTCAATCAATTCAAACAATTTTTGAAAACTATTCACTTCTGAATTAGTAATTTTACTTTATGTGTAATATTTAAACCCCACAAAAATGTAATGGCATACTCCTAATTGAAATCGTACGATTAACTACCATATAAAAATACGTTCAGTATCGAAGTGGAAAACATTGCATTACAATTCAATAAAAACAAAAATAAAATTTATAATTTAGAAACAATATATAACAATATGAAGAAACCATATTTAATTTCTTGAGTCTTAAATAAATTCAAGTTATGATTGCAAATCATTACTACTAACTATATATAATTTAAAGAGATTCATATTTACAATATATATATATATATATATATATATATATATATATATATATATATATATATATATAGTCTGAAGAAAAATATTACATAGCAAATTTCGTTTTCGGACGTTTCATAAATCTACGGATAGGTAGGTATATAAATTGTTTTTAAAGAAATTATTGAATAGTGTTGAAATATGTAAAATAAATTTTAACTTATCCATTAAAGCTATCATCTATATATAAAAACTGTAATAAAAAATGACAACAAGCTAGGTCCTTCATGACGAGGGCATTCATGACAATATGCATTTGGAAAAAGCGACCGAACACAATTGGCCAATGGGCCAATGGGTCAATGGATAAATAAAAATAAAACATTAGGGGATCTACCGCGAAATCCAGTTTAAAATTGACAGTCAAAATTTACTAGAGTTCTAGGCATAACCCCAGGGCGGAAATTTCTGTTGCCTAAGCAACCTAAAAATCTTTTGAAAACGTGTGATTTAGTAAGCCATAATTATAGACACAATATTTTTATTAAATGCACTGTGTATACTATATAGTCCATAATAAACAATAACAAAAGATGCCTTATTAAAATTTGAATATAGTTTATAATCTGATACAACTACGTTTCTGAAATATGAATGAACAAAATATCATTCTAACAATTATTAACTATTTGAGTTTTGGATTGTGTAAAACATATAATATCTCATTTGAAATAACTAATTTTTTGATAACTTTTTAAAAATTAAAACATTATAAAACAAGACCTGAACTTATGTTGAAAATAAAATATCTAGATATCTATTTAAATAGGATTATAAACGTTATTAAAGTTTTAAATCAATGTCTATTACATGTTACCAGAAATATCTAACAGACCACAAATGCAAAACACCCTATATATATATATATATATATATATATATATATATATATATATATATATATATATATATATATAAATTCATATTTAAAACAATCATCTGATTGTCAAATGCCAATATGTCGAACATAATTAAAATTTTATATTTATGTCATTTAGTACCTATTACAGTTAGATATTTCTAAATCTAACCAATAAAGTGATGTAACAGATCAAGCATTTTAACAATTAAAAATGTTGTGCCTATCCACAATATTTTTTTCAGTCGTCGCAAAGATTTATATACATTTTAAAGCACAGAAAGTATTTTCGAAGTGACTCCGAAAATGTCAATTTTATTTCAATAATCCACACATTTTATATTTGACAAGATGACGCGACGCAACTATTTCTTTATCCAGAAATTATTTAACTCCAATACAAAAATATATTAGAATAGATAGAAACATATTTTCTTCTTTTTTTCTTATTAGTTGTGTTTACAAAATTTCTAAAATATGTGGACTTTGTTTAACAATTACTCATAATTATTTACATTGATGTAGGTACTAAAGTGCCGAGTATCCATAAAGTTGCTGCCATCAACGTGATGTTGAGTCGAACTGAAAAAAATAAATAAATAAATAAATAAAACGAGAATTATTTAATTTTTTATTCAGGAATAAAAGTCGTTAGTATTGCATTCAGCTAATTACCACATTGTTACAACTTTATTTTACCAAAATTATTAATTCTAACATCAGAAATGAGATAAAATTGTAAACATTAACATTACTATTAACGAGTATGGTGTGGAATTGAAAAGTTTTCTTTTGTGTTCGAGTCATTATGTGCAGCAATGTTACTGGGAAAATCGGCGTTGGCCTCTGAGTGAGAAAGATTCACTCGCACCAGATGGGTTTGGTCAAGCTGGACGTAGAATCGGAAAGATCCAGCAACATCCAAATAATCCACTACTGAATAAAGAAGGTCGTTGTATAGACGATCCTGAAATTGGTTGTCTTATCAAATTAGGATCACAAAAGATATATAGAAAAGTCATATTAACGACTGTAACGGATGTAACGGATGTAACGGATGTAACGGATGTAACGGATGTAACGGATGTAAGGTATGATTGGACGACGACGATCAGACTGTGCTATTTTAATATGTATTTTCGTACTGTAAGCTAAGTAAGGGCTAAGGATTTTATAAGATGCATGCAATAATTATCTTACTTACTGTATCAATGGTGAAGAGTAAAAAAAATCCAGTAGTGAGAGTCGGTGATATCCTAAGTTCTCAATCGTTCGTGTTGAATTTTTACATATCAGCTACTGGACCTCCTATGGTCGTAATACTTGTAGTCATTGTTTTTCCTAAATTTCTAAAAATTTTAATATTAATCAATTAAAATTCAATAACACAGTTTGGTTAGAATATTTATTTATATTTAAATATCATAAATATGTTATAGTTTATTTTATTAGTCATAATTTCAATTCTAATTATTTGAGTTTTCAAACAGTTAATAAAGACTCTCAAGTATACATGTACTGGTTTATGAGTTAGTTAGTTAGTATGCTTTAATAATTTATCCATGAATATAAAGTATGATCTATTGTAGCTTATTGGTACGTCTGTTATTATTTCTCTGTTCCATTACAGTTTAAATGTTGGTTGATCGATAACTGAGGGTAGTGTTGTAGATTTATAATACGAAATTCTCTCTATGTCGGGAACAATTGATATGAGTAATTCCTGTTAGGTATATGCATAAGTTACCACGTTTCTCAGTATATTAGTGGGGTGAAAGGACACGACTGATCTACCGTTTTCAGATATTTTTTACAAAATAACAACCGATTGTAGTGTCCAAAAAAACATTTACGACGAAACCGTCTTGTTTGCACCTTTCAATTCCTACATGTTTATATTGCATAAACATACATTTTGAAATTATGAACGTAAAATAAATGGTTATCATGACATTCATCAAACCATTACATACATAGATAAAACGCATGTTCTTAATGAAAAGTGCAATTTGGTGGTATAAGGAAAAGTAAAAAAAACCTGTTACTTGTTAAAAACTTACCCTCCTACTGAATTTGAGTTCAACATTCCGTCTACAAGACTGTCTCTGCTTATTTCATCGACCATAGCTACTTTAAAATGATGACCAAAGCTAGCTAAATCCTCTCGAAAAGCTTCACTGGCAGGTGTAATTCCTCCACTAGCAGAAGGTATCGGTGTACCTTCCGGAGCACTTTCACCTTGAACATCCATTGCTTCTGCGTTTTTCTCAAGAGGTTCTTTTTCCTCATCTTCATTATATATTTTAAAATAAGCGAAGGCTAGATAAATAACTGATAGGATAAAACAAGGTATCGGAATTGCCATAGCATATACTAAATTCATGTAGACTTGCCACATGTCCAGATGACTAATTACCATGCTTGGATCGATTCGGCTGTAATAACAAGAGAAATTTGTTCCAATACCTTTGTACGTTTTAAGGAAAACGGAACAATTAAGCATCGGTGGATAACCACAACCTTTAACGTTAGGTAAAAGTCGTGCTTCTCGATAATACCATTCAGAATCGTTCCCCATGAGTCCAGTAGTTCTTTCTTCTTCGTAATCGTAATCTTCAAGGAGACCTCTTTTTTCACGTACACTCACTTCTGTTGACATTGTTGAAAGCATTGCAGTTAAGTTTGGATTAATATATCGCTTATAATCGACTAAAATTTGAGTGCAGTCGTAGATGTCTTTTGTACAACCTTCACGACAAGAAGTCCAGCTACAGTTTGATGCTCCGAGTCGTCTGTTAACTTTAACTGTCACACAAAAGGCAGGTTGTTCATCAAATTCCATGAATATTGTTGTGAATGCTGGGTCAATGACGAAAGGCACCAGGAATAAGAATGAAAATAGACTAAACGTACCCAGTAGTACAAAGAAAGCAGTAATATAAAAGAGCAGTTTCTGTTTCCAAGTTTTCTTGACGTCTTCTTCCCCCATTGTAGCTTGCTAATGTCAAAGGGAATCCTAATCTTGGAGCCCACCATCTGAATTTTCCAATAAGCGCGAGCGGCTTCGGCCAACTCACACCGTAAATCCTCCCCAAGTCGCCTTCTTAACCGTCACATAAAATTAGATTAGATACCATTGCTGCTTATCATGTTCTTCTAACCTTTATTTCGCGTGCATACAAACAACTTCTATATAGTCCTTCAAATTTATACATACTAATATGACATTCCAATGTTTTCCTTTTTAACTTACGTAACAGTAAAACTCCTAATACGTTAGAGGAAACACTTAATTTAATTATCACAGAAAGTCTTGAAAATTTTCTTCTAATTTACTTGTAATATACTGTACGTACGATGGTTTTCAAGCACATTAGACCATCAGAGTGCATAGAGCGAGAGCGTCGAGAGCGTCGAGAGCGTCGAGAGCGTCGAGAGCGTGTCGTAACGTTACGCATGCTGTTATAAGCACTGCAGTTCACCACTTCGTGTTTACAATATCGATTCGACACTGGCGCCACGGCAGCTCCTGCAGATTCGTCCGTCCGTCTGTCCGTCCGTCCGTCCGACCGTCCGACCGTCCGACCGTCCGACCCTCCGACCGTCCCACCGTCGTCGATGGTTCGAAACTTTCACATCGCAGCGCCGCACTGTGGCCAAGCCGGCGAATCTGCCGGACATTTTTGTCGTTTGTGAAAGTTGCCATGTTCATTTTTGATTTCAACATTTTTGATACTTGCTTAAAGATTCTGCAGACAGGAAATATTCCACTTAAACTAATTTAAAGCTAAATTAAGCTAAAAATATAGAGGACTATTGGGGAGTATGATATTCCCTTACATATAATACAAACAATATTGTCCAGTACCAGCACAAAGGACACACGCTCATTTCATTAAGTAACATACTGTTTCCTTTAAATAATTTTAAGTAAATAGAAGTGACTGAAAGATATATATATATATCATTTCATGTCCTCTTCAAATATTGGTGGATGCGCTCTTTAAATTCGCTTTTTTTTTGTTTATAACTTTATATATGTACCATTACAATAGTTTTTTCTTTTTTCAGTTAGCATCAGATAGTATATTTTGATACATGTCACAGAAAAGCATGTTTAAAAGAATAATTTATTATATCTGAAGATAAGTTGTTATGATTAATTTTTCGTTTGAATCTTTTTGTCTTATGAAAACATTGTACTGACATTATTTTACCTACAGTACTATACTTATTACAGAAATAAACTATTTTTTAATAAATCATCTGTGTAACAACAGACATATTTGCCAAATTCGCTTATTTTGTATGAAACTTATTGTATAAATGCCATTAAAAAATTAAAATAAAATAAATACACATTTTTCAGGATTTCTCTCTAAATTGTATAGTTACTTATTATTGAAAAAGTGATTATTTGGTTGGAATATTTGCCCTTTGAATGCTAAAACTTTTTGGCAATGTTTTGTGTATGTTTATTGGGTATTATTGCTATTTTCATTTGATGTGTATTTGTTATTCAATATTGAGAAATTTTTTCTAAAACAAATTATCGGATTGTTCCGGAACTCGTGGCAGTGGTACAAAAATTAAATATAGAGTTATCTTCTATAAGATTTTACATATGAAAAATACAAATTTTACAACCTAACCTGACTTAACCTAATCCTTTTCAAATATTTTACTAAATCAAAAATTATTTAAATTGTACTTTGTAACTTCCGTTAATTCTTCCTTTAATATCCTTTAAGTTCCAAAAATTATTATGCAACTTTATTATGCTATTCAAGTTATAATTCTACTTAAATAAGTTATGAAAGTGAAATAAAAATGGTGTAGTCAGCACAATAAAATATCAAGGAAGTTGAAGGAAATTCAAGGAAATTCAAGGAAATTCAAGGAAATTCAAATAAATCCACGTTCACGAGTTCAGATCAATTTGGCAGGTATTGTGGAGTACGTATTTTATGTATCAGTTGTTGAAAGACCGCGGCAACACTGGCAAAATTCAATTGGTGCGCCAAACAGTGTACATATGCGGTAGCCACCCTAGACACCGCCAACGACACCGTCACTCGTTACTACCGCCACCGACGCTGTCAAACATTCAAGAACAAAATAGAGCGAGTAAGTAAGTATAGCACAAAAACTTGAGCTTAATTCATTTTGCTTGATGTTCTCGTTTTTGTACGTCGTGTGCCGTATCTAAATGAATCAATTGAATCGAATTTTATTATTATTCATTATTATTATTATTATTATTATTATTATTATTATTTTGCAATGCAATTTTGATTAGTTAGGTTAAAGGAGCAAGTAAAATAAATAAAAGGACGAGGGGAGAGGTTGTGCGCATTGTATTGATTAGAAAGAGTAGACCGACTATTCTGCAGTGGTCTGTCTATTGATCAATGAAGGCGCGCGATTCCGTTTACTCGTACATGTACCGTTCCGTTTTCGGCAGTTACGTAGTCCTTGTCTAACCGCCGTTCAGGCCGTTTTCGTGCGAGCACACGTAAGAACGGTATGCGAATTGGTGAAACATGCCCAAAAAGAAGCCCGTTCCCGTTGAAGACCTTATCATCCCACCACAGGACACTAAAATTTGCGGGACGATATGTCTATGTCAAATGACTCTAGTTTTGAGCAGTGTAGCAATAGTTTATTTAACAGTAGCGATTTATGTGCCGTCAACTCGTGCTATGAAATCTGGAATTACCGAAAACCCTGTGATGTGTACGACAACCAGAGCAGTAACAGTAGAAACCTGCGACTGGGGATCTTGTGGGGAGTGGTGTCTTAGCAAAACATCCGGTTCCTGCATGCAAATATATGTTAATCTTAGACAAAACGGCTCAAATTTACTCATGGCAAATTGTACAAATATCGCACAAAAATTTTGTTACGGAAAAGATCAAGAAAACGCCAAGAAAAGCAGATGCATTGCTGATGAATGTAAAAATTTGACGGGAACCTTCAACTGTTCAATGGGAATGTGCTACGACATCACCGACTCATTCGAATGTATTTATAAAGAAACAGATCCACCTTTAAAATGTTCGGGACGGAGAGGCAAAATAACTTGCATAGATCTGGATGGCTTGTACAATTGTAACAGAGGAACCTGCGAAAGAATCAGAACACCGTATAATTGTGACAGACAATGCGGGGATATTCCGACTAGAAACAAAAATGTAATAGTTTTAAGTGGTGACGAGGTTTATCTGTCGCAATGTCAAAGATGTTTAGACTCGGACACCGGTGAGGAAATTTGGAACGAATCGCAAGATAACATACTCATGGCGTCTTGTTATACGATCCTTAACACCAGCAGGGGCCTCGAAGCGACCGACTGCATAAACGGTTCCCTGCTTGCAAATAATATACTCACGGATCTCACAAATTTCACCTACTTAAGTTACCTTAGCGTTTTTGCAACAATACCACTTGACGAACGGAAATTGGTCGCCCCTCCGGAACCTGATCTTCTTATAGCCAACGAAAGCAAGCTTCTTATAAATCTTGAGGGTTGCGTTAACACGTTGCGTGACGAATGTAAAGATTTCCTTAAATACTACGGAAAGGATGGCACAGATCATAACGCTCGAGCACGTTTTCCTTGCTACTTTTCATCGGACGATCCCGCTGTGGTTGTCGCACGTTTCGATCTGGCCACGACCACTAAACAATTTTTGTTTGCCTCTGTAGTGCCGTCTGTTCTCTTCGTCATATCATGTAGTACACTTATATTATGTCAAAAAACTGTTGTCGTCGGTGATGACGCTAAAATGAGGTTTCAGAGTTGCATTAAGAACGAAGACGAAGACGAATGCGATAATATTGAAAAGACAGCTTCTACTAACAACATGCCAGATCGTGGAGGAGGAAATTCGATAATGGCACTTTGAGATCAATCACGTACGTATCTTTATGTAAAAATTAAGATCCATTTCCATTCAAATATCCACATATCCACATATCCACATATCCACATATCCACATATCCACATATCCACATATCCAAGATTTTCCACATGAAGTTTTATAACTTAAAAATAGTGCAGCTACACTTCTAAATATCTTATCTTAAATCTTTTAAATGTTTAAGCACAATTATTAATTATAATTAATGCTGAATTATATATTTTATATCGCATCTGCTAAATTTCTTACTTAATAATATTATTTTTTTTTTAAGAAACTAGTATAAGAAATAATATAAATATAAAATATATAAAATTTAATTTTTCTTTTAGTTTATGTTATAGTAACTAACTACATTTACATAATTTCAAACGTTTCGTGCACAATGCACAATTATTTCTATCAATTCCTTCCAATTTATTTAAACAACAAAGTCAGAATCAATATCATACAATTTACACATAAATTTAAATAATAAATTTAATCCTTTAAAACTATATAGTTGCTATCTTATATAATATAATAAAAGATAATAAATAATAAATAGTTGAATCAAAAAGAACTACTACTATTATTTGATTGTTTCGATTATTTTTAAATAATTTAGAAAATATTGATTAATACCATTCTATACTGTACTAAAAATATACTATAATATATGGTATGCCCGTTTGAAAGTGGAACATCGTCATCAAATTTGTATTTTTTGTCTGAGTTTGACAAACTTTTTCAATTGTACAGCATGGAAATACGTATTTATAAATAAAATATTACATTTCTTGGCCCAAAACCAAAATCTATAGTGAAATCATCACTGTCAAACAGAAATGATCCTATTTTTCAAAAATATTCGAATATTTTTATTTATACTATGATAGTATATAGTTAAACTTTTTAAATTATATTTGCTTTCACCAATCTACCTTCCAATTCTATGATGCATTTATATCTTTTTCGTAAATTTAAGTTTTAGTTTTAATATAATATAATTAGTAAGATTTCAGGGAGTACTTAAGTAAGTGTGACATTTTGTCTAGATATTTTAATGCAAAACAGAAAATATTTGCCAAAATAGGACAAAAAATGCTATTGTAATTTTATGTAGGTGTACCGCTTCCAAATAGGTCATACTGATTTTGAAATGAATCAATGAAACCATACACCATACATTGATTGACGTTTATGTAAAATTGGAGACTGATTTATTTATTTTAGAACCATTTAATTCTTTCAAAAATTTTCGACACATGAGGTAAGATGATGAGATGTATGATGTATAAATATAAGCACTTCTTGGGTTCTCACTTATAACTACATGTTGTATATATTATATATTATATATTATATATTATTACAATATGCAATTATTAGTTTATATATGTTAATCAAATTTTGTTATTCTTATTATCTTAATTTTTTTCAGGCATTCCCCTTTTGCTAGACCGAGATTAAATCAACAAATTTCTTGGTGAATCCTTCGCTCAGGGGAAAGCGTACTTTTCTATTTATTAGTATATTTCCTTTACAAATAATTACGGAGAATGAGTGGCATAATATTAGAGAAAAATCAACTTACACTTATTTCTATAGCTGAAACCGCTAAATTTTACACTTCATTATGTCTCGGAGTAACGGCTTTCATATCAGTATTTGCATTTCTTTTTTTAATACCATTCGTAGTTGAACCAGGATTCTCCAGTCTCATGGCTGATTATGAACCTGAGCCCGTCACATGCATTGCTACAAATCATGTATATGCGGAAGGTATTTCGAATTGCTCTTGGGCATCATGTCGTGAAGGCTGTACAAGAGAAGCAACTCGTTGTCATCAAATTTATGTCAATTATTCAAAAATTCCGTTTAGTAAGTTTAAAGCATCATCTAATGTCTATTGGGATGTAGCCGACACTCGATTCCTTATCAATACTGAAGGATGTGGTTATCCACCTTCCGTAAACTGTTCCCAGTTTGCCCGCCAATATGGTTACCACAGTGCGGGTACCCCCTTCCCATGTTATTACAGTCGAGTCTATCCCGAAATGGTTGTTGCTCGCTATTCTTGGGATGACACTTTACGTCATTTGGTACTCTCAATTGCCGTACCGAACCTTTTATTTGCGGCTTCAATCGGAGTTTTGAGCTACTGGTATTGTCCTGGTTGTGGCAGATCCTGTCAAAAATATATGCATCACTTTCCCACTGAGTAAGTATCATCTACATCAGATCAGAGTATTTTTCATAATATGATCTAACATAACTTATTTATTTTTCAGGGATGAAGATTATGATGAAAATCCCTACTAGCATTGATATTGATACTGGCCTCGAAATTTTTAGATCCTCTTAACACTTGCTTTCATATTAGGGTTAATAAATCAAATCACATTATTTTACTTTTACAAATAAAATGTTCGTTAGTACAAAATATTATGTTACATGAACTATTTAAAATGTAAATAATTTCAATAATAAAATAAAATGTATTGTTATTGGTTTACTCGTAGTTTTAATGATAAATCAATTAATAAGTTTTGACATTTATCAAAGTGTAATATAATGAATACAGTCGTAGTACACTTTTGAACTGTCTTGAATTTACTTTGTATGACCATATTTTTTAAGAACTTATAATCCTTAATTTTTTGTTTCAAAAAACTAGTGTTTTATAAAGAGGAAAATGTTAATCTGTTAAATTAATATTAATTACATTACATTACTCTTTCTGACAAACTAGATGGCAGAAAAAAAAGAATAATATTTAGTTATGAAACCAATAAAAATATGCTTGCTTAATGTAATTTATGAATATATTAGCTTTCCATGTAAAATTAGGAAACATATTTGGTTTGGGCTTCTTGAATGAGAGAAACTCTTCCTTATATTCCCTTTCAGTACCTTGTACTTGTGAATAAAATGAATATTTGAGAAAAAAATTTATATATTTCCAACACCTGTATTTTTTTTTTAAAATAGTCTAACTGAAAACGTAAATGTGATTGCCTAAATCTACAAAATAAATTATTATACATATTTAAAATAATTCATTAAGTATTTAAACCAGTGATTCTGAATTTTAGAAATATAGATATTATTATTAACTTGTAATTAATCTCTTAACAATTACGTACGGTTGTTTTTGAAATACATTTTGTACATGTTTTATTTTACACGTACAGTCAAAAGAGAGAGCAGGAACCTTACTGATGATGTTGGCATATCAAAAGGATCAACCAACACTGTTTTAAATAATGTTTTGGGCCACAACACTGAATTTTTAAAACACTTTCTGGACAAACATTTAGGGTTGTATCATTGTACGTGCATGCAGGAAGTTAACAATTATTTATTTATAAAAATGGGATCAGATAAATATACAAATTACGAAAATAGTTAATACAATATGTAGTACGCAAGACCTGGTTTTATTGATTCACGAATATTATGATTGCAGAGTATAATTTATTTTTCATATAAATTTAAAAAAATACACATCACTACATCATCCGTGATTACGATCTAGAAAATTCATATATATATATATATATATATATATATAAAAGAGCTATCTAGTAGGTGACATGTGAATAAATAATAAATATGAGTAATAACAGTTTGGAGCACGCCTGCGTGTAGATTTGGACGGCGACGGTGACGGTGACGGCGACGGCGTCGGCGTCGACGCTCAAATAATCCTCCAGTCGACCTCAAACTGGTGTTGTAGTATTATGTTGAATGGCAAAACTTATTTTTGAGATGTAGAATAAACTGAAGTAATTAATACTTTAATTAATATAATACTTACACGTGCCTTTATCTATCAAAATTATAGAAATGGCCCGACGAAATAAGTGTAAACCCCGTCTAATACCCCAACAAGATAAAAGAATTTGTGGTTGTATTTGTTTCTGTCAGTTAGTGGTTGTTTTCAGTTGTGTGTCTCTTATATATCTAACTGTGGCGATATATATCCCATCATATAGAGCTTTTAAGTCAAACTTTGAGGAGAGACCGGTAATGTGCCAAACAATAAATACAAGTTTGCTCAATAATTGTAGTTGGGCTTCGTGTGGCGAATGGTGTCTTACAAAGGCCTCAGGATTTTGTCCTCAAATCCATGCAACAACCAGACAAAATGGCACTAGGGTGGAATTCAGAAATTGCACTTCTTTTCATACATCGTTTTGTCCACCGGTTAACACAAATACTCTTAGAAAACACAACTGTAACAACGGAACAGAATGTAGTCAGCTTCGAGGTGTATTCAATTGTTCCTTAGGACATTGCATGAACATTTCTCAAATATACGATTGCCATTATAAAGCTGATGGTTTTATAGTCGACAGCGACAAAGATAACATGAAATTAAATGGATTTTTTGAATGCAAAGGCTCCAAATGCACTAAAATTAAAAAAGCTTTTAATTGTGACAGAATATGTAAAGACAATATTACGTCTATTTCAAAAAATGTTTTCATTATATCTGATAACAGTGTACATCAAGCGTACTGCGATTCGGCGTTTGCTTCTACCAAAGCCAATGGAAACGAAGAAGGTTTTGAAATAGAACCGACACTTTTTTGGACCAAAAAGAAAAAGGAAATTTTCATGGTTTCATGTCATATTGTAAATTATGATGCCACTAATGTTACTATAGAGTAAGTAAACTTTCATTTATACAACTTTGATTTCGTTTGATTTGATCAACGTAACGTTAACTTTCATTTATAACTGCACCTAATAATTAAGCATTTATTTCTTATATATGTATATACGTTTACTATTTTAATTTTTTTATATGAAAGCGTAAATAAAATTAGTTCGAAGATGAAGGTGGAGGTGGAGGTGGAGGTGGAGGTGGAGGTGGAGGTGTAGGTATAGGTGTAGGTGTAGGTGTAGGCGTGTATAACTCTAAATTCGATGCTATGTCATCATTACAACAACAATAACAAATCTAATTTATTAAAAACTTAACTTAATTATTGTTTTCAAATTTAAAAATTAATATCTAACCAATCACATTTCGTTCCTGACAAGTGGATATCATCAGTTATTAAAATTTTGATTATTGTTTAATTTTATTTTTAATATTAATTTTAACAATAAATTTGTAATTAATAAAATTCTTGAATTTTACAAAGTCACAAACGTTCAATTTCCATTTAAAAATTTGGATACAACTATCACCATACAAAGGGTCATTTCATCTTGTAAAATCAAATGATTGATGTATTGATTGACTTTTGATAAATATGATCAATAATTAAAACTTGACAACATTGACAGATCGATGTAATATTAATAATATTTAATTAATGTGTAAATAAAGTGAAACGTCTACTTTTACATCAGTTGGTATCAAAACTGTGAAAAATAAGATCGGTACGAATATAATCTTTATACTATTTCGTGCAGAACACATTTATGAAATAGTAATTAAGTGATCCTAGAGGTGGTTTATAAGTTTTATAAGCGACAGTACAATGATATTAACAATAGTCTATAAAGGAGGAAGTGGTTCAACTTTATTCATACCTGTATTATCAAAGCTCGTCAAGTTTAAATATCGTTAATTAATTATGTCGATTTCAATAATTAATGACTCAAAATATATGCCATAAAATGTCTATGGTTCAATTAGAAATAAAAAGTAATGTAGGTGTTTCCATCTTAAATGCTTAGATGGCTACACTGTACACTTCTACTATACCGTAAGTTAGTTAAAAATTAGATCAAATTTATTTAATAATATAATAAAATAATATAAATAATGGTTGGATGTAACGCTATACAAACAACATATTAACGTATTTTTGATTTCTAAACAACCTCAATTCATTTCTATGTTACATGGCATTCCAGTAGGGCCAAATCACGAGGAGTAAATTTTAAATTAATAGTCAAGCATAATGTGTACAGCATATTTAATAATATTAAAATAGTAAATTATTTGAGCTTGATGTATTGGTCATATCTGGAGCAGTGGAATGGTAGTAATTATGCAAGAGAATTTATCTAGCAGCAGCAGCAGCAGCAGCAGCAGCAGCAGCAGCAGCAGCAGCATGGTTTTTAACACGCATTTATATGAAATGATAATCCAGACAATGAACTAACCACAAGGACACAACGACAAGCTGTTTTACGGTGAGTGTTTCTTCATGGCGGATGCAAATGGCATAAACCAGCTCAACTTTATCTAAGCGAGGAGTGATAGAAATTACTTTTACTTACTCAAACCATATTAAAATAAACAGTCTGAGCGAATCTAACTAAACAATTAGTTATGAAAACATTGTCTATAAGTGAAGACATCATCAACAACAACAACAACAACAACAACAACAACAACAACAACAACAACAACAACAACAACAACAACAGTTCCTTGGTTATTTTTAAATGAAAGTCGCTGGTAATTATAAACAACATCATTCTAAAAAAGTCGAAAAAAAGTAATGTGGCTGAGAACTAGAGTGCTTTGTCACGTTTTGAGGACAGAACAAAAATAAAAATAAATAAAATAGTTCTTAGAGACAAAAACATTCTTTCACCCTTTATAGAATTGATAAAGAAGTTAGAAGGTAAGAAGTTCATGTTACTAAAGACGACGCGCTGCGATGCGATTGTGGAAAGACCTCAACTGTAGAAAAAGTCTAGGATTCAAGTAGAACCAAAGTCAGAGAGTAGTTAACATCTGTATCAGTGACCAACTAATTTCTTTTTGACAAAAATGCCATTGTCCAATAGTTATAATTTGATCACGAAGTTTTCAAAATTTTTCATTTATTTATATAGCAAAATATGAATATTTTCTTTTAACTTACTCAGTTAGTATACTATGTATGTTGTATTTTTTTCTCATCAATTTTTCTAACCTAGTATAGTGTCTAGTATTCGATTTATTTATTTTTGAAAGGATTATTGTCATAATTACATGTAACATAGTTAAACGAGTTAGTTGTAACAAGTTAACGACATAACTAAATTTAATTGATCTCGATACTGCTCCCGTAATCTACATAAATGCCACAAGTGAAAAAATAAAGAGGGTGTTTTAATGTGTTCGTTGCACCCAAATAACCCCAGAATACAGTAATAAAACGGTAGATGAAGTAAAGAACGTAATTTATTAATTAATTAATTATTATTGGTGGTATTTGAGTTTTTAGTAATTTAGCAAGTGGATAAATACTGCGAAGGATTGTAGTAAAATCCAATTAACTTTATTTCATAGATATGCTTAATATTCTGTTTATACTGAGAAGAGATAGTAAAATCTGTTGAATATGATACAAGAGGAAGTAGAAGCAAATATTTTTTTCTTGATTTCGTTAGTTGCTCTGTTTTTTCGGTTTGAATATTACAGATGGACCCATCGGACACCAAAAAATTGATGTCACAATTCTGTCTACAAATGGAACTAACTTTTTTTTGGAGCCAATTGTTTCCTATAAGTACATTTGGGAGTCCCATGTTTCATCCATCGTTATAAATCAACGAAAATTTTCATTGGGCGATACGCAACACTTTGAAGTGTCTATCAGGTTTACTAAGTTGTACACTATACATCGACCATCAACAAATATCACTTTGTGGATTCATCCTAACAGCTCTTACAGCACAGTTTAAATTCTTCTTATTGTTATAATGGAAGGAGCTTGACTATCTATCTCCTATAATGATAATATTCAGAAATGTTCACTATTGACGGCTGACAAACTTATACTAACTTTAAACATGGGAATACATAAGAATAAATAAATATAAGAATCCATAAACTTTTACCTAAAAGTGGACCCTAAGAAGATTTGACACACCCAATGCACGTTGCCAAAAATTGGTGTTTCTTGAATAACTCAAAGTCACCAGTGAAAGTTGTTAAAATTAATTTTGCCTGCTGGAACTAGTCTAATAATGTTTATATCTTCAATTTTAAGTATGTTTTGGAATATTAATATGTTTTTAGCATAATCTATGAACTAAAAGAGTACTATTATTTTTCTCAATAACTGCTTAAATACTCTTTTAATTTAATTAAAAAAAATAGTATTTAAATTACATTGTATCTAAAGGAGAATTCGCAACATTTTATTACAAAACCACAACTTGTCAATGCATATTTAAAATATAATCTTGAAGAAATTGACGTTTATCTAATTGAATAACTTAAATATACTTAAATTATTATTGCAAATTAAAAACAACAGCAGTTCAAATAATTTAAGCAACAATAATTAAAAATTGGATATTATTGGTATTTTGTGTACTCAGTCTGTGTGAATTAAGTGCCTTTGGTCATTCACTAATTTTTCAAAGTTATTTGTTATTCAGTTTAAAATTAGTTCAGATTGAGATTCAGAAAAATTGCTAATATTATATATAATAAAATATAGTAATATTAACATACTAAAAAATAATCTTTTCTTTCAATCCTAATACCATATATTACCAAAAATGTCCAACAATCCACCATGGTCAACAGCCTCCCGCACTATAAATTTTCAAGTATTATGCAGATCTTCTTAGACAGATGTTGAAGATTACGCTTTACCTCATGTTACCAGGGATTTTGCCATTTTTCGGTACGTGATAGTCTCGTTGAATTCCAGGAGTTCCAAGCGGACTTATGTAAAAACATCACAGGATGATTTTCTTCAAACCAAGTTGTTCTACTTTACATGATATAATATAAAAATCTACCCTTTTCAAATGTTAGAACAGCTGTATATAGAGCGAAGAAATGCGTTCCTTCGACGTAAACTCGTATTTCAGTCGGACGTCACCTAATTTGATTTGTTTCACAATGCCTCACAGCATTACTTATATGAATTTATTACATGTTTTTCATATGTTCGTTGTAGAATTAATAAATGAATGGATGGTTGTGAAATTACGAAAAATGAAGCAAATATAATTTGAATATGACGAGTTTTATTTAATTCTTGTTTTTCTGGACGTCTAGATCAAATACAAAAAGGTATGGGCTGATTACCGATTGAGGTACAAAATCACTCTTGTGAAATATATATCCGTTAAAAAGTATTATACATTTTGCTTATATCTCTTTCTATTGATCCAACGTTATTAGTAAGTTTAGTTTTTAGGCAGTTGGACCACAAATACATATTTTCTTAAATTTCAATTAGAATGACATATATTTTCTACAACCATTTTATGCATTATTTATTTTTTTTTATTTTCATTCTTTTTGTCCACAGGAAAATGTACCTGTACTTGAAGTTAGAAGACACTTATCAGTTATTATTTTATTATATTTTAAACGCCCAAATTTCAAATGTGTTCTCGAGTTGACATACTTTGTTTTTATTTCCTCACTTGTGATATAATATACAACTTATTGATTAATTAGAGAAAGGAAATAAAGTGGTGTCACCCTCGGTTCGAGTACCATCCCCTGCTTATATATATATATATATATATATATATATATATATATATATATATATATATATGTCGGAGGGTTCATGTGAAACGCAAGTAGTACTATGGGTTGCATACTTATAGTACTTGGGTGGAATCAGCGGAAGTGCTAAGCAGGGGATGGTACTCGAACCGAGGGTGACGGTAGAGGAGACCTGCGAGGGCGGACAGTTAAGCTCTGTCAGGGAAGCTGTGTAGAAGTCTTGGCTTGGCTTGGCATAACCGTCGGGATCACCGCGTTTCATACGACTCCTACCTAATTGTTTTACTATTAGTTGTAATCCTGTGCCTGTTAGTTCAATTACATTGTAAGGACTATTTGCGTGTTATTTAATATTCGAAATGGCCTATAATCCTGACCGCGCTGCGACATATATATATATATATATATATATATATATATATATATATATATATGATTGGTCGTGACAAATTAGAAGTTATCTGACCAAGAAGTAAAGAGTTTTATTTATTTTCAGGGCTACAGACTGCATTAATGGAACTTTGTATAATTCTACCTCAATTCCTTCTCCGTATGTGACATTTAGACAATTTTGGAATTTGACGGAAAAATTTAGAGAAGTTTTGGATCCATCGAATGCATTTGTACCAACTCAATCAGTTTTGACAATTTACAATACGTCACGCTTACTAATTAATTTGGATGCATGTGTAAATACTTTAAAAGGTGAATGCTTAGAATTTCTTCAGACTCATGGCAGAGATGGAAGGAATCAAACGGCTCAATCGAGGTATCCATGCTATTATAATAAAGTAAGTAGATCTCCCAGTTCTTTTACAGACTTAACTATGTCATAGTAAATATAAGAACCAATTAGAATTATGCATTCTGGTAATAGACTTTCATTAGTACCAGTTGACACATACCAAAATCCCTTAGGTTATATTGAACAAAATTTTTATTTCTGGCAAGAACACGTACTTTTTACATACATGATTCTATCGCTGTTTTCTATTGCCTTTTTCCTTTTCAACAAAACAATAATCATTCTACAACTTTGATTTCAAAGTAATAGTCTAAGCACTCATAAAGATTTCCAAGATTTAATCGACAAGTAACAATCCGTCTTGTGATGGTTACATTCGAAATGAATTGGCATTATGTACATTGACAATTACTTAAAAGTTATCTAATTAATATAAATGTTAAGGCTTTCGTGATCATTCTCACAACCATTTGTACTGTGTATCCGACTTGCCTGACAGCTGGTAGCTGGATTCATTGCACCGAATCTTTGATCAATTTGTCTAAACAAAAATCTTCCCGATGAAGAACGGATATTCGTAAAGAAATTTCTTTAGTTTAGTTTAATAGATAACATTTTTACTATTTTTGGACTTATATGTTTAGCGATACATAATATTTGATTTTGATGCCGTTTTTTTTTTTAATATTAAAATAAATTAAAACAAGTAAATTTATCATTAACAGGATGCAATGTCTTTGAAAGTGACTTTATATACATGTGTAGCTATAGGTATTAATTAATAAGTTGTCAAAGTATACTCATAAGTTATCGAAGTATATATATTTATATATTTTTATGACAAATTATTTAATTACATCTTATTTTATTTCAGAATAGCTCGTTTTCTGTAATAGCAAGGTACAACCTGAAGAAAACACGAAGAGATTTGATTATTGCAATAAGTATTCCATCTGTCCTTTTTGTTGTGTCATTTATTGCTCTATGTACCATAATGCAATCAGTTCGTGTTGACGATGATACCAAAATGCGTTGCAAATATTGTTTTGGGAAATATAATTCTGACATAACTGAAATGATAACATCTAATAGTAAATATGAAGTGTCATCTCCAGAGTCAGATGGACCATTTAGAAGAACCTGATTTTTTAATTTTGTCATATTTAGTTTCATATTTTTTAAATTTACTATATTATTAAGAGAAAAAAAATAATCAAATTGTACTGTAATCCATGCATGTTCTTAGTAAATTAGTTCTTTCCAATCTTGAATATACGAGTATCTAAAGAATGCCATTAAAATAAAAAATTTATTAAATTAATTATTTTTATAAAGAACCAATTTACTACTTGTACATAAATGTCATGTCCAAATACTATAAGAATTATGTATTTATTTATTTATTTATTTATTTTAGTACAAACTCAACTTGCGTCCCCAAAATTAGAAAAACTAAATTTCTTGTCGACTGTGTAATTACACTTAATTTACGGTTTTTAAATATTTTATTGAAACATTATATTTAAATCACATCCACATATTCGTGTCTCAAGAACTAGTTATGTGAAAGCGTTGAATTAGATGTATAATATATAGCTTCTAGTGACTCAATGGCGTACACAAATTAAATGTGATTTCTAACATAATTTTATATGCATATAAATTAAGTTTTTCCAAATTTTGATGACGCACCCTACATAAATAAATAGTTATTCAATTTCAACACCATTTTTCGTGACTTTGAAAATTAAGCTGAATTAATCCTTGTTAAAATAATATTACTTTTAAAGTCACAATAAATATTATATAAACTTCCAATGTCATATTCAGTTGAAATTGGATTACATTTTATATTTAAAAATATTTTAGTATTAGGGTGGATAAAAACATACAACATATAACACGTGATTAAAATGGGTCCAAATTTCATATTTAGCTGTTGAAAGAAAAATGATTATTTATAATGATGAGATGTGCATCATCATCGTTAAATATTCTAAATTTTTTAATTCTATTTTAGGAGATACTAGTGACTAGCGTCAGAAAAAGAAATGTTTAATAAACTTCACAATTTATTAGAACCAATTCATTTGTATCGAGAGATATTTGATAGATGATAGATTTCATGTGGCTTGTTTCGCAGTAACTAACCAAAACTAAGTTTAGTATAAGTTTCTTACTTTTTTATTCAAAATGATAAATATATTTTCTCCTGTATTCAATATTTTTATATATTTTTGGCTAATTTGTATTCTTAATATTACTTTCTGCAAAATTGTGCCAACTTCTGTTTTCTCCAAATCTGTTGCTTGTCAGTATCACTAGTTGTGAAACAAGTAATTATCTTGTACTTGTCTGTACTAACCAACTTCACTGTTTACACCGTGGACGGTACTTTCTTATAACTGGTTCATTTTGTCGATAACATGTGAACCAAATTTTTTCCGATGCTTTGAAGAATTTGGAAAAGACATAGTTTTACTGGTCTCATAAACTTTAATAATTATGCATTTGCTATTGTTGTTGTTCCAGTTTTATGTATCGTTCTGCACTCTCTAGAACCTTCATTTTCTTCACACATATCCTGTGAAGAAATTTGTTTTATATAAATATTTCCAAATTGTTTACAAAATTACTTTTCATGACTAAAAAAATTACCATGAAAGTAGAATATTAGTATTTAACGGTGGTTATGTGACATTCTCCATTATACAAATATGATAAAATAAATGAATTACTTCATTAACAATAAATGTAAAAAAATAACGATTTAATTTGAATTAAAGCCATGTGTAATCCATTATAATAATATACAAAAATAAATTAACTTTTGTACACAAATTGCCTTAATCGCAGTCAAGGTGTAAGGTTGGTCACTGAAGTGATTAATTTTCGTCGACTCAGCAAAGTGACGTTATTGGGAGTATTCGGTGATATAGAGGTGGATTAGGATAGATTAAGTAAATACACTTCTAAAACTTTTTGTATAATCTATGATCATATGGAAGAACGGATACATGAAATAAAAAAAAAAAACAACGAAGTTTCGCTAATCATTCCATATAAATATTCCCAATATTTCGTCACTGTGTAAATTACATTACACCATATTTTCCTTACATCATGATTGCATCAACAAAAGTAAAAAAATTAATGAAATATTTTTAATATACAGCAACTACAAAATAATATTTTTTTAATTACTTGTTTGTAGTGGTCACCCCCGAATATAAAATTGTGTAACCAGTATATAGTGCTTTATACTGTCAAACAATAAGTTTTTTTCAGAAAATAAATAAATTAACAATTAATGTCAACTGGGAAATTTTCTTATAAAACACAAACAGACCTTATCAATAATAATATTAATAATATGTATAATTCATTCATATAAATAAATGTTAAAACAAAACGATGATAAAAGCTAAATCAGTAATGAAATTTGTAAATTAAATTTTTGTCATAAATGTGCATGGTTGTTAAAAGAATAAAAAACAATAAGAATAAAATTTTAAAAAAATGTTTTAAATTATATTTATCATATGCACTCGGGCCATTGTATCTGTATACTACCTCCATGGAAATACTTGACAGGGTTACAAAGCATATTTGTATAAAGCAATATTGTAATCTATTATTAGAATACTGAAATTTGAAATACGCTACATAGATGGCGCACCATCTGTTCAGTGTTATGGTGATATATAATGTTTATCTAAATTTATGGTGAGGTTGTGATAGGTTTAACACAATTTACTCCAATAAGTGTTTTTTATATTATTTACTGTTTATTCGTACTATTTTATAAACACGAAACTAAAGAACGATAACTGTTATTGGGAAGTTGGCGTGTGAGTTGGTAGATGGCGATTTCGTTTGCCATTATCGCCAACATTATTTATTTTGTATCCCAAAAACTTCAGAAAAATAACTTAACTAAGTATGTTAGAAAGTTTTAAAATGTCATATTTGGTAAGTTGTTTATGTTGTTAAAATAAAAATTGATTTGTTTATTCAATAAAATTGTAGGACGGACTTGAATTGTGGTACCATGATAATGCATTTTTGGCATATGCAAGGTTATTTATTATTCTCTTGATTACCATGCAAGTAGGAAGTTGGATATGGTGTAAATATAAAAGACATAGTTGTGAAGGAATTCAAGCACAATTATTAAGAGCATTTGAGGTTTGTATGCAATTATTATTTAAATTATTAATGTACGGTCAGCGATAATTCTTCAGTACACCATGAAGACCAAATTCGCTTGTGTTGCAAGTGTTTAAATGCAATAATAGGAAATAAATGTTTTCTGACGTATTGTTGTGACAGAGTGTCATGATTAATTTTTGACAAATTAATAATATTACTGTTGTTACAATATGCATTTTGAATAGGATATTAACAAACGAAACCGCAAACGAAATTGAATACGAAGTGTATAACGGTGATCAGTCGCTGAGCGTTCAATAATATTTATATATACTTTTGTCTATCTTATGCAAATTGTAGTGTTTTAATTATTATATTTGTATTGTATTTCAGGAAAATAAGATTGTGGAAATCATAGAAATATTAAATTCACATCCCAATATCATCAATCAGTCAATTTTAGATACCGGATATACACCATTTATGGTAATTATATAAAGTAAAGAATCTTAATTGTTCTTACAAATTTGTTTAAATATTTAGATTGCGTGTTCATTAAACGAGACTCTGTTAGTCAAAGTTATGTTATCAAAAGGTAATAAAAATAAATATATAATTTTTAAATAATAACATTGATTGAAATTTAGAAATATAAAAATTAAATTAATATATATTTGCAGGTGCCGATATTCACAAAAACACACCTCACAATGATTCTGTTTTTTATTTGGCAATATTTCACTATATTAGAAATCCAGGAAATTTAGATGCTTCTTGTATTCGAGAACTTTATTATGCAGGATGTGATATTAATGCACCCAATGGCAACGGGTACACGCCTTTGCAGATGGCTGCGATGTTTGGCCACACTGCTCTTGTAAATTGGTTGCTTAACAAAAACGGCTCCGTATCGGTTTATCCTCATCCCATTGCAATTGCTTCTTCATATGGTAATATTATATAATATGTTACAGGAGATATATTATTAAAAGTATAATTATTATCTCTTGCAGGTCATCTAGAGACAGCTGAGCTTATTTCCAATTGGGTTATTTCTCAAGAATATATGTTGAATTAGACATGTATATATTTTTTTCTCTAATCTTACGGTTATATATCTGAATTAAATATGTCATTCTAATTAATATGAAATTCGTATGTAATAGGATACAATAAAATTTATATTAATCATTTTATTAAATTTTAATTTTAATAAAATTAGGGTAAATATTTTTTTGTAGAGTCATTTTGGTTACTCCCATTATTAAAATTGGAAATCATTCATCATCCATGAGATCCATGAGATCCATGAATTATTGTGTGAAAATTTTAGTCATAATTTTTTGGGTTTAGTGTTAAAATATGTCTTAAGAGGAAAATTTGATTTCCTTGGTATATTTTTGGTGTATTCATTGTTTTTTATATAATAAAAACACATACACGTTATAATATGTATTCATAATCTATGGGAATAATAATAATTAAAATGAATTTCACCCACTTAGGTTTTCTGTACCGTCATTGTCTGTTAGAGTACCAGTAACAGGTACCACTATAATATGTTTAAGTTAGGGAATTCAATATTCGTTATTTACAGTAAACGTGCGGTGTGTGCTGTTAAAAAATAATATCTATATTGAATTGTGGGTTTAATGTGAGTAACATAATTAGAATAAATAATGTTAGGAATTGGGAAAAGCAGGGTGAAATATGTTAACATTCGTTGCACGAGCCGCCGTGGCTTGACAAATAGGTTATGTATGTAATAAATAACGTGCATGAATAGAATAAAATTGTAAGCATGAAATATGTGTTTGGATAATGTTAGTAAAGCAAAAGATAATATTTTGTTCGGAAATAGTAAGATGTGTGATTAATAACGGTGAGATCCGTCGGAAGCAATGACATGATAAATAGGTTATGTAGTGAAAACGAATAAAGTAGAATATTTGTGTGATTTTTGAACCGATTTATTTCGTTCAAAGACTAAAACGTGTATTAGGTTCTTATGCATTAATGTGTGAAAAAAGGGTTCAATTTGTGCAAGAAAAACTAAAAAAATCAAGTAATTTTTTGGAGCGTATTAAAATCGTTACCGGCCTTAGCCGCCCGTCCTCCCCCGCCCTGTCCTCCCTATTGCTGCCGGCGCCATCTAACGATGAGACAACTTGAACATTCCTTGGCCGTACAGCAAATTTAAATATTTCTATAATTTTTCGGCAACGACATCTATCGGTACAATTATTTATATATTCGTGTAGTTGTTGCAAAAAGAATGTGAGTAAATAAAGACATAATACAAATGATTTTAAATGATCTATATCCAATATCGGTATCTATTTATCTGTCTATCTTCCAATTGAAATGAGTGAAGTGTGCTGTCATAGACGGTTTGTTATAAGAGTTGAACTTGCGGTGGTAATTTTTTTAATAAATCTTGTGTTCATATTTAATATTTCAGTGGTTTTTTAAGTATTAAATGATGAAGGATAATTAAAGTTTAGTTTCAGTGTTATTGTCTTAGTATTAAGATTAAATACATTTAGTAGAACAATTAAAACAAAATTTATTTTTTAGGTTAGAGTTTGTTTGTGAAATTTATATTTCACGAGAGGATTAGTCCTTAAACAAGGAGCTTGTGTGTATTATTTAGTAGAAAATCATTAGAGTATTTGTGCTTTAGAGTTAAATTCTCAGAACCTCTGCTTGTTTGTTTATAGAAGCAAACAAATGAAACGGTAAGAAATACATGAATTGTTGAATTGTTTGCCAAAAAAGTATTATCAATTAGTTTTAAAATGTTAATTGATTGTTATATTAGTGTAACTAACTGTCAAATAACATAAGAATGTATGAATGCTATCTGAATTAATGGTGACTGTGACCATTATAGAATAGTGTTTTGAATGTGTTGCTCAGTAAACATTTATAAATAAACGTTGTTATTGGATAATAAAGAACTATTTAATGTGAAATTGATTATATGTTGTACATTAATAACAAATAAGCATTATTATTAGATAATAAATTATTATTTATTGTAAAATTGATTATATGTTGTACATTAATAACAATTAAGGATTAATATTAGATAATAAACTATTATTTATTGTAAAATGTTGTACATTAATAATAAATAAACATAATTATTGGTCAACTAGTCATCATTTATTGTAAAATTTATTATAAGATGTATATTATTAATAAATAATTGTTTGTTTTATTTACATAACAATTGCTTGATTTCAATTTTGGTGAGGTTTGGTTTGGTCTCATTTAGTTTCAAGTCCTATTGTCAGGTGTGGACTCGGGTAGTTCTGAGTGTACAAATTATATTTTGGTGTGGTCTCGGGTATCATTTGGTGAAATATCAGTTATATTTCGGTGTGGTTACAGATATATGATGTGGCCATACGATCCTGATTAATGGTGAAGTCTCAGGTGTTTAGTGGAGTGTTTTCAGGTATTATCTGATGTCTTTATTTTTTTGTATCGTGGTCTCAAGTCTTTACGGATGTGGTCTCAGATATTTGCAAGGTGTGGTGTCAGGTAATATTTGGGTGTGGTCTCTGGTATTTTATGATGCGGTCTCAGGAAATAATTGGGTGTGGTTTCAGGTATTTAATGTGGTCTCAGTAACTTTAATGGTGGTTTCAAGAAATTTTGGATGTGGTCTCAGATATTTAATGTGGTCTCAAAAATTTTAATGGAGTGGTAATTTCAGGTGTGGTCTCAAGCATTTTTTTAATTGTGGTCTCACGTCTAAACAGAAGCAAGGTTAGGTTAGGTTAGGTTAGGTTAGGTTAGGTTAGGTTAGGTTAGGTTAGGTTAGGTTAGGTTAGGTTAGGTTAGGTTAGGTTAGGTTAGGTTAGGTTAGGTTAGGTTAGGTTAGGTTAGGTTAGGTTAGGTTAGGTTAGGTTAGGTTAGGTTAGGTTAGGTTAGGTTAGGTTAGGTTAGGTTAGGTTAGGTTAGGTTAGGTTAGGTTAGGTTAGGTTAGGTTAGGTTAGGTTAGGTTAGGTTAGGTTAGGTTAGGTTAGGTTAGGTTAGGTTAGGTTAGGTTAGGTTAGGTTAGGTTAGGTTAGGTTAGGTTAGGTTAGGTTAGGTTAGGTTAGGTTAGGTTAGGTTAGGTTAGGTTAGGTTAGGTTAGGTTAGGTTAGGTTAGGTTAGGTTAGGTTAGGTTAGGTTAGGTTAGGTTAGGTTAGGTTAGGTTAGGTTAGGTTAGGTTAGGTTAGGTTAGGTTAGGTTAGGTTAGGTTAGGTTAGGTTAGGTTAGGTTAGGTTAGGTTAGGTTAGGTTAGGTTAGGTTAGGTTAGGTTAGGTTAGGTTAGGTTAGGTTAGGTTAGGTTAGGTTAGGTTAGGTTAGGTTAGGTTAGGTTAGGTTAGGTTAGGTTAGGTTAGGTTAGGTTAGGTTAGGTTAGGTTAGGTTAGGTTAGGTTAGGTTAGGTTAGGTTAGGTTAGGTTAGGTTAGGTTAGGTTAGGTTAGGTTAGGTTAGGTTAGGTTAGGTTAGGTTAGGTTAGGTTAGGTTAGGTTAGGTTAGGTTAGGTTAGGTTAGGTTAGGTTAGGTTAGGTTAGGTTAGGTTAGGTTAGGTTAGGTTAGGTTAGGTTAGGTTAGGTTAGGTTAGGTTAGGTTAGGTTAGGTTAGGTTAGGTTAGGTTAGGTTAGGTTAGGTTAGGTTAGGTTAGGTTAGGTTAGGTTAGGTTAGGTTAGGTTAGGTTAGGTTAGGTTAGGTTAGGTTAGGTTAGGTTAGGTTAGGTTAGGTTAGGTTAGGTTAGGTTAGGTTAGGTTAGGTTAGGTTAGGTTAGGTTAGGTTAGGTTAGGTTAGGTTAGGTTAGGTTAGGTTAGGTTAGGTTAGGTTAGGTTAGGTTAGGTTAGGTTAGGTTAGGTTAGGTTAGGTTAGGTTAGGTTAGGTTAGGTTAGGTTAGGTTAGGTTAGGTTAGGTTAGGTTAGGTTAGGTTAGGTTAGGTTAGGTTAGGTTAGGTTAGGTTAGGTTAGGTTAGGTTAGGTTAGGTTAGGTTAGGTTAGGTTAGGTTAGGTTAGGTTAGGTTAGGTTAGGTTAGGTTAGGTTAGGTTAGGTTAGGTTAGGTTAGGTTAGGTTAGGTTAGGTTAGGTTAGGTTAGGTTAGGTTAGGTTAGGTTAGGTTAGGTTAGGTTAGGTTAGGTTAGGTTAGGTTAGGTTAGGTTAGGTTAGGTTAGGTTAGGTTAGGTTAGGTTAGGTTAGGTTAGGTTAGGTTAGGTTAGGTTAGGTTAGGTTAGGTTAGGTTAGGTTAGGTTAGGTTAGGTTAGGTTAGGTTAGGTTAGGTTAGGTTAGGTTAGGTTAGGTTAGGTTAGGTTAGGTTAGGTTAGGTTAGGTTAGGTTAGGTTAGGTTAGGTTAGGTTAGGTTAGGTTAGGTTAGGTTAGGTTAGGTTAGGTTAGGTTAGGTTAGGTTAGGTTAGGTTAGGTTAGGTTAGGTTAGGTTAGGTTAGGTTAGGTTAGGTTAGGTTAGGTTAGGTTAGGTTAGGTTAGGTTAGGTTAGGTTAGGTTAGGTTAGGTTAGGTTAGGTTAGGTTAGGTTAGGTTAGGTTAGGTTAGGTTAGGTTAGGTTAGGTTAGGTTAGGTTAGGTTAGGTTAGGTTAGGTTAGGTTAGGTTAGGTTAGGTTAGGTTAGGTTAGGTTAGGTTAGGTTAGGTTAGGTTAGGTTAGGTTAGGTTAGGTTAGGTTAGGTTAGGTTAGGTTAGGTTAGGTTAGGTTAGGTTAGGTTAGGTTAGGTTAGGTTAGGTTAGGTTAGGTTAGGTTAGGTTAGGTTAGGTTAGGTTAGGTTAGGTTAGGTTAGGTTAGGTTAGGTTAGGTTAGGTTAGGTTAGGTTAGGTTAGGTTAGGTTAGGTTAGGTTAGGTTAGGTTAGGTTAGGTTAGGTTAGGTTAGGTTAGGTTAGGTTAGGTTAGGTTAGGTTAGGTTAGGTTAGGTTAGGTTAGGTTAGGTTAGGTTAGGTTAGGTTAGGTTAGGTTAGGTTAGGTTAGGTTAGGTTAGGTTAGGTTAGGTTAGGTTAGGTTAGGTTAGGTTAGGTTAGGTTAGGTTAGGTTAGGTTAGGTTAGGTTAGGTTAGGTTAGGTTAGGTTAGGTTAGGTTAGGTTAGGTTAGGTTAGGTTAGGTTAGGTTAGGTTAGGTTAGGTTAGGTTAGGTTAGGTTAGGTTAGGTTAGGTTAGGTTAGGTTAGGTTAGGTTAGGTTAGGTTAGGTTAGGTTAGGTTAGGTTAGGTTAGGTTAGGTTAGGTTAGGTTAGGTTAGGTTAGGTTAGGTTAGGTTAGGTTAGGTTAGGTTAGGTTAGGTTAGGTTAGGTTAGGTTAGGTTAGGTTAGGTTAGGTTAGGTTAGGTTAGGTTAGGTTAGGTTAGGTTAGGTTAGGTTAGGTTAGGTTAGGTTAGGTTAGGTTAGGTTAGGTTAGGTTAGGTTAGGTTAGGTTAGGTTAGGTTAGGTTAGGTTAGGTTAGGTTAGGTTAGGTTAGGTTAGGTTAGGTTAGGTTAGGTTAGGTTAGGTTAGGTTAGGTTAGGTTAGGTTAGGTTAGGTTAGGTTAGGTTAGGTTAGGTTAGGTTAGGTTAGGTTAGGTTAGGTTAGGTTAGGTTAGGTTAGGTTAGGTTAGGTTAGGTTAGGTTAGGTTAGGTTAGGTTAGGTTAGGTTAGGTTAGGTTAGGTTAGGTTAGGTTAGGTTAGGTTAGGTTAGGTTAGGTTAGGTTAGGTTAGGTTAGGTTAGGTTAGGTTAGGTTAGGTTAGGTTAGGTTAGGTTAGGTTAGGTTAGGTTAGGTTAGGTTAGGTTAGGTTAGGTTAGGTTAGGTTAGGTTAGGTTAGGTTAGGTTAGGTTAGGTTAGGTTAGGTTAGGTTAGGTTAGGTTAGGTTAGGTTAGGTTAGGTTAGGTTAGGTTAGGTTAGGTTAGGTTAGGTTAGGTTAGGTTAGGTTAGGTTAGGTTAGGTTAGGTTAGGTTAGGTTAGGTTAGGTTAGGTTAGGTTAGGTTAGGTTAGGTTAGGTTAGGTTAGGTTAGGTTAGGTTAGGTTAGGTTAGGTTAGGTTAGGTTAGGTTAGGTTAGGTTAGGTTAGGTTAGGTTAGGTTAGGTTAGGTTAGGTTAGGTTAGGTTAGGTTAGGTTAGGTTAGGTTAGGTTAGGTTAGGTTAGGTTAGGTTAGGTTAGGTTAGGTTAGGTTAGGTTAGGTTAGGTTAGGTTAGGTTAGGTTAGGTTAGGTTAGGTTAGGTTAGGTTAGGTTAGGTTAGGTTAGGTTAGGTTAGGTTAGGTTAGGTTAGGTTAGGTTAGGTTAGGTTAGGTTAGGTTAGGTTAGGTTAGGTTAGGTTAGGTTAGGTTAGGTTAGGTTAGGTTAGGTTAGGTTAGGTTAGGTTAGGTTAGGTTAGGTTAGGTTAGGTTAGGTTAGGTTAGGTTAGGTTAGGTTAGGTTAGGTTAGGTTAGGTTAGGTTAGGTTAGGTTAGGTTAGGTTAGGTTAGGTTAGGTTAGGTTAGGTTAGGTTAGGTTAGGTTAGGTTAGGTTAGGTTAGGTTAGGTTAGGTTAGGTTAGGTTAGGTTAGGTTAGGTTAGGTTAGGTTAGGTTAGGTTAGGTTAGGTTAGGTTAGGTTAGGTTAGGTTAGGTTAGGTTAGGTTAGGTTAGGTTAGGTTAGGTTAGGTTAGGTTAGGTTAGGTTAGGTTAGGTTAGGTTAGGTTAGGTTAGGTTAGGTTAGGTTAGGTTAGGTTAGGTTAGGTTAGGTTAGGTTAGGTTAGGTTAGGTTAGGTTAGGTTAGGTTAGGTTAGGTTAGGTTAGGTTAGGTTAGGTTAGGTTAGGTTAGGTTAGGTTAGGTTAGGTTAGGTTAGGTTAGGTTAGGTTAGGTTAGGTTAGGTTAGGTTAGGTTAGGTTAGGTTAGGTTAGGTTAGGTTAGGTTAGGTTAGGTTAGGTTAGGTTAGGTTAGGTTAGGTTAGGTTAGGTTAGGTTAGGTTAGGTTAGGTTAGGTTAGGTTAGGTTAGGTTAGGTTAGGTTAGGTTAGGTTAGGTTAGGTTAGGTTAGGTTAGGTTAGGTTAGGTTAGGTTAGGTTAGGTTAGGTTAGGTTAGGTTAGGTTAGGTTAGGTTAGGTTAGGTTAGGTTAGGTTAGGTTAGGTTAGGTTAGGTTAGGTTAGGTTAGGTTAGGTTAGGTTAGGTTAGGTTAGGTTAGGTTAGGTTAGGTTAGGTTAGGTTAGGTTAGGTTAGGTTAGGTTAGGTTAGGTTAGGTTAGGTTAGGTTAGGTTAGGTTAGGTTAGGTTAGGTTAGGTTAGGTTAGGTTAGGTTAGGTTAGGTTAGGTTAGGTTAGGTTAGGTTAGGTTAGGTTAGGTTAGGTTAGGTTAGGTTAGGTTAGGTTAGGTTAGGTTAGGTTAGGTTAGGTTAGGTTAGGTTAGGTTAGGTTAGGTTAGGTTAGGTTAGGTTAGGTTAGGTTAGGTTAGGTTAGGTTAGGTTAGGTTAGGTTAGGTTAGGTTAGGTTAGGTTAGGTTAGGTTAGGTTAGGTTAGGTTAGGTTAGGTTAGGTTAGGTTAGGTTAGGTTAGGTTAGGTTAGGTTAGGTTAGGTTAGGTTAGGTTAGGTTAGGTTAGGTTAGGTTAGGTTAGGTTAGGTTAGGTTAGGTTAGGTTAGGTTAGGTTAGGTTAGGTTAGGTTAGGTTAGGTTAGGTTAGGTTAGGTTAGGTTAGGTTAGGTTAGGTTAGGTTAGGTTAGGTTAGGTTAGGTTAGGTTAGGTTAGGTTAGGTTAGGTTAGGTTAGGTTAGGTTAGGTTAGGTTAGGTTAGGTTAGGTTAGGTTAGGTTAGGTTAGGTTAGGTTAGGTTAGGTTAGGTTAGGTTAGGTTAGGTTAGGTTAGGTTAGGTTAGGTTAGGTTAGGTTAGGTTAGGTTAGGTTAGGTTAGGTTAGGTTAGGTTAGGTTAGGTTAGGTTAGGTTAGGTTAGGTTAGGTTAGGTTAGGTTAGGTTAGGTTAGGTTAGGTTAGGTTAGGTTAGGTTAGGTTAGGTTAGGTTAGGTTAGGTTAGGTTAGGTTAGGTTAGGTTAGGTTAGGTTAGGTTAGGTTAGGTTAGGTTAGGTTAGGTTAGGTTAGGTTAGGTTAGGTTAGGTTAGGTTAGGTTAGGTTAGGTTAGGTTAGGTTAGGTTAGGTTAGGTTAGGTTAGGTTAGGTTAGGTTAGGTTAGGTTAGGTTAGGTTAGGTTAGGTTAGGTTAGGTTAGGTTAGGTTAGGTTAGGTTAGGTTAGGTTAGGTTAGGTTAGGTTAGGTTAGGTTAGGTTAGGTTAGGTTAGGTTAGGTTAGGTTAGGTTAGGTTAGGTTAGGTTAGGTTAGGTTAGGTTAGGTTAGGTTAGGTTAGGTTAGGTTAGGTTAGGTTAGGTTAGGTTAGGTTAGGTTAGGTTAGGTTAGGTTAGGTTAGGTTAGGTTAGGTTAGGTTAGGTTAGGTTAGGTTAGGTTAGGTTAGGTTAGGTTAGGTTAGGTTAGGTTAGGTTAGGTTAGGTTAGGTTAGGTTAGGTTAGGTTAGGTTAGGTTAGGTTAGGTTAGGTTAGGTTAGGTTAGGTTAGGTTAGGTTAGGTTAGGTTAGGTTAGGTTAGGTTAGGTTAGGTTAGGTTAGGTTAGGTTAGGTTAGGTTAGGTTAGGTTAGGTTAGGTTAGGTTAGGTTAGGTTAGGTTAGGTTAGGTTAGGTTAGGTTAGGTTAGGTTAGGTTAGGTTAGGTTAGGTTAGGTTAGGTTAGGTTAGGTTAGGTTAGGTTAGGTTAGGTTAGGTTAGGTTAGGTTAGGTTAGGTTAGGTTAGGTTAGGTTAGGTTAGGTTAGGTTAGGTTAGGTTAGGTTAGGTTAGGTTAGGTTAGGTTAGGTTAGGTTAGGTTAGGTTAGGTTAGGTTAGGTTAGGTTAGGTTAGGTTAGGTTAGGTTAGGTTAGGTTAGGTTAGGTTAGGTTAGGTTAGGTTAGGTTAGGTTAGGTTAGGTTAGGTTAGGTTAGGTTAGGTTAGGTTAGGTTAGGTTAGGTTAGGTTAGGTTAGGTTAGGTTAGGTTAGGTTAGGTTAGGTTAGGTTAGGTTAGGTTAGGTTAGGTTAGGTTAGGTTAGGTTAGGTTAGGTTAGGTTAGGTTAGGTTAGGTTAGGTTAGGTTAGGTTAGGTTAGGTTAGGTTAGGTTAGGTTAGGTTAGGTTAGGTTAGGTTAGGTTAGGTTAGGTTAGGTTAGGTTAGGTTAGGTTAGGTTAGGTTAGGTTAGGTTAGGTTAGGTTAGGTTAGGTTAGGTTAGGTTAGGTTAGGTTAGGTTAGGTTAGGTTAGGTTAGGTTAGGTTAGGTTAGGTTAGGTTAGGTTAGGTTAGGTTAGGTTAGGTTAGGTTAGGTTAGGTTAGGTTAGGTTAGGTTAGGTTAGGTTAGGTTAGGTTAGGTTAGGTTAGGTTAGGTTAGGTTAGGTTAGGTTAGGTTAGGTTAGGTTAGGTTAGGTTAGGTTAGGTTAGGTTAGGTTAGGTTAGGTTAGGTTAGGTTAGGTTAGGTTAGGTTAGGTTAGGTTAGGTTAGGTTAGGTTAGGTTAGGTTAGGTTAGGTTAGGTTAGGTTAGGTTAGGTTAGGTTAGGTTAGGTTAGGTTAGGTTAGGTTAGGTTAGGTTAGGTTAGGTTAGGTTAGGTTAGGTTAGGTTAGGTTAGGTTAGGTTAGGTTAGGTTAGGTTAGGTTAGGTTAGGTTAGGTTAGGTTAGGTTAGGTTAGGTTAGGTTAGGTTAGGTTAGGTTAGGTTAGGTTAGGTTAGGTTAGGTTAGGTTAGGTTAGGTTAGGTTAGGTTAGGTTAGGTTAGGTTAGGTTAGGTTAGGTTAGGTTAGGTTAGGTTAGGTTAGGTTAGGTTAGGTTAGGTTAGGTTAGGTTAGGTTAGGTTAGGTTAGGTTAGGTTAGGTTAGGTTAGGTTAGGTTAGGTTAGGTTAGGTTAGGTTAGGTTAGGTTAGGTTAGGTTAGGTTAGGTTAGGTTAGGTTAGGTTAGGTTAGGTTAGGTTAGGTTAGGTTAGGTTAGGTTAGGTTAGGTTAGGTTAGGTTAGGTTAGGTTAGGTTAGGTTAGGTTAGGTTAGGTTAGGTTAGGTTAGGTTAGGTTAGGTTAGGTTAGGTTAGGTTAGGTTAGGTTAGGTTAGGTTAGGTTAGGTTAGGTTAGGTTAGGTTAGGTTAGGTTAGGTTAGGTTAGGTTAGGTTAGGTTAGGTTAGGTTAGGTTAGGTTAGGTTAGGTTAGGTTAGGTTAGGTTAGGTTAGGTTAGGTTAGGTTAGGTTAGGTTAGGTTAGGTTAGGTTAGGTTAGGTTAGGTTAGGTTAGGTTAGGTTAGGTTAGGTTAGGTTAGGTTAGGTTAGGTTAGGTTAGGTTAGGTTAGGTTAGGTTAGGTTAGGTTAGGTTAGGTTAGGTTAGGTTAGGTTAGGTTAGGTTAGGTTAGGTTAGGTTAGGTTAGGTTAGGTTAGGTTAGGTTAGGTTAGGTTAGGTTAGGTTAGGTTAGGTTAGGTTAGGTTAGGTTAGGTTAGGTTAGGTTAGGTTAGGTTAGGTTAGGTTAGGTTAGGTTAGGTTAGGTTAGGTTAGGTTAGGTTAGGTTAGGTTAGGTTAGGTTAGGTTAGGTTAGGTTAGGTTAGGTTAGGTTAGGTTAGGTTAGGTTAGGTTAGGTTAGGTTAGGTTAGGTTAGGTTAGGTTAGGTTAGGTTAGGTTAGGTTAGGTTAGGTTAGGTTAGGTTAGGTTAGGTTAGGTTAGGTTAGGTTAGGTTAGGTTAGGTTAGGTTAGGTTAGGTTAGGTTAGGTTAGGTTAGGTTAGGTTAGGTTAGGTTAGGTTAGGTTAGGTTAGGTTAGGTTAGGTTAGGTTAGGTTAGGTTAGGTTAGGTTAGGTTAGGTTAGGTTAGGTTAGGTTAGGTTAGGTTAGGTTAGGTTAGGTTAGGTTAGGTTAGGTTAGGTTAGGTTAGGTTAGGTTAGGTTAGGTTAGGTTAGGTTAGGTTAGGTATAGGTTAGGTTAGGTTAGGTTAGGTTAGGTTAGGTTAGGTTAGGTTAGGTTAGGTTAGGTTAGGTTAGGTTAGGTTAGGTTAGGTTAGGTTAGGTTAGGTTAGGTTAGGTTAGGTTAGGTTAGGTTAGGTTAGGTTAGGTTAGGTTAGGTTAGGTTAGGTTAGGTTAGGTTAGGTTAGGTTAGGTTAGGTTAGGTTAGGTTAGGTTAGGTTAGGTTAGGTTAGGTTAGGTTAGGTTAGGTTAGGTTAGGTTAGGTTAGGTTAGGTTAGGTTAGGTTAGGTTAGGTTAGGTTAGGTTAGGTTAGGTTAGGTTAGGTTAGGTTAGGTTAGGTTAGGTTAGGTTAGGTTAGGTTAGGTTAGGTTAGGTTAGGTTAGGTTAGGTTAGGTTAGGTTAGGTTAGGTTAGGTTAGGTTAGGTTAGGTTAGGTTAGGTTAGGTTAGGTTAGGTTAGGTTAGGTTAGGTTAGGTTAGGTTAGGTTAGGTTAGGTTAGGTTAGGTTAGGTTAGGTTAGGTTAGGTTAGGTTAGGTTAGGTTAGGTTAGGTTAGGTTAGGTTAGGTTAGGTTAGGTTAGGTTAGGTTAGGTTAGGTTAGGTTAGGTTAGGTTAGGTTAGGTTAGGTTAGGTTAGGTTAGGTTAGGTTAGGTTAGGTTAGGTTAGGTTAGGTTAGGTTAGGTTAGGTTAGGTTAGGTTAGGTTAGGTTAGGTTAGGTTAGGTTAGGTTAGGTTAGGTTAGGTTAGGTTAGGTTAGGTTAGGTTAGGTTAGGTTAGGTTAGGTTAGGTTAGGTTAGGTTAGGTTAGGTTAGGTTAGGTTAGGTTAGGTTAGGTTAGGTTAGGTTAGGTTAGGTTAGGTTAGGTTAGGTTAGGTTAGGTTAGGTTAGGTTAGGTTAGGTTAGGTTAGGTTAGGTTAGGTTAGGTTAGGTTAGGTTAGGTTAGGTTAGGTTAGGTTAGGTTAGGTTAGGTTAGGTTAGGTTAGGTTAGGTTAGGTTAGGTTAGGTTAGGTTAGGTTAGGTTAGGTTAGGTTAGGTTAGGTTAGGTTAGGTTAGGTTAGGTTAGGTTAGGTTAGGTTAGGTTAGGTTAGGTTAGGTTAGGTTAGGTTAGGTTAGGTTAGGTTAGGTTAGGTTAGGTTAGGTTAGGTTAGGTTAGGTTAGGTTAGGTTAGGTTAGGTTAGGTTAGGTTAGGTTAGGTTAGGTTAGGTTAGGTTAGGTTAGGTTAGGTTAGGTTAGGTTAGGTTAGGTTAGGTTAGGTTAGGTTAGGTTAGGTTAGGTTAGGTTAGGTTAGGTTAGGTTAGGTTAGGTTAGGTTAGGTTAGGTTAGGTTAGGTTAGGTTAGGTTAGGTTAGGTTAGGTTAGGTTAGGTTAGGTTAGGTTAGGTTAGGTTAGGTTAGGTTAGGTTAGGTTAGGTTAGGTTAGGTTAGGTTAGGTTAGGTTAGGTTAGGTTAGGTTAGGTTAGGTTAGGTTAGGTTAGGTTAGGTTAGGTTAGGTTAGGTTAGGTTAGGTTAGGTTAGGTTAGGTTAGGTTAGGTTAGGTTAGGTTAGGTTAGGTTAGGTTAGGTTAGGTTAGGTTAGGTTAGGTTAGGTTAGGTTAGGTTAGGTTAGGTTAGGTTAGGTTAGGTTAGGTTAGGTTAGGTTAGGTTAGGTTAGGTTAGGTTAGGTTAGGTTAGGTTAGGTTAGGTTAGGTTAGGTTAGGTTAGGTTAGGTTAGGTTAGGTTAGGTTAGGTTAGGTTAGGTTAGGTTAGGTTAGGTTAGGTTAGGTTAGGTTAGGTTAGGTTAGGTTAGGTTAGGTTAGGTTAGGTTAGGTTAGGTTAGGTTAGGTTAGGTTAGGTTAGGTTAGGTTAGGTTAGGTTAGGTTAGGTTAGGTTAGGTTAGGTTAGGTTAGGTTAGGTTAGGTTAGGTTAGGTTAGGTTAGGTTAGGTTAGGTTAGGTTAGGTTAGGTTAGGTTAGGTTAGGTTAGGTTAGGTTAGGTTAGGTTAGGTTAGGTTAGGTTAGGTTAGGTTAGGTTAGGTTAGGTTAGGTTAGGTTAGGTTAGGTTAGGTTAGGTTAGGTTAGGTTAGGTTAGGTTAGGTTAGGTTAGGTTAGGTTAGGTTAGGTTAGGTTAGGTTAGGTTAGGTTAGGTTAGGTTAGGTTAGGTTAGGTTAGGTTAGGTTAGGTTAGGTTAGGTTAGGTTAGGTTAGGTTAGGTTAGGTTAGGTTAGGTTAGGTTAGGTTAGGTTAGGTTAGGTTAGGTTAGGTTAGGTTAGGTTAGGTTAGGTTAGGTTAGGTTAGGTTAGGTTAGGTTAGGTTAGGTTAGGTTAGGTTAGGTTAGGTTAGGTTAGGTTAGGTTAGGTTAGGTTAGGTTAGGTTAGGTTAGGTTAGGTTAGGTTAGGTTAGGTTAGGTTAGGTTAGGTTAGGTTAGGTTAGGTTAGGTTAGGTTAGGTTAGGTTAGGTTAGGTTAGGTTAGGTTAGGTTAGGTTAGGTTAGGTTAGGTTAGGTTAGGTTAGGTTAGGTTAGGTTAGGTTAGGTTAGGTTAGGTTAGGTTAGGTTAGGTTAGGTTAGGTTAGGTTAGGTTAGGTTAGGTTAGGTTAGGTTAGGTTAGGTTAGGTTAGGTTAGGTTAGGTTAGGTTAGGTTAGGTTAGGTTAGGTTAGGTTAGGTTAGGTTAGGTTAGGTTAGGTTAGGTTAGGTTAGGTTAGGTTAGGTTAGGTTAGGTTAGGTTAGGTTAGGTTAGGTTAGGTTAGGTTAGGTTAGGTTAGGTTAGGTTAGGTTAGGTTAGGTTAGGTTAGGTTAGGTTAGGTTAGGTTAGGTTAGGTTAGGTTAGGTTAGGTTAGGTTAGGTTAGGTTAGGTTAGGTTAGGTTAGGTTAGGTTAGGTTAGGTTAGGTTAGGTTAGGTTAGGTTAGGTTAGGTTAGGTTAGGTTAGGTTAGGTTAGGTTAGGTTAGGTTAGGTTAGGTTAGGTTAGGTTAGGTTAGGTTAGGTTAGGTTAGGTTAGGTTAGGTTAGGTTAGGTTAGGTTAGGTTAGGTTAGGTTAGGTTAGGTTAGGTTAGGTTAGGTTAGGTTAGGTTAGGTTAGGTTAGGTTAGGTTAGGTTAGGTTAGGTTAGGTTAGGTTAGGTTAGGTTAGGTTAGGTTAGGTTAGGTTAGGTTAGGTTAGGTTAGGTTAGGTTAGGTTAGGTTAGGTTAGGTTAGGTTAGGTTAGGTTAGGTTAGGTTAGGTTAGGTTAGGTTAGGTTAGGTTAGGTTAGGTTAGGTTAGGTTAGGTTAGGTTAGGTTAGGTTAGGTTAGGTTAGGTTAGGTTAGGTTAGGTTAGGTTAGGTTAGGTTAGGTTAGGTTAGGTTAGGTTAGGTTAGGTTAGGTTAGGTTAGGTTAGGTTAGGTTAGGTTAGGTTAGGTTAGGTTAGGTTAGGTTAGGTTAGGTTAGGTTAGGTTAGGTTAGGTTAGGTTAGGTTAGGTTAGGTTAGGTTAGGTTAGGTTAGGTTAGGTTAGGTTAGGTTAGGTTAGGTTAGGTTAGGTTAGGTTAGGTTAGGTTAGGTTAGGTTAGGTTAGGTTAGGTTAGGTTAGGTTAGGTTAGGTTAGGTTAGGTTAGGTTAGGTTAGGTTAGGTTAGGTTAGGTTAGGTTAGGTTAGGTTAGGTTAGGTTAGGTTAGGTTAGGTTAGGTTAGGTTAGGTTAGGTTAGGTTAGGTTAGGTTAGGTTAGGTTAGGTTAGGTTAGGTTAGGTTAGGTTAGGTTAGGTTAGGTTAGGTTAGGTTAGGTTAGGTTAGGTTAGGTTAGGTTAGGTTAGGTTAGGTTAGGTTAGGTTAGGTTAGGTTAGGTTAGGTTAGGTTAGGTTAGGTTAGGTTAGGTTAGGTTAGGTTAGGTTAGGTTAGGTTAGGTTAGGTTAGGTTAGGTTAGGTTAGGTTAGGTTAGGTTAGGTTAGGTTAGGTTAGGTTAGGTTAGGTTAGGTTAGGTTAGGTTAGGTTAGGTTAGGTTAGGTTAGGTTAGGTTAGGTTAGGTTAGGTTAGGTTAGGTTAGGTTAGGTTAGGTTAGGTTAGGTTAGGTTAGGTTAGGTTAGGTTAGGTTAGGTTAGGTTAGGTTAGGTTAGGTTAGGTTAGGTTAGGTTAGGTTAGGTTAGGTTAGGTTAGGTTAGGTTAGGTTAGGTTAGGTTAGGTTAGGTTAGGTTAGGTTAGGTTAGGTTAGGTTAGGTTAGGTTAGGTTAGGTTAGGTTAGGTTAGGTTAGGTTAGGTTAGGTTAGGTTAGGTTAGGTTAGGTTAGGTTAGGTTAGGTTAGGTTAGGTTAGGTTAGGTTAGGTTAGGTTAGGTTAGGTTAGGTTAGGTTAGGTTAGGTTAGGTTAGGTTAGGTTAGGTTAGGTTAGGTTAGGTTAGGTTAGGTTAGGTTAGGTTAGGTTAGGTTAGGTTAGGTTAGGTTAGGTTAGGTTAGGTTAGGTTAGGTTAGGTTAGGTTAGGTTAGGTTAGGTTAGGTTAGGTTAGGTTAGGTTAGGTTAGGTTAGGTTAGGTTAGGTTAGGTTAGGTTAGGTTAGGTTAGGTTAGGTTAGGTTAGGTTAGGTTAGGTTAGGTTAGGTTAGGTTAGGTTAGGTTAGGTTAGGTTAGGTTAGGTTAGGTTAGGTTAGGTTAGGTTAGGTTAGGTTAGGTTAGGTTAGGTTAGGTTAGGTTAGGTTAGGTTAGGTTAGGTTAGGTTAGGTTAGGTTAGGTTAGGTTAGGTTAGGTTAGGTTAGGTTAGGTTAGGTTAGGTTAGGTTAGGTTAGGTTAGGTTAGGTTAGGTTAGGTTAGGTTAGGTTAGGTTAGGTTAGGTTAGGTTAGGTTAGGTTAGGTTAGGTTAGGTTAGGTTAGGTTAGGTTAGGTTAGGTTAGGTTAGGTTAGGTTAGGTTAGGTTAGGTTAGGTTAGGTTAGGTTAGGTTAGGTTAGGTTAGGTTAGGTTAGGTTAGGTTAGGTTAGGTTAGGTTAGGTTAGGTTAGGTTAGGTTAGGTTAGGTTAGGTTAGGTTAGGTTAGGTTAGGTTAGGTTAGGTTAGGTTAGGTTAGGTTAGGTTAGGTTAGGTTAGGTTAGGTTAGGTTAGGTTAGGTTAGGTTAGGTTAGGTTAGGTTAGGTTAGGTTAGGTTAGGTTAGGTTAGGTTAGGTTAGGTTAGGTTAGGTTAGGTTAGGTTAGGTTAGGTTAGGTTAGGTTAGGTTAGGTTAGGTTAGGTTAGGTTAGGTTAGGTTAGGTTAGGTTAGGTTAGGTTAGGTTAGGTTAGGTTAGGTTAGGTTAGGTTAGGTTAGGTTAGGTTAGGTTAGGTTAGGTTAGGTTAGGTTAGGTTAGGTTAGGTTAGGTTAGGTTAGGTTAGGTTAGGTTAGGTTAGGTTAGGTTAGGTTAGGTTAGGTTAGGTTAGGTTAGGTTAGGTTAGGTTAGGTTAGGTTAGGTTAGGTTAGGTTAGGTTAGGTTAGGTTAGGTTAGGTTAGGTTAGGTTAGGTTAGGTTAGGTTAGGTTAGGTTAGGTTAGGTTAGGTTAGGTTAGGTTAGGTTAGGTTAGGTTAGGTTAGGTTAGGTTAGGTTAGGTTAGGTTAGGTTAGGTTAGGTTAGGTTAGGTTAGGTTAGGTTAGGTTAGGTTAGGTTAGGTTAGGTTAGGTTAGGTTAGGTTAGGTTAGGTTAGGTTAGGTTAGGTTAGGTTAGGTTAGGTTAGGTTAGGTTAGGTTAGGTTAGGTTAGGTGAGGTTAGGTTAGGTTAGGTTAGGTTAGGTTAGGTTAGGTTAGGTTAGGTTAGGTTAGGTTAGGTTAGGTTAGGTTAGGTTAGGTTAGGTTAGGTTAGGTTAGGTTAGGTTAGGTTAGGTTAGGTTAGGTTAGGTTAGGTTAGGTTAGGTTAGGTTAGGTTAGGTTAGGTTAGGTTAGGTTAGGTTAGGTTAGGTTAGGTTAGGTTAGGTTAGGTTAGGTTAGGTTAGGTTAGGTTAGGTTAGGTTAGGTTAGGTTAGGTTAGGTTAGGTTAGGTTAGGTTAGGTAGGTTAGGTTAGGTTAGGTTAGGTTAGGTTAGGTTAGGTTAGGTTAGGTTAGGTTAGGTTAGGTTAGGTTAGGTTAGGTTAGGTTAGGTTAGGTTAGGTTCTTAGGTTAGGTTAGGTTAGGTTAGG